>NC_134846.1:41354512-42052512 GCF_965363235.1 Mytilus galloprovincialis | reverse complement strand
GTCAGATGATATATCATGTAACAATAATGATACTGTGACCTATAGACATGGCGTCAGAGTCAATCTATCACACTCATATGATTTATCCTGTAACAAAAATGATACTGTGACCTATAGACATAGTGTCAGAATCAATCTATCACAGTCTGATAATTTATCCTGTAACAATAATGATACCTTGACCAATAGAAATGGTGTCAGAGTAAATCTATTACAGTCAGATGATTTATCTTGTACCAATAATGGTACTTTGGCCAATACACATAGTGTCAGAGTCAATCTATCACAGTCAGATGATTTATCCTGTAACAATAATGATACTGTGACCTATAGACATACTGTCAGAGTCAATCTATCACAGTCAGATGATTTATCCTGTAACAATAAGGATACTGTGACCTATAGACATAGTGTCAGAGTCAATCTATCAAAGTCAGATAACAAAAATGGTACTGTGGCCTATAGACGTGGTGTCAGAGTCAATCTATCACAGTCAGATGATTTATCTCGTAATAATAATGATACTGTGACCTATAGACATGGTGTCAGAATCAATCTATCACAGTCCGATGATTTATCCTATGGAACGCCACGACTGCCTTATGTTAATAATCAGCATTATACGCAGTGTTCACAGCATTATATGAAGTGATCACAGCATTATATGTAGTGCTCACAACATTATATGAAGTGATCACAGCATTATATGCAGTGCTCACAGCATTATATGCAGTGTTCACAACATTATATGAAGTGCTCACAACATTATATTAAGTGCTCACAACATTATATTAAGTGTTCACAACATTATATTAAGTGTTCACAACATTATACGTTTTTTGTTGTATGATGAGATTGATGTATGATGAGATTTATGAATGATGAGATCATTCGGTAAACTTCGTTTTTTAGCGGAAATTACCGAAAACATAATTGGTAAATTACGGTAAATTAATGCCCAGCAAACAAATTTAAACAGTTATTATTATATATGTGATCATTAAGGCAGTATACAATATTTAAAACGGATTGAAATAAGTAAATTAAGAAGTATGATCAATTTAACCCAAGTTTATTTCACACCATGCAGGGCATTTTAAACTTATTTTGAGGATTAGTTTCACCATATTCACAACTTAATATGTATATATATTTACTAGAACACATCCGTAATATCGCGGGTCTGTGACTGAATTAAAGAATATAACTATGCGTAAGCCTTATTTTAGTATTGGTATTGTCATCTGATAAAGTCATGCCGATTATAAGATGAAGTTTTCTCTGCTTTTAACATCTTTCTGTTTGAACCCGTCGACCTGGAACTTGTCAATTTAATATTGGTATTATTGATTTTGTTTGGAAAACAAAAGTCTCTGGAAAGGAGTATTTTTTAATCAACAGTTTTGTCCTTTATGAGTTATGAATAAAATTGAATCTTTGATTCGCTGTTTTACGTCTAACAAATTGAAAACTGTACATGCTGTACCTATACGCCTTATTTTAAGTCCAGATTTTTATTATTCGTATTGCCATCTTAGAAAGTCATACTGATTAAAGTACTACAATCGGGAACATTGTGACAATGATTGAATTAAGTAGTTTCAACCCTGTGATTACGACCCGTGTATATAGCAAAATCTTAAATACAGCGTTTCGTGGTACTCCTGTCAGATGCGGAACGTACAGATAATGTAATAGTTAACAGGTGAATATATTATTGGTATCGATTCGACCCGGTGTCATATGGTATTTTGAACCCCATGGTAAAATGACCCCGGGGTCAAAATACCGCTATGGTAAATTGAACCCCCCCATGGTAAATTGAACCCCCCCTGTATGGAAAATTGAACCCCCATGGTAAATTGAACCCCCCTGTTTTTTTAATTCTAGATGATTAATAAAACATTTAACATTATATAAAAGCTAATTAAATATTAAAAATCATTAATACAAGAAGGGGAGGTCAATTTTCAATGATTGGTTAAAAGAAAAATATTTGCTTGGTATAAGTGCTCTGAAGTCTTAACCAACAAAATTTCAATCAAAAAACTTCTGAAAGCATTATAACTAGACCATGTAGCTTGGACACTTTAATTTTTTGAAATTTGTAATATTTATATAGAATGGTAGACTTAAGTTTTGATTCTCCATGGTAAAAAAAGGGGGAGGGGGTCAAATTACCATGGCTCAGTTAATCTAAAAAGTAAAATTTTCAAAACATCTTTTCAAGCTACTAAAATAAATACAAACTTCTTATTGGAGTATAATAGATATGGAAAGGAGCTAGATATTTTAGCATTAAAGGTCTTTAGATGTATAGTAGGGGGCTCAATATACCATGGTAGGGGGGTCAAAATAACATGCCATGGCAAAGTAAAATTTTCAAAATATCTTTTCCAGCATATTTAATAAATACAAACTACGTATTGGAGTATAATAACTATGTAAAGAAGCTAGAATAGATTGAGTTTTTGAAATTCAAGGTCTATAGTAGGGGGTTCAATATACCGCAGGGGGGTCAAAATACCATGGCTAAGTAAAATTTTCAAAATATCTTTTCCAGTATGTTTAATACATACAAACTATTTATTTGGGTATTATAACTATGTTAAGGAGTTAGAATAGCTAGAATTTTTGAAATTCAAGGTCTATAGTAGGGGGTTCAATATACCGCAGGGGGGTCAAAATACCATGGCTATTAAAGTAAAATTTTCAAAATATCTTTTCCAGTATGTTAAATACATACAAACTACTTATTGGAGTACTATAACTATGTAAAGGAGTTAGAATAGATGGAATTTTTGAAATTCAAGGTCTTGAGTAGGGGGTTCAATATACCGCAGGGGGGTCAAAATACCATGGCGAAGTAAAATTTTAAAAATATCTTTTCCAGTATGTTTAATTCATACAAACTACTTATTGGAGTTTTACAACTATGTTAAGAAGTTAGAATAGCTAGAATTTTTGAAATTCAAGGTCTTGAGTAGGGGGTTCAATATACCGCAGGGGGTCAAAATACCATGGCGAAGTAAAATTTTCAAAATATCTTTTCCAGTATGTTTAATACATACAAACTACTTATTGGAGTATTATAACTATGTTAAGGAGTAAGAATAGATTGAATTTTTGAAATTCAAGGTCTTGAGTAGGGGGTTCAATATACCGCAGGGGGGTCAAAATACCATGGCTAAGAAAATTTTTCAAAATATCTTTTCCAGTATGTTTAATACATACAAACTACTTATTGGAGTATTATAACTATGTTAAGGAGTAAGAATAGATTGAATTTTTGAAATTCAAGGTCTTGAGTAGGGGGTTCAATATACCGCAGGGGGGTCAAAATACCATGGCTAAGAAAATTTTTCAAAATATCTTTTCCAGTATGTTTAATACATACAAACTACTTATTTGGGTATTATAACTATGTTAAGGAGTTAAAATAGCTAGAATTCTTGAAATTCAAGGTCTATAGTAGGGGGTTCAATATACCGCAGGGGGTCAAAATACCATGGCGAAGTAAAATTTTCAAAATATCTTTTCCAGTATGTTTAATACATACAAACTACTTATTGGAGTATTATAACTATGTTAAGGAGTAAGAATAGATTGAATTTTTGAAATTCAAGGTCTATAGTAGGGGGTTCAATATACCGCAGGGGGGTCAAAATACCATGGCTAAGTAAAATTTTCAAAATATCTTTTCCAGTATGTTAAATACATACAAACTACTTATTGGAGTATTATAACTATGTAAAGGAGTTAGAATAGATTGAATTTTTGAAATTCAAGGTCTTGAGTAGGGGTTCAATATACCGCAGGGGGGTCAAAATACCATGGCTAAGTAAAATTTTCAAAATATCTTTTCCAGCATATTTAATACATACAAACTACTTATTTGGGTACTATAACTATGTTAAAGAGCTAGAATAGATTGAATTTTTGAAATTCAAGGTCTATAGTAGGGGGTTCAATATGCCGCAGGGGGTCAAAATACCATGGCAAAGTAAAATTTTTAAAATATCTTTTCCAGCATATCTAATACATACAAACTACTTATTGGAGTATTATAACTATGTTAAGGAGCTAGAATAGATTGAATTTTTTAAATTCAAGGTCTATAGTAGGGGGTTCAATATACCGCAGGGGGGTCAAAATACCATGGCAAAGTAAAATTTTCAAAATATCTTTTCCAGCATATCTAATACATACAAACTACTTATTGGATTATTATTACTATGTTAAGGAGTTAGAATAGCTAGAATTTTTGAAATTCAAGGTCTATAGTAGGGGGTTCAATATACCGCAGAGGGGTCGAAATACCATGGCAAAGTAAAATTTTCAAAATATCTTTTCCAGCATATCTAATACATACAAACTACTAATTTGAGTATTATAACTATATTAAGGAGTTAGAATAGCTAGAATTTTTGAAATTCAAGGTCTATAGTAGGGGGTTCAATATACCACAGGGGGGTCAAAATACCATGGCAAAGTAAAATTTTCAAAATATATTTTCCAGCATATTTGATACATACAAACTACTTATTGGGTTATTATAACTATGTTAAGAAGTTAGAATAGATTGAATTTTTGAAATTCAAGGTCTATAGTAGGGGGTTCAATATACCGCAGAGGGGTCGAAATACCATGGCAAAGTAAAATTTTCAAAATATCTTTTCCAGCATATCTAATACATACAAACTACTAATTGGAGTATTATAACTATGTTAAGGAGTTAGAATAGCTAGAATTTTTGAAATTCAAGGTCTATAGTAGGGGGTTCAATATACCGCAGGGGGGTCAAAATACCATGGCAAAGTAAAATTTTCAAAATATCTTTTCCAGTATGTTAAATACATACAAACTACCTATTGGAGTATTATTACTATGATAAGGAGTTAGTATAGCTTGAATTTTTTTAATTTAAGGTCTATAGTAGGGGGTTCAATATACCGCAGGGGGGTCAAAATACCATGGCAAAGTAAAATTATCAAAATATCTTGTCCAGTATGTTAAATACATACAAACTACCTATTGGAGTATTATTACTATGATAAGGAGTTAGAATAGCTTGAATTTTTTTAATTTAAGGTCTATAGTAGGGGGTTCAATATACTGCAAGGGGGTCAAAATACCATGGCTTAGTAAAATTTTCAAAATATCTTTTCCAGTATGTTAAATACATACAAACTACTTATTGGAGTATTATAACTATGTTAAGGAGTTAGAATTAGCTAGAATATCTGAAATTCAAGGTCTATTGTAGGGGGTTCAATATACCGCAGGGGGTCAAAATAAGATGGCAAGGTAAAATTTTCAAAATTTCTTTTCAGACATGTTTAATACATACAAACCCCCTACCATAGACCTTCAATTTTAAAAAGTCCAGCTATTCTTAATGCACAACATAGTAATTGAACTCCAATAAGTAGTTTGTATCTGGAAAATATATTTTGAAAATTTTACTTAGCCATGGTATTTTGACCCCCCTGCGGTATATTGAACCCCCTACTATAGACCTTGAATTTAAAAAATTCAATCTATTCTAGCTCCTTAACATAGTTATAATACTCCAATAAGAAGTTTGTATGTATTAGATATGCTGGAAAAGATATTTTAAAATTTTTACTTTGCCATGGTATTTTGACCCCCTGCGGCATATTGAACCCCCTACTATAGACCTTGAATTTCAAAAATTCAATCTATTCTAGCTCCTTAACATAGTTATAGTACCCAAATAAGTAGTTTGTATGTATTAAATATGCTGGAAAAGATATTTTGAAAATTTTACTTAGCCATGGTATTTTGACCCCCCTGCGGTATATTGAACCCCCTACTATAGACCTTGACTTTCAAAAATTCAAGCAATTCTAACTCCTTAACATAATTATAAAACTTCAATAAGTAGTTTGTATGTATTTAATAAACTGGAAAAGATATTTTGAAAATTTTACTTAGCCATGGTATTTTGACCCCCCTGCGGTATATTGAACCCCCTACTATAGACCTTGAATTTCAAAAATTCAAGCTATTCCAACTCCTTAACATAGTTATAATACTTCAATAAGTGGTTTGTATGTATTTAATAAACTGGAAAAGATATTTTGAAAATTTTACTTAGCCATGGTATTTTGACCCCCCTGCGGTATATTGACCCCCCTACCATGGTATATTGAAACCCCTATTATAGACCTTAATTTTTTTTAAATTCTAGCAATTCTAACTTATAACATTGTAATAATACTCCAATTAGTAGTTTGTATGTATTTAATAAACTGGAAAAGAAATTTTGAAAATTTTACTTAGCCATGGTATTTTGACCCCCCTGCGGTATATTGAACCCCCTACTATAGACCTTGAATTTCAAAAATTCAAGCTATTCCAACTCCTTAACATAGTTATAATACTTCAATAAGTAGTTTGTATGTATTTAATAAACTGGAAAAGATATTTTGAAAATTTTACTTAGCCATGGTATTTTGACCCCCCTGCGATATATTGAACCCCCTACTATAGACCTTGAATTTCAAAAATTCAACCTATTCCAACTCCTTAACATAGTTATAATACTTCAATAAGTAGTTTGTATGTATTTAATAAACTGGAAAAGAAATTTTGAAAATTTTACTTAGGCATGGTATTTCGAACCCCCTGCGGTATATTGAACCCCCTACTATAGACCTTGAATTTCAAAAATTTAAGCTATTCTAACTCCTTTACATAGTTATAATACTCCAATAAGTAGTTTGTATGTATTTAATATACTGGAAAAGATATTTTGAAAATTTTACTTAGCCATGGTATTTCGAACCCCCTGCGGTATATTGAACCCCCTACTATAGACCTTGAATTTCAAAAATTCAAGCTATTCTAAATCCTTAACATAGTTATATTACTCCAATAAGTAGTTTGTATGTATTTAATATACTGGAAAAGATATTTTGAAAATTTTACTTAGCCATGGTATTTTGACCCCCCTGCGGTATATTGAACCCCCTACTATAGACCTTGAATTTCAAAAATTCAAGCTATTCTAACTCCTTAACATAGTTATAATACTCCAATAAGTGGTTTGTATGTGTTAAACATGCTGGAAAAGATATTTTGAAAATTTTGCTTAGCCATGGTATTTTGACCCCCCTGCGGTATATTGAACCCCCTACTATAGACCTTGAATTTCAAAAATTCAACCTATTCCAACTCCTTAACATAGTTATAATACTTCAATAAGTAGTTTGTATGTATTTAATAAACTAGAAAAGATATTTTGAAAATTTTACTTAGCCATGGTATTTTGACCCCCCCCCCTGCGTTATATTGAACCCCTACTATAGACCTTGAATTTCAAAAATTCAAGCTATTCTAACTCCTTTACATAGTTATAATACTCCAATAAGTAGTTTGTATGTATTTAATATACTGGAAAAGATATTTTGAAAATTTTACTTAGCCATGGTATTTTGACCCCCCCTGCGGTATATTGAACCCCCTACTATAGACCTTGAATTTCAAAAATTCAAGCTATTCTAAATCCTTAACATAGTTATATTACTCCAATAAGTAGTTTGTATGTATTTAATATACTGGAAAAGATATTTTGAAAATTTTACTTAGCCATGGTATTTTGACCCCCCTGCGGTATATTGAACCCCCTACTATAGACCTTGAATTTCAAAAATTCAAGCTATTCTAACTCCTTAACATAGTTATAATACTCCAATAAGTGGTTTGTATGTGTTAAACATGCTGGAAAAGATATTTTGAAAATTTTGCTTAGCCATGGTATTTTGACCCCCCTGCGGTATATTAAACCCCCTACTTAAAACCACAAATTAAAAAAAAATGATAGCCAATAAATTGTAAATTAGATTATCTTCAATACTATTTATCAAAAACAGGGGGGTTCAATATACCGCAGGGGGGTTCAAAATACCATATGTGAAAAATGACCCCGGGGTCAAAATACCATGCGGTATAATGACCCCGGGGTCATTTTACCGCATGGTATTTTGACCCCGGGTTCACTTTTTAGGGGGTTCAAAATACCATATGACACCGGAACTTCTTAATTATTGGCAATATTAATTATGTGGAAAACAAAAGGGTCTGGAGTGATGTTATTTTTAATCATCAGCATGGTACTATATTAGTTATATATACTCTCAGATCAGTACTTATAGTGTCTTTTTATTGTTGGGATATACAAGTACCCGCCCACATGCACGTTCACTCTATTTTCTTGTTAGATCATATGTATTTATATTTGTACCTATCTAATGAGTTAATATAAAAAAGAAGATGTGGTATGATTGCCAATGAGACAACTATCCACAAAATACCAAAATGACACAAACATTAACAACTATAGGTCACCGTACGGCCTTCATCAATGAGCAAAGCCCATACCGCATAGTCAGCTATAAAAGGCCCCGATACGACAATGTAAAACAATATAAACGAGAAAACTATCAAGCCTTTTACAACTGATTTTCATAGTTCGTTCTTATGTTGTTCTGTTACGCCACTGTCCCAGGTTAGAGGGAGGATACCAACATCCCGCTAACATGTTAAAACCCGCCACATTTTGCATATATGTGGCCGTCCCAAGTCAGGAGGAGCCTTTATTTCAGTGGTTGTCGTTTGTTAATTAATGTGTTATATACATGTTAGTTTTTCGATCGTTTGTTTGTACATAAATTAGGAATATTTTTCGTTTATCATTTCGGGGCCTTCTATAGCTGACTATCCGGTATGGGCTTTCCTCATTGTTGAAGGTCGTACTGTGGCCGTTTAGCTGTTTAAAATTTCTGTGATATCATTTTGTCTCTTGTGGAAAGTTGTTTCATTGGCAAGCATACCACTTTTATATATATATATATGTACCGTGCAAACTGACGAACAAACGTAGTAAACGTTTTATTCATCCCCACAAACTCAATTTTTATAAGAGACGATTACTTTAAATGAAAATGTTAAACAGGGTATTGAAAGGGTAAATTTTTCTATGAAAGCTTAAATTTCTATATAAGACTGCTGATCATATTTAGAAGACAATCTTAGTACTTGCCGTGCTAAAAAGCTTGTAAAAAATGGAATAATTGATGTAAAGTTATGTTTAACACCTACAGTGAAATGCTTCAAACTGCATTTTCCATATCTGTTAAATACTTATTCATGTAAAAATGCCAAATTCTGAAAATTGATGCCAAAAATGACTCTATCATGACATATATAAGCTAGGGTAATATGGCACCTATGTGTTATAGAAAGCTGACTGGTTTTTTTTAAAAAGGTAATTAAGCTTTTTAAAACTGAGTACGGACTATAAAGTGGCACCTTGCTAAATTTCTTCAGTAGGAAATGAACTCGAGAATATATCATACAAATTTTCCTACGATATTTCATTAAATAAACTTTTTATTATTTAACTTACATTTTGCAATTCGTATTTCTTACGACGAACAGAACTACTTCAATCATTCATCTCTCAGTTTCATCTTTTCCTTACTTATTTCAATCAGTTTTAAATATTGTATGCTACCTTATGATAACATGATTTTAATAACTTTTTAAATTTGTTTGCTGGGCATTACCGTAATTTACCAATTATTGATTCGGTAATTTCCGCTAAAAAACGAAGTTTACCGAATGATCTCATCATTCATAAATCTCATCATACATCAATCTCATCATACAACAAAAAACGTATAATGTTGTGAGCACTTAATATAATGTTGTGAGCACTTCATATAATGTTGTGAACACTGCATATAATGCTGTGAACACTGCATATAATGCTGTGAGCACTGCATATAATGCTGTGATCACTTCATATAATGTTGTGAGCACTACATATAATGCTGTGATCACTTCATATAATGCTGTGAACACTGCGTATAATGCTGATTATTAACATAAGGCAGTCGTGGCGTTCCATATTATCCTGTAACAATAATGATACCTTGATCAATAGAAATGGTGTCAGAGTAAATCTATCACAGTCAGATGATTTATCCTGTAACAATAATGATACTGTGACCTATAGACATACTGTCATAGTCAATCTATCACAGTCAGATAATTTATCCTGTAACAATAATGATACTGTGACCTATACACATAGGGTCAGAATCAATTTATCACAGTCAGATGATTTATCTTGTAACAATAATGATACTGTGACCTATAGACATAAAGTCAGAGTCAATCTATCACAGTCCGATGATTTATCCTATAACAATAATGATACTGTGACCTATAGACATGGTGTCAGAGTCAATCTATCACAGTCAGATGTTTTATCCTGTAACAATAATGATACCTTGACCAAAAGAAATGGCGTCAGAGTAAATTTATCACAGTTAGATGATTTATCCTGTAACACTAATGATACTGTGACCTATAGACATAGTGTCAGAAGCAATCTATCACAGTCAGATGATTTATCCTGTATTAACAATGATACTTTGACCTATAGAAATGGTGTCAGAGTCAATCTATCACAGTCAGCTGATTTATCCCGTAATAATAATGATACTGTGACGTATAGACATGGTGTCAGAGTCAATCTATCACAGTCAGATTATTAATCCCGTAACAATAATGATACTGTGACCTATATACATGGTGTCAGAGTCAATCTATCACAGTCAGATGATTTATCCTATAACAATAATGATACCTTGACCAATACAAATGGCGTCAGAGTAAATCTGTCACAGTCAGATGATTTATCCTGTACCACAAGTGCTTCTGTGGCCAATAAACATAGTGTCAGAGTCAATCTATCACAGTCAGATGATTTATCTTGTAACGGTAATGATACTGTGACCTATAGACATACTGTCAGAGTCAATCTATCACAGTCAAATGATTTATCCTGTATTAATAATGATACTGTGACCTAAAGACATAGTATCAGAATCAATTTATCACAGTAAGATGATTCACCCTGTAACAATAAGGATACTGTGACCTATAGACATAGTGTCAGAGTCAATCTATAACAGTCAGATGATTTATCTTGTAACAATAAGATACTTTGACCTATAGACATAGTGTCAGAAACCATCTATCACAGTCTGGTGATTTATCCTGTAGCAATAATGCTACTGTCGCCTATATACATAGTGTCACAGTCAATTTATCACAGTCAGATGATTTATCCCGTATTAATAATGATACTGTGACCTATAAACATGGAGTAAGAGTCAATCCATCACAGTCAGATGATTTATCCCGTAACAATAATGATATTGTGACATATAGACATGATGTCAGAATCAATCTATCACCGTCAGATTATTTATCCTGTAACAATAATGATACTTTGACCAATAGAAATGGTGTCAAAGTAAATCTATCACATTCAGATGATTTATCTTGTACCAATAATGGTAGTTTGGCCAATATACATAGTGTCAGAGTCAATCTATCACAGTCAGATGATTTATCCTGTAACAATAATGATACTGTGACCTATAGACATAGTGTCAGAGTCAATGTATCACAGTCAGATGATTTATCCTGTAACGGTAATGATACTGTCACCTATAGACATGATGTCAGAGTCAATGTATCACAATCAAATGATTTATTCTGTAACAAAAATGGCACTGTGGCCTATAGACGTGGTGTCATAGTCAATCTATCACAGTCAGGTGATTTATCCTGTTGCAATAATGATACTGTGGCCTATAGACATAGTGTCAAAGTCAATTTATCACAGTCAGATGATTTATCCCGTAATAATAATGAAACTGTGACCTATAGACATGGTGTAAGAGTCAATCTATCACAGTCAGATGATTTATCCCGTAACAATAATGATACTGTGACCTATAGACATGGTGTCAGAGTCAATCTATCACAGTCAGATGATTTATCCTGTAACAATAATGATACCTTGACCAAAAGAAAAGGCGTCAGAGTAAATATATCACAATCATATGATTTATCCTGTAACAATAATGATACTGTCACCTATAGACATGATGTATCACAATCAAATGATTTATTCTGTAACAAAAATGGCACTCTGGCCTATAGACGTGGTGTCATAGTCAAACTATCACAGTCAGGTGATTTATCCTGTTGCAATAATGATACTGTGACCTATATACATGGTGTCAGAGTCACTCTATCACAGTCAGATGATTTATCTTGTAACAATAATGATACCTTGACCAAAAGAAAAGGCGTCAGAGTAAATATATCACAGTCAGATGATTTATCCTGTACCACTAGTGGTACTGTGGCCAATACACATAGTGTCAGAGTCAATCTATCACAGTCAGATGATATATCCTGTAACAATAATGAAACTGTGACCTATAGACAGAGTCAATCTATCACAATCATATGATTTATCCTGTAACAATAATGATACTGTCACCTATAGACATGATGTCAGAGACAATCCATCACAGTCAGATGATTTATCCTGTAACAATAATGATACTGTGACCTATAGACATAGTGTCAGAATCAATCTATCACAGTCCGATGATTTATCCTGTAACAATAATGATACCTTGACCAATAAAAATGGTGGCAGAGTAAATCTATCACAGTCAGATGATTTATCTTGTACCAATAATGGTATTTTGGCCAATATACATAGTGTCAGAGTCAATCTATCACAGTCAGATGATTTATCCTGTAGCAATAATGATACTGTGACCTATAGACATACTGTCAGAGTCAATCTATCACAGTCAAATGATTTATCCTGTATTAATAATGATACTGTGACCTAAAGACATAGTATCAGAATCAATTTATCAGAGTCAGATGATTTACCCTGTAACAATAAGGATACTGTGACCTATATACATAGTGTCAGAGTCAATCTATAACAGTCAGATGATTTATCTTGTAACAATAAGATACTTTGACTTATAGACATAGTGTCAGAAACCATCTATCACAGTCTGGTGATTTATCCTGTAGCAATAATGCTACTGTCGCCTATAGACATAGTGTCACAGTCAATTTATCACATTCAGATGATTTATCCCGTATTAATAATGATAATGTGAACTATAAACATGGAGTAAGAGTCAATCTATCACAGTCAGATGATTTATCCCGTAACAATAATGATACTGTGACATATAGACATGGTGTCAGAATCAATCTATCACCGTCAGATGATTTATCCTGTAACAATAATGATACTTTGACCTATAGACATAGTATCAGAGTCAATCTATCACAGTCAGATGATTTATCCTTTAACAAAAATGTTACTGTGGCCTATAGATATGGTGTCATAGTCAATCCATCACAATCAAATGATTTATTCTGTAACAAAAATGGCACTGTGGCCTATAGACGTGGTGTCATAGTCAATCTATCACAGTCAGGTGATTTATCCCGTAATAATAATGAAACTGTGACCTATAGACATGGTGTAAGAGTCAATCTATCACAGTCAGATGATTTATCCCGTAAAAATAATGATAATGTGAACTATAGACATGGTGTCAGAGTCAATCTATCACAGTCAGATGATTTATCCTGTAACAATAATGATACCTTGACCAAAAGAAAAGGCGTCAGAGTAAATATATCACAGTCAGATGATTTATCCTGTACCACTAGTGGTACTGTGGCCAATAGACATAGTGTCAGAGTCAATCTATCACAGTCAGATGATATATCCTGTAACAATAATGATACTGTGACCTATAGACATGGCGTCAGAGTCAATCTATCACAATCATATGATTTATCCTGTAACAATAATGATACTGTCACCTATAGACATGATGTCAGAGACAATCCATCACAGTCAGATGATTTATCCTGTAACAATAATGATACTGTGACCTATAGACATAGTGTCAGAATCAATCTATCACAGTCCGATGATTTATCCTGTAACAATAATGATACCTTGACCAATAAAAATGGTGGCAGAGTAAATCTATCACAGTCAGATGATTTATCTTGTACCAATAATGGTACTTTGGCCAATATACATAGTGTCAGAGTCAATGTATCACAGTCAGATGATTTATCCTGTAACAATAATGATACTGTGACCTATAGACATACTGTCAGAGTCAATCTATCACAGTCAAATGATTTATCCTGTATTAATAATGATACTGTGACCTAAAGACATAATATCAGAATCAATTTATCACAGTCAGATGATTTACCCTGTAACAATAAGGATACTGTGACCTATAGACATAGTGTCAGAGTCAATCTATAACAGTCAGATGATTTATCTTGTAACAATAAGATACTTTGACCTACAGACATAGTGTCAGAAACCATCTATCACAGTCTGGTGATTTATCCTGTAGCAATAATGCTACTGTCGCCTATAGACATAGTGTCACAGTCAATTTATCACAGTCAGATGATTTATCCCGTATTAATAATGATACTGTGACCTATAAACATGGAGTAAGAGTCAATCTATCACAGTCAGATGATTTATCCCGTAACAATAATGATACTGTGACATATAGACATGGTGTCAGAATCAATCTATCACCGTCAGATTATTTATCCTGTAACAATAATGAAACTTTGACCAATAGAAATGGTGTCAAAGTAAATCTATCACATTCAGATGATTTATCTTGTACCAATAATGGTAGTTTGGCCAATATACATAGTGTCAGAGTCAATCTATCACAGTCAGATGATTTATCCTGTAACAATAATGATACTGTGACCTATAGACATAGTGTCAGCGTCAATGTATCACAGTCAGATGATTTATCCTGTAACGGTAATGATACTGTCACCTATAGACATGATGTCAGAGTCAATGTATCACAGTCAGACGATTTATCCTGTAACAATGATGATAATGTGACCCATAGACATAGTGTCAGAATCAATCTATCACAGTCAGATGATTTATCCTGTAACAATAATGATACTTTGACCTATAGACATAGTATCAGAGTCAATCTATCACAGTCAGATGATTTATCCTTTAACAAAAATGGTACTGTGGCCTATAGATATGGTGTCATAGTCAATCCATCACAATCAAATGATTTATTCTGTAACAAAAATGGCACTGCGGCCTATAGACGTGGTGTCATAGTCAATCTATCACAGTCAGGTGATTTATCCTGTTGCAATAATGATACTGTGGCCTATAGACATAGTGTCAAAGTCAATTTATCACAGTCAGATGATTTATCCCGTAATAATAATGAAACTGTGACCTATAGACATGGTGTAAGAGTCAATCTATCACAGTCAGATGATTTATACCGTAACAATAATGATACTGTGACCTATAGACATGGTGTCAGAGTCAATCTATCACAGTCAGATGATTTATCCTGTAACAATGATGATACCTTGACCAAAAGAAAAGGCGTCAGAGTAAATATATCACAGTCAGATGATTTATCCTGTACCACTAGTGGTACTGTGGCCAATAGACATAGTGTCAGAGTCAATTTATCACAGTCAGATGATATATCCTGTAACAATAATGATACTGTGACCTATAGACATGGCGTCAGAGTCAATCTATCACAATCATATGATTTATCCTGTAACAATAATGATACTGTCACCTATAGACATGATGTCAGAGACAATCCATCACAGTCAGATGATTTATCCTGTAACAATAATGATACTGTGACCTATAGACATAGTGTCAGAATCAATCGATCACAGTCCGATGATTTATCCTGTAACAATAATGATACCTTGACCAATAAAAATGGTGGCAGAGTAAATCTATCACAGTCAGATGATTTTTTCTTGTACCAATAATGGTACTTTGGCCAATATACATAGTGTCAGAGTCAGTCTATCACAGTCAGATGATTTATCCTGTAGCAATAATGATACTGTGACCTAAAGACATATAATATACTGTCAGAGTCAATCTATCACAGTCAAATGATTTATCCTGTATTAATAATGATATTGTGACCTAAAGACATAGTATCAGAATCAATTTATCACAGTCAGATGATTTACCCTGTAACAATAAGGATACTGTGACCTGTAGACATAGTGTCAGAGTCAATCTATAACAGTCAGATGATTTATCTTGTAACAATAAGATACTTTGACCTATAGACATATTGTCAGAAACCATCTATCACAGTCTGGTGATTTATCCTGTAGCAATAATGCTACTGTCGCCTATAGACATAGTGTCACAGTCAATTTATCACAGTCAGATGATTTATCCCGTATTAATAATGATACTGTGACCTATAAACATGGAGTAAGAGTCAATCTATCACAGTCAGATGATTTATCCCGTAACAATATTGATACTGTGACATAAAGACATGGTGTCAGAATCAATCTATCACCGTCAGATTATTTATCCTGTAACAATAATGATACTTTGAACAATAGAAATGGTGTCAAAGTAAATCTATCACATTCAGAGGATTTATCTTGTACCAATAATGGTAGTTTGGCCAATATACATAGTGTCAGAGTCAATCTATCACAGTCAGATGATTTATCCTGTAACAATAATGATACTGTTGCCAATAGACATAGTGTAAGAGTCAATTTATCACAGTCAGATGATATATCCTGTAACAATAATGATACTGTGACCTAT
Organism: Mytilus galloprovincialis; assembly: GCF_965363235.1. Lineage (NCBI taxonomy): Eukaryota > Metazoa > Mollusca > Bivalvia > Mytilida > Mytilidae > Mytilus > Mytilus galloprovincialis. Next base: position 42,035,933 of record NC_134846.1, on the reverse strand, counting down.
AGACATGGCGTCAGAGTCAATCTATCACAATCATATGATTTATCCTGTAACAATAATGATACTGTCACCTATAGACATGATGTCAGAGACAATCCATCACAATCATATGATTTATCCTGTAACAATAATGATACTGTCACCTATAGACATGATGTCAGAGACAATCCATCACAGTCAGATGATTTATCCTGTAACAATAATGATACTGTGACCTATAGACATAGTGTCAGAATCAATCGATCACAGTCCGATGATTTATCCTGTAACAATAATGATACCTTGACCAATAAAAATGGTGGCAGAGTAAATCTATCACAGTCAGATGATTTTTTCTTGTACCAATAATGGTACTTTGGCCAATATACATAGTGTCAGAGTCAATCTATCACAGTCAGATGATTTATCCTGTAGCAATAATGATACTGTGACCTAAAGACATATAATATACTGTCAGAGTCAATCTATCACAGTCAAATGATTTATCCTGTATTAATAATGATATTGTGACCTAAAGACATAGTATCAGAATCAATTTATCACAGTCAGATGATTTACCCTGTAACAATAAGGATACTGTGACCTGTAGACATAGTGTCAGAGTCAATCTATAACAGTCAGATGATTTATCTTGTAACAATAAGATACTTTGACCTATAGACATAGTGTCAGAAACCATCTATCACAGTCTGGTGATTTATCCTGTAGCAATAATGCTACTGTCGCCTATAGACATAGTGTCACAGTCAATTTATCACAGTCAGATGATTTATCCCGTATTAATAATGATACTGTGACCTATAAACATGGAGTAAGAGTCAATCTATCACAGTCAGATGATTTATCCCGTAACAATATTGATACTGTGACATAAAGACATGGTGTCAGAATCAATCTATCACCGTCAGATTATTTATCCTGTAACAATAATGATACTTTGACCAATAGAAATGGTGTCAAAGTAAATCTATCACATTCAGAGGATTTATCTTGTACCAATAATGGTAGTTTGGCCAATATACATAGTGTCAGAGTCAATCTATCACAGTCAGATGATTTATCCTGTAACAATAATGATACTGTGACCTATAGACATAGTGTCAGAATCAATCTATCACAGTCAGATGATTTATCCTGTAACAATAAGGATACTGTGACCTATAGACATAGTGTCAGAATCAATCTATCACAGTCAGATGATTTATCCTGTAACAATAAGGATATTGTGACCTATAGACATAGTGTCAGAGTCAATCTATCACAGTCAGATGATTTATCCCGTAATAATAATGATACTGTGACCTATAGACACGGTGTAAGAGTCAATCTATCACAGTCAGATGATTTATCCCGTAACAATAATGATACTGTGACCTAAAGACATGGTGTCGGGGTCAATCTATAACAGTCACATGATTTATCCTGTAACAAAAATGGTACTGTGGCCTATAGACATCGTGCCATAGTCAATCTATCACAGTCAGATGATTTATCCTGTAATAAAATGGTACTGTGACCTATAGACGTGGTGTCAGAGTCAATCTATCACTGTCAGTTGATTTATCCCGTAATAATAATGATACTGTGACCTATAGACATGGTGTCAGAGTCAATCTATCACAGTCACATTATTTATCCCGTAACAATAATAATACTGTGACCTATAGACATGGTGTCAGAGTCTATCACAGTCAGATGATTTATCCTGTAACAATAATGATACCTTGACCAATAGAAATGGCGTCAGAGTAAATCTGTCACAGTCAGATGATTTATCCTGTACCACTAGTGATACTGTGGCCAATAGACATAGTGTCAGAGTCAATCCATCACAGTCAGATGATTTATCCTTTAACAATAATGATACCTTGACCAATAGAAATGGCGTCACAGTAAATCTATCACAGTCAGATGATTTATCCTGTACCACTAGTGGTACTGTGGCCAACAGACATAGTGTCAGAGTCGATCTATCGCAGTCAGATGATTTATCCTTTAACAATAATGATACTTTGACCTATAGACATAGTGTCAGAGTGAATCTATCACAGTCAGATGATTTATCCTGTAACAAAAATGGTACTGTGTCCTATAGACATGGTGACATAGTCAATCTATCACAGTCAGATGATTTATCCCGTAACAATAATGCTACTGTGACCTATAGACATGGTGTCAGAATCAATCTATCACAGTCCGATGATTTATTTTGTAGCAATAATGGTACTCTGGCCTATAGACATGGTGTCAGAGTCAATTTATCACAGTCAGATGATTTATCCCGTTATAATAATGATACTGTGACCTATAGACACGGTGTAAGAGTCAATCTATCACAGTCAGATGATTTATCCCGTAACAATAATGATACTGTGACCTAAAGACATGGTGTCAGGGTCAATCTATAACAGTCAGATGATTTATCCTGTAACAAAAATGGTACTGTGGCCTATAGACATCGTGCCATAGTCAATCTATCATTGTCAGATGATTTATCCTGTAACAAAATTGTACTGTGACCTATAGACGTGGTGTCAGAGTCAATCTATCACTGTCAGTTGATTTATCCCGCAATAATAATGATACTGTGACCTATAGACATGGTGTCAGAGTCAATCTATCACAGTCACATTATTTATCCCGTAACAATAATAATACTGTGACCTATAGACATGGTGTCAGAGTCTATCACAGTCAGATGATTTATCCTGTAACAATAATGATACCTTGACCAATAGAAATGGCGTCAGAGTAAATCTGTCACAGTCAGATGATTTATCCTGTACCACTAGTGATACTGTGGCCAATAGACATAGTGTCAGAGTCAATCCATCACAGTCAGATGATTTATCCTGTAACAATAATGATTCTGTTACCTATAGACATGATGTCAGAGTCAATATATTACAGTCAGATGATTTATCCTGTAACAATAATGATACTGTGACCTATAGACATAGTGTCAGAATCAATCTATCACAGTCAGATGATTTATCTTGTAATAATAATGATACTGTGACCTATAGACATAGTGTCAGAGTCAATCTATCACAGTCCGATGATTTATCCTATAACAATAATGATACTGTGACCTATATACATGGTGTCAGAGTCAATCTATCACAGTCAGATGATTTATCCTGTAACAATAATGATACCTTAACCAAAAGAAATGGCGTCAGAGTAAATCTATCACAGTCAGATGATTTATCCTGTACCACTAGTGGTACTGTGGCCAATAGACATAGTGTCAGAGTCAATATATCACAGTCAGATGATATATCCTGTAACAATAATGATCCTGTGACCTATAAATATGGTGTCAGAGTTAATCTATCACAGTAAGATGATTTATCTTGTAACAATAAAGATATTGTCACATATAGACATGATGACAGAGACAATCTATCACAGTCAGATGATTTATCCTATAACAATAATGATACTGTGACCAATAGAAATGGTGTCAGAGTCAATCTATCACAGTCAGATGATTTATCCCGTAATAATAACGATACTGTGACCTATAGACATGGTGTCAGAGTCAATATATCACAGTCAGATTATTTATCCCGTAACAATAATGATACTGTGATCTATAGACATGGTGTCAGAGTCAATCTATCACAGTCAGATGATTTATCCTTTAACAATAATGATACCTTGACCAATAGAAATGGCGTCACAGTAAATCTATCACAGTCAGATGATTTATCCTGTACCACTAGTGGTACTGTGGCCAACAGACATAGTGTCAGAGTCAATCTATCGCAGTCAGATGATTTATCCTGTAACAATAATGATACTTTGACCTATAGACATAGTGTCAGAGTGAATCTATCACAGTCAGATGATTTATCCTGTAACAAAAATGGTACTGTGGCCTATAGACATCGTGCCATAGTCAATCTATCACAGTCAGATGATTTATCCTGTAACAAAATGGTACTGTGACCTATAGACGTGGTGTCAGAGTCAATCTATCACTGTCAGTTGATTTATCCCGTAATAATAATGATACTGTGACCTATAGACATGGTGTCAGAGTCAATCTATCACAGTCACATTATTTATCCCGTAACAATAATAATACTGTGACCTATAGACATGGTGTCAGAGTCTATCACAGTCAGATGATTTATCCTGTAACAATAATGATACCTTGACCAATAGAAATGGCGTCAGAGTAAATCTGTCACAGTCAGATGATTTATCCTGTTCCACTAGTGATACTGTGGCCAATAGACATAGTGTCAGAGTCAATCCATCACAGTCAGATGATTTATCCTGTAACAATAATGAGACTGTGACCTATAGACATAGTGTCAGAATCAATCTATCACAGTCAGATGATTTATCTTGTAATAATAATGATACTGTGACCTATAGACATAGTGTCAGAGTCAATCTATCACAGTCCGATGATTTATCCTATAACAATAATGATACTGTGACCTATATACATGGTGTCAGAGTCAATCTATCACAGTCAGATGATTTATCCTGTAACAATAATGATACCTTAACCAAAAGAAATGGCGTCAGAGTAAATCTATCACAGTCAGATGAGTTATCCTGTTCCACTAGTGGTACTGTGGCCAATAGACATAGTGTCAGAGTCAATATATCACAGTCAGATGATATATCCTGTAACAATAATGATCCTGTGACCTATAAACATGGTGTCAGAGTTAATCTATCACAGTCAGATGATTTATCTTGTAACAATAATGATATTGTCACATATAGACATGACGACAGAGACAATCTATCACAGTCAGATGATTTATCCTATAACAATAATGATACTGTGACCAATAGAAATGGTGTCAGAGTCAATCTATCACAGTCAGATGATTTATCCCGTAATAATAACGATACTGTGACCTATAGACATGGTGTCAGAGTCAATATATCACAGTCAGATTATTTATCCCGTAACAATAATGATACTGTGATCTATAGACATGGTGTCAGAGTCAATCTATCACAGTCAGATGATTTATCCTTTAACAATAATGATACCTTGACCAATAGAAATGGCGTCACAGTAAATCTATCACAGTCAGATGATTTATCCTGTACCACTAGTGGTACTGTGGCCAACAGACATAGTGTCAGAGTCAATCTATCGCAGTCAGATGATTTATCCTTTAACAATAATGATACTTTGACCTATAGACATAGTGTCAGAGTGAATCTATCACAGTCAGATGATTTATCCTGTAACAAAAATGGTACTGTGCTGTATAGACATGGTGACATAGTCAATCTATCACAGTCAGATGATTTATCCCGTAACAATAATGCTACTGTGACCTATAGACATGGTGTCAGAATCAATCTATCACAGTCCGATGATTTATTTTGTAGCAATAATGGTACTCTGGCCTATTGACATGGTGTCAGAGTCAATTTATCACAGTCAGATGATTTATCCCGTAATAATAATGATACTGTGACCTATAGACATGGTGTAAGAGTCAATCTATCACAGTCAGATGATTTATCCCGTAATAATAATGATACTGTGACCTATAGACATGGTGTCAGAGTCAATCTATCACAGTCACATTATTTATCCCGTAACAATAATAATACTGTGACCTATAGACATGGTGTCAGAGTCTATCACAGTCAGATGATTTATCCTGTAACAATAATGATACCTTGACCAATAGAAATGGCGTCAGAGTAAATCTGTCACAGTCAGATGATTTATCCTGTACCACTAGTGATACTGTGGCCAATAGACATAGTGTCAGAGTCAATCCATCACAGTCAGATGATTTATCCTGTAACAATAGTGATTCTGTTACCTATAGACATGATGGCAGAGTCAATATATTACAGTCAGATGATTTATCCTGTAACAATAATGATACTGTGACCTATAGACATAGTGTCAGAATCAATCTATCACAGTCAGATGATTTATCTTGTAATAATAATGATACTGTGACCTATAGACATAGTGTCAGAGTCAATCTATCACAGTCCGATGATTTATCCTATAACAATAATGATACTGTGACCTATATACATGGTGTCAGAGTCAATCTATCACAGTCAGATGATTTATCCTGTAACAATAATGATACCTTAACCAAAAGAAATGGCGTCAGAGTAAATCTATCACAGTCAGATGATTTATCCTGTACCACTAGTGGTACTGTGGCCAATAGACATAGTGTCAGAGTCAATATATCACAGTCAGATGATATATCCTGTAACAATAATGATCCTGTGACCTATAAACATGGTGTCAGAGTTAATCTATCACAGTAAGATGATTTATCTTGTAACAATAATGATATTGTCACATATAGACATGATGACAGAGACAATCTATCACAGTCAGATGATTTATCCTATAACAATAATGATACTGTGACCAATAGAAATGGTGTCAGAGTCAATCTATCACAGTCAGATGATTCATCCTGTAATAATAACGATACTGTCACCTATAAACATGGTGTCAGAGTCAATATATCACAGTCAGATTATTTATCCCGTAACAATAATGATACTGTGATCTATAGACATGGTGTGAGAGTCAATCTATCACAGTCAGATGATTTATCCTTTAACAATAATGATACCTTGACCAATAGAAATGGCGTCACAGTAAATCTATCAAAGTCAGATGATTTATCCTGTACCACTAGTGGTACTGTGGCCAACAGACATAGTGTCAGAGTCAATCTATCGCAGTCAGATGATTTATCCTGTATCAATAATGATACTTTGACCTATAGACATGGTGTAAGAGTCAATCTATCACAGTCAGATGATTTATCCCGTAACAATAATGATACTGTGACCTAAAGACATGGTGTCAGGGTCAATCTATAACAGTCAGATGATTTATCCTGTAACAAAAATGGTACTGTGGCCTATAGACATCGTGCCATAGTCAATCTATCACAGTCAGATGATTTATCCTGTAACAAAATGGTACTGTGCCCTATAGACGTGGTGTCAGAGTCAATCTATCACTGTCAGTTGATTTATCCCGTAATAATAATGATACTGTGACCTATAGACATGGTGTCAGAGTCAATCTATCACAGTCACATTATTTATCCCGTAACAATAATAATACTGTGACCTATAGACATGGTGTCAGAGTCTATCACAGTCAGATGATTTATCCTGTAACAATAATGATACCTTGACCAATAGAAATGGCGTCAGAGTAAATCTGTCACAGTCAGATGATTTATCCTGTACCACTAGTGATACTGTGGCCAATAGACATAGTGTCAGAGTCAATCCATCACAGTCAGATGATTTATCCTGTAACAATAATGATTCTGTTACCTATAGACATGATGTCAGAGTCAATATATTACAGTCAGATGATTTATCCTGTAACAATAATGACACTGTGACCTATAGACATAGTGTCAGAATCAATCTATCACAGTCAGATGATTTATCTTGTAATAATAATGATACTGTGACCTATAGACATAGTGTCAGAGTCAATCTATCACAGTCCGATGATTTATCCTGTAACAATAATGATACCTTAACCAAAAGAAATGGCGTCAGAGTAAATCTATCACAGTCAGATGATTTATCCTGTACCACTAGTGGTACTGTGGCCAATAGACATAGTGTCAGAGTCAATATATCACAGTCAGATGATATATCCTGTAACAATAATGATCCTGTGACCTATAAACATGGTGTCAGAGTTAATCTATCACAGTAAGATGATTTATCTTGTAACAATAATGATATTGTCACATATAGACATGATGACAGAGACAATCTATCACAGTCAGATGATTTATCCTATAACAATAATGATACTGTGACCAATAGAAATGGTGTCAGAGTCAATCTATCACAGTCAGATGATTTATCCCGTAATAATAACGATACTGTCACCTATAAACATGGTGTCAGAGTCAATATATCACAGTCAGATTATTTATCCCGTAACAATAATGATACTGTGATCTATAGACATGGTGTCAGAGTCAATCTATCACAGTCAGATGATTTATCCTTTAACAATATTGATACCTTGACCAATAGAAATGGCGTCACAGTAAATCTATCAAAGTCAGATGATTTATCCTGTACCACTAGTGGTACTGTGGCCAACAGACATAGTGTCAGAGTCAATCTATCGCAGTCAAATGATTTATCCTGTAACAATAATGATACTTTGACCTATAGAAATAGTGTCAGAGTGAATCTATCACAGTCAGATGATTTATCCTATAACAAAAATGGTACTGTGGCCTATAGACATCGTGCCATAGTCAATCTATCACAGTCAGATGATTTATCCTGTAACAAAATGGTACTGTGACCTATAGACGTGGTGTCAGAGTCAATCTATCACTGTCAGTTGATTTATCCCGTAATAATAATGATACTGTGATCTATAGACATGGTGTCAGAGTCAATCTATCACAGTCACATTATTTATCCCGTAACAATAATAATACTGTGACCTATAGACATGGTGTCAGAGTCTATCACAGTCAGATGATTTATCCTGTAACAATAATGATACCTTGACCAATAGAAATGGCGTCAGAGTAAATCTGTCACAGTCAGATGATTTATCCTGTTCCACTAGTGATACTGTGGCCAATAGACATAGTGTCAGAGTCAATCCATCACAGTCAGATGATTTATCCTGTAACAATAATGATTCTGTTACCTATAGACATGATGTCAGAGTCAATATATTACAGTCAGATGATTTATCTTGTAACAATAATGATACTGTGACCTATAGACATAGTGTCAGAATCAATCTATCACAGTCAGATGATTTATCTTGTAATAATAATGATACTGTGACCTATAGACATAGTGTCAGAGTCAATCTATCACAGTCCGATGATTTATCCTATAACAATAATGATACTGTGACCTATATACATGGTGTCAGAGTCAATCTATCACAGTCAGATGATTTATCCTGTAACAATAATGATACCTTAACCAAAAGAAATGGCGTCAGAGTAAATCTATCACAGTCAGATGATTTATCCTGTTCCACTAGTGGTACTGTGGCCAATAGACATAGTGTCAGAGTCAATATATCACAGTCAGATGATATATCCTGTAACAATAATGATCCTGTGACCTATAAACATGGTGTCAGAGTTAATCTATCACAGTCAGATGATTTATCTTGTAACAATAATGATATTGTCATATATAGACATGATGACAGAGACAATCTATCACAGTCAGATGATTTATCCTATAACAATAATGATACTGTGACCAATAGAAATGGTGTCAGAGTCAATCTATCACAGTCAGATGATTTATCCCGTAATAATAACGATACTGTGACCTATAGACATGGTGTCAGAGTCAATATATCACAGTCAGATTATTTATCCCGTAACAATAATGATACTGTGATCTATAGACATGGTGTCAGAGTCAATCTATCACAGTCAGATGATTTATCCTTTAACAATAATGATACCTTGACCAATAGAAATGGCGTCACAGTAAATCTATCACAGTCAGATGATTTATCCTGTACCACTAGTGGTACTGTGGCCAACAGACAAAGTGTCAGAGTCAATCTATCGCAGTCAGATGATTTATCCTTTAACAATAATGATACTTTGACCTATAGACATAGTGTCGGAGTGAATCTATCACAGTCAGATGATTTATCCTGTAACAAAAATGGTACTGTGTCCTATAGACATGGTGACATAGTCAATCTATCACAGTCAGATGATTTATCCCGTAACAATAATGCTACTGTGACCTATAGACATGGTGTCAGAATCAATCTATCACTCCGATGATTTATTTTGTAGCAATAATGGTACTCTGGCCTATAGACATGGTGTCAGAGTCAATTTATCACAGTCAGATGATTTATCCCGTAATAATAATGATACTGTGACCTATAGACATGGTGTAAGAGTCAATCTATCACAGTCAGATGATTTATCCCGTAACAATAATGATACTGTGACCTAAAGACATGGTGTCAGGGTCAATCTATCACAGTCCGATGATTTATCCTGTAACAATAATGATATCTTGACCAAAAGAAATGGCGTCAGAGTAAACATATCATAGTCAGATGATTTATCCTGTACCACCAGTGCTTCTGTGGCCAATAGACATAGTGTCAGAGTCAATCTATTACAGTCAGATGATATATCCTGTTACAATAATGATACTCTGACCTATAGACATGATGTCAGAGTTAATCTATCACAGTCATATGATTTATCCCGTAACAATAATGATACCTTGACCAATAGAAATGGTATCAGACTAAATCTATCACAGTCAGATGATTTATCCTGTACCACTAGTGGTACTGTGGCCAATAGACATTGTGTCAGAGTCAATCTATCACAGTCAGATGATTTATCCTGTAACAATAATGATACTGTCACCTATAGACATGATGTCAGAGTCAATCTATCAAAGTCAGATGATTTATCTTGTAACAATAATGATACTGTGACCTATAGACATGGTGTTAGAGTCAATCTATCACAGTCAGAAGATTTATCCTGTAACAATAATGATACCTTGACCAAAAGAAATGGCGTCAGAGTAAAGATATCACAGTTAGATGATTTATCCTGTACCACTAGTGGTACTGTGGCCAATAGACATAGTGTCAGAATCAATCTATCACAGTCCGATGATTTATCCTGTACAAGTAATGATACCTTGACCAATAGAAATGGTGTCAGAGTCAATCTATCACAGTCAGATGATTTATCCCGTAATAATAATGATACTGTGACCTATAAACATGGTGTCAGAGTCAATCTATCACAGTGAGATGATTTATCCTATAACAATAATGATACCTTGACCACTAGAAATGGCGTCAGAGTAAATCTGTCACAGTCAAATGATTTATCCTGTACTAGTGGTACTTTGGCCAATAGACATAGTGTCAGAGTCAATCTATCACAGTCAGATGAATTATCCTGTAACAAAAATGGTACTGTGTCCTATAGACATGGTGACATAGTCAATCTATCACAGTCAGATGATTTATCCCGCAACAATAATGATACTGTGACCTATAGACATGGTGTCAGAATCAATCTATCACAGTCCGATGATTTATTTTGTAGCAATGATGGTACTCTGGCCTATAGACATGGTGTCAGAGTCAATTGATCACAGTCAGATGATTTATCCCGTAACAATAATGATACTGTAATCTATAGACATGGTGTCAGAGTCAATCTATCACAGTCAGATGATTTATCCTTTAACAATAATGATACCTTGACCAATAGAAATGGCGTCACAGTAAATCTATCAAAGTCAGATGATTTATCCTGTACCACTAGTGGTACTGTGGCCAACAGACATAGTGTCAGAGTCAATCTATCGCAGTCAGATGATTTATCCTGTAACAATAATGATACTTTGACCTATAGACATAGTGTCAGAGTGAATCTATCACAGTCAGATGATTTATCCTATAACAAAAATGGTACTGTGGCCTATAGACATCGTGCCATAGTCAATCTATCACAGTCAGATGATTTATCCTGTACAAGTAATGATACCTTGACCAATAGAAATGGTGTCAGAGTCAATCTATCACAGTCAGATGATTTATCCCGTAATAATCATGATACTGTGACCTATAAACATGGTGTCAGTGTCAATCTATCACAGTCAGATGATTTATCCTATAACAATAATGATACCTTGACCACTAGAAATGGCGTCAGAGTAAATCTGTCACAGTCAGATGATTTATCCTGTACTAGTGGTACTTTGGCCAATAGACATAGTGTCAGAGTCAATCTATCACAGTCAGATGAATTATCCTGTAACAAAAATGGTACTGTGTCCTATAGACATGGTGACATAGTCAATCTATCACAGTCAGATGATTTATCCCGCAACAATAATGATACTGTGACCTATAGACATGGTGTCAGAATCAATCTATCACAGTCCGATGATTTATTTTGTAGCAATAATGGTACTCTGGCCTATAGACATGGTGTCAGAGTCAATTTATCACAGTCAGATGATTTATCCCGTAATAATAATGATACTGTGACCTATAGACATGGTGTAAGAGTCAATCTATCACAGTCAGATGATTTATCCCGTAACAATAATGATACTGTGACCTATAGACATGGTGTCAGGGTCAATCTATCACAGTCCGATGATTTATCCTGTAACAATAATGATATCTTGACCAAAAGAAATGGCGTCAGAGTAAACATATCATAGTCAGATGATTTATCCTGTACCACCAGTGCTACTGTGGCCAATAGACATAGTGTCAGAGTCAATCTATTACAGTCAGATGATATATCCTGTTACAATAATGATACTCTGACCTATAGACATGATGTCAGAGTTAATCTATCACAGTCATATGATTTATCCCGTAACAATAATGATACCTTGACCAATAGAAATGGCGTCAGACTAAATCTATCACAGTCAGATGATTTATCCTGTACCACTAGTGGTACTGTGGCCAATAAACATTGTGTCAGAGTCAATCTATCACAGTCAGATGATTTATCCTGTAACAATAATGATACTGTCACCTATAGACATGATGTCAGAGTCAATCTATCAAAGTCAGATGATTTATCTTGTAACAATAATGATACTGTGTCCTATAGACATGGTGTTAGAGTCAATCTATCACAGTCCGATGATTTATCCTATAACACTAATGATACTTTGACCAATAGAAATAGTGTCAGAGTCTATCTATCACAGTCAGATGATTTATCCTATAACAATAATGATACTGTGACCTATAGACATGGTGTTAGAGTCAATCTATCACAGTCAGAAGATTTACCTTGTAACAATAATGATACTGTGACCTATAGACATAGTGTCAGAATCAATCTATCACAGTCCGATGATTTATCCTTTAACAATAATGATACTGTGACCTATAGACATGGTGTCAGAGTCAATCTATCACAGTCAGATGATTTATCCTGTAACAATAATGATACCTTAACCAAAAGAAATGGCGTCAGAGTAAATCTATCACAGTCAGATGATTTATCCTGTAACAATAATGATACTGTGACCTATAAACATGGTGTCAGAGTTAATCTATCACAGTCGGATGATTTATCTTGTAACAATAATGATATTGTCACCTATAGACATGATGACAGAGACAATCTATCACAGTCAGATGATTTATCCTATAACAATAATGATACTGTGACCAATAGAAATGGTGTCAGAGTCAATCTATCACAGTCAGATGATTTATCCCGTAATAATAACGATACTGTGACCTATAGACATGGTGTCAGAGTCAATATATCACAGTCAGATTATTTATCCCGTAACAATAATGATACTGTGATCTATAGACATGGTGTCAGAGTCAATCTATCACAGTCAGATGATTTATCCTTTAACAATAATGATACCTTGACCAATAGAAATGGCGTCACAGTCAATCTATCACAGTCAGATGATTTATCCTGTACCACTAGTGGTACTGTGGCCAACAGGCATAGTGTCAGAGTCAATCTATCGCAGTCAGTTGATTTATCCTGTAACAATAATGATACTTTAACCTATAGACATAGTATCAGAGTCAATTTATCACAGTCAGATGATTTATCCTGTAACAAAAATGGTACTGTGTCCTATAGACATGGTGACATAGTCAATCTATCAGTCAGATGATTTATCCCGTAACAATAATGCTACTGTGACCTATAGACATGGTGTGAGAATCAATCTATCACAGTCCGACGATTTATTTTGTAGCAATAATGGTACTCTGACCTATAGACATGGTGTCAGAGTCCATTTATCACAGTCAGATGATTTATCCCGTAATAATAATGATACTGTGACATATAGACATGGTGTAAGAGTCAATCTATCACAGTCAGATGATTTATCCCGTAACAATAATGATACTGTGACCTAAAGACATGGTGTCAGGGTTAATCTATCACAGTCCGATGATTTATCCTGTAACAATAATGATATCTTGACCAAAAGAAATGGCGTCAGAGAAAACATATCATAGTCAGATGATTTATCCTGTACCACCAGTGCTACTGTGGCCAATAGACATAGTGTCAGAGTCAATCTATTACAGTCAGATGATATATCCTGTTACAATAATGATACTCTGACCTATAGACATGATGTCAGAGTTAATCTATCACAGTCATATGATTTATCCCGTAACAATAATGATACCTTGACCAATAGAAATGGCGTCAGACTAAATCTATCACAGTCAGATGATTTATCCTGTACCACTAGTGGTACTGTGGCCAATAGACATTGTGTCAGAGTCAATCTATCACAGTCAGATGATTTATCCTGTAACAATAATGATACTGTCGCCTATAGACATGATGTCAGAGTCAATCTATCAAAGTCAGATGATTTATCTTGTAACAATAATGATACTGTGTCCTATAGACATGGTGTCAGAGTCAATCTATCACAGTCCGATGATTTATCCTATAACAATAATGATACTGTGACCTATAGACATGGTGTTAGAGTCAATCTATCACAGTCAGAAGATTTATCCTGTAACAATAATGATACCATGACCAAAAGAAATGGCGTCAGAGTAAAGATATCACGGTTAGATGATTTATCCTGTACCACTAGTGGTACTGTGGCCAATAGACATAGTGTCAGAATCAATCTATCACAGTCCGATGATTTATCTGTACAAGTAATGATACCTTGACCAATAGAAATTGTGTCAGAAATAATCTATCACAGTCAGATGATTTATCCTATAACAATAATGATACCTTGACCAATAGAAATGGCGTCAGAGTAAATCTGTCACAGTCAGATGATTTATCCTGTACTAGTGGTACTTTGGCCAATAGACATAGTGTCAGAGTCAATCTATCACAGTCAGATGATTTATCCTGTAACAATAATTACATAATAATTAATTATGTAATAATTATGTCATAATGAAATTATCACAATTTGAAAGACTAATCTTTCTTCTTTCTTTTGGTACCTCGTTTATAAAATATAAAGAAGGATGGAATGAACTACATCAGTTTAAAGTTGTCTGTTTGGGAATGACAAAAACTTTGTATTGTGCTACCTTAAGTTATACAACATTAATAATTATGTTAAAAGGTACATTTGTGTATCAATTTTAAACCTGGATCATGCAGTATGAGCAATGAAAACCTGTCCGCATCTCTGAACTATATCATGACTTTATTAAAACAGTACATATTATATATTATTTCTTATTTTATTTAAAAATCTTGAATTTGTCGTCTGTTTATTTATCATTCTACATTAAAAATTCATAACGGATACAGTAAAAACGGTATTTCAGGATTCGCACATTATATACACTGAATCTCTAGTTATACTACATGTACTAAGTAGTTGTGATAATGTGTTTTGAGACAGTGAGGCAATTTTGTAAAATGTATTTAAAATTTTAATTTTCAATTTTATTATTAGATTGTTGGTTCCGAGTATGACCTGCCAATTTTGAAGGAAGGTGACAGGTATGGTCACAGAGAGAAGAAACAGAGAAATAAGCTGTACACATGGGTGAAAAACCTTTGTGTGCAGCATAAGCATGGAAATGCTTATAAAGCAGGTACATGTATGTATAACTACATGAAATTAATAACACAGATTGATATACTGGGTTGTTGGTGGTCAAGTGGTTTAAGTAGTTTATCTACAGGGATAAATAGCTTGTCAACACTAACAATGACTGAGATTGTGAGATTATGAGGTGCATTTGACGGATATCTTTAAAATTGACAAGGATTACCATTTTTGCTGTTGAAGGTCAATACTCATTGATGGTTCTCTCCAGATAGTATGGCTTCTTCCACCAATAAAAAATGGCTACCGAAATATAGCTGAGAGTGCTTAAAGTTGAGTTCATCACCAACAAAGAAACAGATTGATTTGTGTATGATATTTAAAAACCAGTTTCTTTGCTGTATTCTTTGTTATTTGATGCAAAGTAAATACATGTATAATCTGCTTATCATGATCTATTATGTTAATATGAGGCAGGAGTTACCTGTAAAAGGGGATGAAGTGTGTATAAATTATTTTTGAACTTGATTAAGCATATTTTAACTTTTGTCTTTAGTGATTTTGTTAGTTATTTTTACCTGCATCACCAATGTTAAAAGAGGTCTAGTAACCCCTTGACTTTGCACATCATTCAGTTTGTCTGTACGTATGTACATCTGAATAACCTTCTGTAGAAAACTTTCTAACTTGTTTTGGCTTCTATAAAAGGAGGCAATTTTATATTTGATCTGGAAATTGACAATGTTGATTTGTAGCATGTAAACAATTTTTAGAAGCTTTATGTGAACATGCTCAAGTGTGTGATACAATATTTCAGATTCTTCACTCATCTGAACTGCCTTTTTCAGAATGTATAATAATAATAAGAGAGGAGACCTGTTTTCATGGTTTTTGTGTGTCTCTTTGGTTCCTTTTCTTCTAGATAAAATCAAGCAACTTGGCTCACTACTGTTAAAGGGGCATTTTGTGTGTATTTCAGTATAGACACCATCTGATTAACTATTGAGGTAACCTCCAAAGTCTGCCGACGGTCATATAACTTGATATAAATATAGATATAAATAGATAGCAAACCTGTGCAGTTTGATTTTTTCTAGGTTTGTTTGATTTCATATTATAGATTAAAAATATATGTTAATCATCATTTTTGTCGAGCCTGCAACTTTTGTTGCAGAAAGCTCGACATAGGGATAGTGATCCGGCGGCGGCAGCGTTAGCTAACTTTTTAAAAGCTTTATATTTTAGAAGGTGGAAGACCTGGATGCTTCATACTTTGAATATAGATGCCTCATGTTACGAAGTTTCCGTCAGTTACATGTCAAATGTCCTTGACCTCATTTTCATGGTTCAGTGACCACTTAAAAAAAAAAGTTCAGATTTTTTGTAATGTTGAATTCTCTCTTATTATAAGTAATAGGATAATTATATTTGGTATGTGCGTACCTTGCAATGTCCTAATGCCTGTCAGACAGTTTTCACCTGACCTCCACCTCATTTCATGGATCAGTGAACAAGGTTAAATTTTGGTGGTCAAGTCCATATCTCAGATACTATAAGCAATAGGGCTAGTATATTTTTCGGTGTATGGAAGGACTGTAAGGTGTACTTGTCCAACTGGCAGATGTCATCTGACCTTGACCTCATTTTCATGGATCAGTGGTTATGGTTAAGTTTTTGTGTTTTGGTCTGTTTTTCTCATACTTTATGCAATAGATCTACTATATTTGTTGTATGGAATGATTGTAAGGTGTACATGTCCAACTGGCAGATGTCATCTGACCTTGACCTCATTTTCATGGTTGAATGGTCAAAGTTAAGTTTTCGAGTTTTGGTCTTTTTATCTTTAGAATACTATATGCTATAGGTCAACTATATTTGGTGTATGTAAATATTTTATGATCTATATGTCAGTTGCGCAGGTTTTATTTGACCTCGACCTCATTTTCACGGTTCATTGCTTAGTGTTAAGATTTTGTGTTTTGGTCTATTTTTCTTAAACTATAAGTAATAGGTCAACTACATTTGTTTTACTAAAGCATTGTTAGCTGTACATGTCTGCTTGGCATGGTTCATCTGACCTTGACCGCATTTTCATGGTTCATTGGTCTTTGATTAGTTATCTTGGTTAATGATAAGTTTATGTGACAGTTTTTAATAAAGCTTTATACTTAGGACTATATCAACATAATATCAATGATAAGTAAAGAAGGCGAGACATTTCAGTGTATGCACTCTTGTTACCTGTATAAGAATGAGATTTTGTGGGTCGAATCAGTCAATCAAATGATTTATCCTTGTTTCACATTTAATGTTGACATTCTTTTCCTTTTAATAACAAAACACCCCTCATTCTTGCTTAACCAATCTCTAGATAAGGGGTTAAATTGAAGGACACATGAATATGGATTAAATAAAGTAAAATTATTCACTTGCAAGTTAATAATTCATCAGCAATCTTTCTTAGCATATTCTGACAAAATTGAACCAAACTGGCTGCTAAAAGCGAATTATGATTGTAAGGTGTACATGTCTGATTGGAATGTGTCATCTGATATTGACCTCATTTTCACAGATCATTGGTCAATATTAAGTTTTCCTGGTTATGTTTGTTTCTTAGATAGTATATGCCATAGGGCAACTATATTTGATCCATTGAATGATTGTAAGGTGACATGTCTGTATGGCAGGGTTCATCTGACCTTGACCTTGTTTCATTGGTCAATATGAAGTTTTCAAGGTTTGGTCTGTTTCTTGTATATTTACTGTAAGTAATAGGTCAAATATGATTGATATGTATGGAATAATTGTAAGGTGTAATGTATTTCTGGCTTGATTTATCTGAGTATGTCCTCATTTTCTTGGATCAAATTAAGTTTATATATGTGATACACGAAGTAAAACGTCATATTTAGGACTATCAACATAAAATCAATGCTCAGTAAAAACAGGTGAGACATTTTAGCATGTGCACTCTTGGTAGTCTTAGGGGGAGGATTGGCACCTTTAAACTAATTTAACATCCAACATTCTGTTTGTACATGTTCCTAGTCAGGAGCCTGTAATTCAGTGGTCGTCATTTGTTCCTGTGTAACATATTGTTGAAGGCCTTACAGTGACCTATAGTTGTTAATTTCTGTGTTATTTGGTCTCTTGAGGAGAGTTGTCTCATTGTCAATCATACCACATCTTCTCATTTTTATATTGACTACTGTGATCTATCTTGCTTTTTCATTTGTACTTAAAAAAAACCTTTAGGACTTCTAACAGGGGGTAAAAATCACTATCATTTTATATTTTTGTTGTAGTGACCCCGACAGAGACATTTCTACACAATAAAAACAAATTATACCAAGCATGTTTCATAAGATAGACCATCTAACATCATAGTACTATCTTACTACACAATAAAAACCAATTATACCAAGCATGTTTCAATAGATAGACCATCTAAAATCATAGTACTATCTTACTACACCATAAAAACCAATTATACCAAGCATGTTTCAATAGATAGACAATCTAACAGCACAGTACTATCTAACTAGACAATAAAACCAATTATACCAAGCATGTTTCATAAGATTAACAATCTAACATCATAGTACTATCTTACTACACAATAAAAACCAATTATACCAAGCATGTTTCATTAGATAGACCATCTAACATCATAGTACTATCTTTCTACACAATAAAAACCAATTATACCAAGCATGTTTCATTAGATACACCATCTAACATCATAGTACTATCTTTGTACGCAATAAAAACCAATTATACCAAGCATTTTTCATTAGATAGACCATCTAACATCATAGTACTATCTTTCTACGCAATAAAAACCAATTATACCAAGCATGTTTCATTAGATAGACCATCTAACATCATAGTACTATCTTTCTACACAATAAAAACCAATTATACCAAGCATGTTTCATAAAATAGACCATCTAACATCATAGTACTATCTTACTACACAATAAAAACCAATTATACCAAGCATGTTTCATTAGATAGACTATCTAACATCATAGTACTATCTTTCTACACAATAAAAACCAATTATCCCAAGCATGTTTCATTAGATAGACCATCTAACATCATAGTACTATCTTACTACACAATAAAAACCATTTATAATACCAAGCATGTTTCATTAAATAGACCATCTAACATCATAGTACTATCTTTCTACACAATAAAAACCAATTATACCATGCATGTTTCATTAGATACACAATCTAACATCATAGTACTATCTTTCTACACAATAAAAACCAATTATACCAAGCATGTTTCATTAGATAGACCATCTAACATCATAGTACTATCTTTCTACGCAATACAAACCAATTATACCAAGCATGTTTCAATAGATAGACCATCTAAAATCATAGTACTATCTTACTACACCATAAAAACCAATTATACCAAGCATGTTTCAATAGATAGACAATCTAACAGCACAGTACTATCTTACTACACAATAAAAACCAATTATACCAAGCATGTTTCATTAGATAAACAATCTAACATCATAGTACTATCTTACTACACCATAAAAACCAATTATACCAAGCATGTTTCAATAGATAGACAATCTAACAGCACAGTACTATCTTACTAGACAATAAAACCAATTATACCAAGCATGTTTCATAAGATTAACAATCTAACATCATAGTACTATCTTACTACACAATAAAAACCAATTATACCAAGCATGTTTCATTAGATAGACCATCTAACATCATAGTACTATCTTTCTACACAATAAAAACCAATTATACCAAGCATGTTTCATTAAATAGACCATCTAACATCATAGTACTATCTTTCTACGCAAGAAAAACCAATTATACAAAGCATGTTTCATTAGATAGACCATCTAATATCATAGTACTATCTTTCTACACAATAAAAACCAATTATACCAAGAATGTTACATTAGATAGACCATCTAACATCATAGTACTATCTTTCTACACAATAAAAACCAATTATACCAAGCATGTTTCATTAGATAGACCATCTAACATCATAGTACTATCTTTCTACACAATAAAAACCAATTATACCAAGCATGTTTCATAAAAGAGACCATCTAACAGCATAATACTATCTTACTACACAATAAAAACCAATTATACCAAGCATGTTTCATTAGATAGACCATCTAATATCATAGTACTATCTTTCTACACAATAAAAACCAATTATACCAAGAATGTTACATTAGATAGACCATCTAACATCATAGTACTATCTTTCTACACAACAAAAACCAATTATACCAAGCATGTTTCATTGGATAGACTATCTAACATCATAGTACTATCTTTCTACACAATAAAAACCATTTATACCAAGCATGTTTCAGCAAATAGACCATCTAACATCATAGTACTATTTTTCTACACAATAAAAACCAATTATACCAAGCATGTTTCATTAGATAGACCATCTAACATCATAGTACTATCTTACTACACAATAAAAACCATTTATACCAAGCATGTGTCATTAGATAGACCATCTAACATCATAGTACTATCTTTCTACACAATAAAAACCAATTATACCAAGCATGTTTCATAAGATAGACCATCTAACATCATAGTACTATCTTTCTACACAATAAAAACCAATTATACCAAGCATGTTTCATAAAATAGACCATCTAACATCATAGTACTATCTTACTACACAATAAAAACATATTATACCAAGCATGTTTCATTAGATAGACTATCTAACATCATAGTTCTATCTTTCTACACAATAAAAACCAATTATACCAAGCATGTTTCAGTAAATAGACCATCTAACATCATAGTACTATCTTTCTACACAATAAAAACCAATTATACCAAGCATGTTTCATTAGATAGACCATCTAACATCATAGTACTATCTTACTACACAATAAAAACCATTTATACCAAGCATGTTTCATTAGATAGACCATCTAACATCATAGTACTATCTTTCTACACAATAAAAACCAATTATACCATGCATGTTTCATTAGATACACAATCTAACATCATAGTACTATCTTTCTACACAATAAAAACCAATTATACCAAGCATGTTTCATTAGATAGACCATCTAACATCATAGTACTATCTTTCTACCAATTATACCATGCATGTTTCATTAGATACACAATCTAACATCATAGTACTATCTTTCTACACAATAAAAACCAATTATACCAAGCATGTTTCATTAGATAGACCATCTAACATCATAGTACTATCTTTCTACGCAATAAAAACCAATTATACCAAGCATGTTTCATTAGATACACCATCTAACATCATAGTACTATCTTACTACACAATAAAAACCAATTATACCAAGCATGTTTCATTAGATACACCATCTAACATCATAGTACTATCTTTCTACACAATAAAAACCAATTATACCAAGCATCTTTCATTAGATAGACCATCTAACATCATAGTACTATCTTACTACACAATAATAACCAATTATACCAAGCATGTTTCATAAGATAGACCATCTAACATCATCGTACTATCTTACTACACAATAAAAACCAATTATACAAAGCATGTTTCAATAGATAGACCATCTAACATTATAGTACTATCTTACTACACAATAAAAACCAATTATACCAAGCATGTTTCATAAGATAGACCATCTAACATCATATTACTATCTTATTACACAATAAAAACCAATTATACCAAGCATGTTTCATTAGATAGACCATCTAACATCATAGTACTATCTTTCTACGCAAGAAAAACCAATTATACAAAGCATGTTTCATTAGATAGACCATCTAATATCATAGTACTATCTTTCTACACAATAATAACCAATTATACCAAGAATGTTACATTAGATAGACCATCTAACATCATAGTACTATCTTTCTAGACAATAAAAACCAATTATACCAAGCATGTTTCATTAGATAGACCATCTAACATCATAGTACTATCTTTCCACACTATAAAAACCAATCATACCAAGCATGTTTCATAAAATAGACCATCTAACATCATAGTACTATCTTTCTACACAATAAAAAACAATTATACCAAGCATGTTTCAGTAAATAGACCATCTAACATCATAGTACTATTTTTCTACACAATAAAAACCAATTATACCAAGCATGTTTCATTAGATAGACCATCTAACATCATAGTACTATCTTACTACACAATAAAAACCATTTATACCAAGCATGTGTTTTTAGATAGACCATCTAACATCATAGTACTATCTTTTTACACAATAAAAACCAATTATACCAAGCATGTTTCATTAGATAGACCATCTAATATCATAGTACTATCTTTCTACGCAATAAAACCAATTATACCTAGCATGTTTCATTAGATACACCATCTAACATCATAGTACTATCTTACTACACAATAAAAACCAATTATACTAAGCATGTTTCATTAGATACACCATCTAACATCATAGTACTATCTTTCTACACAATAAAAACCAATTATACCAAGCATCTTTCATTAGATAGACCATCTAACATCATAGTACTATCTTACTACACAATAAAAACCAATTATACCAAGCATGTTTCATAAGATAGACCATCTAACATCATCGTACTATCTTACTACACAATAAAAACCAATTATACCAAGCATGTTTCAGTAAATAGACCATCTAACATCATAGTACTAATTTTCTACACAATAAAAACCAATTATACCAAGCATGTTTCATTAGATAGACCATCTAACATCATAGTACTATCTTACTACACAATAAAAACCAATTATACCAAGAATGTTACATTAGATAGACAATCTAACATCATAGTACTATCTTTTTACACAATAAAAACCAATTATACCAAGCATGTTTCATTAGATAGACCATCTAACATCATAGTACTATCTTTCTACGCAATAAAACCAATTATACCTAGCATGTTTCATTAGATACACCATCTAACATCATAGTACTATCTTACTACACAATAAAAACCAATTATACTAAGCATGTTTCATTAGATACACCATCTAACATCATAGTACTATCTTTCTACACAATAAAAACCAATTATACCAAGCATCTTTCATTAGATAGACCATCTAACATCATAGTATTATCTTACTACACAATAAAAACCAATTATACCAAGCATGTTTCATAAGATAGACCATCTAACATCATCGTACTATCTTACTACACAATAAAAACCAATTATACAAAGCATGTTTCAATAGATAGACCATCTAACATCATAGTACTATCTTACTACACAATAAAAACCAATTATACCAAGCATGTTTCATAAGATAGACCATCTAACATCATAGCACTATATTACTACACAATAAAAATCAATTATACCAAGCATGATTCAATAGATAGACCATCTAACATCATAGTACTATCTTACTATACCATAAAAACCAATTATACCAAGCATGTTTCATTAGATAGACCATCTAACATCATGGTACTATCTTACTACACAATAAAAATCAATTATACCAAGCATGTTTCATAAGATAGACCATCTAACATCATAGTACTATCTTTCTACACAATACAAACCAATTATACCAAGTATATTTCATTAGATAGACCATCTAACATCATAGTACTATCTTTCTACACAATAAAAACAAATTATACCAAGCATGTTTCATTAGATAGACCATCTAACATCATAGTACTATCTTTCTACAAAATAAAAACCAATTATACCAAGCATGTTTCATTAGATAGACCATTTAACATCATATTACTATCTTTCTACACAATAAAAACCAATTATACCAAGCATGTTTCATTAGGGAGACCATCTAACATCATAGTACTATCTTTCTACACAATAAAAACCAATTATACCAAGCATGTTTCATTAGATAGACCATCTAACATCATAGTACTATCTTTCTACACAATAATAACCAATTATACCAAGCATGTTTCATTAGATACACCATCTAACATCATAGTACTATCTTTCTACAAAATAAAAACCAATTATACCAAGCATGTTTTATTAAATAGACCATCTAACATCATAGTACTATCTTTCTACACAATAAAAACCAATTATACCAAGCATGTTTAATTAGATAGACCATCTAACATCATAGTACTATCTTTCTAGACAATAAAAACCAATTATACCAAGCATGTTTCATTAGATAGACCATCTAACATCATAGTACTATCTTTCCACACTATAAAAACCAATCATACCAAGCATGTTTCATAAAATAGACCATCTAACATCATAGTACTATCTTTCTACACAATAAAAACCAATTATACCAAGCATGTTTCAGTAAATAGACCATCTAACATCGTAGTACTATTTTTCTACACAATAAAAACCAATTATACCAAGCATGTTTCATTAGATAGACCATCTAACATCATAGTACTATCTTACTACACAATAAAAACCATTTATACCAAGCATGTGTTTTTAGATAGACCATCTAACATCATAGTACTATCTTTTTACACAATAAAAACCAATTATACCAAGCATGTTTCATTAGATAGACCATCTAATATCATAGTACTATCTTTCTACGCAATAAAACCAATTATACCTAGCATGTTTCATTAGATACACCATCTAACATCATAGTACTATCTTACTACACAATAAAAACCAATTATACTAAGCATGTTTCATTAGATACACCATCTAACATCATAGTACTATCTTTCTACACAATAAAAACCAATTATACCAAGCATCTTTCATTAGATAGACCATCTAACATCATAGTACTATCTTACTACACAATAAAAACCAATTATACCAAGCATGTTTCATAAGATAGACCATCTAACATCATCGTACTATCTTACTACACAATAAAAACCAATTATACCAAGCATGTTTCATTAGATAGACCATCTAACATCATAGTACTAATTTTCTACACAATAAAAACCAATTATACCAAGCATGTTTCATTAGATAGACCATCTAACATCATAGTACTATCTTACTACACAATAAAATCCAATTATACCAAGAATGTTACATTAGATAGACAATCTAACATCATAGTACTATCTTTTTACACAATAAAAACCAATTATACCAAGCATGTTTCATTAGATAGACCATCTAACATCATAGTACTATCTTTCTACGCAATAAAACCAATTATACCTAGCATGTTTCATTAGATACACCATCTAACATCATAGTACTATCTTACTACACAATAAAAACCAATTATACTAAGCATGTTTCATTAGATACACCATCTAACATCATAGTACTATCTTTCTACACAATAAAAACCAATTATACCAAGCATCTTTCATTAGATAGACCATCTAACATCATAGTATTATCTTACTACACAATAAAAACCAATTATACCAAGCATGTTTCATAAGATAGACCATCTAACATCATCGTACTATCTTACTACACAATAAAAACCAATTATACAAAGCATGTTTCAATAGATAGACCATCTAACATCATAGTACTATCTTACTACACAATAAAAACCAATTATACCAAGCATGTTTCATAAGATAGACCATCTAACATCATAGCACTATATTACTACACAATAAAAATCAATTATACCAAGCATGATTCAATAGATAGACCATCTAACATCATAGTACTATCTTACTATACCATAAAAACCAATTATACCAAGCATGTTTCATTAGATAGACCATCTAACATCATGGTACTATCTTACTACACAATAAAAATCAATTATACCAAGCATGTTTCATAAGATAGACCATCTAACATCATAGTACTATCTTTCTACACAATACAAACCAATTATACCAAGTATATTTCATTAGATAGACCATCTAACATCATAGTACTATCTTTCTACACAATAAAAACAAATTATACCAAGCATGTTTCATTAGATAGACCATCTAACATCATAGTACTATCTTTCTACAAAATAAAAACCAATTATACCAAGCATGTTTCATTAGATAGACCATTTAACATCATATTACTATCTTTCTACACAATAAAAACCAATTATACCAAGCATGTTTCATTAGGGAGACCATCTAACATCATAGTACTATCTTTCTACACAATAAAAACCAATTATACCAAGCATGTTTCATTAGATAGACCATCTAACATCATAGTACTATCTTTCTACACAATAATAACCAATTATACCAAGCATGTTTCATTAGATACACCATCTAACATCATAGTACTATCTTTCTACAAAATAAAAACCAATTATACCAAGCATGTTTTATTAAATAGACCATCTAACATCATAGTACTATCTTTCTACACAATAAAAACCAATTATACCAAGCATGTTTAATTAGATAGACCATCTAACATAATAGTACTATCTTTCTACACAATAAAAACCAATTATACCAAGCATGTTTCATTAGATAGACCATCTAACATCATAGTACTATCTTTCTACACAATAATAACCAATTATATCAAGCATGTTACATGAGATAGGCCATCTAACATCATAGTACTATCTTTCTACACAATAAAAACCAATTATACCAATCATGTTTCATTAGATAGACCATCTAACATCATAGTACTATCTTTCTACACAATAAAAACCAATTATACCAAGCATGTTTCATTAGATAGACCATCTAACATCATAGTACTATCTTTTTACACAATAAAAACCAATTATAACAAGCATGTTTCATTAAATAGACCATCTTATATCATAGTACTATCTTTCTACACAATAAAAACCAATTATACAAAGTATGTTTAAATAGATAGACCATCTAACATCATAGTACTATCTTTCTACACAATAAAAACAAATTATACCAAGCATGTTTCATTAGATAGACCATCTAACATCATAGTACTATCTTTCTACACAATAAAAACCAATTATACCAAGCATGTTTAATAAGATAGACCATCTAACATCATAGTACTATCTTTCTACACAATAAAAACCAATTATACCAAGCATATTTCATTAGATAGACCATCTAACATCATAGTACTATCTTTCTACACAATAAAAACCAATTATACCAAGCATGTTTCATTAGATAGACCATCTAACATCATAGTACTATCTTTTTACAAAATAAAAACCAATTATACCAAGCATGTTTCATTAGATAGACCATCTAACATCATAGTAGTATCTTATGTCGCAATAAAAACCAATTATACCAAGCATGTTTCATTAGATAGACCATCTCACATCATAGTACTATCTTTCTACAAAATAAAAACCAATTATACCAAGCATGTTTCATTAGATAGACCATTTAACATCATATTACTATCTTTCTACACAATAAAAAACAATTATACCAAGCATGTTTCATTAGTGAGACCATCTAACATCATAGTACTATCTTTCTACACAATAAAAACCAATTATACCAAGCATGTTTCATTAGATAGACCATCTAACATCATAGTACTATCTTTCTACACAATAATAACCAATTATACCAAGCATGTTTCATTAGAAACACCATCTAACATCATAGTACTATCTTTCTACAAAATAAAAACCAATTATACCAAGCATGTTTCATTAAATAGACCATCTATAGTACTATCTTTCTACACAATAAAAACCAATTATACCAAGCATGTTTCATTAGATAGACCATCTAACATAATAGTACTATCTTTCTACACAATAAAAACCAATTATACCAAGCATGTTTCATTAGATAGACCATCTAACATCATAGTACTATCTTTCTACACAATAATAACCAATTATATCAAGCATGTTACATGAGATAGGCCATCTAACATCATAGTACTATCTTTCTACACAATAAAAACCAGTTATACCAATCATGTTTCATTAGATAGACCATCTAACATCATAGTACTATCTTTCTACACAATAAAAACCAATTATACCAAGCATGTTTCATTAGATAGACCATCTAACATCATAGTACTATTTTTTTACACAATAAAAACCAATTATACCAAGCATGTTTCATTAAATAGACCATCTAACATCATAGTACTATCTTTCTACACAAAAAAAAACAATTATACCAAGCATGTTTCAATAGATAGACCATCTAACATCATAGTACTATCTTTCTACACAATAAAAACCAATTATACCAAGCATGTTTCATTAGATAAACCATCTAACATCATAGTACTATCTTTCTACACAATAAAAACCAATTATACCAAGCATGTTTCATTAGATAGACCATCTAACATCATAGTACTATCTTATGTCGCAATAAAAACCAATTATACCAAGCATGTTTCATTAAATAGACCATCTAACATCATAGTACTATCTTTCTACAAACTAAAAACCAATTATACCAAGCATGTTTCATTAGATAGACCATCTAACATCATATTACTATCTTTCTACACAATAATAACCAATTATATCAAGCATGTTACATGAGATAGGCACTCTAACATCATAGTACTATCTTTCTACACAATAAAAACCAATTATACCAATCATGTTTCATTAGATAGACCATCTAACATCATAGTACTATCTTTCTACACAATAAAAACCAATTATACCAAGCATGTTTCATTAGATAGACCATCTAACATCATAGTACTATCTTTTTACACAATAAAAACCAATTATACCAAGCATGTTTCATTAAATAGACCATCTAACATCATAGTAATATCTTTCTACACAATAATAACCAATTATATCAAGCATGTTACATGAGATAGGCCATCTAACATCATAGTACTATCTTTCTACACAATAAAAACCAATTATACCAATCATGTTTCATTAGATAGACCATCTAACATCATAGTACTATCTTTCTACACAATAAAAACCAATTATACCAAGCATGTTTCAATAGATAGACCATCTAACATCATAGTACTATCTTTCTACACAATAAAAACCAATTATACCAAGCATGTTTCATTAAATAGACCATCTAACATCATAGTACTATCTTTCTACACAATAAAAACCAATTATACCAAGCATGTTTCATTAGATAGACCATCTAACATCATAGTACTATCTTATGTCGCAATAAAAACCAATTATACCAAGCATGTTTCATTAAATAGACCATCTAACATCATAGTACTATCTTTCTACAAACTAAAAACCAATTATACCAAGCATGTTTCATTAGATAGACCATCTAACATTATAGTACGTTCTTTCTACACAATGAAAACCAATTATACAAATCATGTTTTATTAGATAGACCATCTAACATCATAGTACTATCTTTCTACACAATAAAAACCAATTATACCAAGCATGTTTCATTAGATACACCATCTAACATCATAGTACTATCTTTCTACAAAATAAAAACCAATTATACTAAGCATGTTTCATTAAATAGACCATCTAACATCATAGTACTATCTTTCTACACAATAAAAACCAATTATACCAAGCATGTTTAATTAGATAGACCATCTAACATAATAGTACTATCTTTCTACACAATAACCAGGTGCTCCGCAGGGCGCAGCTTTATACGACCGCAGAGGTCGAACCCTGAACAGTTGGGGCAAGTATGGACAAAACATTCTAGCGTGATACAGCTCTGACTTTGGATTGTGATCAAATTTTTGACATTACATGGTTTCTTTTTACACAAAACAAATGTCAAGATTTTACAAATTTTACAATTAAAGATTTCTTCTTCAAACTTTTTAAATCTAAAATTAAATAGTTGACACAGCATAGGTTTCTGACACAGAATGAATGTGGTCTAATGAACTTAAAAGTTTGTTTTTGCCTTTGAGCAATTCACTATGCTGTTGAATATTAATCCTCTCAAAAAAATGTTTGAAGAAATTTTCTTTTTATTTATGAAATCTGAAATGAGAAAAATTTAACCCCCCCCCTTTTTTCACATCCCCGTTTCCCTTTTTCCAAAACTGATATCAATTCAAATTTCTAATGGAGTTTGCAACAATAACTACTCTTTTAAATACATCATAAAATATTAAAATGTAAAATAAAGTGCTTGTTATCACTGAATGGTAAAGATTGGTTGGTAGTAAAAGTGAATATACATTGTTTATTGTATAAAACAATAAAAAAAACTTCATCAGCAACATTTTATATTGGCAAATTTCCAATGAAGTTATTTACATAAAGTTATTGGCAAATAAAAATAGAAAATGACATCATAGTCATGTCTGGCAAATGTCCAACATACATTATCTAAAAACATTTTAGATAAGATAAGGAAATAAGATGTAAAAAAACTGCTTGTTATCACTGAATGGTAAAGATTATTTTAATTTATCAGTTGGTAGTAAAAAGTGAATATGCATTGTATATTGTATATAACAAAGATTTAAAGTTGATTCTGGACAAAGAAAGATAACTCCAATTAAAAAAAATCTTGCTATTGCACAATATTTTGCAATTAGATATTTCTTGCTTACTATTCTGGACAAAGAAAGATAACTCTAATTAAAAAAAAATTTGCTATTTCACAATATTGTGCAATTAGATATTTCTTGCCATTGCGCAATACTGTGCAATTGAAAAGACTTGCTATTGCACAATACTTAATATAATAATTTTAGATCCTGATTTGGACCAACTTGAAAACTGGGCCCATAATAAAAAATCTAAGTACATTTTTGGATTCAGCATATCAAAGAACCCCAAGATTTCAATTTTTGTTAAAATCAGACTAAGTTTAATTTTGGACCCTTTGGACTTTAGTGTAGACCAATTTGAAAACAGGACCAAAAATGAAGAATCTACATACACAGTTAGATTTGGTATATCAAAGAACCCCATTTATTCAATTTTTGATGAAATCAAACAAAGTTTAATTTTGGACCCCGATTTGGACCAACTTGAAAACTGGGCCAATAATGAAGAATCTAAGTACATTTTTAGATTCAGCATATCAAAGAACCTAACTGATTCATTTTTTGTCAAAATCAAACTAAGTTTAATTTTGGACCCTTTGGACCTTAATGTAGACCAATTTGAAAACGGGACCAAAAGTTAAGAATCTACATACACAGTCATGACAGTTCGATTCGGCATATCAAAGAACCCCAATTATTCAATTTTGATGAAATCAAACAAAGTTTAATTTTGGACCCTTTGGGCCCCTTATTCTGTTGGGACCAAAACTCCCAAAATCAATACCAACCTTCCTTTTATGGTCATAAACCTTGTGTTTAAATTTCATAGATTTCTATTTACTTATACTAACGTTATGGTGCGAAAACCAAGAAAAATGCTTATTTGGGTCCCTTTTTGGCCCCTAATTCCTAAACTGTTGGGACCTAAACTCCCAAAATCAATACCAACCTTCCTTTTGTAGTCATTAACATTGTGTTTAAATTTCATTGATTTCTATTTACTTAAACTAAAGTTATTGTGCGAAAACCAAGAATAATGCTTATTTGGGCCCTTTTTTGGCCTCTAATTCCTAAACTGTTGAAACCAAAACTCCCAAAATCAATCCCAACCGTTCTTTTGTGGTCATAAACCTTGTGTCAAAATTTCATAGATTTCTATTAACTTAAACTAAAGTTATAGTGCGAAAACCAAGAAAATGCTTATTTGGGCCCTTTTTGGCCCCTAATTCCTAAAATGTTGGGACCAAAACTCCCAAAATCAATACCAACCTTCCTTTTGTGGTCATAAACCTTGTGTTAAAATTTCATAGATTTCCATTCACTTTTACTAAAGTTAGAGTGCGAAAACTAAAAGTATTCGGACGACGACGACGACGACAACGACGACAACGACGCCGACGACACCAACATAATAGCAATATACGACGAAAAATTTTTCAAATTTTGCGGTCGTATAAAAACCAATTATACCAAGCATGTTTCATTAGATAGACCATCTAACATCATAGTACTATCTTTCTACACAATAATAACCAATTATACCAAGCATGTTACATGAGATAGGCCATCTAACATCATGGTACTATCTTTCTACACAATAAAAACCAATTATACCAAGCATGTTTCAAAAGATAGACCAACTAATATCATAGTACTATCTTTCTACACAATAAAAACCAATTATACCAAGCATGTTTCATTAGGTAGACCATCTAACATAATAGTACTATCTTTCTACACAATAAAAACCAATTATACCAAGCATGTTTCAAAAGATAGACCAACTAATATCATAGTACTATCTTTCTACACAATAAAAACCAATTATACCAAGCATGTTTCATTAGATAGACCATCTAACATCATAGCACTATCTTTCTACACAATAAAAACCAATTATACCAAGCATGTTTCATTAGATAGACCATCTAACATCATAGTACCATCTTTTTACATAATTAAAACCAATTATACCAAGCATGTTTCATTAGATAGACCATCTAACATCATAGTACTATCTTTCTACACAATAAAAACCAATTATACCAAGCATATTTTATTATATAGACCATCTAACATCATAGTACTATCTTTCTACACAATAAAAACCAATTATACCAAGCATGTTTCAAAAGATAGACCATCTAACATCATAGTACTATCTTTCTACACAATAAAAACAAATTATACCAAGCATGTTTGATTAGATAGACCATCTAACATCATAGTACTATCTTTCTACACAATAAAAACCAATTACACCAAGCATGTTTCATAAGATAGACCATCTAACATCATAGTACTATCTTTCTACACAATAAAAACCAATTATACCAAGCATATTTCATCAGATAGACCATCTAACATCATAGTACTATCTTTCTACACAATAAAAACCAATTATACCAAGCATGTTTCATTAGATAGACCATCTAACATCATAGTACTATCTTTTTACAAAATAAAAACCAATTATACCAAGCATGTTTCATTAGATAGACCATCTAACATCATAGTAGTATCTTATGTCTTAATAAAAACCAATTATACCAAGCATGTTTAATTAGATAGACCATCTAACATCATAGTAGTATCTTATGTCTTAATAAAAACCAATTATACCAAGCATGTTTAATTAGATAGACCATCTAACATCATAGTACTATCTTTCTACAAAATAAAAACCAATTATACCAAGCATGTTTCATTAGATAGACCATTTAACATCATATTACTATCTTTCTACACAATAAAAACCAATTATACCAAGCATGTTTCATTATCTAACATCATAGTACTATCTTTCTACACAATAATAACCAATTATACCAAGCATGTTTCATTAGATACACCATCTAACATCATAGTACTATCTTTCTACAAAATAAAAACCAATTATACCAAGCATGTTTCATTAGATAGACCATCTAACATTATAGTACTATCTTGCTACACAATAAAAACCAATTATACCAAGCATGTTTCATTAGATAGACCATCTTACATCATAGTACTATCTTATGTCGCAATAAAAACCAATTATACCAAGCATGTTTCATTAGATAGACCATATAACATCATAGTACTATCTTTCTACACAATAAAAACAAATTATACCAAGCATGTTTCATTAGATAGACCATCTAACATCATAGTACTATCTTTCTACACAATAAAAACCAATTATACCAAGCATGTTTCATTAGATAGACCATCTAACATAATAGTACTATCTTTCTACACAATAAAAACCAATTATACCAAGCATGTTTCAAAAGATAGACCAACTAATATCATAGTACTATCTTTCTACACAATAAAAACCAATTATACCAAGCATGTTTCATTAGATAGACCATCTAACATCATAGCACTATCTTTCTACACAATAAAAACAAATTATACCAAGCATGTTTCATTAGATAGACCATCTAACATCATAGTACTATCTTTTTACACAATTAAAACCAATTATACCAAGCATGTTTCATTAGATAGACCATCTAACATCATAGTACTATCTTTCTACACAATAAAAACCAATTATACCAAGCATATTTCATTAGATAGACCATCTTACATCATAGTACTATCTTATGTCGCAATAAAAACCAATTATACCAAGCATGTTTCATTAGATAGACCATATAACATCATAGTACTATCTTTCTACACAATAAAAACAAATTATACCAAGCATGTTTCATTAGATAGACCATCTAACATCATAGTACTATCTTTCTTCACAATAAAAACCAATTATACCAAGCATGTTTCATTAGATAGACCATCTAACATCATAGTACTATCTTTCTACACAATAAAAACCAATTATACCAAGCATATTTCATTAGATAGACCATCTAACATCATAGTAGTATCTTATGTCGCAATAAAAACCAATTATACGAAGCATGTTTCATTAGATAGACCATCTAACATCATAGTACTATCTTTCTACAAAATAAAAACCAATTATACCAAGCATGTTTCATTAGATAGACC
The DNA here is from genome assembly GCF_965363235.1 of Mytilus galloprovincialis. Classification (NCBI taxonomy): domain Eukaryota; kingdom Metazoa; phylum Mollusca; class Bivalvia; order Mytilida; family Mytilidae; genus Mytilus; species Mytilus galloprovincialis. The sequence goes on along the minus strand of NC_134846.1, from coordinate 42,000,992 downwards.
ATTTAACATCATATTACTATCTTTCTACACAACAAAAAACAATTATATCAAGCATGTTTCATTAGTGAGACCATCTAACATCATAGTACTATCTTTCTACACAATAAAAACCAATTATACCAAGCATGTTTTATTAGATAGACCATCTAACATCATAGTACTATCTTTCTACACAATAATAACCAATTATACCAAGCATGTTTCATTAGATACACCATCTAACATCATAGTACTATCTTTCTACAAAATAAAAACCAATTATACCAAGCATGTTTCATTAAATAGACAATCTAACATCATAGTACTATCTTTCTACACAATAAAAACCAATTATACCAAGCATGTTTCATTAGATAGACCATCTAACATAATAGTACTATCTTTCTACACAATAAAAACCAATTATACCAAGCATGTTTCATTAGATAGACCATCTAACATCATAGTACTATCTTTCTACTCAATAAAAACCAATTATACCAAGCATGTTTCATTAGATAGACCATCTGACATAATAGTACTATCTTTCTACACAATAAAAACCAATTATACCAAGCATGTTTCATTAGATAGACCATCTAACATCATAGTACTATCTTTCTACACAATAATAACCAATCATATCAAGCATGTTACATGAGATAGGCCATCTAACATCATAGTACTATCTTTCTACACAATAAAAACCAATTATACAAATCATGTTTCATTAGATAGACCATCTAACATCATAGTACTATCTTTCTACACAATAAAAACCAATTATACCAAGCATGTTTCATTAGATAGACCATCTAACATCATAGTACTATCTTTCTACACAATAAAAACCAATTATACAAAGGATGTTTCAATAGATAGACCATCTAACATCATAGTACTATCTTTCTACACAATAAAAACCAATTATACCAAGCATGTTTCATTAGATAGACCATCTAACATCATAGTACTATCTTTCTACACAATAAAAACCAATTATACCAAGCATGTTTCATTAGATAGACCATCTAACATCATAGTACTATCTTTCTACACAATAAAAACCAATTATACCAAGCATGTTTCATTAGATAGACCATCTAACATTATAGTACTATCTTGCTTCACAATAAAAACCAATTATACCAAGCATGTTTCATTAGATAGACCATCTTACATCATAGTACTATCTTATGTCGCAATAAAAACCAATTATACCAAGCATGTTTCATTAGATAGACCATATAACATCATAGTACTATCTTTCTACACAATAAAAACAAATTATACCAAGCATGTTTCATTAGATAGACCATCTAACATCATAGTACTATCTTTCTACACAATAAAAAACAATTATACCAAGCATTTAAAAAAAAATAGACCATCTAACATCATAGTATTATCTTTCTACACAATAAAAACCAATTATACCAAGTATGTTTCATTAGATAGACCATCTAACATCATAGTACTATCTTTTTACACAATAACAACAAATTATACAAAGCTTGTTTACTTAGATAGACCATCTAACATCATAGTACTATCTTTCTACACAATAAAAACCAAATATACCAAGCATGTTTCAAACGATAGACCATCTAACATCATAGTACTATCTTTCTACACAATAAAAACAAATTATACCAAGCATGTTTGATTAGATAAACCATCTAACAGCATAGTACTATCTTTCTACACAATAAAAACCAATTATACCAAGCATGTTTCATAAGATAGACCATCTAACATCATAGTACTATCTTTCTACACAATAAAAACCAATTATACCAAGCATGTTTCATTAGATAGACCATCTAACATCATAGTACTATCTTTTTACAAAATAAAAACCAATTATACCAAGCATGTTTCATTAGATAGACCATCTAACATCATAGTAGTATCTTATGTCGCAATAAAAACCAATTATACCAAGCATGTTTCATTAGATAGACCATCTAACATCATAGTACTATCTTTCTACAAAATAAAAACCAATTATACCAAGCATGTTTCATTAGATAGACCATTTAACATCATATTACTATCTTTCTACACAATAAAAACCAATTATACCAAGCATGTTTCATTATCTAACATCATAGTACTATCTTTCTACACAATAATAACCAATTATACCAAGCATGTTTCATTAGATACACCATCTAACATCATAGTACTATCTTTCTACAAAATAAAAACCAATTATACCAAGCATGTTTCATTAGATAGACCATCTAACATTATAGTACTATCTTGCTACACAATAAAAACCATTTATATCAAGCATGTTTCATTAGATAGACCATCTTACATCATAGTACTATCTTATGTCGCAATAAAAACCAATTATACCAAGCATGTTTCATTAGATAGACCATATAACATCATAGTACTATCTTTCTACACAAAAAAAACAAATTATACCAAGCATGTTTCATTAGATAGACCATCTACAATCATAGTACTATCTTTCTACACAATAAAAACCAATTATACCAAGCATGTTTCATTAAATAGACCATCTAACATCATAGTACTATCTTTCTACACAATAAAAACCAATTATACCAAGCATATTTCATAAGATAGACCATCTAACATCATAGTACTATCTTTCTACACAATAAAAACCAATTATACCAAGCATGTTTCATTAGATAGACCATCTAACATCATAGTACTATCTTTCTACACAATAAAAACAAATTATACCAAGCATGTTTCATTAGATAGACCATTTAACATCATATTACTATCTTTCTACACAATAAAAAACAATTATATCAAGCATGTTTCATTAGTGAGACCATCTAACATCATAGTACTATCTTTCTACACAATAAAAACCAATTATACCAAGCATGTTTCATTAGATAGACCATCTAACATCATAGTACTATCTTTCTACACAATAATAACCTATTATACCAAGCATGTTTCATTAGATACACCATCTAACATCATAGTACTATCTTTCTACAAAATAAAAACCAATTATACCAAGCATGTTTCATTAAATAGACCATCTAACATCATAGTACTATCTTTCTACACAATAAAAACCAATTATACCAAGCATGTTTCATTAGATAGACCATCTAACATCATAGTACTATCTTTCTACAAAATAAAAACCAATTATACCAAGCATGTTTCATTAAATAGACCATCTAACATCATAGTACTATCTTTCTACAAAATAAAAACCAATTATACCAAGCATGTTTCATTAAATAGACCATCTAACATCATAGTACTATCTTTCTACACAATAAAAACCAATTATACCAAGCATGTTTCATTAGATAGACCATCTAACATCATAGTACTATCTTTTTACACAATAAAAACCAATTATACCAAGCATGTTTCATTAAATAGACCATCTAACATCATAGTACTATCTTTCTACACAATAAAAACCAATTATACAAAGGATGTTTCAATAGATAGACCATCTAACATCATAGTACTATCTTTCTACACAATAAAAACAAATTATACCAAGCATGTTTCATTAGATAGACCATCTAACATCATAGTACTATCTTTCTACACAATAAAAAACAATTATACCAAGCATTTTAAAAAACATAGACCATATAGCATCATAGTACTATCTTTCTACACAATAAAAACCAATTATACCAAGCATGTTTCATTAGATAGACCATCTAACATCATAGTACTATCTTTCTACACAATAAAAACCAATTATACCAAGCATGTTTCATTAGATAGACCATCTAACATCATAGTACTATCTTTCTACACAATAAAAACCAATTATACCAAGCATGTTTCAATTGATAGACCATCTAACATCATAGTACTATCTTTCTACACAATGAAAACAAATTATACCAAACATGTTTGATTAGATAGACCATCTAACATCATAGTACTATCTTTCTACACAATAAAAACCAATTATACCAAGCATGTTTCATAAGATAGACCATCTAACATCATAGTACTATCTTTCTACACAATAAAAACCAATTATACCAAGCATATTTCATTAGATAGACCATCTAACATCATAGTACTATCTTTCTACACAATAAAAACCAATTATACCAAGCATGTTTCATTAGATAGACCATCTAACATCATAGTACTGTCTTTTTACAAAATAAAAACCAATTATACCAAGCATGTTTCATTAGATAGACCATATAACATCATAGTAGTATCTTATGTCGCAATAAAAACCAATTATACAAAGCATGTTTCATTAGATAGACCATCTAACATCATAGTACTATCTTTCTACAAAATAAAAACCAATTATACCAAGCATGTTTCATTAGATATACCATTTAACATCATATTACTATCTTTCTACACAATAAAAAACAATTATACCAAGCATGTTTCATAAGTGAGACCATCTAACATCATAGTACTATCTTTCTACACAATAAAAACCAATTATACCAAGCATGTTTCATTAGATAGACCATCTAACATCATAGTACTATCTTTCTACGCAATAAAAACCAATTATACCAAGCATGTTTCATTAGATAGACCATCTAACATCATAGTACTGTCTTTTTACAAAATAAAAACCAATTATACCAAGCATGTTTCATTAGATAGACCATCTAACATCATAGTAGTATCTTATGTCGCAATAAAAACCAATTATACAAAGCATGTTTCATTAGATAGACCATCTAACATCATAGTACTATCTTTCTACAAACTAAAAACCAATTATACCAAGCATGTTTCATTAGATATACCATTTAACATCATATTACTATCTTTCTACACAATAAAAAACAATTATACCAAGCATGTTTCATTAGTGAGACCATCTAACATCATAGTACTATCTTTCTACACAATAAAAACAAATTATACCAAGCATGTTTCATTAGATAGACCATCTAACATCATAGTACTATCTTTCTACACAATAATAACCAATTATACCAAGCATGTTTCATTAGATACACCATCTAACATCATAGTACTATCTTTCTACAAAATAAAAACCAATTATACCAAGCATGTTTCATTAAATAGACCATCTAACATCATAGTACTATCTTTCTACACAATAAAAACCAATTATACCAAGCATGTTTCATTAGATAGACCATCTAACATAATAGTACTATCTTTCTACACAATAAAAACCAATTATACCAAGCATGTTTCATTAGATAGACCATCTAACATCATAGTACTATCTTTCTACACAATAATAACCAATTATATCAAGCATGTTACATGAGATAGGCCATCTAACATCATAGTACTATCTTTCTACACAATAAAAACCAATTATACCAATCATGTTTCATTAGATAGACCATCTAACATCATAGTACTATCTTTCTACACAATAAAAACCAATTATACCAAGCATGTTTCATTAGATAGACCATCTAACATCATAGTACTATCTTTTTACACAATAAAAACCAATTATACCAAGCATGTTTCATTAAATAGACCATCTAACATCATAGTACTATCTTTCTACACAAAAAAAAAACAATTATACCAAGCATGTTTCATTAGATAGACCATCTAACATCATAGTAGTATCTTATGTCTTAATAAAAACCAATTATACCAAGCATGTTTCATTAGATAGACCATCTAACATTATAGTACTATCTTATGTCGCAATAAAAACCAATTATACCAAGCATGTTTCATTAGATAGCCCATCTAACATCATAGTACTATCTTTCTACAAACTAAAAACCAATTATACCAAGCATGTTTCATTAGATAGACCATCTAACATCATAGTACTATCTTTCTACACAATGAAAACCAATTATACCAATCATGTTTTATTAGATAGACCATCTAAAATCATAGTACTATCTTTCTACACAATAAAAACCAATTATACCAAGCATGTTTCATTAGATAGACCATCTAACATCATAGTACTATCTTTCTACAAAATAAAAACCAATTATACCAAGCATGTTTCATTAAATAGACCATTTAACATCATAGTACTATCTTTCTACACAATAAAAACCAATTATACCAAGCATGTTTCATTAGATAGACCATCTAACATAATAGTACTATCTTTCTACACAATAAAAACCAATTATACCAAGCATGTTTCATTAGATAGACCATCTAACATCATAGTACTATCTTTCTACACAATAATAACCAATCATACCAAGCATGTTACATGAGATAGGCCATCTAACATCATAGTACTATCTTTCTACACAATAAAAACCAATTATACCAAGCATGTTTCAAAAGATAGACCAACTTATATCATAGTACTATCTTTCTACACAATAAAAACCAATTATACCAAGCATGTTTCATTAGATAGACCATCTAACATAATAGTACTATCTTTCTACACAATAAAAACCAATTATACCAAGCATGTTTCAAAAGATAGACCAACTAATATCATAGTACTATCTTTCTATACAATAAAAACCAATTATACCAAGCATGTTTCATTAGATAGACCATCTAACATAATAGTACTATCTTTCTACACAATAAAAACCAATTATACCAAGCATGTTTCATTAGATAGACCATCTAACATCATAGTAGTATCTTATGTCGCAATAAAAACCAATTATACAAAGCATGTTTCATTAGATAGACCATCTAACATCATAGTACTATCTTTCTACAAACTAAAAACCAATTATACCAAGCATGTTTCATTAGATATACCATTTAACATCATATTACTATCTTTCTACACAATAAAAAACAATTATACCAAGCATGTTTCATTAGTGAGACCATCTAACATCATAGTACTATCTTTCTACACAATAAAAACCAATTATACCAAGCATGTTTCATTAGATAGACCATCTAACATCATAGTACTATCTTTCTACACAATAATAACCAATTATACCAAGCATGTTTCATTAGATACACCATCTAACATCATAGTACTATCTTTCTACAAAATAAAAACCAATTATACCAAGCATGTTTCATTAAATAGACCATCTAACATCATAGTACTATCTTTCTACACAATAAAAACCAATTATACCAAGCATGTTTCATTAGATAGACCATCTAACATAATAGTACTATCTTTCTACACAATAAAAACCAATTATACCAAGCATGTTTCATTAGATAGACCATCTAACATCATAGTACTATCTTTCTACACAATAATAACCAATTATATCAAGCATGTTACATGAGATAGGCCATCTAACATCATAGTACTATCTTTCTACACAATAAAAACCAATTATACCAATCATGTTTCATTAGATAGACCATCTAACATCATAGTACTATCTTTCTACACAATAAAAACCAATTATACCAAGCATGTTTCATTAGATAGACCATCTAACATCATAGTACTATCTTTTTACACAATAAAAACCAATTATACCAAGCATGTTTCATTAAATAGACCATCTAACATCATAGTACTATCTTTCTACACAAAAAAAAAACAATTATACCAAGCATGTTTCATTAGATAGACCATCTAACATCATAGTAGTATCTTATGTCTTAATAAAAACCAATTATACCAAGCATGTTTCATTAGATAGACCATCTAACATTATAGTACTATCTTATGTCGCAATAAAAACCAATTATACCAAGCATGTTTCATTAGATAGCCCATCTAACATCATAGTACTATCTTTCTACAAACTAAAAACCAATTATACCAAGCATGTTTCATTAGATAGACCATCTAACATCATAGTACTATCTTTCTACACAATGAAAACCAATTATACCAATCATGTTTTATTAGATAGACCATCTAAAATCATAGTACTATCTTTCTACACAATAAAAACCAATTATACCAAGCATGTTTCATTAGATAGACCATCTAACATCATAGTACTATCTTTCTACAAAATAAAAACCAATTATACCAAGCATGTTTCATTAAATAGACCATTTAACATCATAGTACTATCTTTCTACACAATAAAAACCAATTATACCAAGCATGTTTCATTAGATAGACCATCTAACATAATAGTACTATCTTTCTACACAATAAAAACCAATTATACCAAGCATGTTTCATTAGATAGACCATCTAACATCATAGTACTATCTTTCTACACAATAATAACCAATCATACCAAGCATGTTACATGAGATAGGCCATCTAACATCATAGTACTATCTTTCTACACAATAAAAACCAATTATACCAAGCATGTTTCAAAAGATAGACCAACTTATATCATAGTACTATCTTTCTACACAATAAAAACCAATTATACCAAGCATGTTTCATTAGATAGACCATCTAACATAATAGTACTATCTTTCTACACAATAAAAACCAATTATACCAAGCATGTTTCAAAAGATAGACCAACTAATATCATAGTACTATCTTTCTATACAATAAAAACCAATAATACCAAGCATGTTTCATTAGATAGACCATCTAACATCATAGCACTATCTTTCTACACAATAAAAACCAATTATACCAAGCATGTTTCATTAGATAGTCCATCTAACATCATAGTACTATCTTTTTACACAATTAAAACCAATTATACCAAGCATGTTTCAAAAGATAGACCATCTAACATAATAGTACTATCTTTCTACACAATAAAAACCAATTATACCAAGCATGTTTCAAAAGATAGACCAACTAACAAATTCAGTAATTTTTTCATTTGTAAAGGGGCATAACTCTAGAAAAGTAATAGTAATACCATCAAAATTTGAATTTCATCTGTATTTTGTTGCAATAAGAATTGTGTATAAGTTTTATAACGTTAGGTTGAGGGAAACTTAAGTTTGAGAAAGAAAACGACGAAAAATTCAGCAATTTTTTAATATGTTAACAAGCATACATTTATTTTTGGCATTGCACAAGTCATGTCTTCTTTGACTGTTCATGACGTTGAAATACTAAATCTCTGGGATCTGTTTTAGTTGATTTTAGTCTCTGATGCAAGATTTTTTTTTAATTAATTGTTTTTGGCGTTTCAGTAACTAAGAGTACTCTCAAATCGTACTTTCTTGTTTATTTGACCTGTTGATACTATTTGTAATGCTCTTTAGTTATTTAATGTTTACTTATTCAGGGATGTAGCTGGTCTATATACCAGCTTTGATAAGTGTTTGATAGTACTATACATTTTCTCTAGAAAGGTTAAAATTATGCCACTAAAATTCAAACTTGATCTGTGTTTTGCGTAATAAGCATTGTGTATATGTTTCAAACATTTGGTCGAGTCAAACTATAACATCCATAGCTAAGGCTGCGGCATAAAAATGTTGGTTATCCCCATTATTATTCAATCTATTGATAACTTACGTTACTATCCTTATAAATCTATCTATAATCAGCTTGCATGTTAAATAGTCTAGAGCTGTTCCATTGAATTCGTCTTCTTTTTCTGTTTCTTGAGGAAGTTAAATCAACCTGTTCAGTCACTATAAAGTGTTACAATTCGTATTTAGACGCAACACATAAATAGTGACCAAAAAGGTACCGCAATCTCAGGATGAACACTTACATAAAAAAAAAAATATGAACACACCTCTTATGTCTCACCCCGCAACATTCTGTATGTATGTTTCTATCCCTAGTCAGGAGTCGGTCATTCAGTGGTTGTCCTTTGTTTATGTGTTACATATTTGTTTTTGATAGATTGGACTGTTAGATTTCTCGTTTGAATTGTTTTACAATGTCATTTCGGGGCCTTTTATAGCTGACTATATGGTATGGGCTTTGCTAATTGTTGATGGCCATACTGTGCCCTATAGTTGTTAACTTCTGTGTCATTTGATCTCTTGTGGAGAGTAGTCTCATTGGCAATCATACCACATCTTCTCTTTGACATAAAATATTTTAACCTTCGTTCTAAAAAACACATGTCCAAAACTGGAATATGATTTGATTGCGTTAAAGATCTGAACACAGACAGAAACACTAACATGACTAAATCCATATATTTTTGTTCAAGCATAATTGATTTGAAGTCATACTCTCCTCGTACATACTTGAATTTAACACGAGATGGATTGTATGAATAAATGATATCATTATTTTGAAACTTTCGGATGCACAATTAAATTTCCTAATGGTGCACATGCGCAGAAGCGTAACCAATTTGATTAAGATTAACCCGAATAATCCAGTTGTTTCATTTGGATTATTCCAATTATTAATGTATCAAAGGCAATTATAACAACAATCAGTGAGAATTATTATTATGTCCTATTAATGCTCCAAAACAAGCCATTAACTTTTAATTATTTTCATGTGTTTTCGTGAATTTCGAGAATTTATACCATTTAAATATCTGAAAAGGTTTATTTAACTTAAATACCCATAATATTAATATTTTAGTATTATGCGTCCTTGATAAAAGTAAGGAGAACGAACCCAGGGCCTTACTGCTGATTAATGTTGATGTTTGAGTTCTTTTATATACGTTATAATATGAATATACCCAATAATCTAGAAAACTTGCAATAAAAACATAATCAACCTAGTTGTTTTATACTCATCTAAAATAGATATTTTTCAAAGGTCTTTTTTATTTTTTTACCGTACACCTTTTACATTTATTGACATTATAATAAAAATCATAAAAATTTATGAATTACAATTAATATATATCTTTATTTTTATTTCTTATATACATGATAAATATATTTTTTATTGGGGCCGGATCGATTTTACATATGGGATGGATCGACGTTGGGCCGGATCGACTTGGGCCGGATCTACGTGGGGCCAGATCGACCCAAAAGCTTATTCTTGCTGTGACACTTTCCTGTCGCAGAAAGGGATCAAGGCAAGAAATAAAATAGCCTTTCATGACTTCACAAAAATAACATATTTTATATTTTTCCAGCACCAGCAATAATTTTATCCCTCTATACAGGTATAAACACCATATAGAGGGTTTGTTCCCAACCGGATAAATAAAACTTAGATATGATGTCTTCTCCTTGTACATTTTTTGTACTTAGCTACAAAAGGACAGCAGGAGTCTACATGCCAGTTTGTAGAATTTGAAGCGTTTTACGTTTTTGTGGTTTTATCATAGAGTATTGACCCTTTGACTGCCATGGCATTGAAAAACGTTTTACCTTTGACTGCTAAGAATCGGCCTGGCTTCGAACTTTATCAAACAGCGCCATGGCAACCCTGACAACAATTGATAACGTCACGCTATTCTGCATGGTACCTGTATATGATTGCTCGTGTGATGACACCACAGTATGTCTGCTTCGTTCATTTATCACTCTCAAGTGTCGAATGTTTTTACTGTATTTGTGTTTTTTTTATATTTGATCAGTCTTTTAATTGGTGTTAATTGCAATTTATTAGTATTTGTAAAAACTGATAGCCTCATTGACTTTAATGGTATTCAGAAAATCTGTGCCACATGGCCAATATTTTGGCCTTAAAGTTATTTCTCAAAAATGCCACGGCCCATTTTAAATCGTTTGTGTTGTATGAAATAAACCATAATTAGTTATGGTGACAACACCAGTGTTTAGTTTAAAATATTTAACGGTTTTACTTCGATTGACATCAGAAGAAGTGTGACGTCTTTTGCATCACTTTTAAATTCACGACAGGCTCCCGTTCTAGAACAAACTCTATGTGTAATATGCTTTATTAAACTCAAATGTTCGGATTTGTGTATCAGATCGGACGCCCGGTATTTTTATGTCTCCTGCATGCGTTTAGCTCAGTAATAAAAAATCAAAGGTTGTAGACTCAAATTCCTGGAAAGAGAAGTCACTTCAGTTCCTATACTCAGAAGTTCCTAAATTATACAGAAGTGCCGCTGTAATGGAGTCCGTTTAAACGGTTTTTGATATGTCAAATAGAAGATTGGGGGGGAAACTTTACATCAAATATTTATGAATTGAATGATGGTAGTTTCAAGAAAACAATAAAATTTGGTTAAAAATATAAATATATGAATTGGTGGGTATTTTGAATTTAAACAAAAATCTAACTAGTGTCGGATTCTGGGGGAGTACATGTGCTTAAATAAAAAATATTTTCTGCACAAAAAGGTCCAAAACATTTTTCGGCTCGCTCGACTCGGCAAAACATCCACATCATTTCAACCCTGGCTACGCCACTGCCTTGGATCCCCAATAGAACAAGCAGAGCTTGCATTGCTCACAAGTTTGTTTTTTTGCTTAAATCTTTCATCAATAACTGTTTTTGCTTTTCAATTTATATTTAATAATAAGAGGCTTACAAATGCCAATACAATGTTCATTGTATCTGTCATATTTTCATTAAAAGCAAATAAATGCATTTTACCCATTTGTTCCATTTTAACCATAGTGTCTTTGTTTCTTGAAGTACAAGGAAATAAAATAAAAATTTATACTAAATTCATTTGCGAAGATTTATATAGTTAAAAAAAAAATAAAACAACTTGTGTAATTTTCCTTAAAGGTCAATAACTCCGTAACGGGTCAATTGACAATTTTTGTCATAAAAAACATTTTTGAAGATGTTACTTTGCTGAACATTTTTTGCTGTTTACAGTTTATCTTTATCTTTAATTAATTTCATACAAAAACTAAAAAAAATCCTTAAAATAACCAATTTAGTGGCAGGAACCCAACAATGGCAGCCATGTTTGTCAATGGATCAAAACTTCGGATACAATTTATAAGCAAGATACCAGATAATTAAGGAAATTTTTTTTTGTTAAAGTTTGAAATCTTTGGCCCAGTAGTTTCAGAGAAGGTTTTTTGAAATAGTTAACAACAGATGATGATGGACGCCAAGTCATTAGTGATAACATAAGCTCAAATGGTTAAAGCTAACAAGAATGTGTCCCCAGTACATGAATAGCCCATCCACACTATCATTTTCTATGTTCAGTGGACCTTGAAAATGGGGGAAAATTTCTAGTTTGGCATAAAAATTACAAAGATTATAAAATAGAAAACATGAGCCCTAAGTTTCAAGTTGATTGGACTTCAACTTCATCAAAAACTACCTCTACCAAAAACTTTAACCAATCCTTTAACCTGAAGCGGGACAGACAGACGGAAGGACAAACGGACGGAAGAACTAACCAATGGATGGACAGATGAACAAATGGACAGACAAAAGAACGAATGAATGGACGCACAGAACAGAAAACATAATGCACCAAAATGGGGCATAATAAATGGGACATTAAAATGGGTTTTAATCGATCCTACAAACTATCCATGTTTATGTAATAAGGAGTACTGTCTTTTGGTATGTATAACAAACACATTTACATTTATACCCTGTGTGTTATACATGACTACAAATATTTTCTTAGTTTTTTTTTCAGGTCCAAAATTGGACCAAGAAATTTCCAATTGAAGTGAAAAGTAAGGATTTTTTTTGCTCAAACCTTGATTGTTTTTTATGTGTTATAATATTAATATTCTTGATTTGTCATGTTTTATTCAAATAAAATACATTTTATATCTTTGTTGTTACGTTTTTCGTGTAAATTTGTCAATATGTTTTGCAATCCGGAAATTTGCCAATTGTCTTTATATTGAAGACACAATAAAGCTTTTGTTATTGGTTAAATCAGCCTAGAGTTGTGTTCCTTGTTGTCATAACTTATTGTTTTGTATGTGAAGAGTTGAAGAAAAGTGTATGAAAATTGAATAAACAACACTCATTTTGAAAAGATAAACCATATAATATATCAGGTGATCACAAGTCATGTTGGTCAGTCATGTGACATAATATTGTAAAGTGATGATTTATTCTATGAGAAGTTTATTTTTATAAATACGTTTTTACTTTGTAACTTTTCAACTTTTAAACAACTGTTTAAAACCTTTCAAGAAATTATGATTGAAAACATGATTATCACATAATTGTAACCTGAACAAATTTAATTAGGAACAAGGTCAACCTGTCACTGATTTGTTTTGACATTCATTAGACCTGGGGTTGAAGTCATAAAACTTTGCTCAGTGCTCGGAGCACAAAAATCTTGCTCAAAACATAAAATCCAGCATTTTGATTGGTTTTTATTTGTTTAAGTACAAAAAACTGAGTCAAATATTTATTACTTCAAGGCCTGTTGATTGAGGTGGGATAATCCAGATTAACAGCTAGAATCATCAAACAAAAAATAAAAGTATTGAGATTTTAACAATTCATTACAGCACTAATGACATTAATTGATTTGTAATTATTTTATTGTTTGAATCAGAACATTAATTGGATATTTATAATCTTGTCCTTTATACTCAAACAATTCATCCTTTTAACTGTGATTTTCAAAAAATTATCAAAGTTCAAAGCCCATAATTATAGCAAAAATGAGCCAAGCGGAACAAAACTGAAACTTAACAATTCCTAGTTGTGGAATTAGGGAATGACAGAATGATGGAATGACGGAATGACAGAATTACGTAATGACCTAATTACGGACATGGATAAAACTATATGGCACCGACATCTTTGTTGCGGGCCATATTCGTTGCAGGGCCATAACAATGCAAATTTTTCAATAAAGATAAAAAAGATGGAAAAAATTCAATTCTTATTTCCCAAAATTTTATGCTTGTCTAATAAAAAAAGAAAACCTAAGCATAAATCCAGTTTTCATTAATACTATTTGATTTTTGATCTAAAATATATAAGTAAATTTTACCCTTCAACATCTTGACTGCTATGGCAGTTGTTGGAGCTTTATTTAAACCAACAGTTTCTGCTTTAAAAACTTTACCAAATGCTCCTTCCCCAAGAGGTTCACCAAGTGATAACCTATAACAAAAAATAAATTATTTCATCTCATATTCATTTAGATATTGAGATACTGATTGATGTAACCATATATATATAACTAAATAAAATTCTAATAGTTGTACACATTTTCTTAGATATAAGAAGATATGGTATGAGTGCCAATGAGACAACTCTCCATCCAAATGACAATTTATAAAAGTAAACCATTATATGTCAATGTACGGCCTTAACACAGAGCCTTGGCTCACACTGAACAACAAGCTATAAAGGGCCCCAAAATTACTAGAGTAAAACCATTCAAACGGGAAAACCAACGTTCTAATCTATATAAAACCAGAGGCTCTAAAGAGCCTGTGTCGCTCACTTTTGTCTATGTGAATATTCAAGGACATGACAAAATTGTGTTTTGGTGATAACTAAGATTTATGAAAAATGGTTAAATATTGACTATAAAGGGCAATAACTCCTAAAGGGGTCAACTGACCATTTCGGTTATGTTGACTTATTTGTAAAACTTACTTTGCTGAACATTATTGCTGTTTAGTTTATCTCTATCTATTATAATCATGATAATATTCAAGATAATAACCAAAAACAGCAAAATTCAGGGGTAGCAACCCAACAAAAGGTTGTCCGATTCATCTAAAATTTTTAGGGCAGATAGATCTTGACCTGATAAACAATTTCACTCATGTCAGATTTGTTCTAAATGCTTTGGTTTTTGAGTTATAAGCCAAAAGCTGCATTTTACCCCTATGTTCTATATTTAGCCCTGGCGGCCATCTTGGTTGGTTGGCCGGGTCACTGGACACAATTTTTAAACTAGATACCCTAATAATGTTTTGGCCATGTTTGGTTAAATTTGGCCCAGTAGTTTCAGAAGAGAAGATTTTTATAAAAGTTAACGACTATGGATGACGGACGCCAAGTGATGAGAAAAGCTCACTTGGACCTTCGGGCCAGGTGAGCTAAAAACAAGAAACGAGAAACACATATAAATTATATAAACAAACTACAACTACTGTACATCAGATTCCTGACTTAGGACAGGTGCAAACATTTGCAGTGATGGATTAAATGTTTTAATGGGTTAAACCATTTATTACTAATGATTTACAATTTTCAGTGTTTTTGAACAATTTTGTACCGAGACACATGCTTTTTTTTATCTAGGTAATGTGAGAATGTTATATTTGCTCTTTTAAAAAATTACCAGAAAATCAAGTTTCTCACATTGTATTGCATGATCAGACCTCTACAATAACATTTTTTTCAACTTGTTTAGGAGGACTTTGCATTATAAGTTGATTCAAGGAACAAAAGAAATTTAAAACAATAGAACAGAAGTTAGTTTTATATCTTTTGAAATATTTTTCAAAAATTATGAGTCAAGAAAAACTGAAACTAGTCATGTCACAGAACTTAGGATCTACTTTTTAACAATGCCAAGTCAAATCAGACTTGCATATCAGGCACCGTCTGATAGGCATGTCAATGTAAATTCATTGGATTTGTATCTTGTTTTTATTTTAAAGTCGAATTTTTTGTCAGCTTTTTCCAGTTTTATCCATTTCATACAGTAAGTACAGAGTGAGTCATGGATGATATTACGACACTCATTCCAATTTATAATTGACTGGGGAAGATAATTAGGTCCTTTACTGAGGAATTATTTTAACTCTCCGTCTTGAAATATGTTAAGATCTCCTGTTATAACATGGGAAATTGGTCCATAAATGTATTTGGAATTACTGCAATTACATGAAGTAGGTGTATTTTCACTGATATTAAAATCTTTACACAATTGGCTATAATTTAACACAAATTTCCATGTAGATTTCTTGTAAATATATCAAATAAGAGGGAGCTCAGTATTATCAAAATATCCAGGAATTTGTTCTTTAACAGAATGGTTGTTAAAAATACCAGCAATATTTACAAAATCAAAACCTTTATTGACATATTTTATTTTAATAAAATGTTTTTTATGATCTTCAGGACGATCAATTTTAGGAAACAGTTTAGAATAACAATATGCCATTATAATTTGAACAATTTCGTACTTAGGACTGCTATATGAAATTGTGTTGCAATCCTCTAAAATTTTTTTTAACTTATTAATCGGTAATGAACAGAGCTTTGTTAACAGATAATGTCTGCTGTTGTTTTTTGAAATAGAAATTAGGTTCGAAATATTGGTGTGATTGGTCCGAAATTTTCTTTGATTGTGATTTTTTCTACGACCATGAGAATGTTTTTTTTTTCGAACAGTTTTAGAAACAATATCCAAAATGTTAACAGTATCGGTTCTTGATATTTTTTAATCTAATTTAATTCAATTATTTTCCGTGATTGTACAAACTTTGAATGAGATTCACCAGGCTGCTTATTTACTTCTTCCAAAGGTTGAACTGCTAAATATTTGATAAGATGACTGTGCTTCTTAAGGTGTTGATAAATGATACTTTTGAATTTATTGGGTTATTTTCTTGAGTGCGTTTAGATAAATATCGACCAGTTTAACCTACGTACTGAATACCGCATCCTGGTTTGTTTCATGTGAGTAAATAAATAAGACTGTTTGTTTTTCAAGTTATATCAGTTTCAAATTTTAAAGAAAATGAGCGACCATTAAGTGTGGACCTTACCGTATTGTTGGTGGAAAGACAGGGACATGTTACTCATTTTTTGGCATGACACTTATCGATAGAAGGGTAACCACAATTTTTATTTTTAAAAATGTTAGCGATGGTAGTATTTTTAGATAGGCGATTTTGAAGATTGAGACGTGTAATTACCCTTTGAACGAGTTAAGTATTTAATATTTTTCCATTTCTAAGCTTCCTATTTGTTTTTTGTTTGTGAATTATATTAGAAAGGAGCAAAGACTGGTGTCCAGAATATGAACCAGCATACAATGAATTAAGTTATGAAAAAATGATAAATCTGTTCAGCTAAAGATGTCAAACGCTATCGTTATTAATTACCCAAAAAAGATAGGGTATATCAGGGTAGCGACTGACGTCTGACTAAATATTCTCGCTCGGACACACACTCCATAATCTAGTATATTATAAGAGCATATAAACCTGTTAAATTAAATTAATATTGATATAGCTTTTACTTGTCTGACCTTTTTATCCTCCAGTACAAGACAATCAGACAAGTGTTATTGTTGAGCCCTAATGATTCCAGTATATATATGAGAAAATGTTAAACCTTGGAAAAAAAGAGTTTTTGGAAAAACTTCTTGTTATATTTCATACTACAGTGGTTACAATATCTATTGAATTCATCTGAAAATTGATACAACCAATCAAATATCAGGTCATTATACAGCTTTTAACCAAAGAAAAAATCTGGATGTCAGAAACAGTGAGCAATGCTATTTGTGGGTCGACAGATATAAGTTAAAATGTTGTCATGAGTCAATATATATGTCTTTACAGTATGATAACTTTCATGGAATGGTCAATGTTATGCTTTAACTTACTGTTCCCGTCTAAATTCCCAGTGTTTGTCCAGAGGGAGATCATACTCTGACATCATGGTCAAATCAGATGACAAGCGTCTTCTTGGACCAGGTTCAATTCTGATTGTGGGTAAAACAAATGGTTGTGTACCATCATAAGATTTGTATGGATGGTAATTCTCATTCTGGAATTGATGCAAAACATTCTGATATGAAATTAAAATGTATACCTGTTTCAAATTTGTGTGCAAATCCATGTCATTTTTTTAATTATCATGATTTTGTAATAGAAATAAACATCATAAAAGTTTGAAGAGCACACAGACTATCGCTAATAATAAATGAAGCAAGTCCAGATGCAAAGCTGTTATAAATATTCAAATCTAAAATTGACAAAAACTTCCTTAAAAGTAAATTAGATTCTGTCTAGATTGAATATCTCTATTTTCATAATCTAAACATTACTGATGAACATTTAATGAATCTCAATAATCTTCCTTTCTTAAGACTTACTTTGTAACTTTTACACCATATAAAGACAACTTCCTCATAAAACTTCATTTCCTAATTATAACCGAATAAGTCAAACATATTCTTTTTTGTGCACTTGTATTTGAACTTATCAGTAATAAAATATGTTTGAATATTGAAACTAGCCTGTGTCATGACAATTACTCTCTTGACATTTCTATATTTGCTGGACTGAACCCTCTTGTAACGTCTATAACATATAAATATCAGGAGTAACAGGAAGAGAACAACTACTGATGCGACACCACCGATAATGTAGATTACTATTTGCTCTTTATCGTTTGTTCCTCCTGACCTAATGTCTACTGCTTCTGCTTGTTCATCTGCAATTAAAGTATTTGTAATTTAAAAGTTTTCAAAAGATGAAATAATATGTTTGAAAGGAAATGGTAAATATGTGTCAGCTCAATAGCTGGCTTATCTACAATATTTATAACCAATTCAATCCTTTTTTCCTCCTCATCAAACTTTTAATTGTTAAAAGTCTTTATTTTAGGAATGATTGTAATATTTTTTTCTGTCTATGAAGGAATAATATCATTAAAAAAAATGTGGTGCACACTGAATAACCCACTACATAAGTTACTCTAAAGTGTGTATCAAATTCAACATTTTTAACGATGAACGCCATGATTATTTTTGGTGTTAAAACTGCTTATTCTCCTTTTTTGTAAGTGTTCTATACTTTAAGCACCTGCATAGCCATTTTTACTTGATAGAAATATAAGATAAGGGGGTTTCAAATATTTATTTATTACATATATAAAGTTAAGATAAAGTGATCAGCCATCATATATAGTTGGTAAAAAGTATCTCTGCTTAAGCTACATAATGTCAACTTTGGTAACACTATTGAGCAGTGGCTTTCTGGTAGGTAGCTGTCTCAATATGTTTAATAAAGTCATTAGGGTCACCATAGTCAGCTTGGCAAGAAGTGTAGTAAGCATGATCTTGACCCAATGGCACTGGACTTGTACAATTTAAAATCAGATCTCCAGGCAGAGAAAATATGGCTAGATAATTGGTTGTTTTTAATTTGCTGCTAGGGTATTTGGTAATAACAGAGACATACATGTATAATACATTATATGTCTATGGGATAACATAGTTTGCATTTCATCAAATTATAAAAATTTAGAATTTTCAAAGACAAACATACTTACACTTAGGTATTCCATTGGTTTAGATAGAAAACAAGCCATAAATATCGTATTTGATTTCATTAAGACATTTGTCTTTGAGGTTCAGTACTATAACTGTTCAATGTTTTCAACAGCATCAAATTAAATCTTTTTTTTTACATCTTAATCCATTGTCAGTATTTCACTTTTAATCATCCAGATGTGTGTCTTAAACTAGCTAGTTGATGACCAGGTAATTGCCAATAATTTGTTATTGCTGTATATATAGTCTAATAATAAACACCTTCATTGATTACTCGAAGCTATTTACCTTACGACACAAAAACAAGAAAAAGAAATGGTGACCTTCTGTTTTTACAGACTTTTCCGATATCAATTTCGAGTTTCTCAAGAGTTTTACCCTGTCAGTTTTAATTCTGTAAACAAAAATGTTTACTGAAACTTTTTCGATGTTGACATTTTCAAAAGTTGTAGATTTCAAATTTTAATGGGAGGGATGGAAGAGGGTCTGAAAAACAAGAGATTTCGACTCCCATCGGAAGAATCACATGTATGACATACAAAATTTAATTATTACACAATACAAACTAGACTAAGTGAAATCCCTGGCCACACTTCACTCTGAAACTGTTTTATAGCAAAGTCAATGTTGGATTTCTTTGACAGACACAAATGATGCCCCTGCAGATGCAAAGTCTTATTTAAAAATAACTGTCAAACACTTTACCTTAAATATGACAAAGGTAAATTATATTATCACCCAAAAGAGCAAATATAAATAAGAATCAAAATCCTGACCCCATGCACAAAAAATGGAAAAACCACCAAATAAGTGAACACTTCCTAGCATAAAACTGTAGGACAATTATCTGTATGCGAGCTCCCCTTATGCAAGTAACTACTACAAAAAATGATTAAGAGCAAATATTAAACAAAATCAAAACCCTGACCACATGCACACCTTCAATACATGTACAAAGACTACAAACAGACATCAGAGTGAAAACTTCCTAGAATTCAAACTGTAGGAGGAGTTAAGTGGAATAACTGTAAACCCATAATGGGAATGACATACAGAGAGACACTGACAGGGGTAAAATAATATGACGTTTCAGTTGTGGCGGCATTAAAAGAATTAATTTTTTAAGAAAAAACTGTACATTTCCAATTTTCATGATGCCAAACCTCCTATTTTTATGACAGTCTATAAAAAATTTATTGATAATGATGTAATCGAAAATTGATAATTAAATTCTCCAAACGATTAAATCATTTTTATGTGAATATTTTGCTCTAAGACGTATTATTTCTTGGTGAAAAACAAACATTTCTCATTCTTATCTAAGCCTTTACCTAAAACTGTTAGCCAGGCAGTCTGGTAATATCTACCCAGTGGAATAGAAATCAAGCAACCATACCATCCAGCATTATCTTTCGTTACATTCTTTATTGTCAGTATTTCTGGGTGACTTAAATTCACCATGGATTGCTAAAATATCAAATAAAACAGCATTAGAGGATGAGTATATAAAACATTGAAAAGCAAAATTTTCAAAAAAGTGAACTAAGACAATAAATTATAAAAAAAGTGAAAAAAGAAGAAAATATTTCAATAAACTAGACAATTAGAATCACATTATTTTCTTAAGTCACTTGAGATTTGTCATGCAGTCAGTTTTTTAAATATACACATGTATATATACTATTGTATAACACTTTTTAACAGCAAGATAAACTTATCAACAGACAATAAGAAATTAAATTTAAAGAAACATTCACATCAAGATCATTCAGACACACCATATCTGTAAACATTTCATGACTCAGTGAGACATTTTTCAAGCGACATACATTATGGTGTGAAAATCCCAATGCAACCTTCTACTTGAGGTATTAATAAGTTGAAGTTATGAAATAACTGTTTCACAAATGATATCGGATATGTTCCTTATGTTGTTACTACAATCCCCTTCCCTTTCATGAATGTGACCTACCAAATTAGACTATTTACCGGACTTGTTATTACATAAGCAACATGACGGGTGCCACATGTGGAGCAGAATCTGCTTACCATTCCGGAGCACCTGAGATGACCCCCAATTTTTGATGGGATTCGTGTTGCTTATTCTTTATTTTCCTATGTTGTGTCATGTGTTCTATTGTTTGTCTTTTTTATTTTTAGCCAGGTGCATGTTGTCAATTTATTTTAGTTGATTTATAAGTTTGACTGTTCCTCTGGTATCTTTCGTCACTCTTTTTTTGAAGTCTAGATTGACTATATAGATAAAGATAGAAAAATACTGGTCTTGGCCCGTAATTCCTAAACAGTTTGGACCATCACCACCAAAAAAAAATCTGAATCTTCCTTTTGTGGTTTTAATATAACTAAAAAGTGTGTGAAGATTTATGGAATAATCATAAATAGTTTTTGAGATACGGCACAACATGTATTTTTAATAAACATGATCACTCTAAAATAAGATAAAGAATCATCACAAAAAAGTAAACAGATCTTCAGATTAATATAACTTACCACTGAACCATGAAAATGAGGTCAAGTTCAGATGACACCTGCCAGTTGGACATGTACACCTTACAGTCCTTCCATACACCGAATATACTAGCCATATTGCTTGTAGTATCTGAGATATGGACTTGACCACCAAAACTTAACCTTGTTCACTGATCCATGAAATGAGGTCGAGGTCAAGTGAAAACTGTCTGACAGACATGAGGACCTTTCAAGGTACGCACATATCAAATATAGTTATCCTATTACTTATAATAAGAGAGAATTCAACATTACAAAAAATCTGAACTTTTTTTTCAAGTGGTCACTCAACCATGAAAATGAGGTCAAGGACATTGGACATGTGACTGACAGAAACTTTGTAACATGAGGCATCTATATACAAAGTATGAAGCATCCAGGTCTTCCACCTTCTAAAATATAAAGCTTTTAAGAAGTTAGCTAACACCACCGCCGCCGCCGTAGCCGCCGCCGCCAGATCACTATCCCTATGTCGAGCTTTCTGCAACAAAAGTTGCAGGCTCGACAATTAGCATCCACAGATTTTATCAAAACATTATATGATTAGGCGTTGTTAATTAAAGTCTATTTTTGATAATGAGAGTAATATTAACATGTCGGGATAAATTGAGTTATTTTGTGTTTTAGTATAAATATCGTTGCAAAATTTTGGAAGAGCAGTCACCCTTCGGAAACCCAAACTTGCACTGCTAAAGTCTATTATACTGGACCTGTAGGACTGACGATCAGTCTTCCAGTTGACTTTGTAGTGTTTGGACAAAAATGTATTTTTTGACTCCCCTTTTATTTTTGAGAATATTTTAAGATAGCAGTCAGTGTTCTGGAAGCGTAACCTCACACTACTCGTCATGCTCATGTCATTATACTAGACCTAAAAGATTGTTTTACCAGTCTACTAGTTGACTGTGCAGTGTTGAGACAAAATTTATCTCTGAATCATAATTTAATTTTAGAAAATACTTTTAAGACTTTTATATTTTGATTTTGAGATTAAGTTCATTTTATGATTTAGTAAATTTGGCATTTATTTTATATTTTACATTGTAAGGAGAAAATAGTTTTACTTTGGATTTTTTATTTTGAATTGATACTATGTACTTTAATTGGATGATTATTATTATTTGGAATTGTTTAATAATTAATTTATTATCATCATACGTCTAAATTATTATAGTAATTAAAGTATGAAAACCTAGTGATTTTTAGCCTTATGTTACAGTTCTATGTAATATAGGCATTTTCTAGTAATATTACTGTTTTATGTAGTATGGAGACTATATTACACATTTCAGTAATATAACAATATTACAGGTTTTAGTAATATAAGAATTATATTACTATTTTTTGTAATATTACTTTTACTTGTAATATTATATAAAAAAGTAATATTACAGTTTTCAGTAATTGCCTGGACTGCGATAACAGCAAAATAAAATTTCATGTAGACAAGAAAAGATACCAAAGAAGACATCATAAGTCTTAGCTTGTGTCTCATTCCCTTTGATGATTACAAATAAAATATGTTTATATTAAGGGGGCTCTCCAGTATAAATCTTTTTTTTCTTTCTAAAAGAGGGACGAAAGATACCAAAGGGACAGTCAAACTCATAAATCTAAAACAAACTGACAACGCCATGGCTAAAAATGAAAAAGACAAACAGAAAAACAACAGCACACATGACACAACATAGAAAACTAAAGAATAAACAACACGAACCCCACCAAAAACTAGGGGTGATCTCAGGTGCTCCGGAAGGGTAAGCAGATATATAATATATGATTTCTTTATATTTTTCTATAAACATGATAAATAAACTTTATTATATACTTAATAGAACAAGAGGCTCTCAAGAGCCTGAATCGCTCACCTGGTAAATAATGCCTTATTGAACATATTGAACCATGCCAGGCAAACATGTACAGCTAACAATTCTTCAATATTAGAAATACAAGTTCTACCATGTTTACATGTTTCCTTCTAATATAATATGCATACAAGAAGAGCGGCAGGACGTTATTTTTATTACATTATAGTTACAATAAAAGAATTTTAACAATAAAATTGTTATTGTTACATTATTAAATTGTTATTCTTTCGAATTTCTTCATTCATGATTTGAATTTATTCCACTGCTGAGAAGGGGCAAGGGGCTCCAATAACAGCAAAACAGTTAAATGATTTCATTAATAACAGTTAGGCATGGACCATTTAACTTGTAGGGGGACATGGGTTTTTTTCTGGTCTGAATATTTTCTATTTTTTGGAAGTAGCACAACAAACAAGTGAAACTGCGAGCTACTGCTCACTGATGATACCCCCGCCGCAAGTGGATAATATTAATAGTGTAAAAATATGCAAGTGTTTCGGTAAACAGGAAGTTGTCGAGTGATGAATCTGAAAACGCCCCCGCAGCAAGTGGATAATATTAATAGTGTAAAAATATGCAAGTGTTTCGGTAAACAGGAAGTTGTCGAGTGATGAATCTGAAAACGCATCACACGGTATAGCTGACTTATAAAAATCCTGAAACCAAATTTCAGAAATCCTTGTATTGTAGTTCCTGAGAAAAATGTGACGAAAATTTTTAACTTGGCTATCATGTGTAAA
Source organism: Mytilus galloprovincialis (assembly GCF_965363235.1). Classification (NCBI taxonomy): domain Eukaryota; kingdom Metazoa; phylum Mollusca; class Bivalvia; order Mytilida; family Mytilidae; genus Mytilus; species Mytilus galloprovincialis. Next base: position 41,975,954 of record NC_134846.1, on the reverse strand, counting down.
ATCATACAAGTGTTCGGTAAACAGGAAGTAGTCGAGTGATGAATCTGAAAACGCATCACACGGTATAGCTGACTTATATAAATCCTGAAACCAAATTTCAGAAATCCTTGTATTGTAGTTCCTGAGAAAAATGTGACGAAAATTTTCAACTTGGCTATCATGTGTAAAATCATACAAGTGTTCGGTAAACAGGAAGTTGTCGAGTGATGAATCTGAAAACGCATCACACGGTATAGCTGACTTATATAAATCCTGAAACCAAATTTCAGAAATCCTTGTATTGTAGTTCCTGAGAAAAATGTGACGAAAATTTTCAACTTGGCTATCATGTGTAAAATCAGACAAGTGTTCGGTAAACAGGAAGTTGTTAAGCGATGAATCTGAAAACGCATCACACGGTGTGGCTGACATATATAAATGTTGATACCAAATTACAGAAAGGGTGGATGTGTAGTTCCTGAGAAAAATGTGACGAAAGTTTCATGGGACGGACTGACTGACGGACTGACTGACAGACTGACTGACGGACTGATGGACGGACGGACTGACAGACAGAGGTAAAACAGTATACCCCCCCCTTTGAAAATTTTCAACTTGGCTATCATGTGTAAAATCAGACAAGTGTTCGGTAAACAGGAAGTTGTTAAGCGATGAATCTGAAAACGCATCACACGGTGTGGCTGACATATATAAATGTTGATACCAAATTACAGAAAGGGTGGATGTGTAGTTCCTGAGAAAAATGTGACAAAAGTTTCATGGGACGGACTGACTGACGGACTGACTGACGGACTGATGGACGGACGGACTGACAGACAGAGGTAAAACAGTATACCCCCCCTTTTTTAAAGCGGGGGTATAATTATTTTTTTTGCAAATTGCAAATTGAAAATTTCAGGACAGGTAGACCTTGACCTAATAAATATTTTAACTTCTAGTCTTATTTGCTCTAAATGCTGGAGTTTTTTTAGATATAAGCCAAAAACTGCATTTTACCCTGTGTTCTATTTTTACCCATGACGGCCATGTTTTTAGACAAAATAGAAAATAAAACACAAACTTTATTTTATACACCCTACTGATCATTCAGTTGAAGTTTGGTTGAATTTGGTTGAGTAGTTTTAGAGGAGAAGATTTTTTAAAGTTAGCAAAGATGATGAACAAATTGTGAAAAAATTGTCATTAAAGGACAATAACCCCTTAAGGGGTCAATTGACAATTTTGGTCATATTTAACTTATTTGTAGATCTTACTTTGCTGATCATTTTTGCTGTTTACAGTTTATCTTTATCTATAATGATATTCAAGATAATGACCAAAAACTGCAAAATTTCCTTAAAATTACCAATTAAGTGGCAGCAACCCAACAATGGTTAGTTTGATTCGTCTGAAAATTTCAGGGCTGATAGATCTTGACCTAATGAACATTTTTACCCCATGTCAGATTTGCTCTAAATGCTTTCGTTTTTGAGATATAAGCCAAAAACTGCATTTGACCCCTATGTTCTATTTAAAGTAAGGGCGGCCATGTTTTTTGACGGATCAAAAATCGAAGCACACATTTTGTGCAGGATAATCTAAGGAACTATCATGCTAAGTTTCATCCAAATCCATTCAGTAGTTTCAGAGAAGAAGATGTTTGAAAAATTGTTAACGACCACAGACGACGACGACGGACGCCAAGTGATGAGAAAAGCTCACCTGGCCTTTTAGGCCAGGTGAGCTAAAAATGAAATAAAAAAATTGGGTCACCGTTCATTTACGCTAACAATCTGCCTCTGAAAGAAGCATAATTTTTTGTTAATGTCCTTATTTACTGTTGAACTAATAGGAGAAAAAGAAGTAATATCGAAATAAAAAAAGAACTAAATTACAGAAATCGCTTAAATTTTACAAGTATTTAGTTCATGTACAGCTTTTTGAAAACAATAATAAAAAATATAGGTCATCGATGATTTAAAAAAGATATTTCAACTTTAATGCCAAAAAAATGTATTTTTGCATCAAAGGGAGATAATTTGGAGCTTTTTCAATGCTATAAACATATTAAAAGTCACCTGGGGGCAAACAAAATTTTTTTAGTTGATTTTTGTACCATATCATAAAGCAATAACTAATAGTGTGATGAATAAAATTTGTAATGAAAAAATTCGTAAGGGTTCCGCGGAACCCAGTGTTTCACCTACTTTTGCTGTAAATCGCAGGCTGAACAAAAAAAAGGAAAACAAGAGATTGTCACAACGACAGCAAACCGGATTTATTAACATTTATTTGTGTCCTAGCAATATCACAAGAACCATTACTGATGAATGGTGAAAGGGAAAATCGTCAATATCAAATTTGACCTCCATTTTGTCATCAGTATCAACATATTAAAATTAGAAAAGCTTAGATTGAATGGTTCATGAGTAAATGCAATAAAGTGAATGGAAACGCCATTTTACGATCTTTCAAGAACCATAACTCCTGAACGGTAAAAGTCAAAATCGTCATTATTGAACATGTTGAACTTGACCTCTATTTTGTCATCAGTAACAACATATAAAAATTTCAAAAGCTTTGGTTGAATGGTTCATGAGAAAATGCACGGACATGACTGGAAACACCATTTTTCAATCTTTCAAGAACCATAACTCCTGAACGGTAAAAGTCAAAATCGTCATTTTGAACTTGACCTCCATTTTGTCATCAGTAACAACATATTAAAATTTGGGAAGCTTTGGTAGAACAGTTCATGTGTAAATACACGGACACGACTGGAAACTCCATTTTTCAGTCTTTCAAGAACCATAACTCCTGAACAGTAAAAGTCAAAATCGTCATTATTGAACTTGACCTCCATTTTGTCATCAGTAACAACATATCAAAATTTGGGAAGCTTTGGTAGAACAGTTCATGCGTAAATGCACGGACACGACTGGAAAAACCATTTTTCAATCTTTCAAGAACCATAACTCCTGAACGGTAAAAGTCAAAATCGTCATTATTGAACATGTTGAACTTGACCTCTATTTTGTCATCAGTAACAACATATAAAAATTTCAAAAGCTTTGGTTGAATGGTTCATGAGAAAATGCACGGACATGACTGGAAACACCATTTTTCAATCTTTCAAGAACCATAACTCCTGAACGGTAAAAGTCAAAATCGTCATTTTGAACTTGACCTCCATTTTGTCATCAGTAACAACATATTAAAATTTGGGAAGCTTTGGTAGAACAGTTCATGTGTAAATACACGGACACGACTGGAAACTCCATTTTTCAGTCTTTCAAGAACCATAACTCCTGAACAGTAAAAGTCAAAATCGTCATTATTGAACTTGACCTCCATTTTGTCATCAGTAACAACATATCAAAATTTGGGAAGCTTTGGTAGAACAGTTCATGCGTAAATGCACGGACACGACTGGAAAAACCATTTTTCAATCTTTCAAGAACCATAACTCCTGAACGGTAAAAGTCAAAATTGCCATTATTGAACTTGACCTCCATTTAGTTGTCGGTAACAACATATTAAAATTAGAAAAGCTTAGATTGAATGGTTCATGAGTAAATGCAATAAAGTGAATGGAAACGCCATTTTACGATCTTTCAAGAACCATAACTCCTGAACGGTAAAAGTCAAAATCGTCATTATTGAACATGTTGAACTTGACCTCTATTTTGTCATCAGTAACAACATATAAAAATTTCAAAAGCTTTGGTTGAATGGTTCATGAGAAAATGCACGGACATGACTGGAAACACCATTTTTCAATCTTTCAAGAACCATAACTCCTGAACGGTAAAAGTAAAAATCGTCATTTTGAACTTGACCTCCATTTTGTCATCAGTAACAACATATTAAAATTTGGAAGCTTTGGTAGAACAGTTCATGTGTAAATACATGGACACGACTGGAAACTCCATTTTTCAGTCTTTCAAGAACCATAACTTGAACGGTAAAAGTCAAAATCGTCATTATTGAACTTGACCTCCATTTTGTCATCAGTAACAACATATCAAAATTTGGGAAGCTTTGGTAGAACAGTTCATGCGTAGATGCACGGACACGACTGGAAAAACCATTTTTCAATCTTTCAATAACCATAACTCCTGAACGGTAAAAGTCAAAATCGCCATTATTGAACTTGACCTTCATTTAGTTGTCAGTAACAACATATTAAAATTTTAAAAGCTTTGGTTGAACGGTTCATGAGTTAATGCACGGACAACATTTGATTGACGCCCGAAAAATACCGAAAAAATGAATTTAATTTTTTACAAAATTAAGTTCTGGATACTATCTTATGATCATAAACAAGCTTCTGTCCAAGTTTGGTACAAACCCAGGATAGTTTAAGAAAGTTAAAGTTAAAAAACTACCTTGATCAAAAACTTTAACCTGAACTTTGCTCTATCATTTTCTATGTTCAGTGGACCATGAAACTTGGGTCAAAACTATAATTTGGCATTCAAATTAGAAAGATCATATCATGGGGAACATGTGTACTAAGCTGAATGGACTTCAAATTCTTCAAAAACTACCTTGACCAAAAACATAAACCTGAAGCGAACGGACACACAGATGGATGAACTAACGAACGAACGAACGGAGGCACAGACCAGAAAACATAATGCCTCTCTACTATCGTAGGTGGGGCAATCGTAGGTGGGGCATAAAAAAGAAATCACATTTAAACTTTTTTTTTACACCAGAAATCAGGGACGTTCTCTGAAAGCAGGAAATATATTTCCTGACTTGTGCTCAACCTGTTCAGACGTCTCAGACTATTTTTACTCAAAAGATTTTATCCTTTAAACAGGAACAGAGGTTAAAGACAAATCCAATCAAGGTGCACTCAGTGGGTTGAAAGATGCTTCAGATTTAAGATCACCCTTGCACACAACACAAATCATGTGGCAAGGCATTATGTTTGTTTTTCTTGATTCCAAATCATATAGAAGCTTCAAAGCAAAAAAGCTTTGATTTAAAACGTTTGATGACTGCAGCATCAGAAAGGTATAAAAAAAAAACCAACGCATCGGAAAGATATCACTAAAAACCAACATAGAAAAAAAAAATTTGGACAAGAATGGCCAATAAAATTTTTCGTGTTGCAGTGATTTTACAGGGTTAGTCGTGGAAAGGGAAACAAACAATAATTAATTTTTGGCCTACATAGCTAGTTGACACACAATGAATGTTGTGTTAGAACTTAAAAAAATTAAATTGGACATTTACCTGCTATGGTCCAATATACAAAATCTAAATACATGATTTGATTCAGCATATTTTAAAAAGAACCCCAACAATTCAATTTTTGATGAAATCAAAGAAAGTTCAATTTTGGAACCTCTAGAACTCAATGTGGACCAATTTGATAAAGGGGCCCAGACATCACAAATCTAAATAAATGATTAGAATCGGCATATCAAAGAACCCCAATAATTCAATTTTTGATGAAATCAAACAAAGTTTAATTTTGGACCCTTTTGGCCCCTCATTCCTAAACTGTTGGAACCAAAACTCTAAAAACCAATCCCAATCTTCCGTTTGTGGTCATAGATTTCTATTTACTTATACATACTAAAGTTATTATCCTGAAATCATTGGTCTTGGATGACGCTCAACAAGGCAGATGACAACAACGTATAACAAATATCAACTAAATTTTTTTTAATTATTTTTGCGGTTGTATCAAACGGACATATAAATCCATAACGTTAAAAGTGAATGTACCCAAATTCATGCTTCATTAAAAATTTGTGTGAATAAGCATTGTGTATACATTTTTTATATTATTTGGTTGATGGAAACTTCAGTTAGAGAATGGAACGGAAAATTCAGCATTGTTTCCATAATTGTAAAGAAATATTTAACTTAAATGGAAATTAAGACCTCATTTAACACAAAATTAAAAATAAAAGGTTGAAAAATAAAAGGCAAAGCTACAATATTTACAAACCTTTCGGCTCACTAATGCCATGAATTGATAGCCATACCACAGTGGTAACATCCTGTGTTATCTGATCTAGAAAAGAAAAAAAATACAAAAATAAATATGTAGTAAATATATATACTGTCTTAAGTGTTGAGGTACAATATACAATAAAGAAAAATAAATCTAACATTAAGACGAAGTTGCAAGTGTTGAATTAATATTTCTGAATGCAGTTGTTTGCCAGCCCAGAATTGCATCAATTGAGGGCAGTATGTTTATTATACTAAGTGCTTGCAGAAATTAATCCTAACTACATAAGCCAAGGTTGTTTATAATTATTAGGATTTTAAATAGCATGAAACATAACCAGTGCTTAACAATTGTAAAGTATTGTGTAACTTATATTCAGAACTGTTAACGTTGGATTATGTTGCTTGATGAATTTGGTGATTAGATTTTGTCAGTTGTCATGGTTGTTGTAGGATTTTTCTTGGATTTCAGTATTTCTGTTATTCTACTTTTTTTGTTATGTATAACAGCACTTACAAAAAGATTTTAATCATTTTAATTAGCCAAACATCATGTAGTCGCCAGAAATATGGTCATTGTATCGAAGCACATGTGAATGGTTCCAGTATGAAAAGAAGATAATTACACTTTTGCGAGATATGAACAAAGAAATGTTTAGCAACATTTTGAAAGCATATATTTCATGCTATTATCATTGCATGAAGTTTTAGAAGAACAATAATGTATACAAAATCATACATGTACATGTATTATTGGGGAAAAAAATGAAAAGCAAAGGAAGGGTGCTTTGGCTGTTGTCTTTCATCCTAAGGTCATGGTCAAATGGTGAGTACCCTGATTTAACATAAGTGAATTTCTTTGTTAGTGTGAGTAACCCTGCAAAGACGCCATTGGCATTGCAACAATTAATAAAAGTATATTTCAGGTGTAAGTAGGATGACAAAAGTATCTCTTATATTTGGAACTTGTAGCTTAACAGTGGAAAAGGTGTTTTCTAGAATTGATGCCACAGTAAACCAATCTTATTTCTCGGATTTAAACAAATGAGTAAAGGTTCTGTGCTACAAGAAAAAAAAGTATCATAAGTATAATGTGTACATACATTTTGAAGTTATTTTGCATTTTTTACAAAAAATATTTACATGGTAATAATGAGAAGTTCTGTTAATATTCACATGCAAATTTCAAAAACGCACACGACATAGAGGGAATAAAAAGCCATATCTAGTTGTTACAATGGTCAACAAATATGGTCATAATTTAACTTAGGACTCAATAAAAACCAACGCATCCCAGCTGGAGAAAACTCTGCAAATTTTGTTTGTTTTTGGATTTGCAAATTTTAAATTCTTCTTCTTGTCTTTATCATGTTTATGTGTTTACAGATTTTTTTACATCATTTATTAATCTCCCACATTCATGACATTTGAATCAAATGATTGATGATTTGAAACAATCACATGGTCACAGTGTGCCCACATATAACGCATCCAAAGACGATTGTGTAAGATTTATTTTAATTCATTCAGAAGTTATATTATAACTTGCTTATTTATAAAAATCTGACATTTTTTTTTTTAATATTGCAATGTATTGTAATGAAAGAAAAAACAGTGTATCGTAATTTTCTGTCGATAAACACATCTACATATTTTGTTCTTGTTATCTACAGAGTTTTATAAAATTCTGTTGAGTGGTTTCAGAGGAGTTGGGATGACTAGAACAGGACTGATGGACATTATACCCTACAGAACTTTGATCCATGGGTTATAATTAATGTACATGAAATAAAAATCTCAGACATAAGAGATTTTGTTTTACTTACACACAATTTTCCATTAGGATCCCCCATGATGCAAACTGTCACATGTCAGTTCTTACCATGCTGACCAAACCAATCACTCTGTTTTTCTCGATACTGTAACAAAAAAGAAAGATACATGTATAACAAAGGTATATGTTCCATACTCCAAGGTATATCTAAAAGTAAATGTCCATAAAAACTGTCAATACAAAATCCCACTATCATATCACTATTAGGTAAAAATACCATTTTTTTTTAATCATTGTTAATGTTCCATTTTCTGTTCATCGTTCCAGAGTTTTATTTTTTTTACACTATCTACATGTATAGTATATAAATACAAATGGTGTTGTGATGTAAACAAATGACACCATAATGACATTTATGTGGTGAAAACAGATACTTTTGCAGTATAAGCTATTTATTTGTCTAGCAAATATGAATAATTGCATACAATTCACATTTTGTATCATAATCCTTCATGCTTAACAAATAAATTATATACATGTACATGTAATCTGGCATATTTGACTGTAAACACTGAATTTGACTGAGAATGTGTATGTATGCATTGAAAGAAGTGAGCTCCTTCTTCATGTGTTCATCAGAAAAACCAGATGCTCCGCAGGGCGTAGCTTTATACGACCGCAGAGGTTGAACCCTGAACGGTTGGGGCAAGTATGGACACAACATTCAAGCTGGATTCAGCTCTAAATTTGGATTGTGATTAAATAGTTGACACATCATAGGTTTCTGACACAGAATGAATGTGTTCTAATGAACTTAAAATTTTTGTTTTCTCTTAGAGCAATTCACTATGCTGTTGAATATTAAACCTCTCAAAAAAATGTTTGAAGAAATTTTCTTTTTTATTTATGAAATTTCAAATGAGAAAAATTGAACCCAATTTTTTTAATCACATCCCCCTTTCCCTTATTCCAAAACTAATCTCAATTAAAATTTCTAATGGAGTTTGCAACAATAACTACTCATTTAAATACATCATAAAATATTAAGATGTAAAAAAAACTGCTTGTTATCACTGAATGGTAAAGATTATTTTAATTTATCAGTTGGTAGTAAAAAGTGAATATACATTGTATATTGTATATAACAAAGATTTAAGTTGATTCTGGACAAAGAAAGATAACTCCAATTAAAAAAAAAATCTTGCTATTGCACAATATTTTGCAATTAGATATTTCTTGCTTACTATTCTGGACAAAGAAAGATAACTCTAATTAAAAAAAAATTTGCTATTTCACAATATTGTGCAATTAGATATTTCTTGCCATTGCGCAATACTGTGCAATTGAAAAGACTTGCTATTGCACAATACTTAATATAATAATTTTAGATCCTGATTTGGACCAACTTGAAAACTGGGCCCATAATAAAAAATCAAAGTACATTTTTGGATTCAGCATATCAAAGAACCCCAAGATTTCAATTTTTGTTAAAATCAGACTAAGTTTAATTTTGGACCCTTTGGACTTTAGTGTAGACCAGGGCTTCCAAAACGGTCATATATTCCGGTCATTTGTATAATGTCCGGTAAAAGTCCGGCTGGGCAAAGCATGAAACGGTCATATACTTTTTAGTTTTCAAGGCTTTTTCGGTAATTTTTACATAATTCACGATCTTTTTGACCCAACCTTTTGCCTTTAACATCAACACATTTCCGGTCATAAATTTGACATGATGATTAATTACTATCAAAACAACACCTACTTCAATACTTTCTAATTTTAATCAAGGCTAATTAGTAGTTGGACAGCTGAAATCTACCTGTTCAGGTGACAGGTGAACTATGTTCAGTACCGGACATCGTATAAATTGATTGGTTTATTCACAATTATTTTTTTTACATTTCAGAGGTTTTTATCTAATTGATTTAGACCAAAAGATTAACATTATTAAAAACTAGTTAATATGATTTGATGAATAATTTAAAAAGGTTTTAAAAAAAAAATCGTCAGAACTACGTCGTATGAACTAGAACACGTGTGCGCATGTGCACAGGTGGGAAATTTAATAATGCATCCTAAATTTCTTTAAAAATGCTAAAATTATCAATGAGACCAGTATCAAACATTCAATTCAAGTATTTTGTTGAAGAAATAACGTGGAAAGAGCTTCTTCTCTCAGTCGTGCTTTGTAAACGTACACGGATTTTACGTATCCGTTTATGGTCCATGTTTTACCATTGTCAAGTCAACTTCTGGTTGAAATGAAAGTAAAGTTTTTGACAGGCCTTTTTGACAATGTCATTTTGCACAAATAAAAAGTCTACGGCAGATATGAGCACGCTGATGTGCACACTTTGAATGATGCACTGCCAATTTAACAGTAACATCCTAATATCAAATTCATATCATATCAAAGTAAAGTTTAAGATCGTTTTTTTTTTTTTAATGTAATGTCAATCATTGGAATGGCCATCTGATTACCATAATTGCCTTTTGTGACTAAGTCTTAAGGGATTAAAATCGGGATCAGATATGAAATGTCCGGCTGGCTCAAATATTTTTTGGAAGCCCTGGTGTAGACCAATTTGAAAACAGGACCAAAAATGAAGAATCTACATACACAGTTAGATTTGGTATATCAAAGAACCCCATTTATTCAATTTTTGATGAAATCAAACAAAGTTTAATTTTTGACCCCGATTTGGACCAACTTGAAAACTGGGCCAATAATCAAGAATCTAAGTACATTTTTAGATTCAGCATATCAAAGAACCTAACTGATTCATTTTTTGTCAAAATCAAACTAAGTTTAATTTTGGACCCTTTGGACCTTAATGTAGACCAATTTGAAAACGGGACCAAAAGTTAAGAATCTACATACACAGTCATGACAGTTAGATTCGGCATATCAAAGAACCCCAATTATTCAATTTGGATGAAATCAAACAAAGTTTAATTTTGGACCCTTTGGGCCCCTTATTCTGTTGGGACCAAAACTCCCAAAATCAATACCAACCTTCCTTTTATGGTCATAAACCTTGTGTTTAAATTTCATAGATTTCTATTTACTTATACTAACGTTATGGTGCGAAAACCAAGAAAAATGCTTATTTGGGTCCCTTTTTGGCCCCTAATTCCTAACCTGTTGGGACCTAAACTCCCAAAATCAATACCAACCTTCCTTTTGTAGTCATTAACATTGTGTTTAAATTTCATTGATTTCTATTCACTTAAACTAAAGTTATTGTGCCAAAACCAAGAATAATGCTTATTTGGGCCCTTTTTTGGCCCCTAATTCCTAAACTGTTGAAACCAAAACTCCCAAAATCAATCCCAACCGTTCTTTTGTGGTCATAAACCTTGTGTCAAAATTTCATAGATTTCTATTAACTTAAACTAAAGTTATAGTGTGAAAACCAAGAAAATGCTTATTTGGGCCCTTTTTTTCCCCTAATTCCTAAAATGTTGGGACCAAAACTCCCAAAATCAATACCAACCTTCCTTTTGTGGTCATAAACCTTGTCTTAGAATTTCATAGATTTCCATTCACTTTTACTAAAGTTAGAGTGCGAAAACTAAAAGTATTCGGACGACGACGACGATCCCCTAAGGAGTTATTGCCCTTCATAGTCAATTTTTAACAATTTTCTTAAAATTTGAAGATTTTCAATAACATTTTCCACAGAAAGTACTGTTATAGATAGAGATAATTGTAAGCAGCAAGAATGTTTAGTAAAGTAAGATCTACAAACACATCGCCATCACCAAAACACAATTTTGTCATGAATCCATCTGTGTCCATTGTTTAATATTCACATAGACCAAGGTGAGCGACACAGGCTCTTTAGAGCCTCTAGTTCTATAGTACACTGCAAATGTGTATGAATTACAATAAATGAGTATTCATTATGATATAGCTACCCAACAACATAACATAGAACTTACCTGTATATGCATTTTAATAACAGCTTTTCCTATTAATGTTGCACCAAAAAATGTCCAAAATGGAATGAGAAAATGACCACATGTTATTCCTGCCAAATCAAACAGTGGGTTTGGTATCTGTAAAAAAAAAGTAAAATTTATAATCAAAACAATCAAAATTGAATTTATACAAATTCAGAGGCAATCCAGTTTCACAATGAAGTAAGCTTAAATAAAATCTATGCTTTTTCAATGTTTAAAAGAAAACAATACCAATTTCTAAAATTAGCCTATATTTAATATTTTATCAATAGATATGTACCAACATCTGAGCATCTGCAACTCATATATTTAACTGACAGACTTCTTATACAGATTTAAAAATAGAATTAAAGAACAAAGAGGCACAGATTAAAATAAAGCATGTTTTTTTGTCTGATAATGGACAAATTGACCATGTTTATAGAAAAAATGTTTTGTCGTTTGGAAAAGTTTTTCCAGAAGTGATGTTTTTAAGATTAATACCTGCATAGGGGCCAGCTGAAGGACACCTACGGGTGCGGGAATTTTCGCTACATTGAAGACCCATTGGTTGCCTTCGGCTGTTGTTTGCTCTATGGTCGGGTGGTTGTCGCTTTGACATATTCACCATTTCCTTTCTCAATTTTATACTGTAAACCAACTTATTTTCGCGGATACTTTATTTCGCGTTTATCTCCAGCTAGTCTACTTCACGGCGATTTAATTTCACGATTTTTTAGTTAACTTGATATAGTTTAATAAGGAAAGATCCAAGTTATACACATTCGCGACGATTTAATTTCGCGTTATTTTTCTTCCCCCAAGAGTCGCGAAAATTAAGCGGTCGCGAAATTAAGTTGGTTTACAGTATTCAGAATTTCAGACACAAATTAAAAGTACCATTTATTAAGATTAAACCTTACATAGAAACCCCAGTAATGTTTATCTAGCTTAGTACTTACCGATTGATTGATTGATTGTTGGTTGCTTAACGTCCAGTGGCAAATATTTCATGCATATTCAGGACGAGAACAAGTTCACAATAAATACAATAGGTAGGTCTTGTCACAATAGAGGCCATCTGGGATGATGGTCGGGGAAATTTGGACTGCCACTGGAAAATGAGGGTTTATTGGATAGGGAAAGAAATTTTGCCTTGCAACAGGCCACCTACGGACCCCTCAAAGAGTTGTTGCAAGGGTTCTTTACGTGCAAAGAGCGTGGCACTCTCTCTACACGAGACATCGGATTTAACGTCCCCATTCTGACCGGACGTGACTGCGAACTTGATACATCCCGCACAGCCAAACGGACACCCCACTTCAGCAAGCGTTTTACTGCCAGTCGAGAGAAGACCAAGTTACCATATTTCTATTCCCCAGTCACCCTTGGGGGTCAGTACTTACCGATGCACAGGCTAAGATACCAAAGAATCCAACTTTCTGTACAAGGTTATGTACAGCTAATTTAGATTTTTCCATAAATCCCTGAAAATAAAAAATAAAACAATAGACAAGAATATATTAAAAATTCTTTTCCAATTATCATGCTTGAGATAACAGAAATTTCAAATCCTTCTTGTTTGTTTACTATTTAAATGCATTTGGACACATTTAATTCTACTTTTTAACCATTGTTAACTCTAGATCTACTTGAAATATGAACTGATTTAAAATAATGGATAAATTTTTTGTTGCTAATTTGCTTCTAGCTATATTTTCCTCGTTTTAGGTCATATGCTCTTATTTTTTTTTTATAAGTTTTGGATTTTCAAATATTTCCACCTAAAGCATTGCTGAAGAGTCATTTCTTGTCAAAATGCACATCTGGTGCAGAAAAATTGGTACCTTTAATGTTATTAATTACAGTAACAACTAACAAACACAGTGAATAAAGCTAACAAAGTCATACCCTCTAAGCACTGTAAAAAGTGTGACAAATCAAGCCAACATAACAAAGAAGCAAAGTCATGAGTTTTGTTAAACAAAGAAGCAAAGTCATGAGTTTTGTTAAGACGTAGCATATGGTTATTTATGTGCTCAATATCATTATGCAAGAAAAATTCTTTAATTTTTTTAAATGAAATCCATTTCAATGCTGGTTCAGAAACAAGATGCCTAAAAACTTCTGAAGATATAGTAGTCCAAATATGAGACATGAGAATGAACAGACAAACAGACCAACAAGTTAAACATACAATTACTATATACAGCTCCCTTAAAAAGGGAGGTATAATACCTACACTGTTAGTGAATTTTAAAATGGATATCCCCAAAACCATAAATAATATTATCTTCACTCGGACAGTAAGAACAAGATAACGTTTCTTTGTTTACACCGTCAAGTAGTGTTCAACAACTGTATCTATATAGATTCCAACACTGCATCAAGTGTATTACGATATTTCTCCACTCGAGACAGTTAAATTTTATTATTTAAAGCACAAGGCTTAAAATTTAACTGTCTCAAGTGGAGAAATATCGTAATACACGAGTTATAGTGTCGGAATCTGTTTCTCTAATGATTTTTATCCTTCTTTTTCAAAGATTTTCAGAAACTTGTGTTTTTTTATATGCGACGTCATCAGGCATTGCCGCCTTTTTTCATGGCGTCACAATAGGACAATTCAGAAGAAAAAAAAACCATTTAGATGTCATAATCAAATTTCGACTAATCATTTGCCGAGAACAGATTTTTCACTAGTGAGGAGAAATATTTTTCTCACACCGGTCAGGAAATGTGAAAATAGCACAAAAATTAGAGAAAGTATCATCAATGTCTGTGCATAGATGTTAAAGAGGAGTTACACTTACAAGAGACAATTACCATAAAAAGCTCAGTATGATAAGTCCCCATTCCCTTTTTGCAACAGGAATTCAGAAAAACCTTTTTGCCACTCAGTGAAATTCTTCAACTTTCAAGATCATGGTCGTTTAAAATGTTTATAGTTCAAAATGTTGAAAAGGATTCTAGAACACTGTTATGACTGTACAGATGCTAAATAAACACAAAATAAAAAAATAAAAAATATTGGAAAGTTTTTGTGTAAATTGTAAACAATTTCATTGTAAGTATGTAAAACATGTAGAAATCCGATCCATAATAAATATTGGGGAAAAAATACAACTTGATATTAGGTGTTAGCTTTTAGTAAATTACTGTTAAATTTATTCATGGCTTGAACGTGTGATGACCGTAGCCAAATTATCCGCCAGCAGCTGTCTGAAACACCAAATCCAATAAATAACTTCTTACGTAAAAATGTAGTTTATACATCATTATGCAATGCTATGAATAGAAATAAGAAATGTCTAATGAATTATATTACATTTTGATATTTATTAGTAAATATTTTTAATTGAATATTAGTATGGAACAGATAATCATTAAAGAATTTGAAAAGAAATAAAGGTGCCCTCTACTCTTTCAGAACATTTCGCAAAGTAAGCAAACATCACAAAATTCTTGCCTTAAGTACTTCAAAATTTGCACTGCTGCCCAGCAATTTGAGATTTGCAGTAAGACTATTGATTTTGCAAGCCCGAGTACGGTGCCACATATTGTAATATTGAAGTAGGTTCAATTATCTCCCCTATCATAATACGACCAAGATTATATTCCTTCATGTACATTGTCAGGTAGAGTTCTACAACTGTGTAAAGTGACCAACAGACAGATAGGTAGTCTGATTCCTAGATTTAAACCTCAAAAGCTTAGGTTGTTGGAAGGGGAGTTTAAAAAAGATAGAATGCCACTTACATTTTAAATCGTGTCAATGGTTTCACAAAAGTTGACACAAAATGCACAAAGGACAAAAGTAAAAATTATAAAATAGACAGAACAAGAATGTGTCCAAAGTACACAGATGCCCCACTCGCACTATCCTTTTCAATGTTCGATGGACTGTGAAATTGGGTAATAATCTAATTTGGCATTAGAAATTAGAAAGATTATATCATAAGCAACAAGTGTACTAAGTTTCAAGTTGATTGGACTTCAGCTTCATCAAAAACTACCTTGACCAAAAACTTTAACCTGAATGGATGCACAGACGAACGGACAGACGAACGGAGCCACAGACCAGAAAACATAATGCCCCTCTACTATCGTAGGTGGGGCATAAAAAACAGAGTGATTACTAGAAGGCACCCACAAAAACATGAAAGGCCAAAAATAACAGTACACACTCTCACTCGGACCATAACCTGTGAGACTTACTAATTCTTCAGGATGCTCTTTTTTCTCATGAATGAGTTCTTCTATTTCTTCAAACTCATCGTCATCAAGATCTGCCCCTGACAGCCTGGCTGCCCTTGCCATAAAATAGGGCGGCAATTCTCCAAGTGCTGTCCCAGCACCCTGAAACATAAAGATATATTTTTTTAATCTCTCACTCTATAATATAAATTATCCAATAATTAGTACTTCTTGTATGGTGTGGTATAAAAAATATTCTTGCATTTTTGTGCCTGTCCCAAGTCAGGAGCCTCTGGCCTGTGTTAGTCTTGTATGATTTTTAATTTTAGTTCATTTATATATTTCGGGTTTAACATCCATTATCACTGAGCTAGTACACATTTTTGTTTAGAGGCCAGCTAAAGCATGCCATGGGTGCGGGATTTTTCTCTTTGTGTTGATGACCCATTGGTGGTCTTTGGTGAATATTGCTCTCAGGTTGGGTTGTTGTCTCTTTAACACATTCCCTATATCCATTCTCAATTTTATCTAAATATATATGATGAGTTTATTTATTTGCTATGATAGTTTAGGAGACAATATCATTTTCATAAAGGTTGAATATATGACATACCCACATAATAGCTTCAAGTCTGACTTTATTCATTATAGTCCATAATGATACTGTGCTGCCATCTGTAACACCTTCCGGACAAACAATTCTAAAAATACAAGATTACTTAAATTTAATCTAGTGTATGAAATAAGGGATCTATATACATTTATTCATATATGACATTATTTGTTAACACAGTTTAAAAATTAAATCTGTTCATCAATATATTTTATAAATTACATAAAATAGGCCGTTAGTTTTCCTCGTTTGAATTGTTTTACATTGTCATTTCGGGCCTTTGCGGTATGGGCTTAGCTCATTGTTGAAGGCTGTACGGTGACCTATAGTTGTTAATTTCTGTATCATTTTGGTTTCTTGAGGAGAGTAGTCTTATTGTCAATCATACCACATCTTCTTTTTTATAATAAATATTTAAGAAACTATATGTCATACAACTAATAGGGAAAGAAACACAAGCAAATTAAAGAAAAATGCTATTTCAACATAAGAAATTTATTAAAAAAAATCCAGAAAATTATAAAATTCAGAATTGATTCCTATCATTCACAAAATAAAACAATTCAAACAGGAAAATTAATCTTCAAAATATAACTGAACACAAAACTTTGTTTTTGATGAAGTAGAAAAGTATCAAATGAAAAATAACTTTCCAACTACTTAAAGATACTGTTTATATTGGAAGGTTAAAAATTTAGGAAGATTAACACAATCATACTATTCCGTGAAATTTAAGAGTAAGCAAGTCTTTCAGAAACTTTAAATCAAAATTTTATAAAGCATTCACTGAATCCATTGATACATGTATCTTACTAAATTAAGAAATATGGGAAGTATTAGCAAACAAGAATGTGTCAATAGTACACGGATACCCTATTAACACTATCATTTTCTATGTTCAGTGGACTGTGAAATTGGGGACAGAACTCTAATTTGGCATTAACATAAAAAAAAGATCATATCATAGGGAACATGCTATAAGTTTCAAGTTGATTGGACTTCAACTTCATCAAAAACTACCTTGACCATAAACTTTAACCTGAAGCAGGATAGACAGACAAATAAACGACGCACAGACCTAAAAAGGTACTGCCCCTAGGTGGGGTATAAAAATTTTAAACACAACATTTTTAAATTAAAGAACCTTAGTGAGCGCGCTCACATACCCCACGTCCCCACATTGTCATTGGAGAAATAAAATAAGTATGAGAAAAAAAAATTGTATAAAAAAAAAAAATTGAATCATAATTTCCTGTCGATATACACATCTACATAGTATGTCCTTATTATCTGAAAAGGTTTCATGAAATTCTGTTGTGTGGTTTGAGAGGAGTTGCGATGACAAAAGGTTGCAGTAGTATATTGGGCAAATAAGTTCAAAGGGGCGTAACTCCTGGGAAAAAAATTGAATCGTAATTTCCTGTTGATATGCACATCTAAGTAGTATGTCCTTATTATCTGAAAAGGTTTCATGAAATTCTGTTGTGCGGTTTCAGAGGAGTTGAGATGACAAACTGTTGCAGTAGTACATTAAAGTAAATAAGTTCAAAGGGGCGTAACTCCTGGGGAAAAAAATGAATCGTAATTTCCTGCCGATATGCACATCTACGTAGTATGTCCTTATTATCTGAAAAGGTTTCATGAAATTCTGTTGTGTGGTTTGAGAGGAGTTGCGATGACAAAAGCTTGCAGTAGTATATTGATCAAATAATTTCAAAGGGGCGTAACTCCTGGAGAAAAAAATTGAATCGTAATTTCCTGTCGATATGCACATCTACGTAGTATGTCCTTATTATCTACAAAGTTTCATGAAATTTTGTTGTGTGGTTTCAGAGGAGTTGAGATGACAAACTGTTGCAGTAGTACATTAAAGTAAATAAGTTCAAAGGGGCATAACTCCTGGAAAAAAAAATGAATCGTAATTTCCTGTCGATATGCACAACTACATAGTATGTCCTTATTATCTAAAAAGGTTTCGTGAAATTCTGTTGTGTGGTTTGAGAGGAGTTGCGATGACAAACTGTTGCAGTGGTACATTAAAGTAAATAAGTTGAAAGGGGCATAACTCCTAGAAAAAAAATTGAATCGCAATTTCCCGTCGATATGCACAACTACATAGTATGTCCTTATTATCTGAAAAGGTTTCATGAAATTCTGTTGTGTGGTTTGAGAGGAGTTGCGATGACAAAAGCTTGCAGTAGTATATTGATCAAATAAATTCAAAGGGGCGTAACTCCTAGAAAAAAAATTGAATCGTAATTTACTGTCGATATGCACATCTACGTAGTATGTCCTTATTATCTACAAAGTTTCATGAAATTTTGTTGTGCGGTTTCAGAGGAGTTGAGATGACAAACTGTTGCAGAAGTACATTAAAGTAAATAAGTTCAAAGGGGCGTAACTCCTGGGAAAAAAATTGAATCGCAATTTCCTGTCGATATGCACAACTACATAGTATGTCCTTATTATCTAAAAAGGTTACGTGAAATTCTGTTGTGTGGTTTGAGAGGAGTTGCGATGACAAACTGTTGCAGTAGTACATTAAAGTAAATAAGTTCAAAGGGGCGTAACTCCTAGAAAAAAAATTGAATCGCAATTTCCCGTCAATATGCACAACTACATAGTATGTCCTTATTATCTGAAAAGGTTTCGTGAAATTCTGTTGTGTGGTTTGAGAGGAGTTGCGATGACAAGAAACAGGACTGACTGACGGACGGACGGACGGGTCAAAAACATTATACCCTCCGCAACTTCGTTGCGTGGGGTATAATAAACTTTATACATACTCTGTTGGATATGGTGGTTCTGGAAAGTTTGTAGATTTACATTCATAAGCTGCTAACGTTACTGCTGCAATATGTGGTCCCTGAAATAATACAAATTAAAGAACCTTAGTGAGCACGCTCACATACCCAAAGTCCCCACATTGTCATTGGAGAAATTAAATAAGTACAAGAAAAAAAAATGGTATAAGAAAAAATATTGAATAATAATTTCCTGTCAATATACACATCTACATAGTATGTCCTTATTATCTACAAAATTCCATGAAATTCTGTTGTGTGTTTTCAGAGGAGTTGATATGACAAACTGTTGCAGAAGTACATTGAAGCAAATAAGTTCAAAGGGGCGTAACTCCTAGAAATAAAATTGAATCGTAATTTCCCGTCGATATGCACAACTACATAGTATGTCCTTATTATCTGAAAAGGTTTCATGAAATTCTGTTGTGTAGTTTCAGAGGAGTTGCGATGACAAACTGTTGCAGTAGTACATTAAAGTAAATAAGTTCAAAGGGGCGTAACTCCTAGAAAAAAAATTGAATCGCAATTTCCCGTCGATATGCACAACTACATAGTATGTCCTTATTATCTGAAAAGGTTTCGTGAAATTCTGTTGTGTGGTTTGAGAGGAGTTGCGATGACAAACTGTTGTAGTAGTACATTAAAGTAAATAAGTTCAAAGGGGCGTAATTCCTAGAAAAAAAATTAAATCGCAATTTCCCGTCGATATGCACAACTACATAGTATGTCCTTATTATCTGAAAAGGTTTCGTGAAATTCTGTTGTGTGGTTTGAGAGGAGTTGCGATGACAAGAAACAGGACTGACGGACGGACTGACGGACGGACGGACTGACGGGTCAAAAACATTATACCCTCCGCAACTTCGTTGCGTGGAGTATAATAACATTTAACATGGGATATTGTGTATATGGAGTTGTAGAGGATGGCATCTAAATTCCTGTAAAAATAAACTCTGAATCTAGAATTTCTGAAAAACACAAAGTAATCTTTTTAACAGACTTAGAGATAAGACAAAATATACAAGTTTACAAAACACAACAGAACTGCATGTAATCCTGGTCAATCACAAGATACTCAAAAAATGTTTGTAATCATGTGTTTCATGACAGACTAATGTTAATACACCTAGATAAAGTGCTCACCAGATATAATAGAAATGTATGTAATCCTGTCCCCAGACCTACAGATGATAGTACACCAAGATATACTCACCAGATATATAATAGAAATGTATGTAATCCTGTCCCCAGACCTACAGATGATAGTACACCAAGATATACTCACCAGATATAATAGAAATGTATGTAATCCTGTCCCCAGACCTACAGATGATAGTACACCAAGATATACTCACCAGATATAATAGAAATGTATGTAATCCTGTCCCCAGACTGACATACAGATGATAGTACACCAAGATATACTCACCAGATATAATAGAAATGTATGTAATCCTGTCCCCAGACCTACAGATGATAGTACACCAAGATATACTCACCAGATATAATAGAAATGTATGTAATCCTGTCCCCAGACCTACAGATGATAGTACACCAAGATATACTCACCAGATATAATAGAAATGTATGTAATCCTGTCCCCAGACCTACAGATGATAGTATACCAAGATATACTCACCAGATATAATAGAAATGTATGTAATCCTGTCCCCAGACCTACAGATGATAGTACACCAAGACCTAACCAATATGCACACCATAATACATATTTCTCTATTTTTGCAACATACTGAAAAATGAGGACATAATATCATGGGTTATAAATTCTTATTGATTTCTTCTTAATAAATCTAATATTTCTTTTAACCCTTTCACCGATTGCTGCCCAGACAGAAGCTACTCTGAGACGATGGCTTCCCTGGCTACTATTGCTCAAGTGGGAGATCTTCATAATAAATGTCAATAAAAACTTGTTTGTAGTTATTTGTGTATTTATTTCATTCACTAACACCATGTTCACAGTTTTATTCATGTTTTGATCATTTTTTCCTCATAAAATATTCAAATTTTCAAATTTTCGGCATTATATCTAGGTGAAATTCTCAAAATTCTGCTATTTGACCCCAAATCGTAATTTTTTAACCCAAAACGGCAAACTTTAGAAAAATTTTATGAGGCTGTACAAATTCCTCACACTGAACGATGTCCATCCCAAGTGTTTTGTACATAAAACGACATTTTATGTCAAACCAGGTGCTCCGCAGGGCGCAGCTTTATACGACCGTAGAGGTCGAACCCTGAACAGTTGGGGCAAGTATGGACAAAACATTCAAGCGTGATACAGCTCTGAATTTGGATTGTGATCAAATTTTTGACATTATATGTTTTTTTTTTACACAAAACAAATGTCAAGATTTTACAAATCAATTAAAGATTTCTTCAAACTTTTTAAATCTAAAATTAAATAGTTGACACAGCATAGGTTTCTGACACAGAATGAATGTGGTCTAATGAACTTAAAAGTTTTTTTTTGCCTTTGAGCAATTCACTATGCTGTTGAATATTAATCCTCTCAAAAAAATGTTTGAAGAAATTTTCTTTTTATTTATGAAACTTTTATCTGAAATGAGAAAAATTTAACCCCCCCCCTTTTTTTCACATCCCCGTTTCCCTTTTTCCAAAACTGATATCAATTCAAATTTCTAATGGAGTTTGCAACAATAACTACTCTTTTAAATACATCATAAGATATTAAAATGTAAAATAAAGTGCTTGTTATCACTGAATGGTAAAGATTGGTTGGTAGTAAAAGTGAATATACATTGTTTATTGTATAAAACAATAAAAAAAACTTCATCAGCAACATTTTATATTGGCAAATTTCCAATGAAGTTATTTACATAAAGTTATTGGCAAATAAAAATAGAAAATGACATCATAGTCATGTCTGGCAAATGTCCAACATACATTATCTAAAAACATTTTAGATAAGATAAGGAAAAAAAGCTTCATCAGCAACATTTTATATTGGCAAATTTCCAATGAAGTTATTTACATAAAGTTATTGGCAAATAAAAATAGAAAATGACATCATAGTCAAGTCTGGTAAATTTCCAACATATATTATCAACTACTATTCTATACAAAGAAAGATAACTCCAATTGAAAATTAATTGCTATTGCACAATATTGTGCAATTAGATATTTCTTGCTATTGTGCAATACTGTGCAATTGAAAATTTCTTGCTATTGCACAATACTTGATATGGAATCCTGATTTAGACCAACTTGAAAACTGGGCCCATAATCAAAAATCAAAGTACATATTTAGATAAAGCATATCAAATAAGCCCAAGAATTTAATTTTTGTTAAAATCAAACTTAGTTTAATTTTGGACCCTTTGGACGTTAATGTAAACCAATTTGAAAACAAACCAAAAAATTAAGAATCTACATACACAGTTAGATTTGGCATATCAAAGAACCCCAATTATTCAATTTTTGATGAAATCAAACAAAGTTTAATTTTGGACCCCGATTTGGACCAACTTGAAAACTGGGCCAAAAATAAAAAATTTAAGTACATTTTTAGATTCAGCATATCAAAGAACCCCAAGGATTCAATTTTTGTTAAAATCAAACTAAGTTTAATTTTGGACCCTTTGGACCTTAATGTAGACCAATTTGAAAACGGGACCAAAAATTAAGAATCTACATACACAGTTAGATTCGGCATATCAAAGAACCCCAATTATTATAAAATCAAACAGTTTAAATCTGGACCCTTTATTCCTAAACTGTTGGGACCAAAACTCCCAAAATCAATACCAACCTTCCTTTTACGGTCATAAACCTTGTGTTTAAATTTCATAGATTTCTATTTACTTATACTAAAGTTACAATGTACAGTACAGGTAGGGACTTATTTTTATGGATGCCTTAATCCGTCTAGATGTCAGACTGGTCGGACAGTTGTCCCAGTGTAATAAACACCTGCTGTGCAATATCCAAGTGGAAGGTCGTAAATCAATCTGTACCAGCTTGATTAGAATTAAATTTTACCTGTACAGATATATTAGTATTTATGGAGGATAGATAAATGTAAAATATTGTATTGTATTCAAAGAGAAAGAATTAAAATTAAAATTAAAATTAAATATAAAAAATAAAATTAAAATTAAATATAAGAATAAAAATTAAAATAAAATATAATTTTATTTTTTTTATAATTTGAAAATGAAATAAAGACGATTTTTAACAATATATTGTGTTGCCAATTATTTCAATAGTTTTGTGCCAATAAACTATTTTGTATTTGTATTTGTAAACCGTAAATATTTCATCTAATTCAAAATAATAAGCCTAATAACAACCAAGACTGTTTTCAATAGAAGTTTAAATCAAATTGTTGAGACTTCAATCCCGTAAGGGACGACATCAAAAGATCGATGTAGGATAAAAAACTTAAATCAAATAGTTAGGGGGTGGGGGGTCAACATTGCTGCAAGTTTTGTTAATTTAAAATCGATTTTACATATATCCCTATTGGACAATCAATTTTTCCCAAATTAAGTTAAGAGGGGGTGTGGCGGTCAGTGAAAAAACTATGTGAATTAAGTTTTTTATCCTTCATTGAACTTTTGATGTCGTCCCTAAATTATACGAGTTTTTGTTGATGGTTATATTATTTCCCACTTTTAACGTCCTGTTCCTTCATATGTTATTATAAGAAACTCAATTTTAAGTATAAGGCCAACATATCGTATTTATGAAATATGTATAGGCATTGTGAATTAAGTTATTTTCCTTTTGATACAACTTTCCCCGTCTGAGCCTCTACATCTATTCACACCTGTCAATCATTTCTCGCAAGTGAAACATTTTGGTCAGACAGATCACTCGTGCTTTCTATTTTGACATATTTGCCGTTAATCTCTTGGAAAGTCAAAAATTGTTTTCCCTTAATACAATATTTATAACGCCGAGATCATATTTCGATTCCTATTTTTTTATTTTATTTAAAATTGTTGACACTCAGATATAAATATGCCTTTCTATTTTCATGTGTGAAATATTTTATGAAAATCGCCGGTGTTATAAATATATTTTACAAATTGTATCAAATCGATACATGAAAATCAAAGTTTAACCTTATATAGTTTATTGACTAAATGCACATTTATACCCCAATGGGGTTGAAGGCTAGTCGTACTAGTCATGATCAGCTGTCTTTACTTTTTCGTCGTACTTCTAGTCATTCTAAAGCTCGCGCAGTCAGTATGATTTTTTAAATCAATGTTGTATTATTTCCGAAGTTTAAAGGAGGTCTCCAAATAGATTATTTAAATGGGAATCCGGGAAATGACTGATAAAAATAAAACAAAAAATAGTTAAAGAAGACTAAATCGTGTTTTGATTATACAAATACAAATACAAATATTTTATTGGCACAAACACAATTACAATAATTGGCAAAGGCCCATATTACAGTGCATTACAACAATGAATACAGCATACAGTTACTAGTATTTAAATATGTTATAATTAAGAAGCTAAAATCTCGTTTCTATACATCAGACATTTATATATATAAGAACTAGTCACTTTCAGGACTTTTAAAGAATTACTATTAATACATCTATTAATATTTAGCTGTTTTTCACTACAACATGTAGGAAGTATATTTAATATCTTATTTTTAAAGTTAAATCTATAGTTTGAAAAAATTTCACATTTCAGTAAAAAGTGATTTTCATCTTCTACCTCACCTGATTTATGAACAGATATATCATGTTAAGGAGGGGTATTTGCGAAAAATACCAGTCGAGAGAATGTTAAATTTCACGAGCCGCAAGGCGAGGGAAATTCATTCTCAAGACTGGTATTTTTCGCAAATACCCCTCAATAACATGATGTATCTGTTTAATTACACCGAATGTTAATGTACTAAAATGCATTGATGATCGTGACGTTACAAGCGTTCAGTCGGATAGAGTATTTTTTGGCAAATACCACGGCAGAGAGGGTAAAAAAGGCATATCCTTTTGGCAAATACCCCGGCGGCGTTAAAAATGAACGATATTCATTTGATAACAGTAAATTGGTGAAAAATACACTGGCTATTAACCAATCAAAACCCCGGATTCTTACATAAGGTGTAATTACATACATTACAAACTCGTTCGTCAGTGGCTAAACCTAAATATCGCCCCTTTTCAATAGCAAGATTGTGTGCACTCAATCTAATTTTACACAGAGATGACCTTTCTAATCTTTTACTTAGAACATCAACATAAGAACTACGCTGCTTTGAATTATGAAATTGTTGATAAAATTTTAGTTTTGATGAATCATGAATTTTTGATGATTGATCCTGTGTGCACTGATCAATCACTCGTTGTTTAATACTTGGTAGATATTGTTTAATAGAAAAATTTCCCCCAGCTAGGTTTGAAAATCCTAGATTGACATTGTTAAAAATAGAATAAAGTTTCTTTGTCCAGGGGTTATTTTTTTCAGTTGCCAGAAAAACTTCGGATATAAGTGTGTTTTCAGACCTTAAAATATGATCATAAAACTTAATACAAGAAAATGATATTTTTGAGCATAACGGTAGCCTGCAAAGTTCAGCTCTACAAGCAGCATTAATTGCTTTACAATGAACACCTAGAATTTCTTTTATGAATTTCATATGGAATTTTTCCAAAATGGAATTGTCTCCCGAATTATCAAAAACACCCCAAATCTCACTACAATACAGCAATATGGGGCTTACTAATGAATCAAATAATTTTTCTAAAAGTTTACAAGGATTATCCAATCCAATTGTTTTCTTAATCTTAAAACATGCTTTCCTAGCTTTTTCCATTAGTAAGGATACAGCCAAGTTAAAGTTGCCATTACACTTTAACATTATTCCCAAGTACATACATGTATGTAAATCGATTAAATTTCTATTCTGGTAAATCGATCAAGAGCCTCAAAACTAAAACACAATACTGTCAATCATTCCACATCAAATTTAATCATGAATGAATTTTCCCACGGTCGGTCAGTAAGGTCACCTGTGTTTACTGTTTACATTTCCCGCCATATAAAAATCTCGTGCAGTGGACAAAATCGATCTTAATATCTTTTATTAGCATTCAATATTATTGCTAGTGGAGTCAAGTTAAAGTTCAACCACGTGCACACGCTGTTGATCACTGATATGTGTATCATGGAATTGTCTTTTCACGGCAATTTTTTCTTTTAGATTGCTATAAAAAATATAACATACAAGTTTTAAATTTATTTAAATTCGGGACCTTGGGACTTCGTGTTTTTAAGCCCGGGATTTCGAGATCCGGACCCATTTTACCCCCTACCCCCAAATGCAGATCAATTATATTAATTTAGCATAATGAACAAACACGGAAATCTTAAAATAAACTTATGCCCGGGAAGAACCAATATTTTCTTCTAGTGTTATTATTTGCGTTCTATTTTAGTCATACATCACCAACTTTCGGACAATATTTGTTTACAGTAAAAAGTAAAAACTACAAAGAATCATCAAGCTACTAATAATATACATGTGTTGCTCACTGTAATTATTTTTATCTCGGAACTGACACAACAGACTGAATATTAAATACAAATTATAGAAATATTTTGCATGTGACCGCGTCAAACTAAAACGTATGCAGCAGCACTTGAGACAGCATTCTACTAATCAATGGATTTACGTGGAAAATGAAATAGAATACATGTAAAAATATATATGTTTAAAAAATTTATGCAAACAAATAAAAAAAAGATACAAAAAAAAAAAAACCGAAAAGGAACATAAAATAAAAATAATTTTTAGGAACAAAGAAAATAAATATTAACAGTTGAAAAATATCAAAACCATAATTAACAAAAATAGGCTATTTTTATTAAACAAAGTTTTCTCCAGTACTTCACCTGTAAAAATATTTTATGTCAAATACGATGTAGAACTAATATAATCAATAAAGTGACTGAGAGGTTAAAATTACAGGTAATCTTATTCTGAAATCAACCGTAATTCTAGCAACACGGATTAAGATGAAAGGACCATTCACACCTGGATCTGTTGTTTAATGAACATACTACCTACCATAAAAATGTCGGATTATTCATATCCGACTAGACGGACTAAGGCATCCATAAAAATAAGTCCCTACCCGTACTGTATGGTGCGAAAACCAAAAAAAATGCTTATTTGGGTCCCTTTTTGGCCCCTAATTCCTAAACTGTTGGGACCTAAACTCCCAAAATCAATACCAACCTTCCTTTTGTGGTCATAAACATTGTGTTTAAATTTCATTGATTTCTATTTACCTAAACTAAAGTTATTGTGCGAAAACCAAGAATAATGCTTATTTGGGCCCTTTTTTGGCCCCTAATTCCTAAACTGTTGGAACCAAAACTCCCAAAATCAATCCCAACCTTTCTTTTGTGGTCATAAACCTTATGTCAAAATTTCATAGATTTCTATTTACTTAAACTAAAGTTATAGTGCGAAAACCAAGAAAATGCTTATTTGGGCCCTTTTTGGCCCCTAATTCCTAAAATGTTGGACTAAAACTCCCAAAATCAATCCCAACCTTCCTTTTGTGGTCATAAACCTTGTGTTAAAATTTCATAGATTTCTATTCACTTTTACTAAAGTTAGAGTGTGAAAACTAAAAGTATTCGGACGACGACGACGACGACGCCAACGTGATAGCAATATACGACGAAAATTTTTTCAAATTTTGCAGTCGTATAAAAATGTTATATTTAAAAACTAAATAAAAAAATTGTATAAATTAAAAACAAAGAAAATTTGTAAAAATTGAAAATATGAAAATATATGACCAAAAACAACTTTGAATAAGAAATATTTTGTTAATTTATATTTTGACAAAAATTATCAACATAAATTTATTAACCCTCTTGCTGCCAAAGGGACATTTATGGCTTCTACACACAAATCTTGTTGATTGTGTAGAACGTCAAAGGTCCATGGTGACGTCACAATACTCAGGGGCACTGACAACGTCAAAAGACGGTGCGAAAAGGACGATTTTGGCGGGAATGAAGCAAACTGAATAAAATGCATTAAAAGTATACTTAAAACGGATGTCAAGAAATTATACAGGATCATAAGCTTGTTAGTACTATAATACCAACTTATTTAACGTATTTACTAATTATCTAGTTCGTCATTTTCATGTAAAATGTTGCATTCTTTCAAGAAATTTGTTTTACGTTTTTTTTCGAACATCTATCAATCAGATTATCTCATATAATAATCGTATTCCTAATAAATAATCATAAAAAAGGTAACTGGTGTACTTGTTTACGCGAAATATTTATATTCAGTCACAATACACGCTTTATTTAAGAGAACTGGGTAATTTATTTAGGGCTCTAATGTCGCGATTGAAATCTCAGTTAGTTTTTTGTTTGTAAAAGTACACACATGTTAACCGATGTACTTGTATTGCAATACGACATTTCAATACATTTTAAACCCGTTTCAGCATGGAAGCACTGACCTAAAAATATTTATTTTCATTCGAAAAGGGGATGTTAAATTAGTAGTAGACACAATGATTTCTCCTATCATATATATAATCGATATCCTTTCCCAGTGGGAACCCTTTTTTCTGGCATTCATCATAGATCTTTTACTTTGTAGTACCCACTGAGCAATAGATTTATTGTATATTAAATTTCAGACGTCCTTAATTTATATTGCATGACTGAAATATTTGCCACTGAACGTTGAGAAGAGAACAATTTATCAATTAACAAATTTTAAAGATATTCCGTGTATACAGTTTGTACTTTATCATAGTAAATGAAAATGAATTATTATTGATTCAGGTTTACTTGTAGACAATAGCAATTCATTTAAGAGAGTTTCTTCCCTTGTTTTTACTATGTTTTTTTTTTATTCTCTAAAATTTTGAGCAATAAGTGGTCAACAAAATAATAATAAAGATGATTAAAAAATAAGCAAATGGAATATGGATAATAATTTTTATAAAAAATGTTTTCTCGCATACCGAAACAAGGTCTGAAATTAAAATTGTTATCTGCCACATTACAACCATGCAGAAGTAGTTCATAGAATCACAGAACAGCTACTCGGAGAGTTTATTTATTTTTATTTGTACAAAATGTACACGCTTTGTTTTTATTTTTATTTTCATTGGGTGCCGATGTTTTGCCGTTTATATATTGATTTGAGAGATTTTTTTACGGTATTTACCAATTATAACAAGGTTTACTAACCTAATAAAAAACGAGAATAAAAATATGTGGTTAAGAATCATTTATACATTTCACTTGACAAAGATAAAACAAGGTCGCCTTCAAAGCTAGTATAGCAATTGGGATATCATTTTCACTTTACTTTAAGACAAGAAAGATAAAAAAAATTTTATTAAAAGTTGTATTTTTAATTAATGTTGTATTAAAAAACATCGTTTATGACAATCTTAGAGCAATAACTTCCGTAAAATTACTTATACATCGCTTTTCATAATTACGGCTACATTGACGCGGGAAAAACTATGGACGGCGGGAAATCGCAGTTCTACAGAGAGGCACAAGTTTTGCAACGTCACAGATAAGAAACGTCAAGATGCTTTTGGCGCGACATAGCAAGAAAAAAACTCGGCAGCAAGAGGGTTAAAAAACATTTACCAGGCATGCGCCGGAAAGTAAACATCAGTACGTTGATGGTTTTCTGTAACAAAAGAAGAGAAGAAATCCAACCCCCATAATAGATCATGAATTTATACATTTTTAGAATTATTTATATTTATTTTATCAAATATTATAGGATGCCGAATTGACTTTAAATAGGTGCTGATTTGACTATAGTCGCCGTCACGTAAAATTAGCACCATGTTTTTTGTCAAAAAAATTTTTAATTTCAGCCGCGTTTACTCAAGATGATGTTTTTCTTTTAGCGGAATTAAAATCCTTTCCAAATATCCACTACTGTCCTACCTTTTATTGTGTTTGCACTGTATAATCCTGACCTTCACATTTTTCAAGATTATTTACATTGTAAAACCGCCATCTTGGTTTCTATGAGGATCCCTTATGCCATAACATTCGTTACTCTCTGGTAATATCATTGTCATTGATGATACAATTTCCCGCGCTTTTTACGTAAAGATGACGAAAAGCTCAGAGAGACACAAGAAAATGGAGAGCACGTGGAACTCCACGGCAACACTTCCTGTAATAACAATGTCGGATTCCACCATACAAAATAATCTTGGATTATGTGAAGGTCAGGATTATACAGTGCAAACACAATAAAAGGTAGGACAGTAGTGAATATTTGGACAGGATTTGTATTCCGCTATTTGAAAAACATGATCTTTAGTAAACGCGGTCGATATTTAAGAAAACTTAGACAAAAAACATTGTGCCAATTTTATGTGACGGCGACTATAGTTCCGATTTAACAAGGTGCCGATTTGACTTGAAGTTGTACCCATTATAAATTGCCTTCCGACAGAATTTCGGCTGTAAAATCTCGTCTCTGTCCACATTTCAGTCCTAACCTTTTGAAATGTGATGTAACATCCCCCTGGCAATCAAATAACTCTACTAAATGTGTGCCATGAAGATGTAAACATAAAACATAAATTGATAATGTTACAGACAGCATCCATGTTGTATACAGCGCCATCTATAAATAGTTCTAAAGGGAGATAATAAGGTAAACTTCTTCTTCTTCTTCCAAATTTTCACATCCTTTGTAGGACAACCACACCGTTACGGCGTGTAGAACAAAACCCACCACCATGAATGTAGGAATATAATATGTACACTATATATTGAATAATGATATCCTCCACTAATATATACAGGATCACTTCATGTTGCACAGAACGGGCAGATTTAATACTGCTGTTCCTCAATCCCAATCTTAACCAGCGCATACCAAATTTAAAGCACAGAGAACTTGAGAAAATACGTCGAGGAAAACGCACCAGAGAGGAAAACTGCACATTGGGACAATTCGTGCCAACAGGCCATAAGATTGAGGATTGAGGACGTATAGAAGAGGGACGAAAGATACCAAAGGGACAGTCTAACTCATAAATCTAAAACAAACTGACAACGCCATGGCTAAAAATGAAAAATACTAACAGACAAACAAAAGTATACATGACACAACATAGAAAACTAAAGAAAAAACAACACGAACCCCACCAAAAACTAGGGGTGATCTCAGGTGCTCCGGAAGGGTAAGCAGATCCTGCTCCACATTTGGCACCCGTCGTGTTGCGTATGAGATAACAAATCCAGTAAATAGTCTAATTCGGTAGGTCACATAGCTTGTAGTATGCATTCTTAGTTGCGTTAAAAATTGTTAGGCTAGTTACCGGACATATATACAGGGGGGATTACAGTGGCGGATCCAGAACTTTTCATAAGGGGGCCCGTTGACTGACCTAAGGGGGGCTCCAGTCATGCGTCAGTGATTCCTTATATAAGCAACCAATTTTTCCCACACAAAAGGCGGGCGGGCCCCCAGGCCCCCCTGGATCCGCCTATGGGTTATATATGTTTACGTAGTAAAATAGTAAAAGATAAATGTTGTAAAATAAATTACTTCACTCACATTCACACGGGTAAAAAGAATAACAAGCTTGCAGCATTTAAATCTAAAAATAGTTCGCTTTTCACAATATAGACTAAGGATCTAAAAGCTAAAACACTTTGTCTTCTTTTCATCAGAGACTCTGTTTTCATTAACTAAAATCGAATAAAACGTTCATAGTGTCTACATACTTAATCCACGCATAGAATTTGTCGTTTTACATCATAACATCTAATAAAAAGGTTTTTAAGATTTCATCGTATCTATATATTAGCACTTTGTGTGACGTTTACGATCTAGGCACGCACTGTATATGTAAAGCCAATTGTCATGTTTTTATTTACTTAGATCTAAAACTTAAAAACTTGTCTTCGTCTCAACTCGGCCGATTCCGTACCCTCATCTAGGAAGGAGCTAGAGTATCGGATTCTACCGAGGATTGTCG
The DNA here is from genome assembly GCF_965363235.1 of Mytilus galloprovincialis. Classification (NCBI taxonomy): domain Eukaryota; kingdom Metazoa; phylum Mollusca; class Bivalvia; order Mytilida; family Mytilidae; genus Mytilus; species Mytilus galloprovincialis. The sequence continues at coordinate 41,943,635 of NC_134846.1, read as the reverse complement.
AATGCAAACCACCCTTCAGCTAATCAGAAAATGTTTCACGACTATTTTTCTGACTTACAGTGTTTTTTTTTTTTTTGTTTTTTTTTTTATAACCTTCTTCAGTTCAAATAATGATAACCTAGAATTTATTGTCGTTCTTTGCAAATCAAAGAACTGTGTTTTGTTTTTTTACAATTTTGGTATGGATACATACAGGATCATAAAGGAGGGGGAATAGGACCTTTATCGGGACTCCGGGATCGGGTGTTTTTAAACTCTGGATTTCGGGATTGACCCTTTCGGGATCCGGGAATCCTTTTTTTCGGATTTCGGGATGTCGGGATTTGCTTAATTTAAATTCGGGACCTCGGGATTTTTTTCAAGTCCGGGATTTCGGGATCAAGACCCCTCCTATCCCCCCTCATAAAGGGAAACTGATAATTTTTTGTATGATATGTGCTCATGTTTTTCAGCGATGATCCTTTTGTGCTGGGTTTTATACTGAATAAAATTAGTTAGTTAGTTTCTATACTTTTTTTTATTAAATGGCTATCCGCAATATGTTTAATAAGATCATTTAGTCTGAGTTGTTTGATTGAGTATAGAGAAAGAAAAAAAAATCTGATGTATGCAGCATAAACACGAAAATTTTGATAACTACATGGCAGAGGGAGGGGCAGGACTTTTTCGGGACGTCGGGATCGGGTGTTTTTAAGTTCGGGCCTGATTTCGGGATTGACCCTTTCGGGATCCAAGATTTATTTTTTTTAATTTCGGGATGTCGGGAATTAAATTTCTTTAAATTCGGGACCTCGATTATTTAGATATAGAGGTTGTTTTTTTTTTTTTTTTTTATTATTATTATTAAAGACAGTTTTTGTACTAGTGTAAATTGATATCATTTACCTGAATGGTCTCAAATATTAGATAGTATCAGATAGTAGAGAAACAACAGTCATATCACATCCCATATATATGATAATAAGAGATGTTTCTGGAATTACGTATATCAAAATATTTAAGTTTAGTGCTTTTCGGTAAAATCCTATTTAATTATTACAGAAATGCAATCTAAAACAAAAACCAAAGGCATCTTTTTAAATAACAAGATACCCAAGTCGGAAGAATTAATATTTTAATTAATGATTAAAAAAAGGAAGCTGAAAGTATCTATTTAAGGTCTTTCATAACAGCGGTATTTGTTAAAGGGACTGAAACGATTAGACGCGTGCTCAAAATCAGCATGCATGATGAGTTGGTTACCGTTATGTGGTTAAAAGCTTGATAAGTGAAATGACAACTTTATTGCACCTACGCCTACGCAGGTCAATTCAGTTCAATGATGCACCGTCTAATAGTTCTCGCACTTATATCATTAGCAACGCCAAAGTAAATACATCAATTGAGTGAAACATTTATATGCAACAGTTTTATCAAACGGTGCGAAAAGATGCAATTTAGTATTATGATTTGTATTTTTATATGTTGAATTTATATGTAGTAGTTTTAGACAAAACCGATTAATAATCTGATTGAAAAAAATACCATTTACCTGAATGGTCTCAAATATTAGATAGTATCAGATAGTAGAGAAACAACAGTCATATCACATCCCATATATATGATAATAAGAGATGTTTCTGGAATTACGTATATCAAAATATTTAAGTTTAGTGCTTTTCGGTAAAATCCTATTTATTACAGAAATGCAATCTAAAACAAAGACCAAAGGCATCTTTTTAAATTACAAGATACCCAAGTCGGAAGAATTAATATTTTAATTAATGATTAAAAAAAGGAAGCTGAAAGTATCTATTAAAGGTCTTTCATAACAGCGGTATTTGTTAAAGGGACTGAAACGTTTAGACGCGTGCTCAAAATCAGCATGCATGATGAGTTGGTTACCGTTATGTGGTTAAAAGCTTGATAAGTGAAATGACAACTTTATTGCACCTACGCCTACGCAGGTCAATTCAGTTCAATGATGCACCGTCTAATAGTTCTCGCACTTATATCATTAGCAACGCCAAAATAAATACATCAATTGAGTGAAACATTTATATGCAACAGTTTTATCAAAAGGCGCGAAAAGATGTAATTTAGTATTATGATTTGTATTTTTTTTAAACTTTACATCAGTAGGATACAGTCCTGCATGATCTAAGCCGTGGAGATTTTTTTCTCAGTTATAAAAAGGCAAAATAAAGCTATTAATCTGTTATGGCATGCAGATAATAACATGCTAAAACAACAAGTTCTAAGGTTTTGGGATTTTCTAATAACCACTCAAAGATAGAAAAATATAGTACATGTTCTAGAAATGGGACAACTTTGACAGATTATCTATACACATACATTTAATGCATTAAAAAGAATGAAGGAAATTGAAAAGAAACTTCAGTTTTACATATAATATTAGGTTTACATGCATTTAATAATCTAACCATACTCAGTGGCGGATCCAGGGGGGGTGGGGTTTCCGGGGGTGCGCACCCCCCTTTATTTTTGCCGATCAATGCATTTGTATCGGGACATATGTTTTGCACCCCTTTGCACCCCCCTTTGCCCTGGGTTAGCACCCCCCCTTTCGAAAATTCCTGCATCCGCCCCTGCATACTCATTTTTTTTCTAATAACCTATAATGAGACTTAATTAATTAATTAACTTAATTAATTTTTGTTGTTTTGTTTTTTTCAATGTAATAATGTCAAACTGTAACCAACACAAGAATGACGTTAAGATTTATACCGAAAACATGAATTTGGATGGTTTCGTTTTCCTGCGTTATGATATAATAGACCAAACATCAAAAACAATGTATGGATATAAGTTGTTTGCTTCACGTCCAATGTACAATATTTCATGATATTCAGGACGATACTAATTAACAAAAACACTCAGTTGTATTAGCATTAGCAAAACTCATATCCGTGATTCAAGATTCAAGATTCAAAGTTTTATTTAGAGTCGATATTCAATAAACTACATAACACAAGCTCTAGACTTAATAACAAAATACAATACACACATACACAATACAATACACACATACAAAAGTCATGAAAAACAACACAATTTTAAACATATAATGCATAGTAAGATACCATAAATGACATATATAAGTTAAAAGCATATAGTACACTTAAAACATAGCACAAGTTAATAATAAGATTGCACAAATCATATAGTCACACAAAAAATAAAAGCAAAATAAAACAGGCATAAACACTATATGCATGCACTCCACTGGCATGAGCTATATTATGAATATTATATGAATGCATGGTCGACTTTGAAACTTTTGCTTATATATTATATATACTTTCTATGTTGAAGTTTGTGATGGAATGTCTGTCAATCAAAGATGGACCCATATGAAGCTGCTCAGTCTTAATATTTGGTATGCAGGTGTAATAATATTAGAACATCTCATTTCTTTGCCGCATAGTACATGGCCCAGCAGGGGCGGATCCAACCATTTTAAAAAGGGGGGGTTCCTAACCCAGGACAAAAGGGGGGGTCCTAACCCAGGACAAAAGGGGGGGTTCCAATTACATGTCCCCATTCAAATGCATTGATCGTCCAAAAAAAGGGGGGTTCCAACCCCCGGAACCCCCCTCTGGATCCGCGCCTGCCCAGTCGCCACAGTCCGCATAATGGACTGTTCACCGACTGGAACTTTTCTTCTATGGTACTGGCACGATTTAATTTATGATTATCATGATTATAGGTCCCTTATATTAATGATATATGGTAAGCAATTGGATTAACATCGACATATCTCAATTCACTGAGATAATTTTACTCTACAATCAATGAAGTTTTTCACCAGTTATTTAATCGTGTAATCTTTCGGGGTTTCCCTTACAAAAAATGCTTAACTAGTATATTTATATATATAAATATAGGAAGATTTGGTATGATTGCCAATGAGACAAATCTCCACATGGTCAGAGAACAAATGCACAAGAATTATACAACTATTAGTTAACGTACGGTCTTCAAAAATGAGCAAAACCCAAACCACATATAGCAAGCTATGAAAGGCCTCAAATGACAAATATAAAACAACTAACGGCCTGACTTATGTACAACAACAGCGGAAAAATATTATGATATATAGCAATAAATGCAAGCATACAGATTTATACAGGCTACTAACTTGCTACATGCACATTTAGAATGACGCGGATTTAAACTAGTTTGCGGCCTCAAGAACTCCCTGATAACCTGGGACAGTGCATGGTGAACTAGTACATAGAACATAAGAACAAACTATAAAAAAAATCATTGAAAAGGGCTTAACTCATCAGATTGATCGAAAGCACAAAACAACTAACAGAACACATCCTGGACGTGCCAGGGATTTATTCAACCCCACAACAACAACAGACACATAACGTTACTCGCAGTTACTAACAGTTAGTTCAAAGTCGATAACAAATAATTAAAAAAATATCTAATACAGATCTTATCAAAACGGGAAGCTCCCTTTCTGAATTGTATTGAAAATAGGTTAAAGGTTCCCCATATTAAGTTTTTTCTGGTGCAATTGAATACCTATAAACTGGTATCAATATAAAAATGAATACATGGTATGATTGCCAATGAGACAACTCTCTACAAGAGACCAAATGACACAGAAATTTACAGATATACATTAGGTCGCCACGTGCGCACGGGCTTCAAGAATGAGTAAAACCCATACCGTATAGTCAACCACAAAAGGCTTCAAAATGACAAATGAAAAAAATGAAATATGTACTAAAACAATGAACGGAAAACAAATATGATATACAGCAACAAATGACAACCTCTGGTTTACAGGCTCCTAAGTAGGAACAGGCATATATATTTATATATATATACATAATGTGACAGGGTTAAATCATGTTAAAGGCGCCAAGCATTCATGACCTTGGAAAATGGTGTAACGATTGGAATATTCGATTAAAAAAAATAAAATAATTAAAAATGAGCTTTCCGAAATTTTCTGTACTTGTAAAACGAAGATGTGGTACGATTACCGATGAGACAACTCTCCACAAGAGACAAAATGACACAGAAATTAACAGAACAGTATAATCAATGATCGAGATCTTCATTTGTACTTGTGAGAGAACGAAACGGATGCAATCAACTGAAAACCAAGATATCTTATCCTAATCAATTAATAAATCAATATGTCTACGACATCTTTAGAATTTCACTCATTTCAAGTGTTTATTTCATCGCATGTTATTTAAAGCAAATGTCTAAACTTCTTGAGATAGCGGATAACTGCAAGCTATTTTCTTCTAACTAGAGTATTAATATAGAAAAACATGTATGAGAAATCTGACAAGGACAGAACAGCCCATCTCCGAACCGTAACCACCAACAGAAGTTTCATCTTTAAAGACATTTATGAAGCAACATAATAATGAGAAAATGTAGTAAAATTGCCAATGAAACAATTAGTACAGACGAGAGTCAGATTTTGAACTTTTGTTTAATTTTGTAGACTGGGTATCTCAAATCTTTTTATCTAAAAAAAAACGAAATGCCTTTAGTGGGAACTCTCGAGCTGAAACCTACACTATTCAGGCTAGCTGGGACAATATACTTTGTTATTTAGTTTTGTCATTTTTGTGCATGGGATCGTTAAAGAGACTGTCAGTGGTTTAAAGCATTGCTTGTCAAAGACATAAAATTGAGAATGGAAATGGAGAATGTGTCAAAGCGACAACAATCCGACCATAGAGCGGACAACAGTCGAAGGCCACCAATGGGTCTTCAATGTAGCGAGAAACTTCCACACACGGAGGTGTCATTTAGCCGGTCCCTTAACAAGATGTATACTAATTCAGTGATAATGGACGTCATACTAAAATCCGAATTATACACAAGAAACTAATACTAAAAATCATAAAAGACTAACAGAGGCCAGAGGTCCCTGACTTGGGACAGGGGCAAATTGCGGCGGGGTTAAACATGTTTTTAGAGATCTCAACCCTCCAAACATGCTCCTTTTGAATAGCGACTGCTCTCTTTATTCTCAGAATTACTCTTTTCTATTGGAAATAGATATTCTACATTATTAGGTGTCGACTTTAAGTAAGGAATGTAACCTTATCCTTGGAAATGTTATATATCTTCTCATTACTTATTGTTTTCCCTTAAGGTAGCTGACACAATATTAAGATAGTTTTGCTTTAAAATTATCTATTCCACTAGTTGTTCAAAATTATTAGAGTTTGAGCTTTTTCATATCCAGCGGCACATATTACAGTGTAATCCGGATTCACTATTAAACGATTCGGGGAAATTTCTATTGTCAAATTCAATTTCAAATAATAATATTTATGTTTAACAAAACTATGATCTGTTTGTGAAACGTGAAGGATATATAATGATTGGTGTGTTCATTGTTGGTCTTTAACGCCACTTTTATCATTATTCGCTATTTCATGGCATGTAGAGAAAAACTGGGAAGCCTGGAGAGAGACACTGACCTTCGACATGGAATCTGTCCATCCTTGTCAACTACGAATGAAGTGAAACTAAGCACCAAGTGTTCAAACTCTGAAATAAGTAATGAAGCAGTATTTTTCGAATTCACTAATGAAAGAAAATTCAGTTTTCGTTTTATTTGAATTTTTCAAATTGGAGAAACAAAGAGGATTTAAAAACGAACTGAAGAATAAAAAGGTAGCAAAATGCTAAGTTCTTTCAAAAATATTCTTTTATCGCTAAGAGGCTGGCTTGTCATGCCAAGAAATTGCCTCCGTTGAAATTTCAAACATCCAATAGAGCAAATTACATCGATGATTAATATTGACCTTATGGTATGGGCACGGGACGTTTGCGCTTTTTTACCTGTAAAACGATAGGACATTTGCGCTTCAAATACTATGGACATTTGCGCTTTATGTTTTGATTCACCTGTATTAAATTGATTGGACATTTGCGCTTTTTACCTTTGTATAAGTGAACTTGGATGTTCCAAATTTGCAGACTATCTGCAAAAATTATGTGACAATTGAATCACGATTTACTTGACTCATCCTGCTATGTTTATCTTGTTGAAGAGTATCATTGAACAACACTCAGTGAATTACATTTAGATTCATTATATTGATGATCAGGCATTCCAGTCAAGAACTGAGAAAGAAAAACTTGATTTTTGTATTTGAAATGTGGACAAAATACCAGTCAGAATAGATAACAAGAGCTACTTATTTTGACTCTTTAGGCTTCAGATATTAAGCGAAACATGAACTGTGATGACTGTTCGTGTTTTATGTGTTTTAAAATGTTAACTTTTAGCTGTATATAAACTTTTAAACATTTAAAAAAATATGACTTGTCGGTCCCAAGCCAGTATAAAAGAGGAAGGAAGTCATAAAAACAAATATTGCAAAAGCGCAAATGTCCTATGTAAAAAGCACAAATGTACATTTTTAAAAAGCGCAAATGTCCTATGATTTGAAGCGCAAGTGTCCAAAATTAAAAGCGCAAATGTCCTATGAAAAAGCTCAAACGTCCCGCGCCGTATGGTATATGGCCGTTTTCTAAGCGATACGTACATGCAGGTCATACATTAAATTAATTTGTTTAGTAAAAACAAATCTTTAACTACTAATAGGTGCCGTATGAGGTCCACAGAATTTTTAGCAAGGATTTCTTGGCTAGATCAGACAATTTAAGAACAGAAAGCATTGCACTGATATGTATGTCCATTATTAATTTTTCAGTAGTCAAAATTCAATGTTAAGTGATGTATATTGAATAATGATATATAGTTTGTATTTCTGTTTTCAAGATAAAAAGTGAAGGTTCAATGTATGGACAACCTGAAAACCAAGACATATATATGATTCGGCGCGGGACGTTTGCGCTTTTTCATAGGACATTTGCGCTTATTTTTTTTGGACACTTGCGCTTCAAATCATAGGACATTTGCGCTTTTTAAAAAAGGACATTTGCGCTGTTAACATAGGACATTTGCCCTTTTGCAATATTTGATTTTTATGACTATCATATCTTCCTCTTTAATACTGGCAGAATAATATTTTTTCTTTATGGTTAAAGGTTTAAAAAAATCATTTAATAGCACATTTCATAGCACATTCATTTCATAGCACATTGATATGTGTTTAAAAGTCTATATACACTGAGCTAAAGGTAAACATTCTAAAGACCTAAAAACACGTACAGTCATCACAGGTCAGTTTTCGCTTGATATATGAAGACCAAGGATTGGACAAATTTAGCTCTGTTTATCTGTCCAGACTGGCATTTCGCACACATTTCAAATATATATTCAATATTCTCTTTCCCAATTCTTGACAGGGGTGCCTGTTCATCAATATAACGAATCTAATGTGATTCACATACTGTTGTTCAATGATGCTCTTTAAAAAGATAAAAATATCAGGATGAGTCGAGTAGAACTGTTCATTATAATGTACAGGGAATTATTCTGGACCATTTGTCGTACTAATGCCAAATATATAGACGACAATAGGTGCAAAAGCGCAAATGTCCGGTCAATTTAATACTGGTGAATCAAAATTTAAAGCGCAAATGTCCATAGTATTTGAAGCGCAAATGTCGTATCGTTTTACAGGTGAAAAAGCGCAAACGTCCTGTGCCCATATGATTAAGGTTATTTTTATTTATGTATTTGCTGTTATTTATCCCCTGATTATAAAACATGTCGATTGAGCCACAATGATTACTACATTGGTTACGGAGGACCTAAATACCAAAAACACGCAAGACAAGGAAGAAATGTCCAATTTTGATTATATTGGAATGGATATTTTAAGTAATGGAATGGATATTTCAAGTAATGAAATGGATATTTTAAGTAATGGAATGGACTACAACGACCCTTCAGTCACTAATTACAGATATACTTTATACCTTATTCGAAAGTTTATTTATTGAGGAACAAAAGGTACATAGTTAATGTGTTCCACAACGCATATTAGAGGAGTAACAATACCTACATATCGAAATACGCGTGAACATTAAGAAATAGCTTATTTTAAATGATGAAATGAACTGCTGCGACATTTCATCCCTTAATTCAGGAAAACTTTATGTACCATTTGAGAGTTCATTGCTGTCGCAATGACCATTAGAAGGATTACGGAGGATCTAAATGACAAAAATACGCGTGAAAAGAAAGAATTTTGAATGATAGCATGGATATTTTGAATAATGACATGATCTGTTGTGACCCTTCATCCCCTAATTTCAGAAATACCTTTAACCTCATTCGAAAGCTTATTTATAGAGGAACTAAAAGTATATAGCTAAAATGTAATGCGGGGAGTAACGAAAGACAAAAAATCGAAATACATGTGAGCATTAAGAAATACAATTGTAGCTTATTTTAAATAATGAAATGGATGAATGCGCCCCATCAGACCATAATTAAGGAAAACGTTGTAACCATTTGAAAGTTCATTGATAGAGAAACAAAAATGGTTTAGATTATAAATAATATGTGCAGCAACGACCATTAAAGAGGTTGAGGACATAAATGCCAAGATAACAGTGAAGATTTAAAAATAGCCAATTTTGAATGATGGAATGGATTGCTGTGACCCTTCAACCCCTAATTACAGATATACATAATACCTCATTAGAAAGCCTATTAATAGCAGAACAAAATGTATGTAGTTAATATGTTCCGCAACGCATATTATAGGAGTAACGAAGGATCTTAATGTCAAAATATGCATAAACATTATGAAATATAGCTTTTTTAATAATATAATGGACTGCTGCGACTCGTCAGTAACAATATCGTTATTTAGAGGCAGTAACTCAGGCCCTAATTAGCGAAAACTTTATAGACAAAGTGAAAGCTTATTGATAGAGAAACCACAATGACGTTTAATAGGGTTACAGGGGACCAAAATGCCAAAATACGCGTGAAAATAAAATAAAAATAGCCAATTTTAGATAATGGAATTGATTGCTTCGATAATTCAGATCCTAATTACAAATAAACAAATTACCTCATTCGAAAGCCTATCAAAAGAGGAACAAAAGGTATATAGTTAATATGTTCCACAACGCATATTGGAGGAGAAATGAAGTACCAAAAAATCGAAATACGGGTGAACATTATAAAATAGCTTATTTTGAATCATGAAATGAACTTCTGCAACCCATAAGCCCTATAATTAGGGAAAACTTTATACACCATTTGCAAGGTTATGAATAGAGGAACAAATTTTTATTGATAATATGTGCCCCAATGACAATTAGAAGGGTTACGGAGGACCTAAATACCAAAATACGCGTGAAAATTAAGAAATAGACAATTTTGAAAATTGGAATGGATATTTTGAATAATGCAATGGCCTGCTGTGAACCTTCAGCCCCTAATTACATATGAACCTTATATCTCATTCGAAAGCCTATTAATAGAGGAACAAAAGATATATAGTCAATATGTTCTGCAATGCAAATCTGAGGAGTAACGAAGGACTTAAAAATCGAAATGGGGTGGACATTATGGAAAAGCTTACTTTGAATAATGGAATGGACTGATGCGACCTGTCAGCCCCTTATGAAGGACAACTTTATACACCACGTGAAAGCTCATTGATAGAGAAACAAAATTTATCAATAATACGTCCCTCAATGACCATAAAAGAGGTAAAGGAGGACTTAAATGCGTGAAAAGAAAGAAATTGCCAATTTTGAATAATTGAATGAATATTTTGAAATAATGACATGAACTACTGTGACCCTTCAGCCCTATAATTACAGAAATAACTTCAAGCTCATTCGAAAGCTTAATCATAGAGGAACAAAAGGTATATAATATGTATATTGCTAATATGTTCCGCAACGCGGATGAGTAACGAAGTACCTAAAAATCGAAATACATGTGAACATTAAGAAGTACAAATGTAGCTTTTTTTAAATAATGAAATGGACTGCTGAGACTGTCGGCCCCTAATTAAGGAAAACGTTATAACCATTTGAAAGTTCATTGATCGAGAAACAAAATGGTTTAGGTTATAAATAATATGTGCCGCAATGACCATTAGAGAGCTCGAGATTACGGAGGACATAAATGCCAAAATAACCGTGAAGATTAAGAAATAGCCAATTTTGAATGATGCAAGGGATTGCTGCGACCCTTCAACCCATACTTACATATTTACATGATACCTCATTCGAAAGCCTATCAATAGAAGAACAAAATATATGTAGTTAGTATGTTCCGCAACGCATATTAGAGGAGAAACGGAGGATCTAACATGTCGAAAAATACATAATGCATATTATGTGTCATTTAAAACTCTTATGGACCGTTGTCTCATTAGAAATCATACCATATCTTCTTTTTTATATAAAAATTAAGACAAAGTTCTTTTGAAGAAAAGAATGAATTGCTGTGACTCGTCAGTAATAAAACTTTTTTTAGAGGCAGTAACTCAGTCCCTAAATAAGAAAAACTTTAAATACACCATGTGAAAGCTATTGATAGAAAACCCACAATTACGTTCAAGACGGTTACATAGGACCAAAATACCGAAATACGCGTAAAAATTAAGAAATAGCCAATTTTGAACAATGGAATGGATATTTTGAATAATGGATTAGATTGCTGCAACACTTCAGCCCCCAAATACAAATATACCTTTTACCTCATTCGAAAGCCTATTAAAAGATGATCAATAAATATGTTCCGCAACGCATATTAGAGGAGTAATGACGTACCTAAAAATCGAAATACGGGTAAAAATTATAAAATAGCTTATTTTGAATCATGAAATGAACTTCATAATTATTTTTTTTTTCTAAATGAAAACCAAATATTTGTTTAGCCCCAACATTCATTTTTTCAAGGGGGTATAGTTATATTTGCTCGGAACAAACATTTGTTTTCCAAATCGAAGGATAAAACGCCCTGGAACAAACTAACATATTCCCTTTTTTCAATATACATGGTTCCTTTTATAAATGAAAAGATGGTCGATGTTTAAAAATAGTTAAAAAAAAGACTGTTGCAATTTAAAGTATCATATTAATAATTGTTTGATTCTTTTTTATATCTAATCCTTTATCAGTGAAGCAAAATACTTTAGAATGATGTCGAGCACTGTCAGATTAATTATAAATTGCAGCGGAAACTAGAGGATGGAATGTGTACTTGTGGTAGAGATGATAAAACAACGACCTTCCCTGTATCAAATATCCGTGAGAAATGCGTAATCAGCATGTTATGTATAATAGCTTACAGTTATATTTCCCGCTTCATTCGCCCTATCATCATTTAACAATTTTGGACACTATCTAAATAAACATGTTAGTTGGGTTAACACATGCTGATTTATAATGTATAGCTTACAGTTACATTTCCCGCTCCTTCTTAGTCTCAAAACAAACCAAAGTGTTTGTACATGTATCTGAGTATTAATTTGGAGAACAATTTCGTTTTGGTGTTAAATATATGGTTTTAATAAAAGACTTTGAACTGGGAAATATCATTATATAGAAAGATCTTCTGATCTGCACAATTATAATATAATTAAAACAAATAGATGCATGCATTTCTTATTTCTTTTAATATTTAGACATTTGTTTTAGGGTGACTTCTAACACACATGACCTTTTAGCATATTTATATCTCTTAGAGATCTGAATAATAGGTGGTGTGAGTATACATCGACGAGACAGCAATCTAACAACACAAAACTTTTGGGTTTTAACTATTTGTTTATCAACAAATGGTGTGATGAGTGAAAATGGTTTAAACTTGGACTATGGATTTTATATAACTACTTACTGTAGATTCAGAAATCATTGCGTGCATTTATTATTGCGATTTTGTCATTTTAGACTTAAATGCGATTTTTAACTTTTACGAATCTTATTATTGCGTTTACAACTCTGTCGCAATTTTCGCAATAATTAAAAACCTCGCAATAATTTAAGAATTTACAGTAATATACCTGGCAGTCTTTAAAGAAATAAAGTAAAATACCACATATATAAGATCTTTAAACTTCATTATTTGCATTTGAAAAACTCAACTCTGTGTGTGTTTACGGCGCTTCACTATATATATATATATATCTCGATAAGAGTGGGGGCCCGGGCCTGAAAAACCCTTCAAATCCGTGAAAATTAAGAAATAGCCAATTTGAATAATGAAATGGATATTTTGAATAATAAAATGGACTGCTGTGACCCTTTAGTCTCTAATTATTAATATACCTTATACCTCATTCGAAACCTTATTAAGAGAGGAACTAAAGTTATCAAGTCAATTTGATCCGCAACGCCTAGTTTTTGATGGGGTTCGTGTTGTTTATTCTTTAGTTTTCTATGTTGTGTCATGTGTACTATTGTTTTTCTGTTTGTCTTTTTCATTTTTAGCCATGGCGTTGTCAGTTTGTTTTAGATTTATGAGTTTGACTGTCCCTTTGGTATCTTTCGTCCCTCTTTTAAGGGATGACATAGGAACTAAACATCGAAATACGCTTGAACATTAAGAAATAGTTATTTTGAATAAAGGAATGGACTGCTGCAAGCCTTTAGTCCCTAATCAAGGCAAAATTAATACACGACGTTAAAGCTTATTGATAGAGGAATAAATTCATAAAATTTAGAAAGGAAATGGGGAATGTGTCAAAGCGACAACCACCCGACCATAGAGCAGACAACAGCGGAAGTCCACCAATGAATCTTCAATGTAGCGAGAAACTCCCGTACCCGTAGGCGTCCTTCAGCTGGCCCCTTAAAAATATGTATACTAGTACAGTGATAATGGACGTCAAACTAAACTCCGAATTATACACAAGAAACTAAAATTAAAAAGCATATACAAGACTAATAAAGGCCAGATACTCCTGACTTGAGAATTGATGCGGGATTAAACATGTTTGTGAGATCTCAACCCTCCCCCTATACCTCTAGCCAATGTAAAAAAGTTAACGCATAACAATACGCACATTAAAATTCAGTTCAAGAGAAGTCCGAGTCCAATGTCAGAACATGAAACAAAAGAAAATAGATAAAATGACAATTATGATACATAAATAACAGCAGACTACTAGCAGTTAACTGACATGACAGCTCCGGACCTCAATCAAACTGATTAAAAGATTATGTTTTCATCATATGAATAACAGGCATTAATGATATGTGCCGTAATGACCATTAGAGGGGTTACGGAGGACCTAATGTCCAAAATACGCGTGAAAATTAAGAAATAGCCAATCTTGAATAATGAAATGGATATTTTGAAAAATGGAATGGACTGGTGCGACCCTTTAATCCCTAATTATAGATATACATTATACTTCATTCAAAAGCTTATGAAGAGATGAACAAAAAGTCTATAGTCGATATTTTCAGCAACGCATATTAGAGGAGTAAAGAAGGGACTAAACATCGGAATACGCTTGAACATTAAGAAATAGCTTATTTTGAATAACGGAATGGACTGCTGCAAGCCGTTAGCCCCTTTTCAAGGAAAAATTAATACAACAAATTAAAGCTTATTGATAGAGGAATAAAATGAGTATTAATGATATATGCCGTAATGACCATTAGAGGAGTTACGGAGGACCTAATGTCCAAAATACGCGTGCAAATTAGGAAATAGCCAATCTTGAATTATGAAATGGATATTTTGAATAATGGAATGGACTTTACGAGACTTTAGTCCCTAATCATAAATATACGTTATACTACATTCGAAAGCTTATTTAGAGATGAACAAAAGGTATCTAGTCGATATATTCAGCAACGCATATTAGAGGAGTAACGAAGGAATTAAACATCAAAATACGCTTGAACATTAAGAAATAGCTTATTTTGAATAACGGAATGGACTGCTGTAAGCCGTTAGCACCTTATTTTTAGTTTAAACGATATGTGCCGTACTGACCATTAGAGTGGTACGGAGTACCTAAATGCCAAAATACGCGTGAAAATGTAGAAATCGCCAATTTTGAATAATGAAATGGATATTTTGAATAATGGAATGGACTTTTGCGAGACTTTAGCCCCTAATTATAGAAATACCTTCAACCACAATTAAAAGCTTATTAAGAGAAAAACAAAATATATATAGTTGATAAGTTCCGCAACGCATATTAGCAGAGTAACGAAGGACCTAAACATCGAAATACGCTTGAACATAAAAAAATAGTTTATTTTGAATAATGGAAAGGACTGCTGCAAGTCATTAGCCCTTAATCAAGACAAAATTAATACACGAAATTAAAGCTTATTGATAGAGGAATCAATTGATAAAATTTAGAAGGGAAATGGGAAATGTGTCAAAGCGACAACAACCCGACCATAGAGCAGACAACAGCCGAAATCCACCAATGGGTCTTCATTGGAGCGAGAAACTCCCGTACCCGTAGGCGTCCTTCAGCTGGCCCCTTAAAACATATGTATACTGGTACAGTGATAATGGGCGTCATACTAAACTCCGAATTATACAAAAGAAACTAAAATAAAAAATCATACAAGACTAACAAAGGCCAGAGGCTCCTGACTTGAGACAGGCGCAAAATTGCGGCGGGGTTAAACATGTTTATGAGATCTCAACCCTCCCCCTATACCTTTAGCCAATGTAGAAAAGTAAACGCATAAAAATGCGCACATTAAAATTCAGTTCAAGAGAAGTCCGAGTCCGATGTCAGAAGATGAAACAAAAGAAAATAAATAAAATGACAATAATACATAAATAACAGCAGACTACTAGCAGTTAACTGACATGCCAGCTCCGGATCTCAATTAAACTGATAAAAAGATTATGTTTTCATCATATGAATATCAGGCATTAATGATATGTGTCGTAATGACCATTAGAGGGGTTACGGAGGACCTAATGTCCATAATACGCGTGAAAATTAAGAAATAGCTAATCTTGAATAAGGAAATGGATATTTTGAATAATGGAATGGACTGGTGCGACCATTTAGTCCCTTCTTATAGATATACATTATACTTCATTCGAAAGCTTATTAAGAGATGAACAAAAGGTATATAGTCGATGTTTTCAGCAACGCATATTAGAGGAGTAAAGAAGGGACTAAACATCGGAATACGCTTGAACATTAAGAAATAGCTTATTTTGAATAACGGAATGGAATGTTGCAAGCCGTTAGCCCCTTATCAAGGAAAAATTAATACAACAAATTAAAGCTTATTGATAGAGGAATAAAATGAGTATTAATGATATATGCCGTAATGACCATTAGAGGAGTTACGGAGGACCTAATGTCCAAAATACGCGTGCAAATTAGGAAATAGCCAATCTTGAATTATGAAATGGATATTTTGAATAATGGAATGGACTTTACGAGACTTTAGTTCCTAATCATAAATATACATTATACTACATTCGAAAGCTTATTTAGAGATGAACAAAAGGTATCTAGTCGATATGTTCAGTAACGCATATAAGAGGAGTAACGAAGGAATTAAACATCAAAATACGCTTGAACATTAAGAAATAGCTTATTTTGAATAACGGAATGGACTGCTGTAAGCCGTTAGCACCTTATTTTGGCAAAATTAATACACGGAATTGAAGCCTATAGATAGAGGAATAAATTTAGTTTAAACGATATGTGCCGTACTGACCATTAGAGTGGTTACGGAGTTCCTAAATGCCAAAATACGCGTGAAAATGTAGAAATCGCCAATTTTGAATAATGAAATGGATATTTTGAATAATGGAATGAATGGACTGTTGCAAGACTTTAGCCCCTAATTATAGAAATACCTTCAACCACAATCGAAAGCTTATTAAGAGAGAAACAAAATATATATAGTTGATAAGTTCCGCAACGCATATTAGAAGAGTAACGAAGGACTTAAACATCGAAATACGCTTGAACATAAAAAAATAGTTTATTTTGAATAATGGAAAGGACTGCTGCAAGTCATTAGCCCTTAATCAAGGCAAAATTAATACACGAAATTAAAGCTTATTGATAGAGGAATCAATTGATAAAATTTAGAAGGGAAATGGGAAATGTGTCAAAGCGACAACAACCCGACCATAGAGCAGACAACAGCCGAAATCCACCAATGGGTCTTCATTGGAGCGAGAAACTCCAGTACCCGTAGGCGTCCTCCAGCTGGCCCTTTTAAACATATGTATACTAGTACAGTGATAATGGACGTCATACAAAACTCCGAATTATACACAAGAAACTAAAATAAAAAATCATACAAGACTAACAAAGGCCAGATGCTCCTGACTTGAGACAGGCGCAAAATTGCGGCGGGGTTAAACATGTTTATGAGATCTCAACCCTCCCCCTATACCTCTAGCCAATGTAGAAAAGTTAACTCATAAAAATACGCACATTAAAATTCAGTTCAAGAGAAGTCCGAGTCCGATGTCAGAAGATGAAACAAAAGAAAATAAATAAAATGACAATAATACATAAATAACAGCAGACTACTAGCAGTTAACTGACATGCCAGCTCCGCACCTCAATTAAACTGATAAAAAGATTATGTTTTCATCATATAAATATCAGGCATTAATGATATGTGTCGTAATGACCATTAGAGGGCTTACGGAGGACCTAATGTCCAAAATACGCGTGAAAATTAAGAAATAGCCAATCTTGAATAATGAAATGGATATTTTGAATAATGGAATGGACTGGTGCGACCATTTAGTCCCTTCTTATAGATATACATTATACTTCATTCGAAAGCTTATTAAGAGATGAACAAAAGGTATATAGTCGATATTTTCAGCAACGCATATTAGAGGAGTAACGAAGGAACTAAACATCGAAATACGCTTGAACATGAAGAAATAGCTTATTTTGAATAACGGTATGGACTGCTGAAAACCGTTAGCCCCTAATCTTGGCAAAATTAATACACGGAATTAAAACTTATTGATAGAGGAATTAATTTAGTTTAAACGATATGTCCGTTCTGACCATTAGAGTGGTTACGGAGTACCTAAATGCCAAAATACGCGTGAAAATGTAGAAATCGCCAATTTTGAATAATGAAATGGATATTTTGAATAATGGAATGAATGGACTGTTGCAAGACTTTAGCCCCTAATTATAAAAATACCTTCAACCACAATCGAAAGCTTATTAAGAGAGAAACAAAATATATATAGTTGATAAGTTCCGCAACGCATATTAGAAGAGTAACGAAGGACCTAAACATCGAAATACGCTTGAACATAAAAAATAGTTTATTTTGAATAATGGAAAGGACTGCTGCAAGTCATTAGCCCTTAATCAAGGCAAAATTAATACACGAAATTAAAGCTTATTGATAGAGGAATCAATTGATAAAATTTAGAAGGGAAATGGGAAATGTGTCAAAGCGACAACAACCCGACCATAGAGCAGACAACAGCCGAAATCCACCAATGGGTCTTCATTGGAGCGAGAAACTCCAGTACCCGTAGGCGTCCTCCAGCTGGCCCTTTTAAACATATGTATACTAGTACAGTGATAATGGACGTCATACAAAACTCCGAATTATACACAAGAAACTAAAATAAAAATCATACAAGACTAACAAAGGCCAGAGGCTCCTGACTTGAGACAGGCGCAAAATTGCGGCGGGGTTAAACATGTTTATGAGATCTCAACCCTCCCCCTATACCTCTAGCCAATGTAGAAAAGTTAACTCATAAAAATACGCACATTAAAATTCAGTTCAAGAGAAGTCCGAGTCCGATGTCAGAAGATGAAACAAAAGAAAATAAATAAAATGACAATAATACATAAATAACAGCAGACTACTAGCAGTTAACTGACATGCCAGCTCCGCACCTCAATTAAACTGATAAAAAGATTATGTTTTCATCATATAAATATCAGGCATTAATGATATGTGTCGTAATGACCATTAGAGGGGTTACGGAGGACCTAATGTCCAAAATACGCGTGAAAATTAAGAAATAGCCAATCTTGAATAATGAAATGGATATTTTGAATAATGGAATGGACTGGTGCGACCATTTAGTCCCTACTTATAGATATACATTATACTTCATTCGAAAGCTTATTAAGAGATGAACAAAAGGTATATAGTCGATATTTTCAGCAACGCATATTAGAGGAGTAACGAAGGAACTAAACATCGGAATACGCTTGAACATGAAGAAATAGCTTATTTTGAATAACGGTATGGACTGCTGAAAACCGTTAGCCCCTAATCTTGGCAAAATTAATACACGGAATTAAAACTTATTGATAGAGGAATTAATTTAGTTTAAAATATATGTTCCGTACTGACAATTAGAGTGGTTTCGGAGTACCTAAATGCCAAAATACGCGTGAAAATGTAGAAATCGCCAATTTTGAAAAATGAAATGGATTTTTTGAATAATGAAATGGACTGTTGCGAGACTTTAGCCCCTAATTATAGAAATACCTTCAACCACAATCGAAAGCGTATTAAGAGAGAAACAAAATATATATAGTTGATAAGTTCCGCAACGCATATTAGAAGAGTAACGAAGGACCTAAACATCGAAATACGCTTGAACATGAAAAAAATAGTTTATTTTGAAAAATGGAAAGGACTGGTGCAAGCCATTAGCCCTTAATCAAGTCAAAATTTATACACCAAATTAAAGCTTATTGGTAGAGGAATAAGCGGAGTATAAACGATATGTGCGACAATGGCCATAAAAAAAATCAAGAAATAGCCAATCTTGAATACGAAATGGATATTGATTTATGCAATGGACTGCTGCCACCCTTTAGCCCTTAATTATAGATATACCTTATACCTCATTCGAAAGCTTATTAAGAGAGGAAAGAAAAATATATAGTCGATATGTTTTGCAACACATATTAGAGGAGTAACGAAGGATCTCAACATCGAAATACGCTTGAACATTAAGAAATAGCTTATTTTGAATAATGAAATGGATTGCTGCAAGCCCTCAGTCTGTAATCAATGCAACAAGTGTACACCAAATTAAAGCTTATTGATAGAATAATTAACTGAGTATAAACGATATGTTCTGCAACGGATATTAGAGGAGTAACGAAGGAACTAAACATCGAAATACGTTTGAACATTAAGAAATAGCTTATTTTAGATAAAGGAATTGACTGCTGCAAGCCTTTAGCCCCTTATCAAGGCAAAATTAATACACGAAATTAAAGCTTATTGATAGAGGAATCAATTGATAAAATTAAGAAAGGAAATGGGGAATGTGTCAAAGCGACAACAACCCGACCATAGAGCAGACAACAGCCGAAATCCACCAATGGGTCTTCATTGGAGCGAGAAACTCCCGTACCCGTAGGCGTCCTTCAGCTGGCCCCTTAAAACATATGTATACTGGTACAGTGATAATGGGCGTCATACTAAACTCCGAATTATACACAAGAAACTAAAATAAAAAATCATACAAGACTAACAAAGGCAAGAGGCTCCTGACTTGAGACAGGCGCAAAATTGCGGCGGGGTTAAACATGTTTATGAGATCTCAACCATCCCCCTATACCTCTAGCCAATGTAGAAAAGTAAACGCATAAAAATGCGCGCATTAAAATTCAGTTCAAGAGAAGTCCGAGTCCGATGTCAGAAGATGAAACAAAAGAAAATAAATAAAATGACAATAATACATAAATAACAGCAGACTACTAGCAGTTAACTGACATGCCAGCTCCGCACCTCAATTAAACTGATAAAAAGATTATGTTTTCATCATATAAATATCAGGCATTAATGATATGTGTCGTAATGACCATTAGAGGGGTTACGGAGGACCTAATGTCCAAAATACGCTTGAAAATTAAGAAATAGCCAATCTTGAATAATGAAATGGATATTTTGAATAATGGAATGGACTGGTGCGACCATTTAGTCCCTACTTATAGATATACATTATACTTCATTCGAAAGCTTATTAAGAGATGAACAAAAGGTATATAGTCGATATTTTCAGCAACGCATATTAGAGGAGTAACGAAGGAACTAAACATCGGAATACGCTTGAACATGAAGAAATAGCTTATTTTGAATAACGGTATGGACTGCTGAAAACCGTTAGCCCCTAATCTTGGCAAAATTAATACACGGAATTAAAACTTATTGATAGAGGAATTAATTTAGTTTAAAATATATGTTCCGTACTGACAATTAGAGTGGTTTCGGAGTACCTAAATGCCAAAATACGCGTGAAAATGTAGAAATCGCCAATTTTGAAAAATGAAATGGATTTTTTGAATAATGAAATGGACTGTTGCGAGACTTTAGCCCCTAATTATAGAAATACCTTCAACCACAATCGAAAGCGTATTAAGAGAGAAACAAAATATATATAGTTGATAAGTTCCGCAACGCATATTAGAAGAGTAACGAAGGACCTAAACATCGAAATACGCTTGAACATGAAAAAAATAGTTTATTTTGAAAAATGGAAAGGACTGGTGCAAGCCATTAGCCCTTAATCAAGTCAAAATTTATACACCAAATTAAAGCTTATTGGTAGAGGAATAAGCGGAGTATAAACGATATGTGCGACAATGGCCATAAAAAAAATCAAGAAATAGCCAATCTTGAATACGAAATGGATATTGATTTATGCAATGGACTGCTGCCACCCTTTAGCCCTTAATTATAGATATACCTTATACCTCATTCGAAAGCTTATTAAGAGAGGAAAGAAAAATATATAGTCGATATGTTTTGCAACACATATTAGAGGAGTAACGAAGGATCTCAACATCGAAATACGCTTGAACATTAAGAAATAGCTTATTTTGAATAATGAAATGGATTGCTGCAAGCCCTCAGTCTGTAATCAATGCAACAAGTGTACACCAAATTAAAGCTTATTGATAGAATAATTAACTGAGTATAAACGATATGTTCTGCAACGCATATTAGAGGAGTAACGAAGGAACTAAACATCGAAATACGTTTGAACATTAAGAAATAGCTTATTTTAGATAAAGGAATTGACTGCTGCAAGCCTTTAGCCCCTTATCAAGGCAAAATTAATACACGAAATTAAAGCTTATTGATAGAGGAATCAATTGATAAAATTAAGAAAGGAAATGGGGAATGTGTCAAAGCGACAACAACCCGACCATAGAGCAGACAACAGCCGAAATCCACCAATGGGTCTTCATTGGAGCGAGAAACTCCCGTACCCGTAGGCGTCCTTCAGCTGGCCCCTTAAAACATATGTATACTGGTACAGTGATAATGGGCGTCATACTAAACTCCGAATTATACACAAGAAACTAAAATAAAAAATCATACAAGACTAACAAAGGCAAGAGGCTCCTGACTTGAGACAGGCGCAAAATTGCGGCGGGGTTAAACATGTTTATGAGATCTCAACCATCCCCCTATACCTCTAGCCAATGTAGAAAAGTAAACGCATAAAAATGCGCACATTAAAATTCAGTTCAAGAGAAGTCCGAGTCCGATGTCAGAAGATGAAACAAAAGAAAATAAATAAAATGACAATAATACATAAATAACAGCAGACTACTAGCAGTTAACTGACATGCCAGCTCCGGATCTCAATTAAACTGATAAAAAGATTATGTTTTCATCATATGAATATCAGGCATTAATGATATGTGTCGTAATGACCATTAGAGGGGTTACGGAGGACCTAATGTCCAAAATACGCTTGAAAATTAAGAAATAGCTAATCTTGAATCAGGAAATGGATATTTTGAATAATGGAATGGACTGGTGCGACCATTTAGTCCCTACTTATAGATATACATTATAATTCATTCGAAAGCTTATTAAGAGATGAACAAAAGGTATATAGTCGATATTTTCAGCAACGCATATTAGAGGAGTAACGAAGGAACTAAACATCGGAATACGCTTGAACATTAAGAAATAGCTTATTTTGAATAACGGAATGGAATGTTGCAAGCCGTTAACCCCTTATCAAGGAATAATTAATACAACAAATTAAAGCTTATTGATAGAGGAATAAAATTAGTATTAATGATATGTGCCGTAATGACCATTAGAGGAGTTACGGAGGACCTAATGTCAAAAATACGCGTGCAAATTAGGAAATTGCCAATCTTGAATTATGAAATGGATATTTTGAATAATGGAATGGACTTTGCGAGACTTTAGTCCCTAATCATAAATATACATTATAATATATTCGAAAGCTTATTTAGAGATGAACAAAAGGTATATAGTCGATATGTTCAGCAACGCATATTAGAGGAGTAACGAAGGAATTAAACATCAAAATACGTTTGAACATTAAGAAATAGCTTATTTTGAATAACGGAATGGACTGCTGTAATCCGTTAGCCCCTTATTTTGGCAAAATTAATACACGGAATTGAAGCCTATTGATAGAGGAATAAATTTAGTTTAAATAATATGTGCCGTTCTGACCATTAGAGTGGTTACGGAGTACCTAAATGCCAAAATAGTCGTGAAAATGTAGAAATCGCCAATTTTGAATAATGAAATGGATATTTTGAATAATGGAATGGACTGTTGCGAGACTTTAGCCCCTAATTATAGAAATACCTTCAACCACAATCGAAAGCTTATTAAGAGAGAAACAAAATATATATATAGTTGATAAGTTCCGCAACGCATATTAGAAGAGTAACGAAGGACCTAAACATCGAAATACGCTTGAACATAAAAAATAGTTTATTTTGATATAATGGAAAGGACTGCTGCAAGTCATTAGCCCTTAATCAAGGCAAAATTTATACACCAAATTAAAGCTTATTGGTAGAGAAATAAGCTGAGTATAAACGATATGTGCGACAATGGCCATAAAAAAATCAAGAAATAGCCAATCTTGAATATGAAATGGATATTGATTTATGGGATGGACTGCTGCCACCAATTAGCCTGAAGTATAGATATACCTTATACCTCATTCGAAAGCTTATTAAGAGAGGAAAGAAAAATATATAGTCGATATGTTCTGCAACAAATATTAGAGGTGTAACGAAGGATCTCAACATCGAAATACGCTTGAACATTAAGAAATCGATTATTTTGAATAATGAAATGGATTGCTGCAAGCCCTAAGACTGTAATCAATGCAGCAAGTATACACCAAATTAAAGCTTATTGATAAAACAATTAACTGATTATAAACGATATGTTCTGAAAACATATTAGAGGAGTAACGAAGGAACTAAACATCGGAATACGCTTGAACATGAAGAAATAGCTTATTTTGAATAACGGAATGGACTGCTGCAAGCCGTTAGCCCCTTATCAAGGAGAAATTAATGCAACAAATTAAAGCTTTTTGATAGAGGAATAACATGAGTATCAATGATATGTGCCGTAATGACCATTAGAGGACGGAGGACCTAATGTCCAAAATACGCGTGAAAATTAAGAAATAGCCAATCTTGAATTATGAAATCGATATTTTGAATAATGGAATGGACTGTTGCGAGACTTTGGTCCCTAATCCTAGATATACATTATTTTCCATTCGAAAACCTATTAAGAGATGAACAAAAGGTATATAGTCGATATTTTCAGCAACGCATATTAGAGGAGTAACGAAGGAATTAAACAGCGAAATACACTTGAACATTAAAAAATAGCTTATTTTGAATAACGTAATGGACTGATGAAAGCCGTTTGCCCCTAATTTCGGCAAAATTGATACACGGAATTAAAGCTTATTGATAGAGGAATTAATTTAGTTTAAACTGTATGTGCCGTACTGACAATTAGAGTGGTTACGGAGTACCTAAATGACAAAATACGCGTGAAAATGTAGAAATCGCCAATTTGAATAATGAAATGGATATCTTGAATTATGGAATGGACTGTTGCAAGACTTTAGTCCCTAATTATAGAAATACCTTCAACCACATTCGAAAGCTTATTAAGAGAGAAACAAAATATATACAGTTGATGAGTTCCGCAACGTATATTAGAAGAGTAACGAAGGACCTAAACATCGAAATACGCTTGAACATAAAAAAAAATAGCTTTTTTTGAATAACGGAATGGACTGTTGCAAGCCGTTAGCCTATAATCAAGGCAAAATAAATACACCAAATTAGAACTTATTGGTAATGGAATAAACTGAGTATAAACTATATGTGCAGCATTGACTATTAAAGGGGTTGTGGGGGACCTAAATGCTAAAATACGCCTGAAAATTAAGACAAATAAGAAATTTTAAATAACAAAATGAATGATTGCAATAATGGAACGGACTGGTGCGATCTTTTAGCTCTAATTATAGATATACATTATATCTCATTCGAAAGCTTTTTAGCAGAGGAACAAAAGGTATACAGTCGATATATTCCGTATCGCATATTCGAGGAATAAAGAAGGAACTTTACCTCGAAATACGCTTGAACATTGAGAAATAGCTTATTTAGAATAACGGAATAGATTGCTATAAGCAGTCAGAGCCTATTCAAGGCAAAAAAAAAATACCCCAAATTAAAGATAATTCATAATTGAATAAACTGAGGATAAACGATATGTGCAGCAATGACCATTACAGGGGTTATGGAGGACCTAAATGCCAAAATATGCTTGAAAACTAAGAATTAGCGAATTTTGTATAATGAATGGATATTTTAAATAATGAAATACACTGCTGCGACCATTTAGTACCTTATGATAGATATACCTTATTACTCATTCGAAAGCTTATTAAGAGAGAAAAAAAAATATAGTGGATATGTTCTGCAACGTATATAAGAGGAATAACGAAGAACCTTAAAACGGCAAAATACGTTTGAACATTAAGAAATAGCTTATTTTGAATAATGGAATGGACTGCTGCAAGCCGTTAGCCCCTTATCAATGCAAAGTTAATACACCAAATTAAAGCTTATTGATAGAGGAATAAATTTAGTTTAAACAATATGTGCTGTAATGACCATTAGAGAGGTTACGGAGGACCTAATTTCAAAAATACGCGTGAAAATTAAGAAATAGCCAATCTTGATTAACGAAATGGATATTTTGAATAATGGAATGGACTGGTGCAACCCTTTAGTCCCTTATTATAGATATACATTATACTTCAATCAAAAGCTTATGAAGAGATGAAAAAAAAATATATTGTAGATATGTTCAGTAACGCATATTAGAGGAGTAACGAAGGAATTAAACATCGAAATACGCTTGAACATTAAGAAATAGCTTATTTTGAATAACGGAATGAACTGCTGCAAGCCGTTAGTCCCTAATGTAGGCAAAACTAATACACTAAATTAAAGCTTATTGATAGATGAATAATTTTAGTTGAAACGATATGTGCCGTATTGACCATAAGGGGTTACGGAGTACCTAAATGCCAAAATACGCGTGAAAATTTAGAAATAGCCAATTTTGAATAATAAAATGAATATTTTGAATAATGGAATGGACTGTTGCGAGACTTTAGCCCCTAATTATAGATATACCTTCAACCTCATTCGAAAGCTTATTAAGAGAGAAACAAAATATATATAGTTGATAAGTTCCGCAACGCATTTTAGAAGAGTAACGAAGGACCTAAACATCGAAATACACTTGATTTATGGAATGGACTGCTGCCACCATTTAGCCCCTAATTATTGATATACCTTATACCTCATTTGAAAGCTTATTAAGAGAGGAAAACAAGATAAATAGTCGATATGTTCAGCAACACATATTAGAGGAGTAATGAAGGATCTAAACATCGAAATACGCTCGAACATTAAGAAATAGCTTATTTTAAATAATGAAATGGACTGATCCAAGGCCTAGGCCTTTAATCAAGGCAAACTGTATACAAATTAAAGCTTATTGATAGAGGAATAAACTGAGGATAAACGATATGTTCTGCAACGCATATTAGAGGAGTACAGAAGGAACAAAACATCGAAATACGTTTGAACATTAAGAAATAGCTTATTTTGAATAACGGAATGGATTGTTGCAAGCCGTTTGCCCCTAATCAAGACAAAATTAATACACCAAATGAGAGCTTATTGGTAATGGAATAAACTGAGTATAAACGATATGTGCAGCATTGACTATTAGAGGGGTTACGGAAGACCTAAATGCCAAAATACGCGTGAAAATTAAGAAAAATAAGAAATTTTGAATAATGAAATGAATAATTTGAAAAATGGAATGAACTGCTGCGACCTTTTAGCTCTAATTATAGATATACCCTATATCTCATTCGAAAGCTTTTTAACAGAGGAACAAAAGGTATACAGTCGATATAGTCCGCAACGCATATAAGAGGAATCCTGAAATTACTCCCAACACTTGAAACTTTAGTTATAAAATCAAAATCATTGTCTCTAATTTCACAAAATCGACATCGTTGAAACACGGACCGCGGAGAGGACCCCAAAATGAACTGGTTTGGAAACAGAAATGTTCATATTACTGCTTGCTCAACGTGGAATTGGGGTAACAGGACAATTACAAAAAAGCAAACATTTATTTGTATGTACCTGTTATTTATACAATAGTTGGCTAATTGCAGGATTCATTTTTATACCCCACGCAACGAAGTTGCGGATGGTATAATGTTTTTGACCCGTCCGTCCGTCCGTCAGTCCTGTTTCTTGTCATCGCAACTCCTCTCAAACCAAACAACAGAATGTCATGAAACCTTTTTAGATGAAAAGGGCATATTATGTAGTTGTGCATATCGTCAGGAAATTACGATTCAACTTTTTTCTAGGAGTTACGCCCC
Organism: Mytilus galloprovincialis; assembly: GCF_965363235.1. Taxonomy (NCBI): domain Eukaryota; kingdom Metazoa; phylum Mollusca; class Bivalvia; order Mytilida; family Mytilidae; genus Mytilus; species Mytilus galloprovincialis. The sequence continues at coordinate 41,915,971 of NC_134846.1, read as the reverse complement.
TTTGAACTTATTTGCTTCAATGTACTACTGCAACAGTTTGTCATCGCAACTCCTCTAAAACTACACTACAGAATTTCATGAAACCTTTTTAGATAATAAGGACATACTATTAGATGTGCATATCGTCAGGAAATTACGATTCAATTTTTTTTCTAGGAGTTACGCCCCTTTGAACTTATTTACTTAAATGTACTACTGCAACAGTTTGTCATCGCAATTCCTCTGAAACCACACAACAAAATTTCATGAAACTTTGTAGATAATAAGGACATACTACGTAGATGTGCATATTGACAGGAAATTACGATTCATTTTTTTCTAGGAGTTAGGCCCCTTTGAACTTATTTGTTTCAATGTACTTCTGCAACAGTTTGTCATCTCAACTCCTCTGAAACCACACAACAGTATTTCATGAAATTTTGTAGATAATAAGGACATACTACATTGTGACACAACAGCCGACAGTTTATTTTTGTGTTGATTTAGATGTAAATGTGAAAATAAAAGAAGATAAAAGATAGACGTTTTGCAATATAATATTTTGATATGAGCGTCACTGATGAGTCTTATGTAGACGAAACGCGCGTCTGGCGTACAAAATTATAATCCTGGTACCTTTCATAACTATTGCTACATTTTTGTTGATAAACAAACGCCACTCCGTCAATCACGCTCGTCGTTGGGAGATGTCCGACGTGGAGCGATTTTGCTTTTTATAATTATTTTCTCATCCGTTAATTCACTGACCAATTCAGATTCACAGTCACTGTCATATGACGATTCCGTAGTTGAATCGGGAATGTCATTGTACACACGAGTTATCGGACTAAACTGGTCACCCGCTGATTGATACTTCGGCACACGATAACAGTGAAACAACAGTAGGGGTCCAGTTTATTCTCGGACTTTATCGTTGCTAAATAACTAACGGAAGTCTTCGGGAGCATTCGAATCAAATATATAGGGCCTCTAATGGGAATCCAGCAATCGAAATCCATTGACCTTGTTGTGTTGCACGACTTCTTAATCCGGTGAAAGGCTTTCAAACTATTATTTAATTAAACAGTTTAGCTACAGAATGGCAGTTTCGATTTTGTGGCCGAAATTATTTGAGTAAGGTTCATTTAATTGATCTGAGGGAAAGTTCCTTTCTTGTCATTATCGGCGATGGGGGTAACTGACCAGTTTAACGTTTCTTTACGAAAAAATCACAGACATGCTAATTAGTTTGTAATAACAACTTACAAGTTCATTAAACCTCAAATACCTTCGGGGATACTCTGCCACACTGTGTTTGTTTAATTAAATCATGCAAATAATTAATTATATTTTATTGTTTTGATTGGTATTGATCGATTTTGACAGGTAATTTTTAGATACAAATTTACTAACGAGCCTTCAAAAAGCTTTCGGAATTCGGTGTTGACAGGGTTCGGTTTTTTTCAGGTTAGATTAACGTTAATTAATAGGGAAATTGTGTGGGACTTTGAAAATTGTTCGGTTTAAACTGAAATTCGGTTTTATCAGGGTTCGGTTTACCCAGGTTTCACTGTATGTAGATGTGCATATTGACAGGAAATTATTAGTCATTATTTTTTCTTATACAATTTTTTTTTCTTACACTTATTCAATTTCTCCAGTGACAATGTGGGGACGTGGGGTATGTGAGCGTGCTCACTAAGGTTCTTTAATTTTATATGCTAAGACTTCATAAAGTTATCCTTAAAGTGAAAATGTCCTTAAGACCTTAGTAGTACTCCTAAAGTTGGGACCACCATTAGGACATCTCTTAAAATAAGATCGTTTCAATAACATGGCTAAGAGCAAAAAAATCTCCTACGATGGTCTTGGGACATGTCTTAGTCCTAAGACACCTTCGATGACACGACCCCAGGTCACTACAATTTAATTTATTTATCTACAATGTACGCTTGCGTTAAACAATGGAAATTAACACTGTATATTAGAATTCTGTTGACTGGTAAAGAAGAATTTTACAAGCCTGTCGAAAGAAATTGTACAAGCCAATTCCGTAGAAATTATTGTATAGCGTGAAGATTGTATGTTTTTCTTGTATATGTTTCGACATTTTACAGATCGTTTTCAAAACTCCATTTCATTACTCTGTAATATTTTCCACTGAACATACACAAAACACTTTTAAGGATAATTATATAAAAACCGCGCCCAATAGTCAATAGTGTCCTGGTTTTGATTCCAAAATATGTAGTCATACTTGAATGCAAATGTTTTAGCTCACCTGACACCAGGGCTAGGTGAATAATTCTCATCATTTGTGGTGCGTTAACTTTTACAAACATAAAAAAGAAAATGTGGTATGATTGCCATGCAATGAGACAACTCTCCACAAGAAACCAAAATGACACTGAAATTAACAACTTTAGGTCACCGTACGGCCTTCAACAATTAGCAAAGCCCATAACGCATAGTCAGCTAAGAAAGGCACCAAAATGACAATGTAAAAAAATAAAACACTTAAACAAAAGACACCGGTACGTCTAAACACCGCTCAGGACGTCCTGAGTGCACGCAGGACATACAAACTGCACTCAGGACATGAAATATATGTTTTAGTGTGTTGTGAAGGTATGCATTCGATAGATAATATAACTCTTCATCTAATAATTTTTGTTTTGATAAAATCATTTTAACATTTTAACATTTAAGGAGTTATCGAAGTTTTCATCGGCCGTTTTTGTGAAATATGTCAGGCATGACCTAGGATTATATATATTGAATACCAATTATCAGGTTTATTTTGCCTAGCCAGTCAAGGTCGTTAAAAACATCCATTTGTTGTTGTTTATTAGGTCATTTGGTCTTTAATAGTTAGGAGTTATTAGTGATGGTACTAACCGCATACAAGTAAGCTTGGCAAACAAACAAAAAAGATGTCTTTTGAAATATCAAAAAACAATGAAGATATATTGTTTTAGAAAAAACCCGCTAAATAAACATTTTTCTTTTAGTTTGTAATAATTGAAGACAGTCGAGAAATATGAGAAATCTACATATATAGTTTGGAAATTTTAATTCAATAGACCACTTTCGAGTTCATCCGTCACCGGAAAAAAACTCGTCAATTATACGCGCCTTTATGACGTCATTTACCAGATAGAGGGGATCGCCTGTATCCCTGCACTATTAACGTTCATCAAGCGTCTTAGTGATCGTCATTATGCAGGATAAACTAGAAATAATGCTTGTTATATAGGTACTTAATGACAATTCCGAATGACAGTAGTGCTGATTGTCAATTTTGAGAATTCAATTTGCCGAATAATTCGTACAATATAGAAGTATAGTTTTCCAACCACTCGTTCAATATTGGAATGGAAGTGACGACGCCCCTAAACGCACAAATGACGTTTACTAAAACTAGAGTTTTTGACGGAAATGCATCGAACTCGAAAGTTGTCTATTTATTTAATTTCATTAACTTAATAGAAACAAAACATATCGTTATTTAATATTTTATTTGTATAGATTTTCGTACACTATATTTTATTTCAATTTCGTGCGATGAAAATTTTAGTTTTATTCTTGCTTCAAAATTAGGAATTTTTATTATTAGATGTATTAACGACTAACTTCTTTCGATGATAGAAACCAACCCGCGTCAGCATACACTCCAAAATTCATTTTTGATGGGGGAGTGTTATGACGACAAACGCTCGAGAGCTGTAACCGAGGTGTTGAATAATGGACATTCATTTAACTGTCTCACGACTTTGGTACTGATTATGCTACCTGTCATCGTTATTACTACGTCAGAAACTCGTAGACTAGTACGCCATCATCGTTGTTATAGGGCTATCAAGCTAACCAACCTGGGCCTGAAAGTAGCCGTTGTGAAGTACAAAAAAAACATCAAAAGAGTAAACAAACCAAAAATAGCTCAGCATAACCAAGATGGCCGCGCACCAAAATAGCGGCCTTCAACCTGTTGCTGATTACCAAGGATTTGTATAGTAAGTCTTACTATACAAATCCTTGTGATACCAACTGCAGAAAATATCTAAAGCTCACCAATTGCCCGCGGGATGTATATCCAGCCAATGTCGTTAAACACTTCCATCATCATCATGTTAAAGCACGTACAACAAGATCAAAGCCACAAACATGATAAGCAGAAAAAAAGCATTATTATAGTCCATTTGCCAATTCCCGACCCTGTAATTAGATACCTTTTTTTTAGTTGTCTCCATTATGAGGGACATTCATTTTTTTTTATTACAATGGAGAGCTAGCAGGAACAGCAAATTTACCTGTGCGTAATCTTAGATTTTGAAATCTTTTAATTACATTAATTTGTTGTTTAGATACATACTTACGACATCAGAAATTATTGTTAAAAACTTCCAAGTGCTCCACGAAACCTCTTTCTAAATTATTAACATCTACTTTATCAGCAATCAAAAATGGGCTTCAAAGTTATTGTGAAACTGCCTATTCTAGAGGTGGCGTGAATCAGATGTGGATACTTAAAAATTCCAAAGATCTTTTAGAGTACATACAATCTAACTCTCTTTCATCTTGTAACAGTGTTAAAACATTTGACTTTTCTACTCTTTACACAAGTATTCCACATTCCAAACTAAAAGACGAAAGAGTTGGTATTACTTTGCTTCATAAAAAAGAATGGCCAACGTAGATACAAGTATCTTGTCTTAGGGAGGGATAAATCATACTTTGTAAAGAATCACTCTGATTCAGACAAAAAATTCTCTGAAACCGATATTATCAAGATGCTTGATTTCTTGATTGACAACATATTTGTAACGTTTGGAGGACGTGTTTTTCAACAGACTGTCGGCATCCCAATGGGAACAAACTGTGTCCCTCTACTTGCCGACTTGTTTCTTTATTATTATGAAGCTGACTTCATGCAGGAACTTCTTAGGAAGAAAGATAAGAAGTTAGCAATATCCTTTAACTCTACTTTCCGCTATATAGATGACGTTCTTTCACTAAACAATTCAAAATTTGGTGACTATGTGGAACGCATCTATCCCATCAAATTGGAGATAAAGGATACTACAGATACAGTTAAGTCGGCTTCATATCTTGACTTACATCTAGAAATTGACAATGAGGGTCGGTTGAAAACAAAACTTTACGACAAAAGAGATGATTTCAGCTTTCCAATTGTGAACTTTCCATTTCTAAGTAGCAACATTCCAGCAGCACCTGCATACGGGGTATATATCTCCCAATTGAAACGATATTCCCGTGCTTGCATTTCCTATCATGATTTTCTTGATAGAGGGTTACTGCTCACAAGGAAGCTATTAAACCAAGAGTTCCAAATGGTGAAGTTGAAATCATCCCTTCGTAAATTTTACGGACGCCATCACGAGTTGGTTGACCATTATGGAATAACCCTTTCATGAATGTGACCTACCGAATTAGACTATTTACCGGATTTGTAATCACATAAGCAACACAACGGGTGCCACATGTGGAGCAGGATCTGCTTACCCTTCCGGAGCACCTGAGATCACCCCTAGTTTTTGGTGGGGTTCGTGTTGTTTATTCTTTAGTTTTCTATGTTGTGTCATGTGTACTATTGTTTTTCTGTTTGTCTTTTTCATTTTTAGCCATGGCGTTGTCAGTTTGTTTTAGATTTATGAGTTTGACTGTCCCTTTGGTATCTTCCGTCCCTCTTGTTGTTTAGATAAATACTTACGACATCAGAAATTATTTTTCATACAAAATTAGTTTAACCGCCGATACATCATTTTCAATCCATCATACTTTGCATTGGCAAAAGCCAAATTGTCCGGTATGGAACCAGTCTCAGATTAACAAAGGGAAGTAATTTGTTTAAAAAGTTTGTAATAACAGAATCAAATCGGACCAAACATTTTGCCTTATTTTGCATTAGAAATGCACAGAAGACTAAGTTGATGGTATACATGCATTGGTTTAAGAATGGGATAAACATTACTTTTAACGAGTGACTCACTTTAAATATTGGTTTTATCGTGCAAAAAAACAAAAAAGAAGACAATTTTCATTCCAAATGTAATTAAGATTAATTGTATCGATGTATACCACCAGGACCAGTGCATCTATCCATTTTCAATGATTTTAATCTGAGGAATCTGCTCTAATTTCTGCATGATGACATTTTCAACCTTTCAAGCAACTGTGAAGTGCTGCAATATATTTTTAAGCAGCACATAAACAGTTATTAGAGAGGTACTTTCAGCTGAAACGAGAAAATATATTAGTTTTGAAAAAACACTTTATACACTAAATAAAACATTTCAGTATCTCTTTTTATAAATTTTTTTTAGTGTTATAATATTTTTTTTGAATTTTACATTTGTTAGAGATACATGAAGTACCGGTACCTTATCCCGGCCTCGTGTTTCTTGTTTGTACACCTGATTTCTCACACAGTCTATTAAAAAATAAACAGGGACTAAATTTAAAGTCAGTCCGGAGATTTTAAAAAAAAATATGTGTTCCAGGGTTCACGTTCCCCTTTTCTTGCCCACTCTTCATGTTCTTTGTATGTACTTCATGTCCAGGTAAATGAAATGTGAGGTGAATATCAACTAAGGTGTGATCAAGTATAAAAAATCAAATGACACTCTCTCTAAAAGAACAGATATTATGAAACCATATAACATTTTAGTTCCAGGAAAATATCTTAAGAAGGTGGAAATAAAATTATGTTATGTTTGTTCCAAAGAACTTATTACCATTCAAAGACTTGTTCCAGGGGGAACAAGTATTATGGGAACAACAATCATGTTCACACCACTATGAGAATAAAAAGTTTTCTGGCTTTTGGCTTCAGTTGGAAAAGTTTTAAGATCTGTCATACACTAGATGTGTAAAAGTTAAATGCATTTTGTGTTTCAGAAAGATAATTTCTACAGAGGCGGATTCAGCCATATACATTATTAGATAAAGAACTTGTGTTATGATGAATCTTGAAAAATAAGTGATGAAAACTGCATTAATATGACCTCAATTGGAGATATAACCCAGAGCCCAGAGGTGGATTTAAGGGGGGAGCAGGGTGTTATTTCTGAACAATTGGTGGAATATAAAGGGAACACAGACGGATAAACCCATTTTAAAAAGGGATTCCTAACCCGGGACAAAAAGGGGGGATTATATAGGGAACACAAAATCTTACCGCTTTTGAATCCGCCACTGTGGAATCACTGAAGAATGACTAGAGAGGGCCCCTACTTTATGAAAATTTCTAGATCCAACCGGGTCTGTGATAAATTTAAATCTAAATAAGCTATTGTTATTTATTACATTAAGTAGGTCAACAGCTCATCTAGCTAATAAATATATTGTTGTGCCTTTTTATGTATATGGCTCGTTGTAGATTAACATCTAAGAAATAGTTAAATTCATGTTTATGATTTGTGTCATTATTGTTTCATTATTGTAACAATTATAAAAATCATTGTAATAACGTATTGAAGCACGTGAGATTCATTGCTATAAAAAAAAAACAGCTTACGCCCGACGTCTTGTGTGGAAGTTTTATGCAATAATCATAAATAGTTTCTGAGGAAGTTTTAAGCAATAACCATTTATTGTTTTTGAGACACGGTGGGACATGTGAACCCCCCCCTTTCCCACCCTGTTTTATTTTACAAATATCACTAAAATAAAATTTTGAATCAAACCAAAAAGTATACAGATCTTTAGATTAATATAACAAAGAAGTGTGTAAAGTTTTAAGCAATAATCATAAATCGTTTTTGAGATACGGCGCGACATGTAAAAAAACCCTCCCCCTTTTAACAAAATACTCAAAAACTCAAAAAGGAAATTTTGAATCATCACCAAAAAATATACAGATATTAAGATTAATATAACTAAGAAGTGTGTAAAGTTTTAAGCAATAATCAAGAAACGTTTTTGAGATACGGTGCGACATGTGAAAAAAAGCACACCCCTGTTTTAGTTACAAAGTGCCGTAACTCAAAAAGTTTAAATCTTATTTTCACCAAAAAGTATACAGATCATTTGACCATCATAAGAAACAACTATATTAAGTTTCATGAAATTTGGATAAGTCGTTCTCAAGTTACGGTGCGACATGTTTACGCCGGACAGACGGACAGACGGACGAACAGACCGACGGACACCAGACATTTGTATACCATAATACGTCCCGTCAAAATTTTGACGGGCGTATAAAAAAACCTTTTAACGAGGCGTATATCGGTTTATTAATTATATCTTTTTAAACTAAGAAAGTTGGTTTTACTTAATTTAAACAAAACATTAAGGTATCTTACACTTTATCTATTTCATAAATAAAAAGCAATATATATATAATTATATATCGTTACAGTTTATGTATAGAGGGGAAATGCATACTTAAACCCCGTGCCTACTTTGGTGTTTGTACACCTGATTTCTCTAATATGACCTCAATTGGAGATATAACCCAGAGCCCAGAGGTAGATTTAAGGGGGTGCAGGGAACTATTTCTGAAAAATTGGTTGAATATAAAGGGAACACAGGCGGATCAAGCCATTTTAAAAAGGGGTTCCTAACCCAGAACAAAAAAGGGGGGATTATATAGGGAACACACAATCTTACCGCTTTTGAATCCGCCACTGTGGAATCACTGAATAATGACTAGAGAGGGCCCCTACTTTATGGAAATTTCTAGATCCGCCAGGGTCTGTGATAAATTTAAATCTAAACAAGCTATTGTTATTTATTACGTTAAGTAGGTCAACAGCTCATCTAGCTAATAAATATATTGTTTTGCCTTTTTATGTATATGGCTCTGATCTGGTTGTAGATTAACATCTAAGAAATAGTTAAATTCATGTTTATGATTTGTGTCATTATTGTTTCATTATTTTAACAACTATAAAAATCATTGTAATAACGTATTTAATCACGTGAGATTCATTGCTATAAAAAAAAAACTTTTAACGAGGCGTATATCGGTTTATTAAATATATCTTTTTAAACTAAGAAAGTTGGTTTTACTTAATTTAAACAAAAAATTAAGGTATCTTACATTTTATCTATTTCATTAATAAAAAGCAATACATAAATAAAAATATATCGTTACAGTTTATGTATAGAGGGAAATGCATACTTAAACCCCGTGCCTACTTTGGTGTTTGTACACCTGATTTCTTTAATATGACCTCAATTGGAGATATAACCCAGAGCCTAGAGGTAGATTTAAGGGGGCGCAGGGTTCTATTTCTGAAAAGTGGTTAAATATTAAGGGAACACAGGCGGATCAAACCATTTTTAAAAGGGGTTCCCAATCCAGGACAAAAAAGGGGGGATTATATAGGGAACACAAAATCTTACCGCTTTTGAATCCGCCACTGTGGAATCATTGAAAGTTGACTAGAGAGGGCCCCTACTTTATGAAAATTTCTAGATCCGCCAGGGTCTGTGATAAATTTAAATGTAAATAAGCTATTGTTATTTATTACGTTAAGTAGGTCAAGAGCTCATCTAGCCAAAAATAACAACTAAATGCATTTAATACCTATCTATTATATCTATTATACTGACAATAAACAAATAATACAAATAAAATCCTATTTGGAATTTTCATACCTTGATAAACTCGTAATATAGTGTAAATCTCAAAATATATAACTTCCATTTTCTACAGACTGTACATGATATCAAATGTCCTTCACATAACATGTGACGTATTTAATCACGTGAGATTCATTGCTAGAAAAGAAAACCCTTTTAACGAGGCGTATATATCGGTTTATTAAATATATCTTTTTAACTAAGAAAGTTGGCTTTATATAATTTAACCAAAAATTAAGGTATTTTACACTTTATCTATTTCATAAATAAAAAGCAATATATATATCAGTTTAAATGAGAAATATATGATTAAAGACCGTGCACTCTTAAGTTATATGTTTGAAGCAAGCGCATAGGTCATCATATATACGTCTTGAAATTTCGAAGTGTCGGCATTTCACGAAAATAAACGCAATTGAGCTAATTTTTGGTGCATGTGGAAGATAATGTAAAAGCCTTTAAAAATGATACCGTAATTCAATGGACAAATAAGTTTTTCATAGAGAAATATATCGCTACAGTTTAAGTATGCAGGGAAATGCATAGTTAAACCCCGTGCCTACTTTGGTGGTCATTTTTACGCACGAAATGCTGACTTTTACGCCAATAATTGATATATATATATATATATATATATATATATATATATATAAACGCCTAAAAAAGTGTACACAACAACACCAAATACAAAAAAGGTAACTATAAATGTAATTATTTATAAATATTTCGGATAACAGATATCCTTCATCAATAAGATTCGTAGATTAAACTATAACAATCTTGAAATTTATACAATGAAAAAGTCAAACCGAACATCAATTCAGACGCTTGCACCATTCTTAAAATTTGTAAAACATGACATAGGTTATATGGCTAATTACAACAGAGAGTTCAAATATATGCTTTAAATAAAAATAATAATGTGCGATATGAACTAGCACAATTCTAAAGCTTTTAAAAACGGTAACGACAGTTATGATGGTACTAGACCAATTACGTCAATAAAAATACCAAAAAACAGTACTAAACGATCTAAATTTATAAGTATTTCAAATTGACAGAGAAGCGTAGTCGCAATAAAGGTCTGAGTATTTAAACATCGCCAACAAACGGCCGTTAAAATATTATAATAATCACGGATTACAAATGTGTCGAGGTTTGTGATTTGATAAGAACAAATATATATCAGTATATATTCAGAAAACTGCCGGGGTATTTCAGACGTGTTTACCACCAAACTTCACCATAACACTTATTGCTATGTAACATAGTCAAAATCTATACAGAACCCTAAAGAATGTCAGAGGCTCACAGAGGGAAAAAGGGGGAAAATTACGTGCATCAGTTTATATACCTTTCAGTGTAATCACCAGGATTTGTCACTTCGTTTTTTTTATTTTCATTATGTCAGAAAATTTTTGATAGGAAAAAAATGTATGTAAAGTTCATATTTTTTAATCTTTCTTCAGAAGTTTTTTTTCGTTGACTTAACCTTATTTCGATGTGCACATCATTTGGTCGAGTATGATACATGTGGACGTTGGGCAGTTTAATGCAAACTATATACTGTAAGCTGGGAATGTCACAGTATATACCATACCCTGTCTGAGACCTGGATAACATATAATGTAGTGATTGATCGAGTTTCACTTATTATTATTTTTATTTTCTTGTATTTTCTTGTTTTGTTTTGTCTTTTGACGTTTCTTTTTGTGTGTTTTGTTTGCTTTTGGGTGGGAGAAGGAAAGCAGACCTATTCAAATGTTGAGGAAAAATGAAACTGAACGATCATTTCGTATTACTCAGAGAAATTAACATATTTGGGAAAAATCGAAAATGTTAGGTTTATTTATTGTAACAAGAAACAACTAAAAACGTATTCCGGGTTTTACCATATGATATCAAAATTGGTACCATGAGTGCTTTTGATGAATAACAAATTGGTTGTTGATTTAGATTATAGAATTGAATTCTTAACCTTGTTTCTTTTTTTTTCAGTGAGATCGCCGAAGTTGTAATTGATGTTATAGAAACAATAATAATCCCGGAAAATACATCGCCAGAAAATATGGTTAAGATGGTTTTGAAAAATAGCAAATTTTGGAATAAGATTTTAAACGTAACTGGTAAAATGAAAAACAGGATTATCGAGCAAAGACTTGTCAAAAGAGTTCAGGAATCAATACAAAAAATATTAGCTAGCATGATAAATTTTTCAATATCTTGTAACTTTGTACAGTATCTTGAATCAATGAAAACAGATGTTGTGGCAATTTCATCACCATTAAATGATTTAATTAAAGAAACAGAAAAATGTCATAAAAAAGTAGCCCAATTTGAGGATAACCTTTTAGTTATTGAAAACCTCGTGGGCTGTTTGACGGCAAATCATGTAGAGAAATTGATTCCAATCTGTTCATGCCTGAGTTTTTGTATATCCCGGCAAAGGAAAACATTTGATGATGATATTCTAACATTGCAAAAATTATATAATCCTAATCCATATTTAATGAGAATCATCAGTGTTGCAGACACATGCAGACGTATTGAAAAAGCATCTTCTACTTGTGTTTTTTGGAATATCGTTCGACAAGATTTGGAAAACTTCCCAGAATACGTGGATCTTACAAATATGAAATTTGTCGGTTTTGGATTTGGTGATAGTACAGTCCTATTGCTAGAGGATCAATTGTTTTCAAATTTAGTTATCACAGAGAAAATTCTCTGTAGAATATCAGAGGAGTGTATGCATCATTTCAAAAGTATCTGGTATGATTATGCCCATGCCATGAACCAGAAAATAGTTGACGCTATGGATACTTTTCATGGCACGAAAGACATGACATCAGAAATGCAAGCCGCCGAAGAAATATGCCAATTTAAGTTGCCTCCTGAAAGTCGGAATTGTTTGGTTCGGTTTTCGAGATTCAAACTATATAAGGAGACGGTTCACTTAATAAAATTAGCAGCAAAGTCTTTTCATCTTCAAGAAACATCCGTTTCCACATATTACCAAACTGTTGCAAAGTTTGAGAAAATGATGGAAGGAAAATTCTCAGACATGACATTAAAAGAAATAACTCCAGTTCTAGATCAAATTCACACTATAAGGGAAATTGTCAACATGGAGGCACATTTATCAGACATTATCAGTGCTGTCAATGAATCGTCCTTATTGCTTGATTTTTTAAGAGAGGTGATTAATGAAGATATCAGAAATCTAATTAATGCTGTTGAAGAACATTCTGAACAATATGTTAGAGAATCAACAGTCTCAGATTTGATTGAAGTGAAAAGATTTTTTGATCCAATACTTAAAGCCGATTTTACACCAAATATTGAAGAACTATTTAAACTGCTACAGAGCCAGTATCTAGAATCAGGGATACGTAAAATTCCTGAGAAAATTGGAGTATGTCGAAATCATTTGCATTCGCTTAGGGCTCTTTATCTGAATGTGGCAAACAGAGGCGAGCACACCATGGATTTGATCAACAACATTGTGCTCAATGGAACTTTTCATTTCATACTAGATAAAAAAAGGTGTATAGTGCTTGTACTATACGATAAGGAGAAAATCAAACATGATGCAATTGATTTATATGACTTACGGAGTAGAGCTCTTCTAATGAAGAACACTGACAAAAAAGTCGAATCCGAACAGAAGGTTCAGACGAAAGAAAAACTGGAAAAATTTGTTTTTCTCATAGATATTGCATTCGAAATAAAAGCCATATGTCTTAACCTGAAACTAGCCGGTCATTTTGATTTTGCGTGTTATGAGAAAAAATGCGGAAGAGATGAGATGTTGTCACTGAAAAATACATTGAACAAAGAATTTGATGATTGGACAAAAGATGTTAAGGTTATTCGTGCAAAGTATTTCTATATGAATTATTTATTCTCAGATCAGCTGTATGATCTCTATTTGTTCTTAAAAGGATATGCAAATGCAGATACAAAGAATAGACAATGCGTTATTGCAGTTCTGAATTATATGGGACTTCCTACTGACCATTTATTACAGATTCAAATGATCTATCAGGAACAGGAAAAATTATCCGATGGTCCTAACAACTACCGAACAGCTCTTGAAAATATCGGGAAAACATTAGATCTTGTGGGCAAATCAACAACATTAGATATTGCTGGCAAACCAAAAACATTAGATCTTGTGGGCAACCCAACAGCATTAGATCTTGTGGGCAAACCAACAACATTAGATCTTGTGGGCAAACCAACAACATTAGATCTTGTGGGCAAACCAACAACATTAGATATTGTGGGCAAACCAACAACATTAGATCTTGTGGGCAAACCAACAACAGTAGATATTGTGGGCAAACCAAAAACATTAGATCTTGTGGGCAACCCAACAACATTAGATCTTGTGGGCAAACCAACAACATTAGATCTTGCGGGCAAACCAACAACATTAGATATTGTGGGCAAACCAACAACATTAGATCTTGTGGGCAAACCAACAACATTAGATCTTGTGGGCAAACCAACAACATTCGATCTTGTGGGCAAACCAACAACATTAGATATTGTGGGCAAACCAACAACATTAGATCTTGTAGGCAAACCAAAAGCATTAGATATGGTGGGCAAACCAATACTTACTACTAAAAGAAATCTTAAATTCATTGGAGAGGATAAACGGGCTCCATTTTTGGAGAAAGTTCAACCTGGACAACCATATTTTGCGTGGTTGGATGATAACAGTCAATTAGTTATCAAAGTTTTATTGGCATTGTATCACAACACAACCAATATTCTTCCAGAAGCAAATCAAGTGGTATTCTGCTCAGAAGAAACAACATATGAGGAGATAGATCTACTCATACAGAGGTGCATTGAATCTTCAAAAAGATCACAAGCAAAAGAAATATCACAAACAAAGAAAACTTCACAAATAGAGGAAACATCACAAACGAAGGAAACATCACAATCAAAGGAAACATCACTAACAGAGGGAACATCACTAACAAAGGAAACACCACGAACAGAGGGAATATCACTAACAAAGGGAACACCACGAACAAAGGAAACATCACTAACAGAGGAAACATCACTAACAGAGGGAACACCACTAACAAAGGAAACACCACGAACAAAGGAAACATCACTAACAGAGGGAACATCACTAACAAAGGAAACACCACGAACAAAGGAAACATCACTAACAGAGGGAACATCACTAACAAAGGAAACACCACGAACAAAGGAAACTTCACTAACAGAGGAAACTTCACTAACAGAGGAAACATCACTAACAGAGAAAACATCACTAACAGAGGGAATATCACTAACAAAGGAAACACCAAAAACAGAGGAGACATCACAAACGAAGGAAACACCAAAATCAGAGGAAACATCACAAACGAAGGGAACATCACAAAAAAATAAAACTTCACTATCAAAGGAAACATCACAAACAAAGGAAACATCACAAACAAGTGAAACATCACAAACAGAGGAAACTTCACTAATAGAGGAAACACCACAGACGAAGGAAACACCAAAAACAGAGGAAACATCACCAACAAATGAAACATCACAAACAAAGGAATTATTTTCAATAGTTAATATAGAGTTCCTGAAACGAGAAGTGCAAATAAATTTGCATAACAGAATTCGAAATCTTTCGGAAGATGCCAACGGAACCTTTTTATTATGCTTATTCTGTCGTGGAAGTGAAACCTCTCCCTTTTTAGACAAATTCAAAGATTCCCTTTTAAAACTTTCTCCAATATCAGAAATTAAGATGGTTGAATGCTTTAAAAAACATTGCAAACATGTTTTGGTTGTCACATCTGATATACCGGGTGCAGGCAAGACTGAACTTATTCAAAGTAAATCAATTAAGAACAGAAAACGGTGCGTCACCATACACATAAGTGGACCATTCAATAGAATGCGAATCATAGAAGGACTATTGAAATTGGAACTTAAATGTTATCACGCTTTGCATATTGATATTGGAATAGTTTCAGATTCATTTGGTCTTGACCTATTTTTCTTCCAGTTAATTATTATGAGGTTTGTTTCCGCTGGTTCTACGGCTTATGCTCTTTCATGTGAATATGTATATATAGAAATAGCAAATTCGGTTAAAAATGAACTGTGTGATTCTCTTTCTACACTAACATCATTTCAAAGAGAACATTTAAAATGGAAGGAGTATGAAGATTTGAAAGTAAGCATTGACATTAACAGCCCAATGCAGGTTGTTTGTTGTTATTTGAAAGAACTAGATCAAGGTTTGATAGACAAGAAAAATCTTTATTTCAATGGCCCCGATGCAGTGAAGCCTTTTAGTACTGCAACCAGAGTTCATTTTTAAAAACTTTAATGGTCCGGAAGAACACACACCTAAATTATATATCGATGGAAAGACGAAAACGTGTATAATAAGAAAAGTTGGGTCGTAAAAATCCAGAGTGGTCACAATTTTGTGAAATTGAGGTCAAAGGTCAGACCTAAAAATATCAACATTTCAACCACAAGGACAAAAAGGAGAAATATTCTGATATTTATTCAATAGAATGCTACAAAAACGATTCAATCATAAGCATATGGTATAAACGATGTTAAAACGACAAATTTGACTACTTATATGAAAAGCTGCCATTAAAAAATGGCGTTGATTTGGAACCTTCTGATTTTTTTCCATTTAAGACATAGCAAAAGAAGAAGTGGCCTTGACCTTTTCACATCCATAAACTTTCATATTGTGTATAGTATTTCACTATAGTATATTACAGAATTATTTTCTAAAGTATAAAACACCAGTTTATCAAATTATTTCAATATTTTTTCTATCTTTGAAAAAAACAAAATTCAAGCGCTGAAACAGTGTTTTTAATTTTGCATCTTAAAGGTTGTGTATTTTGTGAAAATTAGTATCTAGTTATAGATAAACACATATTGTGTATTTGCAAAGTCTAGACAGGGCAGCTATAACACAAAATATACTATAGTCACACGAGGCGAATGCGAGGTTTAAATAAAAAATGAGTGTAAAACAAAGTCAGTTTGGTGCATGAACTTTTTTTCAGTGGGATAATCCTGGTAAAAAAGTTAACTCATTAATTTTTTAAGGAAAGGATGAAAAATTATACAATGCAATGCCAATTTTCTAATGTTGTAATTCAAAATCAGTCATGGTCCTTATATAACTTTTAAAAGTGACACACAATAGCTCAAGTATTCATAAAATAGGGACATGAATCAATCTCTTAGTCATCATATGCGGATTCAGTACGCGTATTAGCATTACAAGACACTTCCCTTTTTTTTTATAAGAACAAGTTCGGCGTAGGACAGAGTTTGTTCAAAGCAAACATGTTTTTGAGTAAAAATGCTATCTGGAGCGTAAATATCGTCATGATTCGGTCAACCTCGTCAGATATAGTCTTACATTTGCATAGGAAACACAAAAGAAATGTGAGTACAAAGTTTCGATCAATGTTAGTGACCCATATTCCCATATGCATATGCATGATGTATCTGCACTGCCAATCCAAAATGTAATGTGGCGAATGTTGCTACAGAAACGATTGATTTTGTAATAGCCATCCATATACGAATTTTTGTTATCTTTAGGGACAATATACGGTTCAGAAGCGCCTTTGTGTTATTTTTATCAATTAACTAACAAATGAACTTTTGAGCCTAGGCTCCGTGTTGAAGACCGGACCGTGACCTATAATGGTTTACTTTTATAAATTGTGACTTGAATGGTGTGTTGTATCATTGGCACTCATACCACATCTTCCGATATCTATTAACAAGCTATGCATTTCCATAGAAATACCAAAACGAGGACATAGCTCATAAGAGCACTGGTGGCAGGGTGAAGTAATTGTTCTTCTTTTAATGTATCCTTAATATTTTCAGACACACCTTGGTGTAATTCTGAAAGTCTTAACATAGACTTCAATTTTCCTGCAGCAGATATGGCATCCCCTAAATTGAGTTCAGAGCTAAACTCTTTATTTCATATCCCTTGGCCCCACTGTGTCTGAATTGTAAGGTGTCACAATATCTAGTTACATGTAGTTCTGGAGTTTGGCAGTTTGGTAAGCATCAGAGACAATCTCGGGTAAAATTGATCGGTATATATAAAGGATGTGCTACATGAGAAAGGCTTTTTTTTTCATGGAAGAACAAATCACATCACTAACAATCGTTATTAATGAACTGACAGCAAGTTCAAATTCTAATTTTTCAGTAACTGTTTTACTTAATTGCACAGGTGTTGACTTCAATAAGTACTTGGTTATGCATGGATAAATGATTACTCACATTAACAAGCACAACTTAAAAGACTGTCAACACGTTTAGAGGACTCAGTTTTGTGTAGTTTTCTTGGTTTTTTTTTAAAGTTTTGTCTTTTACACAAAAACCTTGTTTTCATATCCAAACTACAAGGAAGAAACTGAGCGCGAGATCGTATAATAGTGTCAGGTTGTGAGGACACATGTCGATCAGTTTGATCACATGTATGGATTTCTGTTGTTTCTAATTTAAAGTTCCCCAAGGGTGACTGGGGAAACGAAATGTGGTCACTTGGTCTTCTCCCGACCGGCTGTAAAACGAAGTGGGGCGTCCGTTTGGCTGTGCGGGATGTATCAAGTTCGCAGTCACGTCCGGTCAGAATGGGGACGTTAAGTCTGATGCCTCGTGTAAAGGGAGTGTCACGTTCTTTGCATGTTAAAACCCTTGCATCAACTCTTTGAGGAGTCCGAAGGTGGCCTGTTGCAATGGAAAATTTCTGTCCCAATCCAATATACCATCATTTTCCAGTGGCAGTCTACATTTTCCCGATCATCATCCCGAATGGCCTCTGTTATGACAAAACCTACCTATTGTTTTTATTGTTAACTTGCTATCGTCCTGAACATGCATGAAATATTTGTCACTGGACGTTAAGCAACCAACAATCAATCAATCAATCTAATTTAAAGACGCACCAATTTTGCCTTCTGGTGCAAGTCTCATAACATCACTGATGATTCGCCCACGGAAAGCAGAATATTAAGAGAAGTTGGTTTTAGCATCACCTTGTCACACACCAAATCTCTGCGAATCTTCAATAGTACTTTTCCCCCGACCACTTGCATGCATATTAATTGCTCTGAGGTTAAACATTGACATACAATGTATTTTCACACAATGTTAACTATAGTCATTATCCGGAAAAACCTCTTATCCGAAGGATTTGGTTAACTTTTATATAAAGTCAAAATTTTATTAACAAACATATAACTTATTTACAGAAAATACACGAAAGAACTACTATATATATTCAAATCACTCAAAAATAAATTAACTTCTCCTACAAAATCTACATAATCACATCGAAACTATCAAATTGATGGTGAAGGAAAAAATAAATGATGGAGCTGATTGACGGATAGGAAATTTCCGTAATTAAAAAAGGTACAAATGATGTTTTTATTTTTGAGTTTTTGACAAAATTGTTTGGAATTTGCCCAACAAAATTTGCATGCAGTATCGCAATAATATGTTTTGTCCTCTCAAATGTCAAATACTATTTTTGAATCATATGTTTTCTCGTTTTCAAAGAAAAACGCGTTAAATTTCTACCTAAAAAACAGCTAACTTTAAGTTTGAAAGTTTTACTAGGAGATGGTATTATATTTATGTCTTCATCATTCCGATGATCCTTGATGATATGTGGATAGAAAATATTTACGAAAATAGCGGGAAATTTAACCAAAAAATATATTTTTGGATTTTAAGGTAACTACCCAAAACCGTAAATTGTGGAGTACCCCCATTAAAGGGATAAAATACAAAAATGTGACCATAGAAACTTTTTACGACCCGACGGAAATTAAAATATTGATATTATTCTATCCATTAAAACAATTTGCAGCCGTGTGTTATTCCGGACCATTAAACTCGTTAACTAATCGTCTTTTTCGATGTCAGTTGCAGTACTATTTGTCACAATTGGAATGTAAAAAAATCTTATGCCAAAAATTCAATACATCAGATGATATGTCTTATACATTAGTGAACATTTTCATACGCGTTCTTGCTGATCAATTAAAAAAACTGTCATCAAGTGTATACTTTCAAACTTCTACATTGGAAGCCATTACGGGTGGAGATAAAAAATCAACAGTAAGATCGGAAATAGTTAAAGCTTTAGTTGATCTTGCAGGAATCTTTTCAATAAGGTCAGTTCACTCGTGCAGGAAATTTCAAGCAGCTTTTCTTTCACGTAGTGGTGAAAAAAACTTAAATGTTGCGAAAATATTAGCAGAAAGAGTATCTGGCATGATTCGATGGGATGAAGGCAATCATTTAATGATTCTTTTCAATAAGGACATGCAAAGCATATCTGCCATATATAGACATCTCAGTGAGGTCCCAAAATTCATTAAACAACTTGTAGAGAGTCAGATGCAAACACCGTTAGTCAGCTTCGATTTAAAAAAGACAACGGAACTAGAAAACTTGCTCATTCAATTAACGAGGTTGTCAGATACAGCGACATCCATGAAGCTAGCTGCTGAACTTCGTAAGGCATATGTATTAACACCTGACAATGTATTGAAAATGATATTAATTTCCATGAGAATAAATACAAGGATACCGGTCATCATTATGGGCGAGACGGGATGTGGAAAGACCTCACTGATACAGTATTTGGCAAACTTGTGTGGCATCATTATGGACAATTTTAGCATACATGCAGGCACTTCTGAAGTTGAAATTTATTCCAGATTAATTCTTGCAAGTGAAAACGCGTTGAAAAATGTTAACGAGGTGCACTGGTTATTTCTTGATGAAATAAACACTTGTGATCACCTAGGAATAATCACAAGCGCTATATGTCACAGGTTTTGCAACAATTACCAGCTTGCCCCAAATCTCGCACTATTAGCAGCATGTAATCCATACAGACTGCGTAGAGAAGATTCTATTTACACAACAGGACTACAGAGCAAAATTAAAACAGACAACTTATCACCATTAGTTTACCGGGTGCATCCTCTACCAGAAACTATGATGGATTTTGTCTGGGATTATGGAAGTCTAAGTCAAAAAGATGAAGTGGCGTATATTACGAAAATGGTTGAAACAGTCAAATTCGAGGACTTGTCAGAAAAATTCACAAATGTCCTGGTTCTGTCTCAAACATTTGTAAGGGAAAAGGAAGGAAATGATTATTGTGTTAGTTTGCGTGATGTTGATAGATGTATAAGACTTGTTGTATGGTTTTTTCATAGTTTTCTGAAAAAGAAAAATGACAATATGAATATAGAAACCAGACAGACCAATTCCATAGTACTCAGTTTAGCCATTTGTTATCACAGTCGTTTTGGAGATGATGCTACCCGAGAAGAGTATCGAAAAAAATCTTCGGCTACGATGTCTTTGTCCGCAGATGATCTAGAAAACATCATATTGGATGAACAAAGATATATTTTGCAAAAAATGGAATATTTACCAGAGGGGACGGCTTTAAATATAGCATTACAGGAGAATGTCTTCATGCTATTAGTTTGCATTCTAAGTAAAATTCCTATCTTTTTAGTAGGCAAACCTGGTTGTAGCAAATCATTATCAATTCAACTTCTTCGTAGCAATCTTCGTGGGAAAGATTCTTCAAACGAGTTTTTTAAAGGCATGCCACAACTATTTTGTGTTTCTTTTCAGGGATCAGAATCATCAACTTCTGAGGGGATCATTAAAGTATTTGAAAAGGCTAAAAAATACCAACAGCACAATGATGAAAATGATGTTTTACCCGTAGTTATATTAGATGAAATAGGATTGGCAGAGGTTTCACGGTTTAATCCATTGAAAGTTCTTCATGAATTACTTGAGCCAGGAAGTGGAAAATTTTTGAACATAGCAGTTGTTGGAATTTCCAACTGGGCCTTAGATGCAGCCAAGATGAATCGAGCCATTCACCTGTCACGTCCAGATATGAATCCAAAAGAAATCATGCTCACAGGTCAATCTATTTGCACAAGTATAATGACTAATACAGAGAAGGAAGGGGGATTCGGAATTTCATCGGAAACGTTAAATGAAATTGCAGAGAAATTAATAAACGGTATTGCATGCGGCTATTATGATTATTATTCAGAAACACAGAAGTTAACAAATTTTCATGGTCTTCGTGACTTTTACTCTCTGACAAAATATATTGGTCGCAAAATGGGAAATATTCTTTCCCCAGGTCAGACAAAAACGACAGAAGTGATACTTATCGGAATACTTCGCAACTTTGGTGGAATACCAACAGAACAAAATCAGATATTAGAAACTTTCTCAAAGTACATACCTTGTATAGCTTCAACACCTGTTCCTGTTCTTAGACTGATACGTGAAAACATCAAAGACAAAACAAGTCGCCATCTTATGTTAATTACCAGGGGTAATGTGGTAATAAGTGTCCTCGAACGCGAATTAAATGAGATGAAACTGCCTTTTGATATAATATTTGGAAGCAACTTTGAAGAAGATTTGAATGATGATTATAATTACCGGATTCTAAGTCGTATTATTCTATGCATGGAACAAGGAATGGTTTTGATAATGAAAGATTTGGAGGCAATATATGGTAGCTTGTATGATATGTTAAACCAGAACTACACAGTTGTAAGTAAACAGAAAAACTGCAGGGTAGCACTTGGACATTACAGCAACCCAATGTGTCATGTTCATGATAACTTCAAGTGCATTGTTTTAATAGAAGAATCGAAGCGTGATTATTCTGACCCCCCATTTCTAAATAGATTTGAAAAGCAGTTTCTGCAATTAACAGATTTATTTGAAGCAGAAAAAATGCAGCCAGTTGTAGCGAGGATTACAGACAAAATAACTAGTTTGTGTAACATACCAAATTATTCTTTCATTCCAGAAGACGTAATTCCATCATATAGTTTGGATCTCATTGTGTCTTTAGTTGCTCGTCTGTTCAAAACAGTAGGGGAAGAGCATATCGAAGACAATGCGTTTGCCAGACTGTTATGGCTTTTTCCACCAGAAGTGATTGTACGTGCAAAAGAAAGTAAATATGCTTTATCAAAAAAGAACTTTATGAAGGAAATCATTGGTGAATTTATGAAATTACCTATACATGATGGAATTTGCAATTTTTTTAAGAACTTTGCCTTGAAACCAAAACGTATTGATGATGGATCGTCTGATAAATTGATAAAGTCTTTTGTTATATATACATATTCAAGTCTGCACTCAATTGTTGAAGATGATTTTAATGGTCACCAAGTTCAGAAACAGAAAATTGCAACTTTCAAATCGGAAAAAGAGTTTACAACAAGAGTAGAAAACTTCTTTTCCTCTGAAAAGAGTGTATTTCTTCTTCAGTGTACTGCAGCTTCAGAGAATCAGAAAATTTTGTTGACAAAAGACATTTTAGAGAAAGCTATCAGAAAATATAAAGTCACTTTTGTCTCTGAGAAGAGCAGAAAATATGTGTTTATGGTTATCCATGTACATCGTAATAGCCATATTAATTTGCCAATTAACTATTTATCCAGTTGGAATTTGTTATTTATGGACAGCATAGAAAAGCCAAGAACTCCATTAAACCACTTTCTTAAAGTTGATAAACTAGAAATAGTGAGAGAACGCATGCCACTTCATAAATATATTTCTGATTCACTGTTCTGGGTCCTATCAAGAATCAAATTCATATCAGCAGATAGTTTAACAGGATCTCTCTTAGACTTTCTATTAGCGTCATTAAGGTCGTGCAAAGATGCAATTGATACACTTGAAGAAATGATTGTTGCTTGGATCGAAAAACGAACAAAGTCAGAGAGTTCCAGTACATGGTGTTTAAATGTTGCCAAAAACCCGCGTGATTTAATTATGTTTAGTACTTTTATCGATGCACTTGAGAACAATATTAAAGATTTTATCAAGACGCCTCTCTCAAAGTATATTTTCCTAATGATTGACCAGAATATGTTGACCCCTGTCATTCTTGTTGACGAATTTACAAAATGGAGAAGAGCATCTTGGAAAACTTGTATATTATCAACAGAACATTTGAATATCAACTATATAGCAGAACCATCAGGACCTGAATGCTATTCTTGCAGCAGCAGATTCTTATACTTGAAAATGCCGTTCAGCCAAGTGTTTTGTCAATCAATTGAAAATAGAAAAGACAGTTTCCTTAACATTGTTAGGCTGCATTGTATTGAACAAGATATTGAAGAAGATGACGAAATACCACGTGACTTATTTGAGCATGAAGTCAATCATAGTTTTGAAATCATTTTCTATGATGCAATAGTAATTGAAAGTTATCCTGGTCAGAACGATGACTACATCCACGATTTCAGCTACTTGTTTTTATCACAGATTTGTATCACAAATGCGCCAAATGGTATTCAAGTTTTTATATGGGCTTTATCAAACTTTATCGATATTTCAGCATACAGAAATAAGAAATTTGAAAAATTAGTTGCTGCTCTGCATGCTTCGGTTTGGATATATGGACCTGTTCTTAAAGCAATTTGTCTTATAGCTCTAGATCCATCAGTGTCGGAAGACTTCACTTACCACATTCTTTTAAAAAATCAACAGAAACTTCAAACTTACGGGAATTACGAGTTTGCTGAACCCGAAAACCCAAACACCGCACAAAAGTCTAGAGCTGTAAGAATATCAGATTTAAATAGAGAGTCATTCGTCAGAGTTATTTGTTTGTCACTTTTACCCACATTGGAAGTCTTGAAACAATGCAAAATAACAAACTGGTTATCAAAAGTAAGGCAAATGTTACCACTAGCTCACATAGTCTTCAGTAAATCTAGTGAACTGCGTTGCCTGAAGCTCTGTCATGAAATATCTGAAGCCTTATTTGACCAAAATCTGACTGTTAATGACTATATTTACAAGATTGCCGATAGTTTGAAAAAGTCAAATGGAGCAATTTATTCCAAAGAAGTATGCCATGTTATTTTTGAAACTTTAAAAGATCTGTATAAATCGAAAATTGATGGAAGAATTATGCAGCATTTGTTCTGCTCGTATATTGTTAGATGCCTTAAAATCAACAGTAAAAACGTGTATCCATTTGAATTTGCTCTTTCAAAAGTAGCATCAAATGACGTTTTTGACAAAACCTTAAGCTATTTTGGACAAGTATTTAAATATGCATTAGCATTAGATGATGAAAATAATCAAAATTTATTTTGGGATATTCTTTCAAAAGAGGAAGCTTTAAATGAACGAATGCCCTTCTGCAAATGCTTAAATGACTGCTTACTTAAATCAAGTCACAATGTCGATCAAAATAGATATCTTCTAGTTCTAGTGACAGATATATTAGAACACGTTGCATTTAGTGACAACTTGTCAATTGATGAAACGAAAAGCCCTATCATAGTGTCATCTCGAGTCTGTACAAGTATGACAAGAGCATTTGAAATGATTGGAAGAGGAATTTATGGGATAGAATCACTTATTGCAGTCGCGTTCATCCGAAGTTTTCTAAAAAAAGCTGTTGCAATTCTGGAATCGTGGAAGTATGATTGTAGTGAACAATTATTTTTTGCTCATCAGATAAATGCAGTATTGTCAACTGAGGTGATGCATTTATTTTTACAAATCATTGAGCATGTGTCTGGCCAAGAAAATATGGAAAAAAATCTCCGTAAATTGGATAATACAATCACAGGTTTACGAAATATCAAATGGAATAATGAGGTTGTGGAGGAAATGCCTGTATATAATCCATTAATAATGTATGCTGAAAAGAATGATATGCTATTACAAAAATACAAATCACATGTGTTAGAAGTGTTGAGGGATACTATGCCTTTGGTCGACATTTTAGAGAATAACCCCAGTCCTGAATTCCTTATATGTGTACTGGTAAAAGAGTTTTATATGAAAAAATGTTTTCGTCAATTGAACGATGAAGAAAAAAGGACAGCTAAAGCAGTAGGTGAAATAATAAGAAAATCTGTTCTTGAAAAATCAATTAAATGTATTGCTGAGCTATTTTTAGATCTGAAAGCTTTCAGGCACAGTATTTTCGATATTTCAGAGGTAGTGGAATCACCAATTCCCCAAATTGTTTCAGTGATGATTCATTTGGCTTTAGAAATAACTTTGAACTATCAAGAGAATAAAAATACAGTATGGTATAGAGCATTGTTCAATCCGTTATCAATTAAGTGTGTACTTCCAGACGGTTTACCAGCGATTATTTGCCATATTATAAAGATAATTTGCTACAGTTGTTTCACTTTTTCATACGGATTTGCATTGGCAGATACTAAATCATTTGACAATGTGACACCTGATGACACAGTCAATCTTGAGGAATATCTGCGAGAAACATTACAAGAAAGCTGGAAATACTTGCACCATGTTTTGGAAATTAATTATTTTGATATATGCTTGCTTCTTCATGAGTTAGTATCTACATTATTTAAATCGGAAAAACTTCATACCGGCAAAAATGAAATCAACACGGACAACTTTGGCAAGCAATTTATAACTGAATACGGTACTATTCTAGAAGATATTTTGGAAAATCGAATACAAGTTATATATGAAGTTAAAGAAAATTATGTGAGAAAAACAGGAAATGAGCTTCAACAGTGTGTATTAAATGTTGCACCTGGCAGCCTCAATGTTACCTTATCAAATGAAGCACTTGTATTGCGTCTTTCCGGTACATCATCTAAGCGTATACTTCTTACTGAAATTGAGGCAGGATGCAAGAAACGGTTCAAATTTCTAACCACTGTTGTAAATAACATGCAAACTCTTATGTTACCCACATATTTATCGTCATTTATAAAATGGCATTTGTCAGTAGTTACACTTGGAACCTATAAATTTAGAAAAGTTGATTTCAAGGATATGACTGTTTCATCGTTTTTATGCGCATTTCATAATGACTTTCAGAGAAATGTTTTAGAAAATGCTTTCAATGAGTTTTCTAGAAGCTGGAACAAAATTCATTTAGATGCTCCAAGTTTGAAAGCTATATTGCACAGTAGCACTGTAGGTGGCAAATTAAGTTTAAACCTTATGCACAAAAATGTAACGATGAAAGAGTGTACCGTATTTGAGGATAATTCAATTTTTGTTGAAGTAATAAAGGGCCTTGCAAACATTCAAAACCAATTTTTGAAAGATTCTGGTACTATATTAGCAAATGAGGAGAGTAAACTCAACAATAGCCTCTCATTGCAAGATGTTAAAAGCGTTCATCTTATCAACTTTAAATGGGACGAAGATTGGGAAGATTACTGTCAGTGTGAAACACTCTATGGGCTTGGTAAAAAAATGAATTATTACTGTGACATGATAGAAAAAGACATGGAAGAAGATATGCTATTTGGAAAAGTCTTAGTTGAAATTCCAAATCCCTTAATGAAAATTATTTTCATCGATGATTTGTTTCAAAATTGTATTGAACTTTTGAAGGAAATTTCAAGAAACGTTAATCAGAATGTTTTACCTGATGATATTAAAACTGCAATTAAATACAAAAAGTCTAAAGACAGATCACATATCGGTAATCTTTTAATACATTTAGGAATGACATTATCGTTACTTCGTAAAAAAGGACTTGGAAATGAAAAAGCAGATATATCGATCGCATGTTATCTTAATAGCTTAACCAATATAACTGGCATGAGCTCATCTGTTATCAAATCCTTATTTCCTGGAGATATAAAAATTTGCCATTCTGTTAACTTGTACCAGTGGCTTGAAGAATTAAATGGAGAGAGTATTATTGAAACTTTAGAAGATAAGTACCGTGTAAAATTATCAGACAATGCAATACAATGCCTACAAGAGGCAAAACAAAATATGAAACACTTAGAAAAGTTGGATCATCCACTGAAAGTTTTTGTACACAGATGTCTTTCTGTAAAAGACAACAAAATCAGATCGGCCCAACCGTTGAACGAATATCTTTCTAATAAAGATCTATGGTGGCAAGGAGATTTTAAATACGATGATGCTTTAAAAAATGATGCTGTTGCAGCAGAAGATAACAATAAACTTTTAGAGGAGTTACTATCACCATTAATCCTAGTTGAAAATATTCACGACACTGTAAATTTTCTTGCATGCGCAATCAAGGTATGTATACTTTTAACATGTTTTAGTGATCTTTTAACTTTTTGTATTTTATTTGCTATTTTGAATTTAAGATAACAGCTGCTGTCCTAATTTACCTTAGCTATTTTATGATACTGATTACAAATTATTTTGAACGTCGTCTTAAAGGGGCACTACCTACGAGATATATAAAAAATCTAATATAGTATTTCTTTTGCTCAATCATTACTACAATGTTGAATTGTTAATCAGTAAGAATACGTTTATTAGACGTGTTAGGAAAGTCGATACTACTGCTGGCGCTCGTGTTGGTCTGAAGAAATATACAATATGATTGGGGACCTTCTCAATGAGTATAAAAACTGAACTCTTTTGTTACCTGTTTGGGCGTGTTTGATACCGCTGAGACAAATCTGTAACAATTGTATTTATTAGAGTACTCTGGAAAAGATCAAATTATTGTTTAAGAACCAGAAAAGATTCAATAAATACATTTTTAGACAAATTAATATTAGTTTTGTGAATAATTTATCTTGTTTTAACATCTTGTAAGCCTTTGTTATTTTATTAATACTTTTACTTTCAGTAACTGCAAGTACTTTGATATTGGTACTTTGTGTCTATTGTCTTTATGTTATTTCTTTTAACGATTCCTGCCGATATAATGAGTCATGCCATTTTCAATCGATTTGCATAGTATGTACTTATGAATTACTGTTACAATTACACGACTGTCCGATGTTAGAAAAGGGTTTCGTCAAGAGCTCTTACGAACATATTTAACCCCGCAATATTATGTATGAACCGGTCACACACCATCAGCCTCTTATTCAGTAATTGAAGTTAGATTTTGAATGCGCACACTAGTAGTATACAGCAAATAAAAATAAGTACAACACAAAACAAATAAACACAAAAATAAATACCCCCCCCCCTACACACACACACACTTCTCATCTGTTATAAGACTATAAAAAGGTGTCCACGATTTTTGATTCTATATCATAAGCATACGTCTTTGGAAAGATCGTTATAAGCTTTTCTGATAATTCTGATTTTAGAAACAAAAAGTTTAAACGACATTTAAAGAACGATACAAACAAACTTTGCTTTAGTTGACATTTGACGATTTGAACCCCATTGTCTTCGTGTAAAATAACATCTGTCTGCATTTCCGATTCCAATGGGTTCAAGTTTATTCTCTCGCCTACAAAATTCGAGGGTTTCTTTACCCTCGGTCCGCCTTTCCGTCCGTAACACACTTGTTGACACTCTATATTTAACAACGTTCTAGGAATTTGACCGTACTTGATTCGTTTTTAGTCCTTATGAAAATCTAGAATCCTATTAATTTTTGAAGACAAAGGTCAAGGTCACAGTTGGAATTATTTGACGCAATAAGACGTCTAGAGACAGTCAGAGTCGTTTGTGACCTTATGGGAACAGCAAAGGAACGAACTAAAACAAACAGTTGAATTGTTTGGTGGACTTTTCGGGAGACATTAAACAATGCAAATGCTACCCAATCATACAATGCTAAAAGTTATTAGGCAAGTGAACATCAAAATCCCAAATTTGCATTATAAGATAAATCATCGAGCGTTCATATTGTGAAAAGGGGATTTGTGTTTTCCAAAATATTTTTTTTTTTTTTATTATTTTTTTAAATCGTACCAGAATGAAGCAAAACGATACTAGTAGTTTGCTTCCATTGAGAGATCAAGCGGGCCAAAACCCTTATCAAATTTTTTTTTGAAGGAATTTTGTTGATTCTGAGAATAAAACAAAAACATCCCCTCTTTTTCATGTGTATCCTTAATTTACAAATGTACCACGTAATTTATTTTAATTATCACATTTGAAAATTAATTTTGGTTCTTAACAATGCCCGATCGGTCATGTATTGCACACTATAAATAACGTATTTCAGTGGCCATACAGGTAATAAAAAATAGAGTATTTATAATTTTGGAGATGACCCCCCAAATCTTATTGTATTTATCTTCCATCCAACACGAGCACCAACAGTAGTATCGACTTTCCTAACACGTCTATTTAAAGGGCGAATGAATAAACAGAGATCCTAGTGTCTAATAACTAGAATGTTAAACGCGTTTCATTGGTATTATAAAACTTTCAAACTAAATGTCTGAGAATATAATTGAATTTTACACTTTATAGAATTCTTTTATTGAATTTGTATCATTCAAAAAGACAAAACAGAAGAAAAATGTCTGTTTTTACAATTAAGTAATATTGATATATTGTTTCAACTAAAAAATGATTTCAGCAATATCAGACTGAGTGTGTAACAATGATAGATTCTGTTTATCTATTTCTAGGAGGCAGAAGAAAAGGAGCCGTCATTCTCCAACATGGAACAAACTAGAAATGAAAGACAACAAGAAAGTAATAAAAAGGAACAAACACGGCAGGTCATCAAGAAAAAGAATAAAAGATTGTAACAATCAACATATGTAGATTTCTACTAATTTACACAAACAATTTCAGTTAGAGTTGAAATGAATTGTTTTTCACTTAATTAAAACGTATAACTTCTTAGAATTCTAGTGAGCTTGTTATACATTTAATGTCATGTTGTGTTGTTTTGATTTTGTATTAAAGTTCAAATCAATCTCGCATTAGGCATTTTATGCCGTTAAATAACTAATAATCAGATTGAGATGAAATTTCGTGTACTTTGGATTGGATTGCGTCTTTATTTTGTTTAAACCATTTTTTTTTACTAGTTATACATATGTAAGCGGCTTTGACTAAACTAGACATTTGTGAACTCTTAGATGTGTTACCATGGTAATTTGCATGGTGATTTGCCTCATGTTAGTCTGCAATAATTCGGGATAAAATTGGTAACCTGACCCAGGTTTTTTCGTTTGTGCAGAATATTTGTTTTATAAATGCTTATGATTTTGAAATTTTGATAGATTCTTTGTTCGCTTTTTTGTATATATTTGTAAATAAGCCATCTTTGTATTCGTAATGTATTTATTTCTCTGTATATACATGTACACAATATAACTCGTTATTTTCATGTCTTTATTATAAAATGTTACTTGTACAGTTTCAACCAATATCTGAAAATAAAACAAATACAATAATGTTTAAGAGAATATAAATATTGAATCTGATTTATTTTTATCTAAGATGTAGTCATTTAGAGTTTAAGATACATATAACAATAAAAAACATTAAATTACTAACTCATAGATAACATAGACATGTTTCTAGTAAAGTATCTATACTATTAAACGAGAAGACCTCATTTTTGGTGTCGCTTCTCTTCTTTCCAGAATAAATTAATCAACACGCCTCTGTGTCTTATAGGTACAGTGCATAGTCGCATTTGTCATCCATTCATATGATTATTCAGATTGAGTTATTTTAGGAGAAAAACGAGAAAAAAAGGCATCCGGATATTGTCCCGTCATTGTACGAATTTTTAAGTCAGATTAGACTTCCGGTTTGCGTTTTTCTGTATACTTTGAACATACATATTCTACGAATAAAGTGTATTTTCAGAATTTTATCTGCTATCATTTTCAAGTTTACTATCCACGGCGGTCACAGAGTTTATTAAATAGAGAGGGTCTGTATACTATATCAATGATCACCATGGATCGATTAGTAAACTTAGAATTGAAAGTAAATACGCTTTATTTATATATAGTAATGAATGTTCATAATATACAGATAAGCGCTAAAATTATTCATGTGAACTTTTGATACTTTTTCTGAAATTCTCCAGTCATTAAATCTTTTACAAATTCATTGATTACATAAAAAAAAAAGAAGATGTGGTATGATTGC
The DNA here is from genome assembly GCF_965363235.1 of Mytilus galloprovincialis. Taxonomy (NCBI): domain Eukaryota; kingdom Metazoa; phylum Mollusca; class Bivalvia; order Mytilida; family Mytilidae; genus Mytilus; species Mytilus galloprovincialis. The sequence continues at coordinate 41,884,435 of NC_134846.1, read as the reverse complement.
CATGTTAAGACAACTCTCCACAAGAGACCAAAATGACACAGATATTAACAACTATAGGTCACCGTACGGCCTTCAACAAAGAGCAAAGCTCATACCGCATACTCAGCTTCAAAAGGCCCGAAATGACAATGTAAAACAATGCAAACGAGAAAACTAGCGGCCTTATTTATGTACAAAAAATGAACGAAAAACAAATATGTACTTAGTAACACATAAACAAACGACAACCACTGAATTACAGGCTCCTTACTTAAATAAATGTTCATAACATACTGTATGTTCATATTGAAATTGACAGAAAACCAAAAATTGGGAACTTAGGAAATAAAGGTGGAGGGTAAAAAAAACATTTTCCTGTCCCCAATAACCTATGACTTATGATACTTTTGCTAAAATTCTCCAGTCATTCTGTATTTTACAAAATTCTTCCAACAACACTTTACATACTTTAAACTACGCTCTGAATGCCCGCGATTTCGCGGGTGTGTTCTAGTGCCTATTTATTCATAAAGACATGTCCAATATAAAAAAAAATACTTGATAACTTATCTCTGTTTAGTTTCTATTAATTCATCCAATATTTCTATTTTTACTTATTTCTTAGATATAGCGTATATCCTTTGATAATGTGTCTGTGTTCTGTGTATATATTATACATGTATTTAGTCTGTTTCTGCATTTGTATTCAACATTATGTCTTGTTTTTTGTATTTTTTGTATTTTTCTAAGATGAAAAAATTTTGCTCATTAAAATAATTTATTCAGATGAAGAACATTTATAAATAAGTCATATACAAGTAAGCAAAATGTTAGTCTGCATAAAAAAAACATGTAGCTTTGAACAAGAAGGATGTTTATTTACGTCATAGAAAGTAATACTAGTATGCGATTTCAGTGCAGCCGGCATGAGCTTAACTCAAGAACTATATTGAAGTTCTGGTCTTGAACAGCTTATTGTTCACCATAGCATTTTTTTGCTTGATTGCTTTCCAGTATTATAATTTCTATAGAATCAGAACAATACCTCAAGCTGATTTTTGTTTATTGCTTACATTTACTTAAAGGATTTTTTTTTTTCGCTCTTGTATATATAGTTAGTCAGCACAGAATGTGCTCTGCATACTTGAATCATCAATAAAATAAATCAAAAATTATATTTAGTAATTTATATTGGGAAGAACTTGATCGACAAAGAGTATATATTTCTACTTTACTCTTGTACCGTAATTGTCTTCTCGCACAACCTGTAACGTTGTTTTTTTTACTAAATGTTATATGTTCAAATTCATTTAATATATTAATCAAATAATTGATATTGAAATTATTGTCTTTATCAGTTTTAAAAAAACTGTCAAGACTAAGTGTTCATTTATACGTATTGTGCTTAATATATCAGAAGGTGAAACTTGTTCCCCGTAATTTCAAATGATGTATATAAGTAGTGTTAAAAATGGAATTGGACTTGTGACTTGTGACTTGTGAATTGTTTATCTTTTTACCACAATTTTAATTGATGTACTTAAAATTTTAAATAATGTTTTATATCGGAATTTAACTTGTGAATTGTATATCTGTTTACCATATGTGTATACATTGCCATTTTTATAAGGAGTAAAATGTCGTGAATACTAGGGCCATTTCAATTGTCTATTCCTCCCCATTCCATACAACAAAATAAAGCAAAACAAAACTAACTGTACTCTAGTTTCATGCACTCAATTCAATCTTGACAGCCTGACAATCCATTGTTTTCATAAATTGGTAAACAAATTAGTTTTACTTAATTTTTTGGTCATTGGCTGAAAATAATGAAATATCATAATTAATGATACATGTTTCTTAACAGACAGATTTATATGTTGATAACCATACTTTAATTCCTATAAAACAGTTCATTTGAAACAGATTGTCATTTTTTCCTAGGTCATGCAAAGCATATATAAGAACATGCGAACAATACATTTTCTGACTGAAAGTAAGCAGGTTATGCTTTCCCAACCCTCTTTGCTTTGTATTGTCTTCTTCGTTTATTGTTTTTTGAACATAAACGATTCATTTATTTACTATTGTGATTTAAATTAATTTGATTTTTTTATTGTTATCTAATTTGAATGGGTGACAATGAATTTCCATGTGATTTTTAGTTTTCCAATTCTATTTTGCATCGCCTTAATTTGTATTTAGTAGTCTTAGAGATGTTTTTATTAGCACCGGGGAATAAGTATGTAGTCATGACAAGCCTTTTGGGGTTTTTAATTTGTGTTCTTTAGTGTAACGTTGATTACTTAGATAATTAAGGGATGACTCCTTGAATTGAATTGAAAGGGTTTGTTGAAACACTAATAAAAAATTAAACTAGTCATAAGGAAGTAGCTAATGATTCGAAATTATGCTATTTAAATATTCTCGTCTTCATACATGTTAGACGAAAAAAGATATAAATATAATGTTTAAAAATCAAAGATTAAAGATCGTCCCTTATTTATAGACACAACACTTATAATAAGTATCCATATCATACAATTTGTAAAATTTTTGAATTGTGATTATACATTTTATACTCTGATGCTCTTTATTGCATTTTAATGACATGTCTTGATGATGCAAATATGGTTTTGCATTTCGACATTGATGTCTATGTTAATAAATATATTTCTTTAAATTATTAGATTTTTTTTTATCAACAATGAAAATTACACACACATAATTCCATCCACTTCGCAGTCAATCACAGTTCAGATGGTCAGATTCAATGGGCAATACAAATCATAAGTCTAAGAAAAACAACCAGTTCAATAGTAAAAAGAAAGATACATTCTTTTAAGAAAGATATTTTTACATATAATAACATATATATAAATATATAGATTCTGCAAATGCAAATGCGATTGCATAGACAAAACCCGTTCACAAAACAAGACACAATGATTGAACTACACGAACCTTAAAAAAACTGGCTAAATCTATTTCATAATCAAAATCAGCTATATGATACAAAGTGGGATTTATCAATATGCCTTTGTCCTTTAATCTTTGAAGGGGTCGGGCTGTCTCATCGGTAATCATACGTCTCTTGAAATATGAACTGTTTTTTTTTAAATTCATACGCTCTAGGAAATGTGTTTCTTTCTTGTGACCTCTCTTTGAAATTTTGATTTTTTTTGTGAACTCTTCCTCAGGTTGAATGCAAGCTGTGCAGCTTTTTGGTGCAGGATTACCTTGTGCAAAAAAACTGAAGTCAATAATTTATAAATTGCTTGCGTCAGAATGCTGAAACAGAATATTTGAAAGTTACAGATAGTCGAAGAGCTTTATGAGCTAAACTGATCTACAAAGTAGTCAAATCCATATAAGATCAACTTTGTCTGAGAGAGTTGAAACCTCGGTTTCTTAATAACATTCTTAATTTATAAACGGAAAATATCAGGTTTGCAGAGCTCATAAAACCGTCTGTACCTGATAGTCCACCCACATCGGCATCGACCCATGCAAACGTTTTGAAGCTTTATTTGTAGATGGGTTTTTATAAATTCACATTTAATGGTTAACTTATCTGTAATGATATCCTCACAATACATTTTCATATAAAAAGAAGATGTGGTACGATTGCCAATGAGATAACTCTCCACAAGCAACCAAATGACATCGATATTAACAATTACAGATAACCGTACGACCTTCAACCATGATCAAATCCAATAACGCATAGTCAGCTATAAAAGGCCCCAAATTAAGAAATGTAAATTAACTCAAACCAGAAAACTAATGTAATGAACGAATAACAAAAAAGGTTACACAGCGAAAAACGACAACAGCTGACTTACAGGCTTCTAACATGTGTTTCTAATCCTCATAGTAAGTAATAACTAAAACATTGAAGACTGGACAGTTATAACATCTAGTATCCATAGGCTTGTACACCAGTATCAAGTTGATAAAAAAAAAAAAAAAACAGCAATCATGCCAACATACATTAACCCGCAGCTACTCTCAGACCGAGAGCGGGGCGAACCGGTGCGTCACATGGTTATCTACCCTTTTTCCTTTGGAAAATTGACCTTTTATATGATCATATAAACGTTTTGACAAATGAAAATACCAAAAAGGTACTTTTTTCCGCATTTCTGCGCCTGTCCCAAGTCAGGAGCCTCTGGCCTTTGTTAGTCTTGTATTATTTTAATTTTAGTTTCTTGTGTTCAATTTGGAAATTAGTATGGCGTTCATTATCACTGGACAAGTATATATTTGTTTAGGGGCCAGCTGAAGGATGCCTCCGGGTGCGGGAATTTCTCGCTACATTGAAGACCTGTTGGTGACCCTCTGTTGTTGTTTTTTTATTTGGTCGGGTTGTTGTCTCTTTGACACATTCCCCATTTCCATTCTCAATTTTACTTATAAACATATAGTTTCCAAACAATAAAATATCAAAAGCAGATTAAATTAAGTGTTAATTGACATTATTCACTCTATATAAAGATTGTAGGTTGACAAATACATTAAATTAATGACCAGTGTTGTCTTAAAGGATTCTCACGACATAATCTTAATCTTAACTCATAAATATTTCCTAGTGTAAACGCTAACACGAATATAAGGGTGCATTTCTTTCTAACACAAACGATGCAAACGACTAAGCGCGCACATGTTTTGATCATTTGTTTCTAACATACGTATGCAAAGTTTACATAAACTCTGACAAACTATGCAATCGCTAAAGATGCGTCTACAGTTTGTCGTTTGTCGTTCAAACAGGGTCAGGAAAGACTTATTAAACGTTGTATTTGTTTCTACTTTCGTAGCGTTTAGAAAACAAAAACAAACGCAACACACAGTTTACAAAATTGTGTTTAGAAAGAAATGCAGCCTATATATCTCATCTAAAAAAAGAATTCAAAATCTTGTTTCCAAAACAACATGCACTTCTTGCTCTATAAAAATATTGAATCATAATTACTCAATGACATTTAATACAAAACACGACGTAAAAAGCAGAAAATGCTGAAATTCACAATTTCACACATTTTTACAACATGAGAACTCTCTAATCTTGATGAATTTTCCCCTCCAAACATCCATCAAGCTTTAGACCCCCGAAGCTGTATAGATTTTGGCATCAACATCTACATTTGACACAAACATTTCTCAATTTTCAGAATTTTTGCGTATTCATTTTGAAAAAAAAACAAACTTTCGAAATCCAAATGCATACACGCAAGTGATCATGAGAACATGTTCACGAAAAAATAAAAACTAAGTAATATACAAAAATAAAACACCGTCTATTAAATTAATGCTAGGTTTTCGTCCGTTGAGGTCAGAAATTTTTCTCAGGCATGTCTCCTATAACCTCTATAAAATTTCGACACGGACATTTACCGTTCTGTACTTTCAATAGAACAATATCTTGGTCAAAGTTATCAGAATTTATTTATTGATTTTAACTGAGCTTTAAAAAAAAATTGTAGTTACTCAGACTATGTTTAGCACTATAAATATAAAGAAAATGAAATAATGGATAGGTTATTAGACCTTGACTATACATGTATACGAAATCAGTCAATCGATCAATAAAATATGTAAATGTTAAAACATGAAAGTTACATAGCAAGTGTTATATAAATTCAAACTAAAGTTCAAAATAAGAGTTAGTAATTTCAAATAGCATCTCATTTCACAATTGAAATTGAACCGTCTTTTCCTCATACGGCACATCACATCCATGACAGAAACCCACCATACTATGAATACAAGTGGTCACATCCGATGTGACCACTTGTATTCATAGTATGATCCACTTATATTTAGAATATAAATACCACGCGGCAAATTTTGAGTGGTCAAGGAATGACTATGTCATGTTGTTTCGATATTCTCCATGGGTCGCTGTTCGTGTTTATGGTCAATTCATCAAAAGGTATGTCCAAACGTGATTCCGGAAACAAATTTTAAATAACTGGTATAACGTTCTTTTATGGGGACACTCTTCTTGGCGAAAGGTAAACACATGATCGGCACTCATCCTCCGCAATATCGCACAGTTTAACATGACAATACTCTGCACTTACGATACAGTACACAACATGAATATTTCGAACATCTGACTCTTGAATTTTAAGAGTCAATATAGGATGAACGAATCATATAAACCGGAGGGAAAATATGATACAAGCCTAAACGAAAAAATATAAACAGTCTAAATTGAAAACTACTTTCAAGCCTATGACTGCGTTGGATAAAAACCGCAATTTTTATACGTGTGTATGTAAAACAAATTTCGTTGTAGAAGGGTCTAAATACAGCACAAACAACATTTTCCAAAAGACAATAAAAAGTGAAAAAGTATATTTAAACAAAACGCATTTGACTAACAGGTCGAACAACTGATGTTCTGAAACCCTGCTGACTGCCATTGGCGATTGCAAAATAAAATTGATCACAAGATGTAACAAATTGGATCTTAATTTAAATTTAATACTAAACAGAAAAAAAACTTGTGGCCAAGATGTTATGCCACAAACATAAGGTGTCAATATTTTTTTGTACACCAGATCCGGATTTCGACAATAAATGTCTCTTCAGTGATGTTAGGGATCGAAACGGTATTTGGAAGGCCATATAATTTACCCTCAATTTCAGATAGACTCTTGAATTTTAAGAGTCAATATAGGATGAACGGATCATATAAGCCGGAGGGAAAATATGATACAAGCCCAAACGAAAAATATAAACAAGTATAAATTGAAAACTACGTTCAAACCTATGATTGCGTTGGATAAAAACCGCAATTTTTATACGTGTGCATGTAAAACAAATTTCGTTGTAGAAGGGTCTAAAAACAGCACAAACAACATTTTCCATATATATATATACAACTCGTCTAAACATCAACCCAACGATGTTAAATCTGTAAATTTGCTTTCGCAAATTTTTGGTTCTTCCCTCGCCGGGATTCGAACCCATGCTACTGTGATATCGTGACACCAAATCGCCTGCACTGCAGCCGTTCCGCTAGACCACACGACCACCCGGGCTCTCAAAAAAAGAGCTTTCGCTGGCCGTGTGTTACCTTTCCTCGTCAGTTTTAATTTAGCGGCGTACTACAGTACATGATATATAAGGCATGAAGATGTTATTGTTACAGATCATCTAAATTATCTATAGTAAAGGATCCTACAAATTAATGTAATATACAGTCACAGAAAATAATTATATTTATAAGTACGTCTGAGTCAGTGACAACTCTACAACAGATGTTTAGACGAGTTGTATATATATATATATATATATATATATATATATATATATATATATATATATATATATATATATAACTCGTCTAAACATCAACCCAACAATGTTAGATCTGCAAATTTGCTTTCGCAAATTTTTTGTTCTTCCCTCGCCGGGGATTCGAACCCATGCTACTGAGATATCGTGACACCAAATCGCCTGCACTGTATCCGGTGCGCTAGACCACACGACCACCTTGTCTTCAAAATAAAGCTTTCGGTGGCCGGGTGTTACCTTTCCTCGTCAGTTTTAATCTAGCGTCGTAATACAGTACATGATATATAAGGCATGGAGATGTTATTGTTAAATATCAGCTCAATTATCTGCAGTAAAGGATCCTACAATTTAATGCAAGATACAGTCACAGAAAATAATTATATTTATAAGTACGTCTGAGTCATATATATATACTAGATCACACCCGTGAAATCGCGGGCATATTCAGCTTGTGAACTGTTGTAGGATGATTTTTTTGTAAAAGATATTATGTATGGAGAGTTTCATAAAAGGTATCAAAAGCCCTCTCTCTTTTTTCCAAAGTCCGATATGTGTTTCCTTTCTGTTAAATTCAATTATTTTTCGTGTTTCTGGCCTCAGACCATAACTATTCTTTTCCTTTGCTACAATGCATCTTTTGGTAAAAGTCAAATTAAATTAAAAAGTTTGCGCCGCTTTCAAATATGAAATAAATGTAACTGCTTATATATATACCATTATAAGTCTAATTAAATATGCTTCTTTGACAGTCCATCAGTGTTTTTTTTCTTTTGAGACCCTTATTAATATGTCAATGGAAGGATATGAATCTTGTCTAAATGACTAAGACCAACTAAGGGGTGGTAGGAGGGGTCCTGATCCCGGAATCTCGGGCTTAAAAACATGAAATTCCGAGATGCAGAATTTAGAGAAATTCATATCCAGAGATCCAGCAATCGAAAAATATATTCCTGGATCCCACAAGGTTCAATCCCCAAATCCCGAGCTTAAAAACACACGATCCCGACGTCCCAAAAAAAGGTCCTGCCTCCCTCTAATCTCTACCTACTTTCAGTTTTTGGCCAAATCACTACTTTGACTTTCAACAATAAATTTTTATGCTTTGTGGGCATTAAGTTCTCTAGTATAATAGTTTACATGTAGATAAACGCGAAAAATAATTGTCCTCTCTCCGGAGGTATAATAGTTGTGGTTCTTGCGATCTAAACACCATGATATGGAGAACACTCTGATTGGCTTATTTATTTTTCATTTTTGTTATCTATCATACGATTGGTTGTAATTGTGCATGTTTCAAACCGGAAGTCTTGTCTGTGACTTCTAAACACCATGATATGGAGAACGCTCTGATTGGCTTATTTATTTTTCATTTTTGTTATCTATCATACGATTGGTTGTAATTGTGCATGTTTCAACCGGAAGTAAGGCTGATGACGGAATCAATATCCGGACTCCGTTTTAGTGTCAGACCACCAATTACTCCCTCCAATTTAGAACGTAAAAGTAGCCCTACTCTGACACAAAATAGTGCTTTTGATTGTCTTGTTTACTTAAACTAACCAACAAATTTGCAGAAATGAAACTTTTGGCGAAAGAAAAATATATCTAGACCATTTTGAGCCAAAATTTACTTGTCTTTGAGTTTGCATTAAAAATTGAGGATTTATGCGCTCTATAGTATACTAATTTAAGATTTCCAGAAAACCAGGGGTTATTTTTGGAGTACCTCTGTTCGAAGGTCATTTTGTTAGAAGGCTTTAAGGTATGATGAAAATTGGCATGTAGAAAGCTGATACATGTAAAATTCAGGATATACCTGGTTTCTATGAAGTTAAACTTAAAGTAAAATATTAAGAAAGCTGTGGAAATTGCAAAATCTAGTTGAACAGATAGGGATTTTTAATTGGTGGTCTGACACCTTTTTGTCGTTTTTCTCCAAAAATAACTCAATCTGAAAAGTCGTAAGAATGAATGACAAATGTGACTACGCATGTTACCTATAGAACACCGAGGCATGATGATTTATTTATCGTGGAAGGAAGAGAAGCGACACACAAAATGAGGTCTTCTCGTTTAATAGTATAGATAAAACTTCTGAATAGTAGTCAACGATTTTCCCCAAGAGGGCGCTGGATTGTTACGAGTAACGATACATGTACACAATAAATAAATTATATAAACGCCTAAAAAAGTGTACACAACAACTCCAAATACAAAAAAAAGGTAACTTTAAATGTAATTATTTATAACGCTTGCACTGTTCTAAAAATTTGTTAAACATGACATAGGTTATATGGCTTATTACATTAGAGAGTTCAAATATATGCTTTAAATACAAAAAATAATGTACGATATGAACTAGCACAATTCTAAAACTTTAACGGGAACGACAATTATGTTGGTACAAGAATGATTATGTCTATAAAATTACCAAACAGACAGCACTGAACTATCTAAATTTATAAATATTTCAAATTGACAGAGTAAAGTTTATAGTTGTTTTGTATTTGCAGTTGGTGTGTACACTTTTTGAGGCGTTTATATATATAGATATATATTGATTAGTAATTTTAAAGGTCAATTTTTGTGACTTGTATGTTTTCACGGGATATATTTGAAATTTTTATAGAATTTTAAGTTTAACAGTGTCTCATAGGTCGTTTTTATGACTGGATATTGATTGTTTTATGTGTATGATATATTTATATAATGTTGCTTATTACTATACTATATATAAAAATATTAATTTTCGCGAACCATTTAGGTCACGGAAATTCCAGTAAGGAGAGTTGTACAAACAATGTAAATACACAGAACCCCATCCAAACTTGCTTTAGTATTTATGTCATAAAATATGTGACAGTGTCACACTTTAATAAATTATTTACTTTACTTTACGTATACCTTAATTCTCTAAACTAATTAAAAAAAACTTGTAAACAACAAAACAATTTCATATTTCCATGGCAATTTAATCCAATAAGCCATACGTCTATATACATAATATAACAGTAGGTAGTTATACTTTCCTATCTTTCAATTTGTCAAATTTTGCTGGAGTTATTGGACTTTGACTTGCATCGGTCTATTGCAGATTACAGTTTTCCACAGTCCGGTTACAATCGGGATGCAATGCAATATCAAATTGTGAGACTCATGCAGGAAAAAAACCAAACTGCAATCTGATTGGTTAATTACCATTGATAAAGCGCCATTTTGTACAATATCAATGACAATTACTCTTAACCGTCAAAAGGGGAAATTTAGCCTCCATTTTGTTATTTATATTAACATAATAAAATTTGAAAAGCATACGCAGATCAAGGAGGGCCCGAGGCCCCCCTTTTGTGGGAATAATCTGGTTGATTATATAGGGAATCACTGAAGCATGACCCCCCCCCCCCCATTTACGACAGTCAGTGGGTGCCCCATATAACAAGTTAAGGACCCGCCACTAAAAAAGTGTTTGAACGATTCATAAGTTATTGCACGGAAATTGTCTTCTGCTGCTCTCTCTTCGCACGCCGTACTCTACTAATTCAATAACTTTTTTCATAGGGGTGAAAACAGTTAAAAGGAAAGATAGAGCGCTTGTATTGATGTTCTTCATGTGAAAGTCAGAGTAATTCCTTCAATACAGAGCAGAATAAACTTTCATTCCACTGTAAGTTTAAGACGGCCAAATGCAACGGTTTGAGTGGAATTATTTGCAAACTGAAAATAACTTTACACCATTGAATTTAAGATCAAAATCATAATGAAATATATAAGGCAAAGAGATCACACATTTACTGTTATAATTTTTTGTTTTTTGTTGACGAAGAAGATAAAAAAAAAAAGTGTATACTAGCGGAAGCAAATACATTTTTTTTCGGTTCAATTGAAGTCACAGTTTTACATATTTTCTTTAAAATTATAAAAAGGACAGAACTTATGAAAGGTAGACAGTTAGAGAATCAAAGTTTTTGAAAGTACGGATCAACATTGGTCTAGCTGTTTGAGAGGGATGAATTCGTGTTACTTATTATGAAATCATAGAACACTTCTGCTTCGCTGTCGGTTTATCATGTAGTAATAAAGCTATTCCGTTGTACAAAAAAATTCTCTGGAACTGATATTATCAAGATGCTTGATTTCTTGATTGACAACATATTTGTTACGTTCGGAGGACGTGTTTTTCAACAGACTGTCGGCATTCCAATGGGAACAAACTGTGCCCCTCTACTCGCCGACTTGTTTCTTTATTATTATGAGGCTGACTTCATGCAGGAACTTCTTAGGAAGAAAGATAAAAAGTTAGCAATATCCTTTAACTCTACTTTCCGCTATATAGATGATGTTCTTTCACTAAACAATTCAAAATTTGATGACTATGTGGAACGCATCTATCCAATCGAACTAGAGATAAAGGATACTACAGATACAGTTAAGTCGGCTTCATATCTTGACTTACATCTAGAAATTGACAATGAGGGTCGGTTGAAAACAAAACTTTACGACAAAAGAGATGATTTCAGCTTTCCAATTGTGAACTTTCCATTTCTAAGTAGCAACATTCCAGCAGCACCTTCATACGGGGTATATATCTCCCAATTGATACGATATTCCCGTGCTTGCATTTCCTATCATGATTTTCTTGATAGAGGTTTGCTGCTCACAAGGAAGCTATTAAACCAAGAGTTCCAAATGGTGAAGTTGAAATCATCCCTTCGTAAATTTTACGGACGCCATCACGAGTTGGTTGACCGTTATGGAATAACCGTTTCACAAATGATATCGGATATGTTCCTTACGTCGTAACTACAATCCCCTTCCCTTTCATGAATATGACCTACCGAATTAGACTATTTACCGGATTTGTAATCACTTAAGCAACACGACGGGTGCCACACGTGGAGCAGGATCTGCTTACCCTTCCGGAGCACCTGAGATCACCCCTAGTTTTTGGTGGGGTTCGTGTTGTTTACTCTTTAGTTTTCTATGTTGTGTCGTGTGTACTATTGTTTTTCTGTTTGTCTTTTTCATTTTTAGCCATGGCGTTGTCAGTTTGTTTTAGATTTATGAGTTTAACTATCCCTTTGGTATCTTTCGTCCCTCTTTTGTATACATTTGGGTAGATTTTTTTCTAATGTTGACTTTCACGCATGAGTAGTATGATATTAATAAAAATGTATGACATACCAGTTATTAATGCTAAACTTTTTTCACTATTTCTATATACATGTACGATTTAGAGCTCGACATTTGGTTAAGACATTTGTATATATAGACCCCTTGGATTATTTTGATTTGTGTCGTTTGGTTGCTGTCTCACTCGAGTTTACTAAACACTTCATCTGTTCATATTGTTGTTACTTTACGTATTCCATTTGGACGACAATTTAAAAACTGTAGGCTTTCAATCTGCTGTGTTTTTGGAAATCTTGTAAAACAAGGTTAACACCATGATAATAAAGAATATTAGATACCCTAATAATGTTTGTGGCCAAGTTTAGTTTAGTTAGATAAAAAGCAGGTCATCCCATTGTAGTCTTACAGTAGTTACTAAAGACCTCTTAACATTATGTAAATAAGTTTCAAGTTGGTCACCATTTGATTTTTGTTTTTACAATTTTCCCTTAGACTTCTATATTAAACTTCTGTGTTCCGGTCAATTGTTAGCCATGGTGACCATGTTGGTTGGATGACAGGGTCATCGGCTACATTTTACAATCAACAACCTTTTGAAAATTGTGACTAAGTTTAATTCTATGTGGCCTAGTAGATTAAGTGGAGAAGATTTTTGTTAAAGATTACAAAAAAATTACGAAAAATTTACTATAACTTCTTAAAAGTTCAATTGACAATTTTAGTCATGAGACTTATTTGTAGATCGTATATTGCCGAACATTATTGCTGTTTACAGTGTATCTCTATCTATAATAATATTTAAGATAATAAACGAAAATTGCAAAATTTCCATTAAACTACCAATTCAGGGGCAGCAACCTAATAATGGGGTGTCAGGGCGGACAGATATCAACCTCAAAAATATTTTTATGATAATGAATATATAGGTTTGTTTTTGATTTTAATAGCAATAAATCTGGTTACTTTCAGAGGGTTAATTGAGTTGCAAGTTTTCGAAAAAAAATATTAAGAAATTACTGTTTTAGCTCATTGGTGAAATATTATTGATTTTTTTTTTATGTTGTGGTAAGGAACATTGAAAAAGTTTGAGAAAGAAATTCCGTTTTTTATTATATTTGCAAACACCCCTTATTTCAACGCCCCAATAATAAAGAAGAAGAGAGAGAGAAACACCAAAGAAACATTTTCTTGTTTTATGTTTCGTAATATCATAGATTATCAATCTAGCAGGCAAGCAAACCGAGACAACTGATATATCTTCTTCTTTTAAAGTTTAATGATTACTCCCTAATTAATATATATATATATTCATAATCTAAAAAAGATAGTTGTATTTTACTAACATTTTTGAAAAGACCGATGTGTTTTTAATTCTTAGATTAAAACGGTTAAAATTCCGATTAGACCCACATTTACAGTATTTACATGCGTACAAATATGCTACAAAAATTGTCTATTTAAAATCTATTGTTGTCAGGGTTAAATGTATGTCATTCTATAGGTAATGGCTTACTTATATCCTTAAAATAGCTCAAATTATATCTATTGCAATAATCTTTTCGAGGATTCACACTTCGATAACATTCACAACTGCTGCCCCCTTTAGCAGTTTATCTATAAGCAGAATCGATACAAACTATATTTTAGTATCGTAATGAAAGAAGAAAAAAAAAATAACTACCATTTTCCACCAATTTGCCACTTGAATCAAACAATCAAAGGATTAAATACTTTTATATTACCGGGTATTCATTGTTAAATAGTTGGGTATTAATCAACTAACTATTGACTATTAGTACTAAGCCGGTATAGGGCGTCCTTAGTTACCAAGGTACGGTAACTCGACCGTGTTTTCGTTTTAAAGACAAAACAGGACGGGTATCAAAATTATAAAAGTTTTTCAACATTTGGAGGATTATTTCAGCTAAATTTTAAACAGGTAAGTTTTGTTTGATATATTTGTATTTTATTTCATTTTCAGCGTTTATTTGAAAAAAATATTGGAAAAGAATATAGAAATGAATTAGATATGACACTCGTATATTGTTAACTAGGTATAATTACAAGATTTGTTTTACCAGATAATGTATTGATATCCACGTACAATATAATTTATTCATTTCATTTATGAAAACTTTACATACGAAATTGTATCGTTGGTATACATAGACGTGTACATGTGTATGGTGTATATAACTTGTTAAATGTTGATGAATTGGAAAACCGCATCATTAACTGTATTTGTGGGTCTATGAATTAAGAAATTTGAGAGAATTTGCATTGTCATTATTCTATTGTATATACTAGGGTGTTTATACGGGGACAGGCCAAACATAGAATTAAGCCTGTAGGTATAAAACTATAAGAACTGAATGTACGAATAAAAGTTAAATTGTTTGGTCAATGTATGCTGTCGAATTAGAATTTAGAGGCATACATGTTCATTGAAACATGGTAACTTCCATAAATTACACACATTTTCATTCAATGTATTGTATTTACATTTATATATATCAAATTATTATACTCGTTTGGCCAAGATTCATGGGATATTGTAACTGCCAATATTCACAGGACGGTTTTGGAAAGATGCCGTCTAAATGTCGAATTGTTTTGCTCATTAAGGGTTAGCTTCCTGTCACTCAAAAAACAAAACAAACTTATGACATAGTACCAACGCGATAACTCTGCAGCATATGATTTATTATGTATATATACGTAACTGCCATTGGTTGATACTGGGAACAGTATTGCTAACATAATTACACCTTATGTAAGAATCCGGGGTTTTGATTGGTTAATAGCCAGTGTATTTTTCACCAATTTGCTGTTATCAAATGAATATCGTTCATTTTTAACGCCGCCGGGGTATTTGCTAAAAGGATATGCCTTTTTTACCCTCTCTGCCGTGGTATTTGCCAAAAAATACTCTATCCGACTGGACGCTTGTAACGTCACGATCATCAATGCGTTTTAGTACATTAACATTCGGTGTAATTAAACAGATATATCATGTTATTGAGGGGTATTTGCGAAAAATACCAGTCTTGAGAATGAATTTCCCTCGCCTTACGGCTCGTGAAATTTAACATTCTCTCGACTGGTATTTTTCGCAAATACCCCTCCTTAACATGATATATCTGTTCAATATATATTTTCCTGGTTGGTATGGACATTTTTGTAAATTATCTTAACAAAACCTGAGACTACTATATAACATTATAGTAGTCTCAGATAAAACTTTGAATTTATCGAAATACTAAGGATTTTCTACCTTACGAATAGATTACATTGGTTGTATTTTGACAAAACCTCTCAGAATTTTGAGTCCTAAATGCTCTTCGACTTCGTATTTTATTTGGTAATTTTTACTTTTTCATTCGAGCGTCACTAGCGAGTCTTTTTGTAGACGTTACGTGCGTCTAACGTACACCATCTTAAGCCTGTTATCTATGGTGAGATTTTATTTATTATCAGTTTAGTTCTTTCAGAAATTTGATTACGATCGTATTTGTGAACAACTATTTGATTGGAAGGTTGTTAGTTTCATTGTTTACATCCCATCTTCCTGAACTAACGCCTTTTGGATAAAAATGTAACTTTTGTCCTGACCAGACAGATTTTAAATCCAAATCCTTAAAATCAGTATTCAATTTCTCACACACAATTAATAAATAACGATGATAAAATCAATGCAATTTAAATGTGATTTATATCTTAAAGCTAGCTATGGGGTATACAAAATCCGTTTTAATTAACATTTTAAACCAAATGTCATTCACTTTACCATTAATTGACTAATATATACGTTTTACAGTTAACCACCATGTACATATACAATATCAATGAAATAATGTTCCGAACATCATTAGACATTCGCAAAATTTCCTAGTTAATGCATAATTTCTGTCTACATTAAAGTCCTAAAATGTCTTGTTAGTTTTTAAAACAAATGTTTCTTGATACCACATAAATAAGAAACTTCTTGAGTTGGCAATTCATTCAGTGCAGAAAGAAAGTATTGAGAAATTACGTAATATTATTGTTTCTAACGATGTAAGTACATTCAAATTCAGATGTACCTAAATAACTTCTCAAGTTGTCGATATAAGTCAAGTTGAACCTGAAATTAGAAATAACATTGTTCTAGATTACATATTGGGTTTGTTCAGGTTAAATGTAACCAAAACCAGGTGTCACTAGAACTTTTGAGTACCAATGTAAGTTGTTGGCACTAAAAGGTTGTCAATCAATGTACAACAATAAAACACATTAATATTCTTTCTTGAAGACGTTTGTATATTGATTGTTAAAATTATGTAAGATGCATGGCATGGGTTGAATTTCAATAAATTTCAATTCAATGATATTTTAATATTTTAAAATTTTCAGTTAGAAAGTTTGTTACGCATCATAATTACCGAAAGTTTCTCTGCACTGAGTCTTTTCTAACACATTATGATAGTCAACATTGTTATCCAAGTACAAAAGTGATGTCTTTTCTGCTTGAACAAAATTAAATGTACTTGGACTAATATATTGCATTTGACACTCAAGAACATTGTGGAATAGCACAGTTAACGATTCATCTGAAATTAGGTAAGACCCAGTGGACAATTCAATAAAAAAAAATCATCATTGGGTTTTTCCATATCAACACTCTTAGCTGGATGATTTCCCAACCTAATTGCGATTTTGATCAAACAACTCCGAAAGACATATTTGGCGCGAAGTTGTTCAAAACAGTTGACCAATGGTTAAGATTTGTCCACTGGATCAGTTACACAACGGGGCGGATTCAAACTTTTTTTTAAACTGGTGGAGGGGGATCCAATCATGTGCCTCCATTCAAATCAATTGATCGTCAAAAAGAGTGGGAGTCCCAGGACAATGATTAAACATTCCTTAATGGCTGGTTAATTATAACAGGTGTCTAGTCGATAAAAGTTTCAGGAAATCCATTCCTGGACAACACCTTACAATATCTGGCATTGACAAGTCTTTTTCCTAATTGAAAAGCTATGTGTGCTTAACAGAGAAGCGACACATGCCAATAGATTCCACATTTTTTGGTATTCCGTCCATAGATTCAGATATTCAAACTCATAAGTCGAGATAAACCATGGTAATAAACGAAAACGAATTTAAAGACAAACAGCTACAAGACATAACCTAGAAAACTTTAGACTTAACATCACGAAGGTGATTCTAGAAACACATGGTATGTGAAAAGAAATCATAGAATAGAACTGTGCGGGTACCGCTGCCAATGAACTTGCTATATCTGAGGATACTATACACCCAGTAGCGTAGCCAATGGTTTTTATTTGGCACCATTAAAACGATACTTTAGAAATACAGTGAATTTTCCTGGTCATGATTATCGCATTGCGCTAGCTTTAACTAAAGTTCGAACTCCCTCAGAAATTGGCCTCATGCGAGGTTAACTGGTCATTTCGTTAATAATTATTTGGATTTTAAAAATGTTTGTCTGGATTCTGGAAAGTAACCGATGACTGATCGTCATTTCCAATACTTGAGGTGACCATCGGGACACTATACTATCGAACGAGATAAATATTTGTTTGAAGCAATTGTTTAAACATCTCACTGTTTTTGTACCTCAGAAAATGTATAGGATTCAAATAACCATATACCAACAATACAATGTTCAGTAAACAAAGTTTGCTCTTTTGGTTGAGGATCGATTTTTTTTAACATTATTAGGTTGTCCCATGAAAAATTGAACCACATATTTTTTCATATAGATTAATTGAGCAACCAATAGCTGGATATTCTATATGCTTTCATTTGATATTAATTCAATTAAAATGAAAATTGCAATTATACCTAGATGTTTGCATTGATTATTGAAGAATAGTGAGGAAATTGCAATTTTAAAAGACTATTGTTAACATTTTGAATCATTAATCGAATTTTTGAAACTATAACATTAAAACATTTTCCGTTTTGAAAAACCTTGCATATGAGTTCACTGAATTGATCAATCTTTTCATTTATGATATCATTTAACTGTACGTTTGCATATTCCTATGCAACCTACGACTATGAAGTTGTTCTGTACACCAAAACAGCTGGAGATCTTAGAGGCTGTTATGAGAATTAGTAAAAATCCATTTTTGGTTGATAGGGAATAAAGAAAACATACAAAAACTAACGATTAAAGTAATGCCAATAAAATATTATATTATTTTGTAATATATATTCGTGGTTTGCTTGGTAGAAGTTATACATTTGATAATATCATTTCTTCATTTAGGGTATGAACTTATATTATGTCTTTATTAACTTAAACTGACCGGCACTTCAACAATGGTTACTCATGCATGTTTTAAATTTTAGCATTGGCTTCCCAAACTGCTTTTCTTGTCATCCTTAATCAACATCTGTTTAGACCTCCACTTTCTACTTCTGACTGGATTCGGCTTATTGTCAACTTTCAGTCTTATGGTGTATATAAATATAGAGTTTAAAATGTATACACTCTACAGCTAAGAAAATCTAACATGTTTTTAAGACTTGAGTGCTGACTCATTTCTGTTTTAAGTTACCAAACTGAGCTTTGTCTGATCAAATATCCGACTCTAAGCGTTCCTGGTAACGCGTCAAAGGAAGCACAGTTATATTATTCAATACCAAATAAATCTATATATAGTTACGTTTGATCGTTGCACTCGCACAATTTAATTCCTGTGCAAGGTCGCTGTATGGTCCAAGCAAAGAAAACTGAGGGAGTGTAGCGATTCAATTTTAATTATAAAATGCAGAGACGTATGCAATATAGTGCAAGGGTCTTGTGGGAATATAACATTCGAACTTAACAAAATGTTTATGTTATTGAACACACGAAAGTTCGAATGAAGGTCGTACTCCTCAAGGTTCACACTATAAGAAACTCAGACACATTCAATTGAATATGTTTTTGTTGATTCACAATTGAAGTAAAATTACATAATCTTAGGCAAAATTTCTTTTTAAAATATCAAATCTTATATGTAAACAAGTTTAACAAAAACTATATAACATTTAATGGATTTCTTCTCAGTTAAATAGAGAGTTAATTTATTTTAAAGAATAGGTTATAAAAACTGTATATTAAGATGTTGGGACATGTGCCAATGTAATTGTCAAATTTATTATCAAGTTAAATTAAATGAATGTAAACTGAAGAAAAGATAGTTTTTATGTTACATTTTATTTGAGAAAATGCATAGACTATAAATTGAAAATTATGATTTATGTCAAAATATGTTCTCAAGGACGTACGTATAACTAATATACGTCCTTTATGTTTTATAGAACAGTTTTGCAGTATCCTACTTCATAATGATTTTTTCATTTTTATTTTGAAGAGTTCATCATTACCTAGGCTCTCAGCTTAGACCTGTGCAATTTATCAATTTTTGGAAATGTTTTAATCACGTTATCTTAGCAACGCTAAATCTGTATCCTGGTATCGTTTCCCTAAAAGTATTAGTTTTATCAAATTAAATTTTGACTTGTATATTTTTTATCCTGATAGATTAAGCTGGTTCAAGCATGTTGGTCATGTAATCCTCGGTGCACAAAGATACACACCATAAGTTGTAAGTTTGGACAATCAGGTGCAGGATATACATGTATATACGCTTTAGGACAAATCGGCAAACATCGGGCGAATCCGGTGCTCCTTTCCAAGATGGGGAAGACAAGGAATCGTTCGTTTTTGCCACCAGTGGTGTTAGGGTTTTTACTGATATGTTAACATATTTGTATATATTATATATCATGTAATGGGATTCATAAATATCTACTTTAAACTGGAAGGTGTGCAAACACTTCCATTAACACATTGCTAATTCTTAAATATCATGATTATTTGAAATTTTAGATGGTATAGCTTTGCTTTTTGTAACATGGTAGTTTGGTTTCTAGTTGGTCAGTTTAAGTAGTTTATGTATCACTTCACTTGACCAGTTGAGATGTTTTTTTTTTCTTGCAGAACTGAACTCAAAGTTATTATAAACAATCTATTCCAATCTATTAAACCATATTACATCAACAATTCTTACTTAAAAAATAAGGTTAAAACGTGTGACGAAATCATAGAGTAATGTTTGATCATGTTTTTGTATGTTAAATGTCAGGTTGCCCCATCAATGGCGCTTAATTTGAATAATAAATAATCTTTATTCTTAAACATTCGTTAATATTCATACATGAAGTACCGTTTTAACAACAGTTTCTCAATCTTGACGCACCTCGAACAAAGCAGATAAGCTAGCTAACTACAATACCAAGTTTCATCGATATCGCTATAAAGAAAACTATTCATACTATTTGGAAATAATTTATAACTATATGTAGATAATAGTTTGGTAAACCTATAGAATTTACACGCTCAGTGACATAACTTTAATGTTGATATATTTATTTGGTATATTTGTTTAAATACCTTTTTGTAAAGTGCGACAACAAAAGCTTTTATTGCAAATCGACGTTAGGGCGTTATTATCTTCACCTCAATAATAGTTTAAATATTTCATTTAAAAATAATTTGACAAAATTCGTTTTTTAAGATAAATCTTTAATATGAAATTAAGTGAAATGACATCTTGATAATAATGAATGACGAGTGTTACTATGGATAACTTGTTTGGTTCTCAATAACGCTCCTTGTTAAATAAATGAGAAATTTGGAGTCGGTAAAGAGACGAACCACCCACCTCCATCTATTAAGCTTGAGACGTATTAAAGGACCAAGTTTATGAATACAGTACCCCAATTGTACATGATGGCTGTTATTATACCTGAAGTTTAAGTATAGATTTGTATGGCTCGTGTAAAACCTGGATAACCCATTTGGTGCATTTTACTTTTAATCATACTTTGACCGAAAGTCGTATTAAAGGACCAAGTTTATGTATAAAGTAGCCCAGTTCTACATGCTGCCTGTTATTACTTGACTGAGTTTAAATATAGCTTTGTTCGTGTAAATCTGGATAACCCTTTAGGTGCATTTTATTTTAAATCATACTTTGACCAAAAGACGGTAAATTTGACAGATATTTGTATTTCCAATACAAAATCTAAACATGTATCCAAAATTACAATTTTTGTGTTTGTTTGGCTTAAAAGAAACAAATTCAGTTGAATATATAGATATGTAAGTAGTATGTTAAGCATTATGTTTTGAAAGTGATATATTTTACTGATCAATAAAGTAGGATCAAAAATAAACCTTTTTACAAACAAATTCACCTGACCAAACAAAGACTTAGGAATGTATGTATCTTCAGATTTACAATTCACCAGAATATATATATATATATTTCTGAAACTACCTTCCTGGCTTTAAAATGATTATTAATAAAATCAATTACAGCCGATTGCATTGAGTGTATAGGCAAAGGTAATATATTTGGTTAGCTTGCTTGCTAGCTGAAAAGTGAAGTCATTATTAGGTCAGGTTATAATTAATTATCCACCTTTAAATTAAGAGTAACCTAGTCCAACAGATAACCAAACTATCTGTCTGTTGGACTAGGCTACTTATAAAGGAGAGTAGTATACATGACCTAATAATGACCTTTGCCTACACACTCAATGATATTGGCTTTACCCATGTCGTCCCGCAAAGCTAATCAATATGTTTCGACTGACGTCTTTTAGCTTCATATTCAATGTGAATGTTCTATTCTTTTTAACCGTAGTGATTTGCTCGATATCATTTCCCCGATAGAGAATTCCTACTAACAAAGAAACTATTGAACCAAGAGTTCCAAATGATAATATTCAGTCATACCTTCAAAATTCAAAAGTTTTACGGATGCCATCACAAGATGGTTGATCACGACGGAAAATTTGTCCCCTATTACATGTACCACTAAAATGTTCAAATTGTGGTTGCCACAATCATGTTCTGTTTTCCACGAATGAGATTTTTCATCGATTAATTGTACCACGAGCAACATGACGTGTACTAATAATGAAGCAGGATTTTCTTACCTGCTGTAGGAATTGAAATCACCCCAATTTTTATTTTGATTCGTAAGGCTCAGTCTTGTTTTGTTTTGGCCTTGTTTGTTTTTACGCCTTGTTTGTTTTTTACGTCGTTTTATGTATTTTGCCATGTCATTGTCAAATGACTTTCGATTTATGAGTTTTGAATTCCCCTATGATGTCTTCCGCCTCTTTATTCGTGTTAAAACAGATAATTGTCCATTTGCCTTTTAAAAAACCATGGTAAAAAATCATTCCAGGGGCGGATCAAGCCATTTTTAAAGGGGAGGGGGGGGGTCCCAACCAAGGACAAAAAAAAGGGGGGGTCCAACTAAATGTCCCACTTAAAATGCATTGCTCGTCCAAAATAAAAGGGAGATTCCAACACCCGACCCTCCCCCTTTCTGGATCTACCACTGCATCAAACGAAAAGTCAATTATTAAATTGCAGACTTTAATATTTTGGAAAAATAAAACAGATCAAGAGAAAGAATACTCATAGATATTAAAGAACGCACACATGCATGGTTGGGTTACATTTTCGTGCACACTGTTCAATTAACATTTCACATGGTTTGGTGCTGAAAGACCACAATTCGTCGTATTAAGTTTTCAAGGACAACATTATTTTTTTATGAATTTACACTTTTATTTAACGTTATTTCGTACATTCCCTTTCACATCAGCAGTAACGTGTAAATAAAATGTGCAATAAAACTTTTTGATATGTATTTTCCCTTTATCAATATACATACTCGGTGTATATTCGATCTATCATTATGCTTATCCGTTTTGCATATCACTGATAGAAATATCAATAGAACCTAATTCAAAAGATTGTATTGTAAATGAAACGGAAAATTGGACTTTAGAAATCAAATAAATATCAACATTTACCTATAATTAACATCTTATACTAAACGAAATCAAATAAAGCTGCGTGTTAGAAAGGAAGTTCTTTGTGTGTCTGCTTAATACTCTATTCAGTCACCTGAAAAGCAACTGTTTGTTCAGCAAAGAGCGTAAGCGTGACTCGGAAATATATAATCCGTATACAAGTTATAAGGCGGGTAAAGAAAATCAATTAAAACGTTTTTCATTCAATAAAAAAA
Organism: Mytilus galloprovincialis; assembly: GCF_965363235.1. Taxonomy (NCBI): domain Eukaryota; kingdom Metazoa; phylum Mollusca; class Bivalvia; order Mytilida; family Mytilidae; genus Mytilus; species Mytilus galloprovincialis. The sequence goes on along the minus strand of NC_134846.1, from coordinate 41,860,904 downwards.
TGTAAAGACATAGGACATTAGATTGGGACAACAACATTTATTTTATTAAGATAACCTCGATCCAATTCAGATCCATGTCAAATACAGAGAGAAAACACAAACACACACACAAACAAAAACGTCAAAGTGTTTTGATATGTTAGTGTTTGCAAATCAATTTGTGTTCACGGCATTTTAGTTTTTATGCTGTTTATTTGAACTATTCTGTCTATGGAGACTAAGTAATCACATCTATTTTTCGATTGGTTAACCAATTTTCAGTCATATTGAATTGGCACAAAAAAATATTTTTTCGTGTATTGCACGACAAAAGTTGAATGTTGTCAAAAACTTTTACATTAGATAGTCAAGTAGTTCATTTTACAAGCGACCAATTTCCTGTATTGACAGTACCAAAATAACAAATCAAGTGGGTAAACACTTTTGCGAACACTTTTGTTTAAAACACTTCTCAAAGTTGATCCATTTAAAAAGAAAAGGAGATATGGTATGGTTGTCAATGAGACAACTTCTAGTACCAACACATCTTAGAGATCAATGGACAAGGCGGAAAGCAACTTTAGGCAATACAACCTTCAACAATGAGCAAAACGCATACGGTTAATTCAGCTCAATGAAGTGTACTGCTAAATTATGCTAAAACAATAAATGAAAACAAATATGACTGACATCAACCAACGACAACCACTGAATTATATATGGTTACAGACCTGGGATTGGCACAGAAAGTTTAACATTCTGGGAGCTTGAAACTCTTCCCTGCTGTACACAGGCTTTACCAATTCTAGCAAGATATATTTCACCAGATATCTGCATAGAAATAGTGTTTATTTTAAAAAATATTTTCGTTAAATAAATCAGAGAATATATGAAATAAAACACTGATATTTGATTTAATTCTACATTAAACTCAATCTGGGAGACTTGTGTTAAAACTTCATGCTTCATAAAGTTGATAAATTGAAACTAGTTTAAATATTACAGCTTAAAGTGCGTGAAATTAACTTATATTTTTTTTGTTGAAAAGGTCAATTTAATACTACTGTGAATGTTATGAAAATTTGTTACTCGGTTTGGTGAAAGTTTTGGTATATTGATGCTCTGTGAATATTAACAGAAGCATGTCCGTTTTTTAAGTACTTCTGAATAGAAGGCATCTACGTATCCACGTGTGCCTGATTTTACCATAATTATCTTTTCTATATAAAAAAACGTAATTGAAAAAGGGACCATAATAAAAGAGGTCAATATACATGTGTTCTTATGATTATTCTTATGATAATGCATGCAAGTAGGACACATTTTAAAGATTTAGAATACCTATTTTAAATAGCATCCCGTGAATAAACTTTCATTCACAATAATGTCCTTCATAGTATATATACCGTATAAATGTAGTTACACTTCTATTAAAAATTTATATCGAGTCTTTTTGACTACAAGAAAAGAATACATTTGAAGGGGGAGGGGGAAGGGAGAAGATTGGAAAACGTTTAACATTTGGTGCCTCAAAATTCCAATTAGCAATTCGAACGGAATGACGCTAGTGCTGCTGAACTCAGTGGACAACAGACAAAGTCAAATGGTATTAAATTGCACCAATAAAGCCCGGCTTTCATTGACCTCGTTCTTAATTGATGCTTCTCAAAATAATAAGCTATTATTTTTCTAGTATATGTTGTTAAATTGGTTAACAGTGAGTATTTACTTTCCAAATTGCTACGTCCGGTAAATTAAATTGCATCGAACTACCGTGAAATGAGGACAACTTTCTACATTGTTCAAAGGATACATAATGATTGTATACATTGTCATTTTGATTAATTTCCGATGATCGAATAACTTTCAACCCACCCAGTAAACGAAATACTAAAAGTAAAAAGAACTTATATAGACATAGGGCTGCCTTATTAACAACTGATATATACTGGCGCGATAATTACTTTTCCCATAAATGGCATGCTGTATAAAAACGAAGAATTGATTTAAAGATAAAACATAGGTTATTCAAAATTATTTTAATGATCTTTCAGTCTGTTATCTTTTTATCTTTGGAAAATGATTTGTGTTTAAATTTCAATATGTTTGTACTTATGAAGGTCGTCTATTTGATCTATATGTCTTTGATAGACACTGTAAGTAGGGGGAATTGAGTGTTAAGTAACACCGTGTATTGAGTAATGCATAGAAACCATCCAGAAGTTCATGGATGAAAAAAAAACTAACGTATTCATCACCATCGAATCTTTGTTTCTCGACACATTACTGGGTTCTACATATTGCAATGCACGTAAAATCACAATTTCAGTACATGACTATGTTCTGGAATTTAACTTTTAATTTAGACCTCATTTCATGACATGAAACCGATTCATAATTGATTTTAAAACAAGAAGCTATTCGAATGTGAACTTTAAACTTAAAAAAATGTTTTTCGAAATCTATTATTATCTACATGAAACATCGAAAATATACATGTTTACTGCAGAATAGAAGTATTAAAGGTGTAAAAAACATGAATATGTCCCCAGTATACGGATGCCCCATTCGCATTAACATTTTCTATGTTCAGTGTACCGTGAAAATGGGGTAAAACCTCTACGTTGGCATTAAAATTAAAAAGATCATGTCATAGGGAAAATATGTACTAAGTTTCAAGTTGATTGGACTTCAAGCTCACCAAAAACTACCTCGACCAAAAACTTTAACTTTAAGCGGGACAGACGGACGAACGAACGGACGGACGGACGCACAGATCAGAAAACATAATGCCAATAAATGTGGCATATAAAACGTTTCCTCTCCAGGCTTTCCCAACGAGCATCGGTATGTTCAATTTGATCGATTAAATATTCTTATAATGTGGCTTAATTTGAATCTTAATTGTTTCATATCAATTTCCGTTATTGGTGCAATCGTATAAGTTGGTATAAAATACTAACCACTTTACGTAAGTATGTTTCCAGATAACATTACTGCCTTACTAATATTTATTAGTGAACACTCAATTAGCACCCGTTTCCTTTTGAACTTGAATTGCCATGATCAGTATTTCAAAATCTTTTATGCAAATACTTGTGAATTCAAACCTCATAATTTAAGTGCCCCTTTTTGTCTTTAGAAAAGTTACGTAACATGCTTTGGTAAATTCCAGGTCTACTTTTTTTCTGTCTTGATTTTCGGATTGACGGCTACTTAACATTCGCGTATCTTACATAACATGAAATATCTCTTTAGATATGCAGGCATTCTATTGACTATTCAATTTATCATGTCATGTTTCATATATAGTATCAATTGAAAACGAATTAATGGTGAATTTTATGCAAATGACTGTAATAAAGTTTCAATGAAAAGTTATCAGTTATTGAAAAAAATGTCTTCGTAATGATCATTTACATTCCTGCAGACGACAAGACCGGAAGCAGAAGTCGTAATGCTTTGATGAAACATTTGATGGTTTTCAAAAATGTGCTAATAAATACTGTTTTCTTCTCACATAGTACATATCTAATAAAAAATGTCATTTGTAACAGTTTTCTTACTTGGTGCAGGAACATATATACTATTCCCAGCTTGGTGTGATTTTACAGCTCACCAATGTTGCAGTCCCTGTACTTTGAAAACATTATATCTCATAATTGATATCTGAAAGAGACGAGTCATTGACATTTTTTATGCATACAGCACTTTTTGATTTACTTAATATTTGAAAAATCTGCCCATGTAAAGAATCTTCATGCATGATTGCAACTTTAGCCATGCCAACCATACAGCTCCCTCATGACTGAGTCCAGAATAGGAGGACCGAATATTTTGATTAAGTAACATGTCTCTACACAGGGTTCCAGTTGAAGATTTTGACTTATCGGATGCGATGTTTCAAGTTGGATTCCTTATACTAATTTTGTTGGTGCTCCCTCCTTCTATTCTTTACTTTTGCAAAAAATGTCTACTCCTTCTTGGTCGTAATGATAAATGATGACCTCAAAATCAAGTAGTAAAAAGGATGAAACGACAGTAGTTTCAAACATTCCTTTGGTAAATACAGTTCGGCCGATTGACCTCAAATAAGCAAACCTTATAAAACGTATGTTTGTAGAAGTTATTAGTTCAAAATCAGACATGTTTGTGTGGACAAAAAAGTAAACATCTTAGGATGTCTGAATAGGTCAGAAAAGATATTACAGTCAATGTTCGGTCAGGAAGGAAAGAATAAAAATGACACTTCTGTGTGAAACATCTTTTTCAAAACCAGTTCCAAGCAGACGTGAAACATGAAATAGAACTTCCTTCTCACAAAATATATACAAAGGCAACAGTTTAGTTTTTCTTACTCTATATCGCATTTCTTTCTATTTCAAAGATGAAATCCTCCATACAAGTGTTTGATGTTGGGTTTATAGTTTGTATTTTTATTTATTTTAACACGTGTTAAGTACCTTGAAATGAAATATGTAAACTTGAATATTTATTTATAGGCTTTATAAATTCAATTAAATGCAAGTACCCTCGTATATATTCGTATTTTATTCTTTTAAGGTTGTACTAAGTTTAGATTTATGTCAGATCTACAAAGCCTACACAGACCTTTTCAATATCACATAAAAGATAAAGATCTTTGCTTGACAGTAAAATTTGTTAGTATATATAGAGTATGAACTCTTTAAGTATCGTTCTTTTGGTTATTAAGCAATTATATGTAGTTGTTGTTTGGTGTAGTAGGTAGTTAATATTGAATTTTTATCGGACTTTGGGAAAATTAATTTGAAGAATGAATTAGATGGTAATTAACATGTAGAAAACAACAAAATCAATAATGGTAAAAAAAGGGGGGTGTAAAAAATATATAGAGGGCACAGAAGAAAGAAAATAGAAGTAAGGGCACATATTTCCAGACCAAACAGCCGTAATAAGTTCTCCCAACAAACCCTCGAGTGTTGCCAGGTGCTCAGGAAGGGTCATTATATCAACTCTCCACATCCGACATATGTCGTATGGTCCAGTGGTCAATACTGGAAATTAGTCAAAATGTGTTAGGGTTAAAACTTATAAAAGAACATAAGTGACCCACTTAGGGAAATATGTCTGGAATCAACTGTGTACTCATTTGATAGCGACTGCTTTCTTGTGATGCCGACCGTATACACATGTGTTTTGGAGTGACGAAGTTGGTTTAGGCTGAAAATAGCTCTGATTGACCAATTAAACTAACCGTAAATTTTTTCCTTCAAGAAAGCTTCTGTAATAGAAACAAGAGAAACGAAACAGATGTGATCCGCGGTCGGTACATTGTAAATCATGGTAGAATAGAAAATATCACTTATTGGAAATAAAAACATGTCACATTTTAATGGTTACAGTTTGGAGACAAAATAATTAAGGTTGTGCGGAAACTATAATCATAGATTTTATTCCTGGTTGTCAAAGACGAGTCAATATCATTTGATATCTGTATAATCTTATAACATGTATAATAAATAAATTGCATATATTCGATAAGATTTTTATAAAGGTACATTATTCATTATGTCATATAACATTTAACGTTTCTTTAAAAAATGAAATAAATAGCAAGATCTTGTCATTAAGTTAATTTTCTTGCAATTGATGATATACAGTATAATCATAGCAAAGGTTTTCTGGGCACATTTATAACCCTACTACTGTTGATTCCACAACCCTGGTCTCTTCAGGTAGGTAAAACGCATAGTTTGGTATCCTAGCCAGACGATTTTTAACTTCATATTTGTTGATTTAAGTTTTATCTACTGTTTACAGAACAAAGATATCTTATATTAATATTTGACAATAAGAACCCCTTTAAAAAGGTCTTACTGAAGCGACAACGTTGTATACCTATTGGATAGAGTAATTTTATACACTACATTAAATTTGATCAAACTTAATGATCTTAGATGAAGCTGGAATGGTTTAAAATTCTGTATATAGTGGATTACTCGAACTGTGTTAGCACGGATATTTAAGAAAGATTAAAGGTGGATTGAAACATTATCCGAGAGGAACATATATAGTATAAAGGATCTAAATAAACTGGTTGCTCAGATTTTTTAACAATGTTGGAAAGGTATTTGTAGATTTGTAGTATGATAATGATTAGCTTAGAATTCCCTTAGCTTGCTAAACATGGGTTAAAATTTCAACCAAAATCTCACAGAATCCCCGCCATCGGCTATAGATGGAGATAGGGATAATTGTGAACAGTATTCAGCATTGTTTCGTAGGATGAAGAATCATCTGTAAATGTATAAATGTCTACATTTTTTTCAAAATATTCTTGCAGCCTCAATGTCTTTTGTTATGATTTCTTTATTGCCCTTTCACAATAGTCTGAACAAAATGGTTAAGATAGATTATTTAATAGATTATTTAATATCAACGTTTGAAGTTATATAAAGGATTTAAAACAAATTAAAGGTGCGCAATTGGAATCCCATGTATATTGACTTCTTTATAACTTTGTGCTGTTGTTGTGCAACATAAGAACTCACAAAGAATGTAAATAGAATATCAAAAGCAACACAGCTATTCAGATTTTTTCTTCTTTTTTGCAGCATGAGTCAGTCTGAAGTATTTCGACCAACAAATGGTGCACTGATAGCAAATCCTGGACCTGTACATGAAGGTTATATGAGTCCAATGGATGCCTTTAGAAAACAAAGACCATCAACACAGTCCGGATCACGATTTGGGGCACTTAGCCAAAATTCATTTTTCACACGACACAATCCACATCCAGGAAGAGTGAGGCATATAAAAGGTAACATTTTAAACGTCTTTTATTATATTTAACATTGTCATAAAGGTGCAAGGTTTGGCTAGCCACAAAACCAGGTTCAACCCACAATTTTTCTTAAAATTTTCTGTACCAATTAAGGAAAATGGCTGTTGTTACCTGTTGTTGTTGACTTTTGAACTGCGGTATACTACTGTTGCCTTTATTGGGTCTTAAAAAATAGAGAAAGTTTTGTGTTTATACCTTACAAAAGCAGACACCTTTTTTAAAACTTAGCTGAATGTTTTACCTGCTTATACCAGTCACAACATTTTAAGAAAGTTAGATACAAATAATTGAAATGATATAAAACAACACGCACATCAGAAACTGAACTGCCAACAAGCGCAAACAAGAAACATCTCTAACTACTGTTTGCAAATATATATGGAAACACAGATGTTAGTTTGTAACCGAAGTCAGACATTGTTAGTCTGTAACCAAAGTCAGACATTGTTAGTCTGTAACCAAAGTCAGACATTGCATGTTAGTCAGACTTGTATGCATTGTTGAATTAATTCAAAAGCGAAAGTGATCCGTAACCCATTAAACAGATATATATCAGATTTCACGAAGTGTTGTATATGTCCTTACTTATCTCCATAGTTTGACTGACTTTGAATAAAGATTGACAGAAAATGCAAAACGTACATTTGTAAACAAGTAAACAATTTAGCACGTCGTTATGTGTAGTGTTTCTATAGAGAACGTATAATCTTTCAAGTATAACATAATGAAAAAGCAAATCAAGCGTTATATATATTTATAAGAACATTTATGGTTTAAATGGTTTAATCTGTCATTCAAATGCAACTTAATTGAAGTAATTTAAACTTGTGATAACAAACCATACGAGTTTTTAAACTTCTTAAAGTTGATATGGATAAATGGGCATAGGAATGAGAAGACGTTAAACTATTCCAACAACCCAGCCGATAAATAATGATAACCGATATTTGATACCCAGAATTGTTAAAGAAGACTACACATAAAATTAAACATATAAATCAGAACTATTATAGTCGTACATCAAAGCACAGTGGCATTATTGCTGTTCTTCATGTTGGTAGTTCAAGATCATAACGAATAACATATCAATTCAATTCAAATTAAATTAATTCAATGTTATTGCTTTTGAACACTTTAATAATGTTTGTGACATACAATCAAATAAATTAACACTAAAGTGTATATAACTATACTGAGTAAACAAAGTTAAGCATCACATATTTATAGTTTTATATTTTCAAAACAAAAAATAATTACATACACGTTACAAAGAAAATAAACGACGAGGTGTTATTTTTACTGAAATAGAATCAAAGTTAACAAATTATTTTCGCAACTTTTGACATTTATAATTTAAAGTTCTTCCAACTTAAATGGATGCTGCTAAACACAGAGATGAAGATGTAAAGTGTACAGATGATTATAAAACTTATTATATATGATAGACATGCGAAAGATGTGGTTTAAGTGCCAACGAGACAACTCTCCACTTTCGAACAACGGTATACTACTGTTGCCTTTATTTATTCAGGACAGGTGCAAACAAATACAGCCAGTTAAAGATATGGTTGTTCTGTTAAGTTATATTGCTCATACATTTGCATGCATATGACCTCCAGCATACCTGATGGGGATTATTTCTGAGAGAGAAAAACCAACCACGAAGTGAGCAATACTATTGATAGCATAACTAGAATCATTTTCAAAACAGTGTGGCTGTGGCCTTTGATTGACGACCTAAATTATTCCATTGACTGGGACAGATTGGGTGAACGTGTGTCTGTAACGACAACTGCTCACTACTTGCTTAATGTAGAATTTAAACCGTGGGTTCATCAAAGTTTCTGAACGCCTTTAATAATAAAATAATTCGAAAAATTAATCAGGAATAACCTTTATGTTTTGAATTTATATTATTGATATAGATCAAAACATCGTGTTATTCCTGAACGTTTTTTTCGAATTACTTTATTTATGTGTTGAGAACCTTTGGTGACCCCACAGTTTAAGTGTCTATATTAATTACATAGTGAGCAGTGGTCGTTACAGACAAACGTTCACATAATCTGTCCCAGTCAATGGGATAATTTAGGTCGTCAATCAATGGCCACAGCTACACTGTTTTAAATATGATTCTATGTAGATCCCAGAGCTTCGTGCGTTTGGTTTGCAAATAATGTCAGCTTCTTCAGATCGACTCATTCTTATTGGATAGTAATTTCGATTAAGTGGGAAATAAAATAAGTTTTGTGTTATGCAGGTTGTGCTTGGTTTCAGTCTGATAAGTTAAGCCATTTCCAACTGAATTTTACAGTTTGTTCTTATGTTGTGTTGTTACAACACTGCCCCAGGTTAACAGAGGATTGATTGCTAAAAATAACTTGTTTAACCTCGCAAAATTATACATAAGTTGTGTAACTTATTGGTTGTCGTTTGTTTCGGTCTGTCATATTGGTTTTACGTTTATCATGCATTTTGGGTTTTCGTCTAAGTCCGTACGCTAAACTTGAGTTGGATAAATCTCTCACTGGCAATTGTAGCTCATCCTCCTATTCTATATTAAGTAAAACATGTTATAATATGAAATCTTTATTGTAAGTATTTATCTTTATCTTTTCAGGATTATTAGATGTTCCAATTTGTGCTGTGAACGATGATGGATATTTCGCCAACCCTAAATATTCTTTACAATTCCCTCCAAATAGTTTCAACAAAGACAAATTAGCCAATCAGAGAATACCAGTTAATGCAATTAATGTGAATTCACAACTACATCCAATCAACACAGTCACAGGATTACAGTATTTTACAGGACTAAATAGTTATCCATGGAGAGAAAAAGCAATTCCAAAAGTTGGTCTTGGTACGTTGTTTTCTTTATTGCTTTTTCTTTTTAAAATACACATTTTTGCAACACGCATCAACATAAACCATAAAGCATACAACATCTCTGTAGCAGGTTCATTGTAATTGTTTCTTTTTCATTTCATATGGAAGACCATGCTTAAATTTGGCATCCTATTTTGCCCTTTCTGTTGAAACAAAACAATCCTCATATGCATGGCTTAAAATAGTAACGTTTATCGAATGATGTGTATAACAAAACGCTTTTGAACATCGACGTACAAAATATACATCATACATTTTACCGCCTAATCAGTTTGGTAAGAATATTTTCATTCTTATTTTAGACCCCGTTGGTTTTGGGTGAAAACAACTGCACCATGTTTAAATGCAAATAAAAATACTTTATACATTGTTAAATAAGAGAAAGATAGGTGACTTATCTTAAATGTTGAAATATGTTTGTATTTATTCGTACAGAGCCTCCTCGACTTCCCGCTATTCGGGGTGGCTACAGGCCGACTACGTCCATGAAAATTCCTTATTTTCGATAAGTACTGGCGGAAGGTCGGTCACGAGTGGCTTGCAGTTTTTTTGCCATTTAAACATTTTGCAACTTTCAATTTATATGTGATCTTTCTTGGTTTGAAAACACGAACTGTTACAGTCTAGTTTGTAGATATCAATTGAATATTAAAAAAAGTCTTATAAATAAAATAAATGTCACGGTATTTTTTGTCATTATTTCATTGCTACGGAATTTGTTTTTATTTCATATTTTCATTGTAGATAAAAAGTAATGCTTTTGGCTTAATTTGTTTTAACAATTTAGAGCTTTGTGGTTTGATGTGAATATTTTCCACCTTTTACTATGTCACTTAGAATGTTCAAATTCACATTTTACACGTCTTAATCTTGATTGTTGTTGTCACAAAGTAAAATCTCTTGTGAACAAGATGGAAAAAGCTTAAATCGCTTATTCTTTGTCTAAGTGGTTTCAGACTTTCATGTTTTGATAGAAATGTTAAGATTTGTAATATCGATATCCTAAAATTCCACTACAGTGTGTCTTATAAGTGATCAAAAGGAGTTAGATTTTTTTGTATTTTGATTATTTGTGTTTAGATATGGAGACAATCGTTTTCCAATTTACTTCTGGTAAATAAACAAAACTAAAGTGCTTGTTGCACGTAGACTATGCTCGTACCTATTCTCCCCGTTTGTGATATCATCAAATGAACCTAACACGGAATTTGTATTTACCATGAGCAACACGACGGGTGCCAGGATATGAGCAGGATATGCTTACCGTTTAGGAGCACTTGTATCGACCACGGTTCTCATGCTGATGGCAGATCATAGATAATTCAATTATTTACAACTTTTATCCGACTTTGGGCGCTTTAGACCAATTCTATTCTACCTTTCAATTGTTGAAGATTGTACTGTGTTGAACTCCGGGTGACTTTTTTTGGGGTATTTGTGCTTTATGTTGCTATCTAATTGACGTATACCCCACATCTTCTTTTAATCTAATCTATTACAATTTAAACCTACAATACATACACCGTACAAATGTCTACCGTTATGTGGGTACTATGTGATAAACTAATGACACAAAACAAGCAAACATGCCATGTTTTTGATATCAAGTAGTTATAATCAATTATATTAATGGTGTCTCTCCAAAATGAATTGATTAGGAAAGCCGTAACTAACCATTACATTTTTGTTAAGCAAATAATGGGCGAAATAAACATTTAAAATCCATCTGTCTGTCAATAGTGTAAGTTTCAATAACTGAAATCGACATGTTAGTGCTTTTTAAAAGGACAGTAACCGGAATATGTAGTATGTTTTTGATCGCTATTGAATTTCTTGTTTTAAATCAGGGTATTATATGACGAATTACATCAATAGCAAATCTATTGAAATTGTTCCATGAGACAGTTCAATACCTGAAATTGCTTTATTGAATGTTTTCCATATGGTAATTAAAAATTCATATTTAAATTACCTCTTTGAAAAAATGTCATTAATTTTTAAATCGATTTTGGATGTGTATTTTATTAAATATTAAACAATCGGGATACTCGAGTTTCAATAGATCTCAACCAATGTAACGTTTTATATCTGAAAGAAAGTTTAGAGGCAGGTCAATGTGTTCATATAACTCAGTGAATTATATATAATATAACTGATAGAACTTGAATATAAAGGTTAAAACTTTAGAAAATTTGTTAAATTGGTTACATATATTCTGAAGGACAAATTGGAGCTGATATAATACATGTTTGTTTTCTTCCAATCTTTTACTGTTGATGAAATATAATCAAAAAAGGTATGTGTGGTACGGTAGACCTCTATAATAGAGAAAAACTGAATAGAAATGATAAATCAGGTCGTTGGTTTTCTTGTCTGAATTGTTTCACATCACATTGTCAGGTCCTTTTAGTTTTGAATCTTTGGGTTTTGCTTATTCAGGTTGAAGGCTGCTCAGTTCCTTACAGTTTCTAACATCCATGCCCTGTGTTCTCTTATTGAATCTTGTTTCGTTGCTGCTATACCGCATCTCCTTTATTTCATGTTAACTAATATCAAAATCTAATAAGAGGCCACTATACGACCTTCAACAATAAAAAGCACCCATACATTAAACAAACACTATAATTAGTCCAAAACAATGATATGAGTAATGACTATACTCATCATAAACTAGATTTATCCTTTCACATCTTCTCTTTTATATATATTCAACATAGACGAGCAGATAATAGTTTGTGGCAATCATACCACATCATCTGTTTCGTATATATATTCAACATAGACGATTGTCAAAAATATCATCTGAACGTTAGATACATACAATATTGTAAATATTACTGATGATAATATGAAATATAAAGGTATAAGGACTTAAAAAAACACCATCACCAACAATTGAAGAGATTCGTTGCAGACATTCAAACATGTTGTGAGATTAAACTAGTATTGTGATATGTAACCATTCTTTTATTCGGTCGGTGGAAGAACAAATATAATCATCACATTTGCACATTGTACCATCAATTGATACAATGAAACAAACAGAAGAACTAGAACAGTGGCAAAATAAACTCAGACTTTAACCACACAAACAAAAACAAATCTGTTTTACAAATAATAGTAAAGTTATATTAAAGTCATTATCCTTGTAGAGTCTATATATTTACACACAGAAAAAACAGTTAAGGCGAAGTGTCAATTTTGCACTAAGCGGAAGATTTTGCAAAAATATCAAATGTCATTTTAGACACAATTAATTGCGCACACTTATTCTTATATAAGCGTTTGAAACAGTTTACATGTTGAAACGTTCACTTATTGGGGTTGTGTTACCCGCCTACCCCATTTAGTCCGGATTATATGCTAAACTTTTTCTTGTGATTACGTATTGGTATTCCATTACATTAATCACGGTCCGGTTTCCCAATTTTCACTAAAAAATTCTTCGATATCATATTATTATGTATATTATTTGAAAAGATCAAATTTTCTTTAAATGGTCTATTCATGATTTTTTTTACTGTAAAATACATCAATTTAATGTCTTTTTAATCAAATGGATTTACTTTCAAAAGATATAATTGTATATACAGTCATAAATATATACATACTGGTTCCGTTAAGTGCTTCGAACCATCCATCTTTCAATATATATATATATAAACTCTCTAGTGATTGCATATAATTACGGTGACATGGACTGTCATTTTGAATTTTTAAAATGCACTTCGTTCCTTTTGAAAGCACGATTTCAAAAGCAGATAATAGTTTGTAATTGCTGTTTGAAATGTTTATTAAATTTGATAATAATAATTCAGTTAAAGTAAATGTTTAAAAGTATTTTTAACACATATTTGTATATGTTTATAACAGGACTTGATTATAAGTTATGAATTTATTATTAAAGACTTAGAAGATAAACGCAAACATACATAATTCATAAAAATCTACAGGAGTCTTTTGAAATAAGTAAACTTATGTGGTGGGATGTGGATTACATCCACCTTAGATTGTTCGAAAAGTTAACTTATAATCGTCCGCGACCGACTGTTCAAATAGCTCTTATAAAGGGTGAAACAGTTGAAAAGTCAACCAACAGATCAAGGATTTTTCTATTATGAAATAAACGCATACCAAAAAGGTCGTCATTATACATTAACATCAACAAATTAACTTGGTACTACCTACATTGTGTTGAACAGATATACAGTTACTGCAAGCTTCATTTTGAAATTCCAAGATCAGTTATTACCTACTTTAATTATCAAAAAGTACAGTAAATAGCATTGTCTCATGGATATTATGTTCTATGAATTCCATTTGCATAAAATTAGTTGCCTCGATTTATTCTTACAATAATTTATTAGATCATATATATCTCCATGAGGGTAAAGTCATCAAATTATGAGATTTCTCAAATTGAAAAATTCTGACATTCAGGGATGGATTTTTCGCATTGGCACTTGTACCTCATCTTCTTATATCTTTAAAGTTATTGACCCGGGGATCACAGTATGGCGTACAAAATTATACAATAGACATTCATGTGTTTGATACTCACCTTATAGTGCTGCAGATCGCCATAGCCTAAATACTTTGTGAATAGTTCATACTTAAAAAAAGACACATATCGTATGTTTATTTTCTTAATTCATTTTACAGTTCCTGTAACAGAAAGATGGAGGGACGAATTAAAATCTCTTACCGAGGGTCTTACTTTGCCAGAACAACAACAACCACAGCAACCGAGAGAACTAGAAAGACCAAGGACACAGTATTCCGAAAAGACTGGTAGGATTATACCTCCACCATCAAGAGCTATGTCACGTGGACAGTCTCGAGGACAGTCACGAGGAGGGAGACCAATGCCCAATTTACAACACATATCAGCCGAACCAGATTCAGAAGCAATGGTGTGTTTTAGAACATTAAATTTAAAACAAAATATGTTTGAAATGTTCATTTTAACTTTTTCAGCAGAGATTTTTGTTTTAAATTTTTGTACATTAGGCTAAATCAAAGCTTCCAGAAATAATTTTTGTTGTACTCTTAAAAATATTATTAACTTTTGAAATATGTTTTATATTTTCAGGTATTGTCTATGTTATGTCAGATATTACAAACAGAAGATATTAACGCTGTACAAGCATGGCTGTGTTCTGCTGGCGAAAGAGGTAAGACAGATGGATAATCACTATGACAGTTTCTTTTTAAAGAGTCGAAAACAGATAATATAACTGTAACAACAACAAAATTGCTGGTGTCTTTTATAAAGAACTTCAGAAAGATATCATAAATGCATTTGCACAGACACATTTTCTCCTTAGGCTTACAAAATAAGTAGGAATTAGGAAATTCTTTTTAAATATGCAAAGAGAACAGATTCATGTTCTCCACTTCCACTGTGAAGTAAGATATATTTTTATACGTTCAGTTTATTGAAAAATGTCTCTAATACCAAATACCACTGTCCCAGGTTAGGGGAGGGTTGGGATCCCGCTAACATGTTTAACCCCGCCACATTATTTATGTATGTGCCTGTCCCAAGTCAGGAGCCTGTAATTCAGTGGTTGTCGTTTGTTTATGTGTTACATATTTGTTTTTCGTTCATTTTTTTTTTACATAAATAAGGCCGTTAGTTTTCTCGTTTGAATTGTTTTACATTGTCTTATCGGGGCCTTTTATAGCTCACTATGCGGTATGGGCTTTGCTCATTGTTGAAGGCCGTACGATGACCTATAGTTGTTAATGTCTGTGTTATTTTGGTCTTTTGTGGATATTTGTCTCATTGGCAATCATACCACATCTTCTTTTTTATATACTCTAAAGTTTAATATTAATTTATTCATTTTGCAGAAAAAGCCTTAGTACAAGATTTTATCAAAGCCGCTGTATCAAGCAAAGATGATTACTACAAAAGAGACGTTCCGGTGGAATATATGGAAGGGGATAGTAAAACAAAACTTCCACCTATTAGTGAAAATAGTCAGCTTATACAACAACAACAACAAGCCGCTGGTGATGTAGATAGGTAAGTTATTCACTATAACGGTAATCATACAAAAGTTCTTTAAAGTCTTGTACAACAACGACAGCAAAGTGTTAATTTTGTTAAAATGTAAGGTACACGCTTCCAATGACATACAAAGCACCGATGATTATGTTAAACACGTGTTGGTGTTGTTAATCTATAAGTTACATAATATAACTCAAAACAAGGTCCAGTCGTGATACAGATGTGTATGCTTTCCACAATTCGGTCATTTTCCTCGTTGGTCCTACATTCGGCATTGCACACAGCTATATAGAGCAGGATACTCGGAAATATTAGGTATCATCTTAACATAACAATACAGCAACGTCACGTTTTACATGTCCATTTGAATCATTTTATCAATAAAAATACTATTGAAGAATACAATCAAACAAATATCAAATAATTTTGTTTGTGTAAAAAAAGGGTTTTTAGCTAATGAGAACTCGCATAGCAGGTGATGCAAGTATTTTAGGAAACATCCATCTGTAGTTCATGCTATTCCCTCAGTTTTTGCTTGTAACATTAGTTTGTCTCTTCTTAATTTTAATCGGTTAACGAGTTTAAAAAAATCGGTGAACTACTTTTGCCTCAATAAATCAACTTCTTTACGTACATGTAGTTTTTTCATTCTACCAACGCGACATATTATTTAGAAAAAAATGTCCATACAAAAATTCTGCTTAGACTGCCCTAGCAGGTCCGATTGATATTCTTGATAATATAAACAGTATTAAAAAGTAGTATTTTTAAAAGTCTTGGAAACACTCTTCTTTAGGCTTTCTAATAATTAAAAGTTTAAACCACTGACTAAATATACATCAATGTAAAAGTAAAAACCAGATCATTTTAAAAAAATAAATTCAATTTAAAGACCGATACTAGAAGCACATTAAAACAAAATGCAATTGAATAGTGCTACAATTTACAATTTTAGAAACAGTTCAAATTGTTACCTTCATAATGGGCACTGTGGATTGAACTTCCTTATTTGGTGAATTTTAAAGTTGTGATAGTTGTACCTTTTTGTTTGTTTCTTAAGTCACCGTATGTTCTTTTTGTGTCATGAATACTTATGATTTCTTGTTTTAGATTAATTGTTACAGAAAACAGACCACCTGTTATATCTGGAGGAATTGGAGATGGTAGGTTTCAACTTAGATATATTTTATATTGGCAGATGAATTTTCCGGAAATGATTATCTTTTTTTGGGAAATTATTTTATATGTATTTGGAACCAGTTTAAGCTTTTCAAAAAAACTTGCCTGACCCTTGCATTTTTGAGTCAACATCTTAAGAAATTTATAAAATCTATTTAACTCATATATAATTCGAAGTTTAATATATTATTACACAGCAGTTCAGTTTCCATTTTTGTATATTATGTGTATGTGTATTTGTTCCCATAAGATTATAATGTGTGTATTCTTTACAAGAAGATAAAAACACAAAACAAAATTATGAACAAATAAAATTTCAGAAGATTTTGCTAAACAAACCTTAACGTCTTAATATGAATAAAACAAAGTATGTATGTCCATGCTTTAATACAGGTTACCAAACTTCAAAAATGTACAGAACTCAAAATCTACATATTTTTTTAAATAGCCGAAAAACAAATATAACAGTCAGCAATCAAAGACAAAAGCATAATAAAAGACTTCTGACTTTAGACACCGTAAGCTCCACCAGGTAGTTTGGTAAATAACTCGACAACAATGTAACCGGAATATAGAATCACCTGATCCATTACCCCAATTTTCCACTCCTTATTTCAGACTTTACTGTAGATCCTTTGGCCATGTTAGATGAGTTTTATCGTATGTATTATTGTATGAATTTTGTTTGATGTATTTATTATCGTTGGCTTGATTATACGATATACTCACTAGTATTTTCACAACTGATGATCTTCTTATGCATTTATATTTATTACTAGATTAGTCATAGTTTAGAAGTAGCACAGTTATTTTTTTTCTAATGATGATTTAAACATGTTAGCCATTACAGAAATTTTAGACATTTCCCTTATAAAATGTATGACCTTTCTCTCTGTAGTAATGATAACAAAAACAGAGTTAAATTCTTTCATTTTGAACACATTGAACCGTTACAATTTCAAATTATTAGTGCTCATGATTCGACGACTCGGCTTATCGTTATTATTATTGACATGAATTGTCATCGATATGGTTATATTTATAAATTTACTGTTTACAAATTTTTGAATTTTTTGAAATACTGAGGCTTTTCTACCTCAGGAATAGATTACCTTAACTCTATTTGACAAAACGTTTAGGAATTTTGGTTCTCAATGCTCTTTAACTTCGTACTTTATTTGGTCTTTTTAACTTTTTTGGATTCGAGCGTCACTGATGAGTCTTTTGTAGACGAAACGCGCATCTGGCGTATATACTAAATTTAGTCCTTGTATCTATGATGAGTTTATTTACATATTAAAAAAATGTATTCATCGTGTTTTGCTTCTGTTTCAATCAACATATTTCATAGTTTTAAAGTTGCTGCTAAAACATAGAACATAACGAAACGTTATTCATTGATAAGAGACGTCAAAATTCACTTTGAACATTTGATATTTGAAAAGTTATTAAGACATCAAAAGCTCACAATATCACTGTTTTCTGCGTGAAATTTTGACAACACTGTATCTCACGCCTGAATAGTTTAAAAATAAAACAATTGAGTATTTATCCAAACAAATTAATTTAAAAAACATTCAAATCCAAACTGAAATCCTATCAGAAGTGGGG
Source organism: Mytilus galloprovincialis (assembly GCF_965363235.1). Taxonomy (NCBI): domain Eukaryota; kingdom Metazoa; phylum Mollusca; class Bivalvia; order Mytilida; family Mytilidae; genus Mytilus; species Mytilus galloprovincialis. The sequence continues at coordinate 41,842,404 of NC_134846.1, read as the reverse complement.
GTTTGAATTGTTTTACAAATACAAATCAACACAACCTGGTTCCGCATGTCATTTGGTGCAAAATATTACGAAGCATTAAAATGATAGCAAAATTTGAAATATTTCTTTATCAACAACCGGGTAGATATTTGTCCAATTTTTAAAACAATCTAACAAGCCTTTCTTTAGACTCTTTGATATATTTATATTTCATTATATCATATAATATTATATTATATCGTAGATATTCAAAACGTTCTGCACATTCACATTTTCAAACACATATATGTTATATAGATTATAATTCTGTTTCAGAGGTCATTTTATAACTTTTATCTGTGATTTGTAAGATAATCTTACTAGAATATTATCTTTAACTTAGTTTCGAATGTTGTTACCATTTAGCAAATTTGACTATAAAATGATGTGTACAAAAAAGCAGTATTTTTGAAAAACTGTACCGTACGTTTGAAAACAATCAGAATATATATCGTAATGTCAGACCAGCTGTTAATATTACAAATTTCATTGTAGTTTTATATCATTTTAAACTGATTTAGAAGTCGAATCAATCATCGTTTTGCTTTTACTAAAAATTGCTTGTGGTGAATGCTAGCGGAAAACAACAGAATGGGTTTAATTTGAACACCGTTTATAACGGCGAAACAGTGGAAAAAGGATTTTGGTACTTCGCTCGGGCAGTTTAACATCCTTGGCAAATCCCATCCATTTATGGTAATCATGAACTGAGACATAGTATAGTTATAATATTCTGAATCATGCATAAGAAGCGAATGCGTTTTGTTTTTAAATAATCAGATGGTAAGAAGATACCCTTTTGGGAACAATTTGGGTGTACGTAGAAAGCGAGTTGTTTATTTCTGTTTTGATATCTTTTATCTGCAAAACGTTTAAATAACAACTTTCTTCGGAGTTTTTTGTGATTTTACTTTTTACACAATTTATTTCATTCAAAGTAACACGTTAGTATAATAGTATAATGAAAAATGTTAATGTTTTTTTCTTAATATTGCAGCCGCTGACCAGATGAAACCACCAGTATCAGAGCCTTTCAAGAAGCCTCCTACAAGAAGTGGATCGCGCATGCGTACTCCTTTGAAAACTACAGTACCTGCTACAAATGGTATTAATACTGACCAGGCCGTCACACTTAGATATACCAACTCTGCAAAAGGGAAAAGAGAAAGTGAAAATCAAACCCAGGAACCAATAGTCGAGCCCACATACCAAGTTACTAGTCCAAACACATTTTGAAAATTGAGAAGTTAAACTAAAATAACTTGAATCCAAAAGTCTTTGTGAACCTTTCAGAACAAAACGAAATTTCTGTTCGTTTCTTAAAGAATGGAGGAAATTATATAACAAACAATTATCATCAATTCAATTAACTGACAAAATATTATTTAGTTTTAATGATTCTTGGACAGAACGTACTTTTTTCTCTTTTCTTTGCTTTCATTTGTTAGTCATATAACTTCAAAACATTGTATAAAATAATCACTCAAGTGCTCCAATATCAGTATTATATACATGTGGTAGTATTGTTTATTTATGATAGATAACGCCAGGGTTCCAAAAGTAAAGCGATAACCTTTTCACGAACGACAGTGAACGGTTGCTGTACTTTTCATTCCGTCCATTTAGATATGTAGAAGTCATGTTCAAGTATTATTCTATCATTTGTTGTTTTTTTCTGAAATCTGACGTCCTTGGAAATGTTTGATAACTGATACGACTAGTTACCATAGTGAAAGAATTTTCAAGGTCGTTATATCATGAATAATTTTACGTGTTCTGTTTTATGTATTACATTTTCTGTTATTGTTAAGTTGTTCAAAAGTTTATTTATGTATAAAATTTAGTTTAGTTGTATATAAGAGTGTCTATGAAGTCATAATGCTCATGTTGAATGAAGAACTGAACATGATTTTGCTCAAACATACATTGTATTTATTTCCTTCAATAAAATCTGCTGTGATATGAATTATTTACCTATATTTTATTTTGGTTATAGATAGAGAAAAAGTATCAATCCACTAATCAAGAAAAGTACAGCTAAAACCAAACAATGCACCATACACTAAAAATTGAGTGCTTAGATGTTGACATCACTAGATATCAATCATCCGCGCGATTACTTTTTACATTCGAATCTTTTGATCAGAAAGTACATATTTAAAAATTTAATTACTAGTAACTAATATAATATAACGTAAGCTTTATTTTTACAATCTTAACATCTTTAAAATGGAATTAAAAAAAGACATGGCCACCAGAGGCTATTACCGATGCTGACTAGAAATATTTTGACTATCATGTTATGTTGGCCGATAATTTGGTCATGTTGCTTGTGTCCATGTCCAAATACGACAAAATATTCTAAGTTTTCAATTACAACTTGCAGTTAACCAATTACACTGTGGTCTTTAGGGTTAAGTTTGAGTCTTGTATTTTACCATGTATTTTAGCAGAACATCTGAACCGACAAAATGCCTCAGGTACTAACTTAGTGACAGTGAGAGCGGGGTGTTTCCGAAACGGATTTTATTATGTCATTTCGTAAAATAATCAACTTTAACAATAAAATGTGCATTACTTTCGCGACTTATTAGAAAGATATCTACAATAACCATCGCTACAAAAATGTATTGAATCATGTGCATGAAATCATTTGGTAGTCGATTTCTCATTTCCTAGACAATGTCTGCACTGGCTATAACACAAAAAATTTGCACAAAAATTTAATAGACACTGCCAGCATGGGTAATTAAAGCCTTGCTTTAAAACTTCATATTGTTTTACCTAATGTTACAGTGCGAATGAATTATTAACACCACAAACGTGTCTATATTGTCCAATGAATAGCACAACAGAGAAAAACTCATGTTATGTGATACAGACATATTGCCATCATTTATTTAATGTACAATTTGAATATTCACAAGCTTCTATTCATTTTGTATCGGGGAAGAACATCAATGTACCATGCTACTCGAACCTTTGTCGATGATAATTTTTGCATCAGAAGTGGGAAAACTAATCATTGGTGTTGAGTATAAACATTTTTCAATTGATTTAGCAATCTTTGACACATGTTTGCGAAGTTCTTTAATTTACTGTCAGAAATACTGATTGGGTGCTTACATCTCATATTCCTAGTGAACCTTTTATACAACCAAAACTATAAGGTTTGCCTCGTACATCTTGATCCTTTGGCATGACAAACGTGATTTTAATTTTCAACTTCCCATTTTTAGATAGTCACATTTGCCCTACTCCATCGTTTTGCGTTTACGAATCTCACTCGATACATTAAAAATACGCTTCTACATGTTTGCAATATATGAATTTCGTTAACGTGAGTGTGTTACTAACAAAAAAGTGCTTAATCAAGAGTAAAAAGGAAGAACGGCTTTAATCGCCGGTAATCAACATAATATACCAGTCACCAACACTTATTGGTTGATCAACAATGTGCTGGTTTGTCCACTCTCTAGCGACACGTTTTTTTCTTTAGATACCACTATAGGCGTCTAATCTATAATTTTACAGATTTTGTCCAATTACCGATCGTCACATTGTTTATCAAAAAGGAGCAAGTAGTGTATTTTCAAAGGTTAAATTAAAAGATATGATTTACTTTTACTGAGTGTTGATTCGCATGACTATCGCCTTAATTCAACCTATATATATATATATATATATAAAAGTCTATAAAAAGGACCAACCAGCAAATTTACTATGTACCGGATCGTCTAGAATAGGCGATACTATGCAGATAAGGAAAAAATTATATCAGTCTAAAGATTTGCACAACGGTACTGATATAAGGTGTTATTAAACGAAAATGTTGTTATAAAATCGTGTTGACAAATATTTCGGCTCAACAAATGGCCTTCTTCTTGTGTCACAAGTTTTAACAATACTGATACATAATGTATAAGGTGTGAAAATAGATCAGGTGATAATACAGGTAAGTTTTGGTCGATAGATTTTAATCCTGAATATCATAATTTAAACAAAACACTATAAATCAATATACGTGACTGTGTATATTAACAATAAAAATAAGTGAAAACAAAACTTTTAGTATTTCTTATTGATGCCGTTTGGGTGATGTACATTAAGTTCCTTTATCCAAAAGCTTTCCCGAACCTGTCGCTGTGCATCACTCCAGTGAATGTTCTGTTCAATCACTAGAATTTTCATGCGGTTAAAGTCATCAAGTTTGTGATCTGACTGTCTGAAGTGCTGAGAGACTGGAAGAAGTGGCTTCTTAGATATATCACTCCTATGGCCATTGAGGCGTTTGTGGAAAGGCTGCTTTGATTCACCAACATATTGGAGGCCACAAACCGAACATTCTAGTATGTAAATAACATTCATACTTTTGCAGGTAACATTGCAAAATATCTTATAGTTATTTTCGGTTGCCTTACTGTGAAATGTTGACGAATGCTGCATCTGTAAACAGCATTTGCAGCGTTTTTCTCCACACGAACGACATTCTCCAGAAGTACTTCTATTATCAGACACTTCAGCCCGCACTAGTAGGTTCCGTAGACTACTAGGTTGCCTAAAAGCTATCATTGGAGGCTCAGGGAAAATCTTGGACAGTTTGGAATTCTTTTCAACTGATTTCCAATGCTCACGAATGACACCAAAGCTGTTTTTGAGAGATGGGTGATAAGTTAGAACACATGGAGTCCTTTTGCTTTTCTTTTTAACTTTTATGAACTTAATGTACATCACCCAAACGGCATCAATAAGAAATACTAAAAGTTTTGTTTTCACTTATTTTTATTGTTAATATGTAACAATTAATTTGATCCCCCCTGTAAAATGATCCGGGAGATAAAATGTCTTTGAATATTTTATCCTCTAGGATAGAAAATTGCCACAAATTATATCCCCAACACTAAAAAAATATCCACAATGATGGATATTATTTTAGTGTTGTGGGATATAAAATGTTGCAATTTTCTATCCTAGAGGATAAAATATTCAAAGACATTTAATCTCCCAGATCATTTTACATAAAAATTAAAAACAGTCCTTAGTAGGAAATTTTGGGAATATCTGTATACTACATGTATTATAACCTGTGGATATTATTTATGGGATAGTTCTATTTTATCTACATCTTCTGATCCATGATCGATATTTGATTAATTTTGGGTTTAAAATCTCTTTTATTTAATTCAAAACATATTTCAAAACAAACACTGTTAATTATTGATGATTATACAAATATAAAAATAAAACTTACCTTCATTAATTCTGTAGTACAGCTTATTTTTTTTAATTAAGAAGCTTTGGGCACGTTTTCGTAATGCTTGTTTCTCATTTAAAGAGCTGTTTTTGGGGCATTCTTTATTCAGCAGATATTTGTACAAAATGTTATACTCCTCTCCATCCATCATGACACAAATAATTATCTATTACCATTTTACTTGTTTCTTTAAAGCAATGTGCCATTTGTTAAAACACTTCATTGATCAAGATGCAGTAGGATAGTATTTACATGACATTGTATACCATCGGATATAATTTTACTGAAATATTATCCCAAATAGATATAATTTTGTAGAAATATTATCCCTAGAAATGATAAATTTCTTGGTAATATTATCCCATGTGAAATTATTTTACTACTCACTTTATCCTTAGGATATTATATCTACATTGATTTTATCCTTCATAGCGGATAATCTTTTTTAGAGTGGGACAACATTTAAAGGTAAAAAATATCCATTATTTACTAATATTTCAACTGTAGGGATAGTTTTTACTTAATATATTGTCCCTTGGGAACTTATATTCTAAGGATAATATTTAAGTTTACAACTATACACAGTCACGTATATTGATTTATAGTGTTTTGTTTAAATTATGATATTCAGGATTAAAATCTATCGACCAAAACTTACCTGTATTATCACCTGATCTATTTTCACACCTTATACATTATGTATCAGTATTGTTAAAACTTGTGACACAAGAAGAAGGCCATTTGTTGAGCCGAAATATTTGTCAACACGATTTTATAACAACATTTTCGTTTAATAACACCTTATATCAGTACCGTTGTGCAAATCTTTAGACTGATATATATATATATATATATATATATATATATATATATATATATATATATATATATATATATATATATATATATATATATATATCTAATATTTTTCTAGGGAATCTTTTGAATGGAGTTGCTCTCTCATCCAAGTTATATCTAAGTTATAAAAAGCATTTTAAAACGAGAAATCTACAAAATATCTTATGAACATATTGGTTCTTTCCAATTTCCGTATATCGGCAAACATTCACACTCGATACCTTTCCAATAAACTACATGACCGAAATAAATAAATTTGATATGTTATTTTAAATCTTTCAAGTTTTAATTGGGAGTTTTATTCTTTGGTACGCTTCATCTAATCATGAAGAGAACTTATTTTTACAAATGAGGCCAAAATGTTGCAGTCGGCATGGCGGTCTTTGTTGTGCATTCTTATTTGCCAGCACAATGTTTTTATATGATGAACAACATTGAACCAGCATAACATGGAGAGTGCTGTTATTGTGTCCTCTAGTTGGAATGGATAAGCATCCTTCTGAAGTAAAATCGGTAATGGCTCTAAAGTCAAAACAAAATCTAGGAATCTTAAAATTACATATTACAAAGAGCTGACCATGCGCGAGTACATTGTTACATCATCAACATATCTTCTTTTTAAGCTTTTCTTTTAATTTCTCACTAAATAAGAGCAACAGTAGTATACCGCTGTTCGAAAGTTATAAATCGATTGAGAGAAAAATTTTTAAAGTTAATTTCTATGTATGTAGCATTGGTGTTTGTTTTTGTTAGATTTCAGTGTTTCTGTACATGTTGTTCCGTTGTTTTCCTCTTATAGTTGATGTGTTTTCCTCCGTTTAAGTTTGTAATCCGGATTTGTTTTCTGTCAATCGATTTATGACTTTTGAACAGCGGTATATATACTACTGTTGTCTTTATCTTTCAATTAAAATAAGATTCTATTATCATTTCACTATCGTGTTGTAAAAATTTAGACAACAGTAGTTTACTGATGAACAAATATTTATACATAGATAAAAACAATGTACAAACCAAAGTTACAAACACCATTAAAAATGAAGGAACCAGGTGTATCATGAAAGATCATTCCATATTCAACTGATAATTCATCAATGGGAACTAAAAAAAGTATTTGAGAATAAATATTCAGAAAAATACATTAAAACATCTTAATCTTCCAGAAGCCTAGTATTCTTCAATTTATTTAGTGTTCCTAAAACACACTTATTTTCTGTGTCAGACTAATTTTGATCTGAGATCTGATAACTTATAGTGTCATTTAAATTTCCTATATTGACATGTTTAATTTCTGTTAATTTATTGTATACAAAATGTTGTATTATTCAAAAACACAAGGTTAAGGTTATGTACACCCAGGTTGAGATTGCTTTAACTATATTTGTATAAAAAAGAAGATGTGGTATGATTACCAATGAGACAACTATCCACAAAAGACCAAAATTACACAGACATTAACGATTATAGGTCACCGTACGGCCTTCAACAATGAGCAAAGCCCATACCGCATAGTCAGCTATAATAGGCCCCGATAAGACAATGTAAAACAATTCAAACGAGAAAACTAACGGCCTTATTTATGTAAAAAAAATGAATTGGTTTATATTACGTTTATCTGAGTTCTACAACACCCTTCTTTATTTGGTGTTCCACCTGTTTTTAAAAAAAGACTCATGAGTCTCGTGCAGACGAAACAAGCTTCTGTTCAGTTGTACAAAATTATAACCCTTTTATCTTTGATGAGTTTTTTTTTCTCTATATAATTTCAGAATTAATCTCATTTTGCATTTAGCAACAAGTTGACCTAAGATAAATTGTTTAAATGTTTAAATCAGCATTTATATTTCGATTGTGTCAAGTGCCTACTGAGACTTGTTTAAATATTAAATAGAAGAGGATATCTATATCTTGTTTGAAGATGCCTTGTTCATTTCTGCAATTGCACCTTGTCTTCTCCGGAGTGTGCCATAAATTCTGGCATCTGGACAAAACTATTCTGATTTTGAAAACATTTTTTTTTTATATTGGTTCATTGTCAGACGCAATGTGTTCCTTTTTCATTTTTTTCAAGCTTTTCTTCCTATTCATTGACAATATTAATCAATTTCAAATTATTGTGATTTTTTCGCCTTCTTTAAAAATTGAACAGCCAAGATGCTTTTCTCAATATCTGCTTCATGTTATTATCCCTTTAAGAAAAACATTAAAACTAGGCAGTGGCTATTTGACCGGCACCGGCAAAATAGCAAAAAAAAAATAATCTTAATAATTATTTAAAATCATTTTTATTACAATATCAAGCATTTATAAAAATACAGTACAATCAGAAATAAAATATTTGAAGATTTTCATAAATGAATAATTTATTACTTTATAATAATAATTAAAAGCATGAAACACATTTGTAAATACATTTTTAAATATATTTTTTTCTAAAATATTTATAAAATAGCTGATTTACAAATCAGTGTAAAATCTTTGGTTTAAATATCCTGCCAGTGATAAAAATAGTGTTATGCAAAACTACATCATAAAACAGACATGAAAGACAATATTAATAGTTGTTTGCTATGAATTTCAAATGGACACATGATTTAACATTTGCAATTGTTACAAAACCAATTATTTGTCTTTGGAAGTTGTTTTAGTCTAGCACAAGATAAATGTTGCCACTCCAAACAGGAACTACACATTACACTGGCTTCCTTTGAATCTACATCATGTGAGCATATGTTTATACATATGTAGATAGGGTTCTTTTTCTTCTCTTTATATACGCTCTAAATAGCCAGGGGTGTAGCTAGGCCAAAATGATGTGTACTCAAAGCCGGGGGTAAGTCATACGGCGAGGGGTCTTACGACCGAAGTTGGTGTTAATTGTGAAAAATTCTGCATTCTCGCAATTTTCTGGGACTTAACATGACCTCACAAAAATCATATTTTCAGCAGTTAAAAATCAACTTTTGAAACTAAATATATGGTAAATAAATTTGAAGAAAAAAATAATTAGAGAAAAACAAACTTCTAATGTGTATTGGATTGAGCTAGATTGGATAATAAGGAACAGCGTCTGTGCAACTTACATGATATTTTTTTAATGAAAAAATACATAAATAAATACAATTACATTTCTCTATGTTTTAGTCTTTTTTCAACTTTTAATTCTCAAATATAATTCTAAAAATCAAGGACCATTGCCTTTCCTTTCTTATACTGAAAAAAAAATGTGTCTGATGAAATTTTTATTTTTTCACGGTATATGTTCAAAAGACCAAGCCAGATAATCGCTTGATTATAATTGTATTTCTCAAGTCTTCTCATGGTACTGAAAGACCATTCTGCCATTGCATAGGTTCCATAAATGAAAAGAGTATACTAGTTTCCGGAATGTAGTATAGCTACAAAGTGACTATATATATATTATCATATTTTTATTTTACTTTTTAATTTATCTTATTACTTCACTTCTATTCTTTATAGTCAGATTCACCATATTTTTCTATTTTTGTCAAATTTTCGATGTGTACGCAACATAGTTTTTTTTAATTCTTTTTAGATAAGAAGTTTCAGTGTTTATATGAGCAACAGTAACAAAAGTTTTTAAATAAAAAAAATGATATTTATTATATATACTTATAACAATACAACATATATATGATCATATATGTATAACCGACTTTAGATAAATCTTTTATGTGTTTTGTGCTTATGCATGTAGGGTCACAAGTGAGTGAACGGTATACTGACTTGTATATGTTTTAATTTTGTCAACATGTGGTTTTCGTGTCAAATTAGAAATGCTTGAGTCTCAAAAGATTTTTTTAATGAGTATATTGGATATGTTTTCAGATATCCGGGAAATTAGCAGAGCTGTCCGATTTTATCAGTGGTTTAATTAATTTGGGACTGGTACCCAACAATTAGATATGACTTGTCTCTTCTCTATTGTTCCGTATTGTTGATACCAGATTATTAAAAAAGGCAAAAACCAAAACAAAGTAGCAAAATGAAAAGGTAAATTTAAAAACTGCAAACACATTAAAATCAGAAATATTACATAGATATTAAAATATATAATGAGATTGATTCACTGTGCATTAATGGTAAATTTGTCTACTTCTGAGTACTGTATACATGTACGTACTATGCTTTCATAATCTACAAGCACTTGTTTCTATCCATGGGAAGACTAGTCCGAGATAATACTCTGACGTCCAACGGCTAGTTTGCCAGTCAAGATGAGGCAGTGGGACATCAGAGCTTATCCCATATCAAAAAGTGGATATTTGCCCGTCCAAAATAGTTGCGCTGCTTCGTCGCTTCTGGTGCCAACTAACAGTAACAGCCTTGGAATTATATAAATCGGGTATCAATTTGTTCATTTTTCATTTATCTCTTCATTTATATATGATGACCACCTGTTACCTAATATGGCTCAGTAGGTTGCATTATTTCACTTGAGTCTTCTAGCAGTCCATGGTTTATGACCCCAATACACCTTATCACTACACAATTTATCATTATTTGTCCGCCATTTCTGGACATCACACAGGTTTCTGTAAAATTTTGACGTCATAATACAAAATATTTGACGCCTCAACCATTGTCTACGGAAAAGTTATTGTTGTATGACGTCAATAGTTCAAGCGGGACAATTCAAGTGGAAATCCAAACTGCATGACCTTAGAATCTGACTCACTTGGACTTTTGATGTCATACAACATGAGCAATCACTTTTCCATTGTGGTGCCATATATTTTCTATTATGACGTCAAACAGTCATTTTTCGGCTACTACTGAATCAAATTGGTTAAAATTGTACCTTATTTGTCAAAATATCCTACTCGTTATTCGTTAGAGGTCTCAAATAATTATTGTTATATACCTTTGTTTTTGGAAAAAACAAAGGTACATGTATATAACAAAGTATACATTTTATCATCAAGTGGGCCAAGAATTAACTTTAAAACGTCATTTGACATGAATTTTTGCCATTTTTCATCTTCAAAGTACATGTACCCCAGTACAACCCTTGCAAAAGCTTAAAACAGCCTTTGTCCATTGTTGTCAGACATATGGGATACTAATGATTAATCAGACTATGTCCCAGTGTATCCACCATGTTCACAGGAACTACATGTACAATTGAAAAAAGACCCAGACATAACAAAATTAAAACCAATGCTATCATGCATGGCTATAGAAGAAACCAACAGTTTGAATTAAGTACTTTTAACAACATGAACAATGTTGGAAAAAACAAATAAGATATACAATAACATACAACAACCTCTGAATAATTTTTTCAGGCTCCTGACTTCAGACACACACACAAATACTTTGTTTTTGACAAATCACATAATTTTTGAGACCTCTGATGAATCACAATACGTATATTTTGATGAATGACTGTAAAATTTTAGCTCACAGTAGGTGGAAATGACTGTTTGATGCCTGACATTAAAGGGCATTTTTACCCTAATATGAAGCTTGACCATTAAAATTGCCTTTTCTTATTCTGAAAATTGCTACTACATGTATTTCATCATGGTAACATCAATATCAATCTTGATTCAGAAACTTTGTCTTTTAACATGCTTAATAATATCCATGTAGTGCAGACAATGTTATTCACATTTATGGCACATCTGTGGTACATGTACATGTATTTGATGATTCAATGTAAAACAGGGTAATTAATTACAACGGTAGACAATTTACCATGGAGTATTAATTCATTCTGAAGAATCACCACCAATCCTAGTTTTTATGTGGATCCCTTAAGTAAATTTAAAAATAAGATGGGGATGATTGCCAATGAAAATAATGTTATCAGAGGACAAATAACTTAGAAATATTAGCAACTTGAGGTTGGGGTATGTACGATAAAAGGCTATGGAATAGGAAATTGAAAGCAAATCTTATTAAAACTAATGGCATGATTTAAATTCATGTACAAAAACAAAGAAACAAATATTTGATATACATGTACATGTACAGCAACAAATGACAATGTGATATATTATTGTGGGACAAAGATGTACAATGGAACTTTAAACATTTTATATATTATTTTTCAGGTTACAAAGAAATACAACAGGCATGACAGGATAGCATATCAAGCAAAATAATAAATTTTATAAAATGGCATCTGCAGTTGATCCATTGGACTTAATAACTATAGAACGGAGGCTATTAACTTTGGAAGCAAATACTAACAAATTTAATCTGAACAGAAATGAGAATCTTAGAAGATTGCAAGAACAAAAAAATAACTGCTATACTGAAATCAAAGCTTTTAGAAAGGATCTCGATACGTTTTTGGATAAAATTGAACAGGCATTCCATCAAGAGCTTAGGTCATTAGAAGAAGAACAAAGGGATGATATTCTATATGTTGTTAATATACTTGGGAAAGTTAATCAGACTGTCGTAACTTTAAAAGAAATGCTGAGAGAAATTAAGAACAGTGCAAGCACTGCCTATGATGAAAGTCTCGAAAAATTAAAAAAAGATCTCAGTGAGAATGAAAACTTAGTTTATATTAAACTATTTCACAGTAGTGGTGGGAGGGATCTGGACCTTAATATTTCCTTAAATCCTTATTTAAAAACATTAACTAGTGATATTTCATCACTAGGTGATGTGTATATTGCACGTGGTCCAACAGGGATACAGTTTGATGAGCATGGTGCGAAGAAAAAAGTTATGGTTGATAAGGAAATGACAAAAGATTTTCAAAGTGAAAAAATTGAGAGAGAAAATGGAAACAAAGAGAAGCATGAGAAGGGAAGTAAAGGTAAGAGCTCACATTTTATACTTTTGTGAAGGGAAGTAAAGGTAATAGCTCACATTTTATACTTTTTGTGAAAAGATTCTATGGGTTATTTTTCATTGTAACTACTGTATGTCAAACATGTCAGAAAGTTTGTTAACTGACAATCTGAAAATAAATCTTGATTAAAGGTCTGTCAATTGCAATGATTTCTATTAATATAATTAATATAAAAAAGAAGATGTGGTATGATTGCCAATGAGATAACTCTCCACAAGAAATCAAATGACACAGAAACTAACAACCATGTGACAACTATAGCTAGATCACTGTCATGACTGTATGTACAGCTTTCTACAATGAGCAAAGCTCATACTGCATAGTAAATAGAATCATTATGCACATGAAGCATGGTTTTTATTCCAATTTATCTGATTGATTTTGTCTAAAAGAAATAATGCTTTTGTATTTCAGACGTATCAATGTTTATAGTTCAATCACAAGAAAATTCAGAGCTGATAGGTAAAGTCAAACAAGAACCAATTGAGGACTGTCCAAATACCACAGAACAAGAAGATTCAGAGCTGATATGTAAAGTCAAACAAGAACCAATTGAGGATTGTCCAATTACAACATGTACAACAGAACCTTTGCCTTCTATTATGTCATTACCTCTATCTAAAGTTACTCAGTCACAAGCAATTCCTATTGCATGTACCACACCATATATTATAGGACCTTTGACGTCTGCCATTCATGCTCCTTTTGTTATGCCTGCAAAAGTGTCTTCAGCGCCTACAATGCAATTTCCTGTTCCCATTCAGTCTGCCAATAACAGACCTAGAGCCCCAGCCCCAGCTAAGTCACCCATGGCAGGAACACAGCCGTATCTTATTAGATTCCTGCCAATAGATAAGAATTCAACAATAATCAGACGTTTTCCTATTGTTATGCCAGGTTCAAAAAATGCACCTACCTGTATGACTACTTGTAATCAATTACCGGTAACTCAACTACAAATGGCACTACAGGCAATTGATCAACCAAGTCATTCAAATTTAACTCTGGTTAATGCGCAAGGAAACATTCAAAATACTGCTGCTTTACAGATAGATAGTGAATTAAAACAATGTGAGCAGCAATCAGTTAAGTTAGAAGCATTGAGTCCACAACCATGTAAGTCACCTGAGCGTGTACAACCACCTTCTATGGAAGAGCTACTTTCGGAGATAGAAAAGAATAATGAAGATGACCAACCACCAAAAAAAAAGCGTGGGCGATTCCTAAGAATGACTGATGAAGACATGGAGGAGTTACAAGAAGCAAATTTTGAATCAAAATCTACGCAATCCAACACTAAATGGGGTGTAAAAATGTTTCAAGGTAATCTAAAAAAGCTTTTTACTTTTTTTTAATGCTGAATACTATCCCAAGTAAGAATGTTTATGCCCCACCTACAATAGTAGAGGGGCATTTTGTTTTCTGGTCTGTGGGTCTGTTTGTCTGTCTGTTTGTTGTTCGTTTGTTTGTTCATCCTTCTCTCGGTCTGTCCTGCTTCAGGTTAAATTTTTAGTCAAGGCAGTTTTTAATGAAGTATAAGTCCAATCAACTTGAAACTTAGTACACATGTTTCCTATGGGGTCCGCTCGACAGACCGACAGTTCTATAGTCCGACGGTTTAATAGTCCGACAGTTCTATAGTCAGACAGTTTGATAGTCCGTCATATACAACCAGATATGATATAAGACTAATCACAGGCACTAGACTTTCTAACTGGCTTTCGACCTAACTTTTCCAAAACTGAATCCCCGTTATTGTTTTTAACTTATTTCATAGATAATCTCCCCCACACCATTGTGTAGATAAATCAATTTAAATTAATGGCATGATCAGTTTAAGTAGGTTTGGCAACCGAGAAATCGAAAAAAAAAAAGGAATTTCGCGACCTGGTGACATTTTTTAAAAATTTTAGTTTAAGTACCTTGTGTTATTTTAAGGTATATATAATTTTTTTTCTGAGACAAGTGCCTGTGCTTGGGTGGTCCCCTTCCGAAAAAACTATGTCTCTGACCAAGATGTCAGCCACAGCTGAACTTAGCTAAACATACTAGGATCCTATGGAAAATTCACATAAAGATCTTCTTGTCTGGAACAAGTGAGCCAATTAGGACGAAACTTTGGTTGAATGGTCCTTAGCTATAGGTGGTCCCCTACCAAAAATATTTCCAACATCCTCAACCTGAGAACAAGATAACCGCCACAATCAAACTTATTTTAATACCGGAGTCACACATTAGTGTATATCTCTGATAAAAAAATCATGTACACTGACAATATGCTAGTAATGTGAAGCGTACCTAAGCGTTTATCGCAGGCGTTGAAGTAACATATGTTGGCGTATATCTGGCGTTTGTCTAATGTAGATGGAATGCACGCTACAGAGGAAAAAAAGTCTCTTGAACGTATTTGAGACGAGTCCCAGTTGTATCCGGGACGATTATCCGTGCTTTCGACGTGTCTGGGACGTTTAATTATGGGCTGTTTGTTAATCCGGCGTCAAACATTGGCGTATAGACCGCCTTGTACCAAATGTAAAGAGAAAATTGACAAAGTCAGTAAAAAAATACATTAGTTGCACGCCAGAGGAATGCTAAACAATCGTTAAACGCGCATTGCATAAGTTTGAAGTACGTCGAAATAAAAAGGTATATGCTTGGTGAAAGCTACATCTCATAAAAATTTTCATCCAGCTTTAGCGTGTACCCATACGCCACATGCACGTTGAAAACGTTACAGATAAGTTTGAGACACATTTTGGGCACTTTGTATACGCTTCAAGATTGTTCAACTTTAAATTAAACGTATGCGGGTGTGTTTTTAACAAACACCCCATAATAGAACGTCCAAGATATGACAGGGACAGGCCTCAAATACATTCAAGGGACGTTTTTCCTTTGTAGCGTGCATTCCATCTACTTTAGACAAACACCATTAATACGCTAACATACATGTATGCTTACTTGAACCCCCGATACACGCTTATGTACGCTTCTTGTACGCTCAATACACGCTTAAAGCTCTTTGTACACACGATACAGATATGATTGACAAATTGAATGCATCCAAAATAACTAGCGTATTGGCAGCATACATAATTTTTTACCACGCCTGCGTACGTCGGAGCTATACGCTGATGTGTGACGCCGTTATTATGCAATGCGCGTTTAACGATTGCATAGCGTTCCTGTGGCGTGCAACTAAAGTGTACAGACTTTGTCCCCTATGATATAATCTTTCTAGTTTATATTCTAAATTATATTTTTGATCCCAATTTCATGGTCCACTGATCAACATAGAAATGATAGTGCAAGTTTCAGGTTAAAGATTTTGGTCAAGGTAGTTTTTATGAAGTTAAAGTCTTATCAACTTGAAACTTTGTACACATGTTCCTTTTGATATATGATCTTTCTAATTTTAATGCCGAACTAGCGTTTTGACTCAAATATCACGGTCCACTGAACATAGAAAATGAAAGTGCCAGTGGTGCATCCGTGTACCATGGATACATTCTTGTTTTATTATTCAATCAGAGTTCAGAGTTAAACAATTCTTATTTGTGCTTTAAATTCTGACTTATAGTCTAAGTCAAACTATGGATAAAAACTTTACAGAGAACTTAAAAGGACCTGAGCTATCTACCAGTAGTGATATGTTCTCCTCTTATGTAAGTTTTTTCTCAGTATGAGTGGTTTTAAATGGTTGCATTAGAAAGTAAATAAAGATTATTTCTGTTCTTTAAGGCTCTTATATTTTAATTCATACGACAAAACATGCCTAATAATCATGTAATAATGTTGTCTCCATTTCTAAATGATGCTTGATCTTTATGTACAGTCAAACCTGTTTTAAGAGACCACTTAAGGGAGAGCAAAAAAGTGGTCTATTAAAGACAGGTGGTCTTTTAATACGGGTTTAATCTATATGAAATGATCTACAGACATGACAGGGGAATCTAAAATTAGTGGTCTCTTCAGCAGGTTTAACTGTATTTGTTCATGGGTCTTGATATACATGAAGATAGCCAATTTTGGTAACTTATCTACTTAAAAAAGTCAACAATAACAATATTTGATTCATGGCAAATATTTTTGCTTTTGAAGTTGTATTCTGTTTTAAATATAAGGGAGACAATCCAAGTTATATACAAGTTTTAGCACAATTATAGATATACTTATGTGCTTTGTCTTTTATTGTCATAAATATTGCATTCATGTTCTAATTTAAACCTTCTTGCTACTCTTTCGACTGGCTTGATAGCTGTAGCTATAATATTTTCCAGACCTTTTAATATCGCTTCTTTTTAGTTTAAATATACAATGATATAGTGTATTTAAATAAATTTCCTTGTCATTTTAAAGGTTATATTAAAATGAAACTGTTTGTTCACCCGTCTGTTTGTCTGTCCCGCTTCAGGTTAAAGTTTTTGGTCGAGGTAGTTTTTGATGAAGTTGAAGTCCAATCAACTTGAAACTTAGTACACATGTTTCCTATGATATGATCTTTATAATTTTATAGCCAAAATTAGAGATTTCCCCCCATTTACACGGTCCAATGAACATAGATAATGATAGTGCGGATGGGGCATTTTATGACTCTCACATATGTCCCACATCTTCTTTTATTCATATGAAATTTTATAACCTAAAGCTAAGATCAAGAAAATGAAATAATTGAAAAAAAGATGGATTTCAGTTGTATGTACATGTATCAATAACTATTGGAAATGCTAAAATTGTGCACTTAAATTTAATTTGATATTTGATAATTTTGTATTATATTGTATACATTTTGTACATGTAATATGGAATATTCCAAGATAATAGAAATGTATAATTCATTTAATTAAGACCAGATGAGTATGTAGTTAAAAAAATCTTTTTAATAATATCCTTTAGACAATTTCTTCTGACCATCAGAAGTCATGGAAGATTACCTTCGATAAGTGGTTGAACTGAAGTAATCATAAACTTTAGCAATTATTAGTGGTGGATCCAGAAATATTCATAAAGGGGCGCCCAGTTAGTCTGACCGCCAAAGAAGGTCTGCTTTAGTTATTGAGTATTTTGTAAAAAAGGGGGAGGGATTTTTGACATGTCGCGCCGTATCTTAAAAAGAATTTATGATTATTGCTTAAAACTTTACACACTTCTTAGTAATATTAATCTTAAGATCTGTATACTTTTTTGTTTTAATACAAAATTTCATTTTAGAGATATTAAGTTGTTTGTAAAAAAAAAAAAGGGGGGGGGGTGTTTCATATGTTGCACTGTATCTTGAAAACAATTTATGGTTTTACTTAAAACTTTTCACACTTCTTAGTTATATTAATCTAAAGATTAAAAAAAGGGGGGGGGGTTTCAGATGTTGCACCGTATGTCAGAAACTGTTTATGATTATTGCATAATATTCACACAAGACGACGGGCATATCATGGGCTCATGGCGCAGCTGTTTATTGGTTATTATCTTGAATATTATTATAGATAGAGATAAACTGTAAACAGCAATAATGTTCAGCAAAGTAACATCTAAAAATAAGTCAAGTGACCAAAATGGTCAGTTGACCCTTTAACCCATTCGAGGCAAACAGCATCGCCAACCACACACAGGACGATGCCTTGAGGAATTGTCATAGCCAGGCCAAACGATGCCTTTAGGCATCATCAATCACTTGTTAAAAATAATTTTGTCTATTTTTAAGCCAATAAGTAGATCGGATTTTAGGATGCTTGCATATCACAATTAAAGAATACCTATTCTAACTGAAATTGATACCTATTAATATTTACTACAATACGTACAATGAAAGATCGGTAGCATCAACAAACAAAATAAACTGTCCCCATTTTGTGCAACACATGTGATTTGATGACAGAGAAACCTGTTAATGTAACACAGAGAGGAGATAGTCAGTTTAGGCAAAAGTGGGCGATTGCAGCTACTGTATGGAAGGACAAGAAAAATTTGTATGATCTCTACCATTGACGGAAGTGAGAATTCCAAAGGCAGTAACTCCTATGCCCAAAGATGGTTCTGGATCACACCACCCAAGTGTGTGATGTTGACCGCTGTGACCAGTACATCCAGTTTAATGCTTACGTCTTTTACAAATTTTACCAAATCACCAGCAAACTACATCAATGACCTCTTTGGATTTTTCTAAATCTCTTGCAACTCAACTCATTGCAGGGTGTACTACAAGGAGCAACAGTAGGAGGAGCCCATCAAACCTACTGGTAGAACATGTAGAAGTCCGACTTAAACATAGGCATTTTCCAGCAGACTTGGGAAACAAAACATGGTGTCACATATGCTGGGCCAGGGTAGCTAATGGTACACAGGAAAAAAGGCGTCAGACAAAATATGGTTGTGCTGAATGTAGCAAACACCTTTGCCTGCCACATTGCTTTACAGTGTTCCACTCAGTCAAAGATTACAAAACAAAAGGTATTGTCATGTAAATTAATTTATATTGCAACGATCATTTCATACTTTAATGTAACAATATTGAGTTTGAAACTAATTTGATGAGAAACAACAAAGAATCAAACTTTTACAATTTTCACCAAATCACCAGCAAACTACATATCAATGACCTTTTTGGATTTTTCTGAATCTGTTGTCACTCAACTCTTTTACAAATTTCACCAAATCACCAGCAAACTACATCAATGGACTTTTTAGATTTGTTGCAACTCAACTCATTGCAGGGTGTACAACAAGGGACAACTGTAGCAGGAGTCCATCAAACCTACCGGTAGAACATTTTGAAGACCGACTAACACATAGGCATTTGCCAGCAGACTTGGGAAACAAAACATGGTGTCATGTATGCTGGGCCATGGTATCTAAAGGGACACAGGAAAAAAGGCGTCAGACAAAATATGGTTGTGCTGAATGTAGCAAACACCTTTGCCTGCCACATTGCTTTACAGTGTTCCACTCAGTCAAAGATTACAAAAAATAGGTATTGTCATGTAAATTAATTTATATTGCAACGATCATTTCATACTTTAATGTAACAATATTGAGTTTGAAACTGATTTGATGAGAAACAACAAAGAAACAAACGTTTTTTTTCTAAAATGTCACTTTTCTTCATTCACATGTCAAATTAATTCAGGCCAGGCAACACAAAGTCGCAGAAAAAAAACATTCAGTAAGGATAATGTTCTTTCATCTTTAGGGAGTTATTGTACTTTATAGTAAATTTTTAACAAATTTTTCGTAAATATTTCTAATCTTACAAAAATATTCTTCTCTGAAACAACTGAGACAAATTTAACCAAACTTGGTCACAATTGTCATTAGGGTATGTAGTTTAAAAGTTGTGTCCGATGACCCTCTCTGCCAACCAACATGGCCGACATGGCTAAAAATAGAACATTAAGTGATCAAATGCAGTTTTTGGCTTATATCTTGTATAGATTTTTCTTGTGTTACAACAAAATATCTATTTTTCTTAATTTTCTTAAAAATAGATATTTTGTTGTAACATAATTTTTTTATTTTAGTGATGTAAAATGATGTATAATTGCCACTGACTTCATTTTTACGGTAAAAAATAATAAAAGTCATATTCTAGGTGAAATAATACCAAATATGATGAAACAAAAATAATGTCATAGCATATTGTAAGCTGTTTTTGTCGTTTTTTACTTCCTGCTAATTAGGTAGTAGATTGGTTTATAAACAAAAAGGAATAGTTCAATAGTAATCGAAATCAATTGAAAAGAAATCAGAATTTATTTATAAGAGAATAAGATGTGTACCCAAATTGTTATTTATTACATAATCAACATGGGATTGCGTTTGTTTTAGAAATTGATATGTAATACTGTAAATTCAGAAACTATTGCGTGCATTTATTATTGCGATTTTGTTATTTTAGACTAAAATGCAATATTGAGAAAAATCCTGTTAAGTTTATATGAAAAATTTCAAAATGTGAGTTTAAACTTTTGCAATTATATATAACCCTGTCACATTTTTTGCAATATTAAAAACTTCAAAAATAGTTTCTGAATTAATGTTATAATTAACTATTTTTGTACTGTTTTCAACTTTTAAAATGTGTATTTTTTTTTGTCTTTTCAGAATGGAGTATGGAAACAACAGGGTCAGAGGTAGATTTTGAATCCATGTCTAAAGAAGATCTCAACAACAATCTTAAGCATTTCTATGCTGAAATCAAACCTAAACATCAAGAAAAAAGGGCTTCACGTATGCCAGAAAAATATGCATCAGTGTACCATAAAAATACATATACAAACTTTTTCGCACAGCTTTAAATCGTCATTTAAAGGACATGCAGAGAAACATTGATATGAATTTAGGGACAGAAACAATATGCTGGACTCTACACTGGAAATGATGACCATAACTGGACGTTAACATCCTACACAGCACAATGACATTTTTTAAAATGCAGGACCTCAAGAAAATAAGTGATTATATATATCAGAAGATACACCAGTATCCTTACGACTCCAAGTGTGATATTTCTTGGCAATTCATTTCATTTCAAGAGGGTCTAAATTTCATCAACAACTTTTAACAGATTCTTTTCATTTCCTGAAAGATCCGAATGGAGATGAATATGTTGTAATTATTGACAAAACACAGCAAAATAATGTTCATTGCGGGAAAACAAGTGAAAAGGGGCCAGTTGATGAACTTATGTACGCAATGCATGGACATAAATCATGCCCAGTTGCAGTTTTAAATTTTTTTATAAAGAAAACAGCCCCAGAAGCTAAGTCACTCTTCAACCGTTGTGTTCAGAACACTGTAATTGTGAATTTAGATATGGAATCTAATAATGTATGGTACACTGTCTCTTTCAAGCAGATGTTTTTCCAACCTCATGTCTGATATTTGCCGAAATGCTAAATGTTCAAAATTATATACGGCTCAAAGTTTGCGAGCAACTGCTATACAAGCAATGAATGATGTAGATCATGAACTACAACACATAATGATCATGAGAGGACATAAAGCATGAAATTTTAATCAAAAGTTACAATTTCAACTGTTCTGTTAAGCAACAAGAATTACTTTCGTCAACAGTGACCCATATTACAACTAAGGCATGAAATATAAACCACAGTGACTGAAATGTTGCCCAAGAGCGATTTTAATGAAGAAGGGCATACTGTTAGCATATCAGACATTGTTTCCATGTTAGCATTTAACTTGGGTTGTCTTCTGACAATGTCAACAGTACACTTAAATGCTATTCCATCTTAAGGACCACTGGACGTTAATTAAGCAATCAACAATCAACCAATCAATCAATCATCTATTTTTAAAATAGGTTTTATGACTAATAAACCTTTTGTCAATTATGTGTTTAACATTAGCTCTCCAATTGTGTATGTAATATGATACAACTACATGCATGATACAAGGACATGATCCAGGACAAAGATGAGCTAGATGATCATTGATGATGCTTGACAGACATACCTCAAATTTTATCAACTATGTGTACATGGTTTTTTTTTAATTGTTGATAAATAAAAGTTATAGAAATTTAAAAAAATACTTAAAGTTGATGAGTTATCTACCTTGTCTGCTATGTATAAGTAATGGAATTATTTGTAACTTGTGTAAAAATGCATTTTGGGGGAAATTGGCATACAGGAAGAATTATGATTAGAAAAAAATAAGGAAAATTTATAACAGAAAGTCCCTTATGAATGATCAAGTATTAATGGCAAATCAAAAGCTTAAACTAATGGAAAACAACTGACTTGATGCAGACATTTCCTTATGTCATGTATATAGAAAATGGTGGATTAATTCTGGTTTTATATTTAGTTTAACCTCTCACTTGTATGTCAGTCACATAGAATTCTATTATATTGACAACTGTGCAAGTAAAACTAACAGATATACTAGTTATAGGTAAAAATGTCAAAAATTGGGGTACAGCAGTAAACACCCACAGTGACCTACTGTTCATGCTTTATTAGTGGCGAGTCAATCTATAGCGATCAGTCAGTCTGTCCATAGCATAAAACTGTTTCCGCTCTATATTACTTGAGAGAATCATTATAATTTCAAAGTTTATATTTGACATGTATATTAACCAACAACAGAGTTTTGTCATAATGTAAGTACAACATCTGAGGTCAAAGGTCAAGGTATAAATCTTTTGGTGTCAGTTGATGACCACATGTCCTATGGTAAAAATTGTGTCCACTCTATATCTTGAGAAATGTTATGATCTCAAAGTTATACTTGATATATATTAACATACACCAGAGGGGTGTTATAATATATGTACAACTTCCTAAGTAAAAGGTCTGTCCATGTCTGTTGGTGTGTGGGTTCCTTCCCAACAAATTGTATCCACACGGTGACATGTACTTATAATAACTTTAAAAAGTGCTTCATATCAGCTTCTCCATACAAACTGTTTACCACACTTTATTTACAGAGTGGCCCACAGAGATGACTCCCATTTCACACAAATGTTTCAATAATGGCTTATTGACTTTGTTTGAGTTTAAAGCTTTGTAACATACTTTTAATTACTTTAGATTAATAAATTCATCTAAACTAATTAAATATAAATTTTCAGAAATATGTCACCATCTATGATTTAGTAATGAGGTCACTGTGACCTTCATGTCATTGGTGCACTGACTTTGGCATTTTTTACATTTGAGAAATCATTGGTAATATATCTCTACAAATATAAGTATAGGATTTAAATTTCTTGCTTCATTGACCTATTAAATGTATACTTAATCTTCTGTCTGTTAATTATACTGTTATATGTATTAATTAAACATGTTTAATTAACCCAACCACATTCTATGTACCTGTCCCGAGTCTGGAGATGATAGGTCAATGGTTCTCTTTTGTTCCTGTATACATGCATCATATTTGTGTACAAAGATCAGGCTGCTAATTTTCACTTTTGAATTGTTTAACATTTGTCATTTGGGGGCATCATTTCATTGTGTACTAAGCAGTATGGGTTTTGCTCATTGTTAAAGGCCATAGGGGTCATATAGTCTTTGGTCATTTGATGACTTTGGTCTGTGGTGGAGTTTTCTTACAATTTCTGAAGTCTAAATTTTTGAAAATGTTTATTTCACATGAGATTTTATTAAAAGTCATATGAAACTTCAAATACAAAAAAAGATTGAACATGTGTTTTTATACTTGAATGGTTAAATTTTACTCTAAAGAAGTGAATGTAAACTTTAAAAAAAAAGAAAATCCGTTTTATTATAAAAAATCTTCATAAATGTACCCATATTGAATAATTGATTTACCAGAAACTAAATTTGACAATATTTCCTGTATGCAGTGACATTGACTTTGAGACCTCTCAGTATAACTTTGGCCATTACACAGTGCAAGAGCGAGAGGAAAACCGTGATGATAGAATGTAAACACACGTCTTCTTGAAGGTGAAAGAAACAACAGATTCGTAAAAAACAAATTTAATACAAAAAATCTTTTAACAACTGTTAAGAAATAGTTTGATTAACCAATGGGAATGCATGGAAATATATAAACATATGGCATTGCTCTTTCAATGCACGTTTCTGTCATGCTTCCCATAATGCTCTGTTTGATAGTTCAACTGTTCATCAATGTCACAATCTGGTAAACTTTAATAACAAACTTGAAAGTTAATAAGCTGGTGAACAACAACCACTGAATGAAAAAGTATTTATAGATAATAAGGCAGCAACCATTTGATTTTCGGGGGGGGGGGGGGGGGGGATATGTTTTTTTTTTCTTGACAAATTTTTTTTTCTCGACAATTCGAAAACAATTTTTTTCTTTCAATTTTAGCATTACATATAGCTAAGGGTGAAACAAATAATTTTTTTTTTACTTTTTTTTCCAAAAAAAACCATAGCCCCCCCCCCCCCCCCCCCCCCCCCCCCGAAAATCAAATGGCTGCTGCCTAAGTTAAAGATGTGAATTATATAAAAAATGTGTATGCAAGATTTTAAGTTTAGTATATGCATGCATTGGTTCAATAATTTTGATAACATTAAAATTTCAAGAAACTTAATCATATGACTTTAAGGAGGAAATATTATATTATCAACACAGAAAACAAGACAGAAAATGGATGCAATATAAACAGTTAACTGTCATTCACAGCCTTATTTATAAAAATATGTGTCAGTATATATTATTTTTTTCATTTCAGAATGGAGCAAAGAAACTTCAGGCGAAGAAACAGATTTAGAAAATGTATCTGTAGAGGAGTTAAATGAAAAGTTGAAGTATTTTTATGCTGAGACCAAACCAATGACAAAATCAAATGAAAGTATAAGCCATACTAATCCAGCCATTTATACAAAACATTCAATGAAGAATATTCGAGCTGCATTAAATCGCCATTTTAAAAATATTAAAAGAGACTTTGACATTGTTAAAGATTCTGCATTCAAGGAGAGTAATGCTTTATTAGATGCAAAAATCAAAATTCTTGAAAAGAAGGGTTTGTTAACAGGGTGCAAACACAGGGAAAATATTGACAAAGAGGAAATGAAATTATTGTGTAGATATGTATATCAGTCAAGTTGTACTGCTCTCTCACTAAGACAAAGTGTATGGTTCTGTATTATGATAAACTTTCTTTCCTTGACAAAAGAGAACCTGAAGGAATTAAAAATAGATTCATTTGTCTTTAACACGGATGCTGACGGGACAGAGTATGTTGTCATTAATCGTGAGACTTTAAAGTATTTCAACTGTCAGGATTTAGAAAAGGAGCGCATGTGTGCATCACCTTTGAAGGCTTTCTGTCCTATTGCAGGGCTTCGTTTACTTATTAGAAAAACAGACCCAAATGCAACTTTTTTGTTTAATCGTCTGAGCAGAGAAGTTATAACATCTGCTTTTGAACAAGAAGTAAATATATGGTATTATGCAAAAACTGTATCAAAAAGAACGTTAAAATTACTCATGTCTGATATTTGTAAATCAGCAGGCTGTAAAAGCCTTTATACTGCAGGTTGTCTACATGATACTGCTCTATTTTCTAAACAAGATCCAGATTTGAGAGCGCTTATGTATAATTTGTAAAAGTAAGGTTCTCTTTTAAGACAATTCATTATTTATGAGTGACACTGCCAGCTCAAATACCTGTTTATTATTGTTAATTTTTAAAAGTTTTTTCTAAAAAAAGGAGTGTAAAAGATTACGACTTAATACACATATTCTAAACTTCGTTTGTTCCAACAACTAGCACAGAACATGCTCTTTATATATCATATTTATTGAAGAAATTCCATTTAAGCTTTTATTTTTGAAAAAGTATTTATTTCTGTTACACCATTTTTTTCATTTTCATAATTTTTTATAGTCACATTTTTCCAGGTAAATATTGTGATATTATGTTTTAACTGAGACTTCTATATGTTATAGCTAAGGTGGTACCCAACACCTTGGCTAAAATTAATTTGGCTTGTTTAATTTTCATAAAATTTTGACAAAATATTTACTTTGATCCTTTGAAAAAAATTTCAAAATTTCAAAACAAATGAACCAATCACTCTCTTGGAAAAGATTGTTTGGATACATAGCAGTTTGACAAA
This sequence comes from Mytilus galloprovincialis, assembly GCF_965363235.1. Classification (NCBI taxonomy): domain Eukaryota; kingdom Metazoa; phylum Mollusca; class Bivalvia; order Mytilida; family Mytilidae; genus Mytilus; species Mytilus galloprovincialis. The sequence continues at coordinate 41,815,859 of NC_134846.1, read as the reverse complement.
CACTAATTTTGATCATTTAGAAGCTTAATATTTCCATAACAAAACTATGCGATTAAAATGTTTAACTAATTTTAAAGATTTATCTCCCTGTAGTGTTAGGTACCACATGTTTTGTTCATTAACTCAGGTTGAAGGATAGATCATAAATACATTATGTTAAATTTGGACTAAAACTAGGATTGTACCATATTCTGTCACATTGAAATATTGGATATCCTGATTGTAAATGTATATTTTTGAGAAGAACTAAAATGTTTTCAAATTTCAATTTACCAATAAAGGAAACAGTAGAAATCTTTGTTGATTTCTTATAATTCTACATCTTACAACGTTTAACCCATGACGATTAATGAATCTTGTTAATACAAATTTCCTGCTTTTTGAAAAAACTGTGGTACTGCACGTTCATTAATTTTACCACTGACTGTTCCAGGTTGAGAGCTTACAAGACCATGTTAAGCCCTACCACAGTTATTTGTTTTTCACAGTTTGTTTTTTCATAAATCAGGCCACTGGTTTTCTTGTTTGAATCTTTTCATATTTTGTCATGTCAGGGTGTTATGTCCCTTGTATACTTTATGGGTTTTGCTCTTTGTCGAAGGTTGTATGATGGCCTATATTCACATCATTAGGACTCTCGCAAGCAATCATACCACATCTACTTGTAAACAATTAATACATTATACAAGTAAGTTAATTGTTTAATTGTTTTTTTCTGAAGCTGGGGATGGATGATTTATGTTGGTGCTTTACACCACTTTTAAAATAATGGGCTATATCTTGGTCAGCTAGTAACTAGAGAGAACCACGACCTCAGGAAAGAAAACTGGAAATCCAAGTCAATTAAGATAAGAAACAAATGCAATTGCTATGAGTAGGGTTCACACTCACAACCTCAGTGTTTTAACAAGCTAGTTTTACAGTAGATGAACTTCTTGGACCACTCAACAATCATGGCCCTTGGCGGAGAAAAGACATCTCATGAAGTGATAGATTAACAACATTCAAGCAAACTCCAAAGCACCGACCAACTTAACATCAGACTAAAACAACAAGTTTAAACTGACATTAGATATTCACCAAAGACATGGAAAAATCAGTCATCAAGTCTCATGTACAATCAATAACTTCTACAATTAAATTATACTTTATTGTATGAAAATATAAATATGTCAAAAACAATCTAACAATAAAAAATTAAATTAAAACTAAACTGACAAGATCAAATTAAATGTAAATGTACTAAATATCATCACATTATTTCAAAAGAAAGTAAAACTAAAGATGACAAGATCAAATTAAATAAACTAAATATCATCATATCAATTCAAAATGAATTGTTTAAAAAAATCAAGTATTTTGAAGCTAATAATGTCATACATGTAAAATATCACAACCATATCAGATCCAATATTAAATTTCACATAAAATATAATTAAAAACACTGAGAATTGTGTTCTTAACTCATGACCTCACTTAAAATTCTTATTTGTTGTACATACTAATTATTAGTTGTAAAACACAGCTAATGCAAGCTGGTACACATTCTCTCATTCTCATTCAAAGTCAATCCATAGTAAAATAAATACTGTAAATTCAGAAATTATTGCGATGTTTTTATTATTGCGATAAATGGGACAAGGTAATACTCGCAATAATTAAAACTCATATTTTTTAATTTTTTATATGAATCAAACAGGATTTTTCTGAATATCGCAAACACAAAAATCGCATTTTAGTCTAAAATGACAAAATCGCAATAATAAATGCATGCAATATTTTCTGAATTTACAGTAAAAAAAGTACTTAAGCTCTTGATTTTTATTCATAGGTTATAGAATTTAGAAAGCATACATATGAAAGGATAGAAGTTATCAAGGAACTAAGACATTACATTAAAGCATATTCACTGACAAACTTGCTTGAAAGTTTAACACAACAACAAAACATATATAGCAATGATATGTTACTGTCAATTATCAAATTTATTTAAGTCAATACCATTTAAAGCTCTTATTTGTGACTTTAATGACATTAATCGATGTAAGAAACCATAATTGTATCACAACTCTTGATACTTCTTTCTGAATTCCATATGTCTAATGAGAGTTATTTGATCTATTACATCTATAATGAGGCTCGAGGGTACAAAAATTTCAGCAAAAATTTAAACATTTTTTTTTTTTATTACATTTGTACAAATTTTATTTATTACTTTATTAGTTGTTACTTTATCATATGGTACAAAAATCAATCAAAAAAGTAAATTTGTTTTGGCCCCAGATGACTTTTAAAATGTATATATCATTGAAAAAGCTCCAAATTATCTCCCTTTAGTGCAAAAATGCCATTTTTTTTGCATAAACATTGAAATACCACTTTTTTAAACTCATCGATGACCTATGTTTTTTTTTTATTATTTTTTTTCAAATAAGCTGTACTTAAACCAAACAATAGAAATATTTAAGCGATTTCTGTAATTATTTCTTTTCTTATTTCGATATTAAAATGTACCTCTATTTCTCCTATTAGTTCAACAGAAAAACGGTACCTTTACAAAAATGTGTGCATCTTTCTAAGGCAGATTGTGAGATTAAATGAACAGTGACCCTATTTTTTTATTTTATTTTTCTATTAAGTGTATGATAAAGTTCTTTAATAGAAAAATATAGCGAAATCCTATATTTAAAAAAAAATATTGATTTATACCCGCGAGCCCCCTTAAACATATATTTGTTACTGATAAAATCACTAATTTGAAGCTTAATTTATCTAGAGATATGATATTCTGAGCCTATTTTTGGATGCATCTTGTATTGAAGTGTGTTGTTGCTATACAATAATTAAAATCATACAACAACTTCCTTCCATCTCACTCTGTAATACATATCCAAGTATACAAAGTAAACTATTTTTATAAAATGTCCACATTGTTTCCTTAAATATTTTTTTCGCTTTGATCATGATGATTCCATTGTTGACTGTGGTATGTTTTGACAATAGTTTAATACAGCCATCTGTAGCATCTTAGCTCTTTGTGATTCTTCTTCTCGGACATGGGATACTTCTAATTCACGAGACTTAAGACGTCTTCTTAAACTGTCTAATTCTGCATCTTTCTCCTCACAGGCTTCTCTATATCTTAATATTTGTTCTGCAACAATGACAAAAACATATGATTAAAAGCATTGTAGGTTAATGTGTGTTAAAATTTTTGGAATGACCATACACTATTCTTGTTTCTATAAGAAAATCTATAATCTATGGCACAATTTTAGACGATAAAATCAGACTTGTTGAGGATTTTTTATGTTCATTTTGTAAATGGGACTAATCTGGACCTCATATTTTGAACTTCCCATATCAGACTGAGGACTCTGCCATAAAATAATTACATAAGTAGTACATATTTCTCTGTAGGGCTTTATAAGGTCCGGTTGCGATGGTGAAAAGTAAAATCATTAAATCACTGAACTCCAGAGAAAAATTCAAAACAGAAAGTCCCTAAGCAAATGGCAAATTCAAAAGCTCAAACACATCAAACAAATGAATAGCAACTGCCATTTTTCTGACTTAGCACAGGCATTTTCTGATGTAGAAAATGGTGGATTGAACCTGGTTTTATAACTAGCTAAACCTCTCACTTGTATGACAGTCACATCAAATTCCATTATATTGACCATGATGTGTGTTCAAAACAGACACAATAGGCAAAAATATTAAGAACATGGGTACAGCAGTTAAAATTGTGTTACAATCTTTAGCACAACAAAAACAAAAACATATTTAACAAAGCTCAAAAAGGCATATATATCAAATTTAACAATCTCATTCATTGCTTTCTTATTTTTGTATTTTATTTTATGTATGTTAAGGATGTTCGCTACTCCGTTAAAAAATAACTAGCTTTTTAATAGACTATTATGAATTGATAGTATATAAATAAAGAAACAAAAAAAGTAGAAAAAAATGGAGGGTCTGTGCGCTCGTTTTCGAGATTTAAGCCATTGAAAATTTGTCGGGAAAATATTCTCTCTAGATTTTTCATGTATTTAACATTGGCACAGTTTTTGTTTCAAACAGTATGAAAAAATAACAAGAATTTTATAAAATTTTGAAATATGGCTTTTTAAAGTTTATGTAATAAAATTATAAAAAGAAAAGTAGGGGTTAGTGGGCAAATTTTTTTAATGACAATACATGGATAAAACCAGAGGATTCCAAAAATCTGGCAAAAAATAAAAAATGGAGGATCAAACATCCTTAAATCCATATGGAAAGGATTGAAAGATTTTAAGTACTTGAACTGGATGGTTAGATTAACATTAAAATGGATGTAGAATTGCGTGTTTGACGTACATCAGTAAATCAGAATGTAAACGTCACCCAGATAGACATATAAAATAGTGCAGTCTATAGAGAAAACATGGAAATTGCAGACTCAATTTTGGGGCAACAAGTTTATGTCTCTTAATAACAACAGATCTTTTTTCATGTTGGTAAACCATACTATTCCTAATTTTCTACAACAAATTGACAAAGTTATAGATGTTTAAAACTATTTTTATCCCAGACTGTATATCTAAATGTAAACTGCAAAAAATGCTATTAAATTACTTGTCAGTAAAATATGGTGAATGAAAATAAATAATTTCAAGGTTTTGCTTTGGATACTTTTTTTTTATCAAAGAAGTTTTATAATATTCCATAAAGATTTGACAAAGTTATTGCAGTCTAAAAATACTTTAACCTAAGACTGAACCTAAATGTTTTCAACTCAGAAAATAACAAAATGTAATTTTTCTATGTCTCTCTTTCAAGTCTGTTGTCACAGAGGAGACAAAATCCCATCTATGAATTCCTGCTTTTTACTGTATATAACTATTGTCATTGCTGTTTTTGTATTGTTAGATTGCTGTCTTATTGATGTATAACTGCCTCTACATTGATCTATACTAATAATAATAAACAGGGGCGGATCCAGCCATTTTAAAAGGGGGGGGGTTCCTAACCCAGGACAAAGGGGGGTTCCAATTACATGTCCCCATTCAAATGCATTGATCGTCCAAAAAAAGGAGGGGTTCCAACCCCCGGAACTCCCCCTCTGGATCCGCGCCTGATAAATTACCAGATGTTTTCCTATCAGAATCTGAGAGTTGGTCCCTTAAATCTGTCTGCACTTTTCTCTCTGCTTCAAGTTTGTTCAATGCTTGATTTAGATCTAGTTTGACCTTTCCAACTTCAGCAAAAGTTACTGCATTCTTTTCAGCTAGTTCCTAAAAACCAAATGATAAAATCAATGTAATAATCAAACATTTAAACTACCAAATTTTGTTTGGATCTTTTCATGCAATACAATAGACAACTATTTTAATAAATCAAATGTTTATGAAGCCACTTTACCCTCAATATTTAACTTTAACTAGCCAGTAAAATTACTTTATAAATTTGGGTATTTGCACTGCTAATATATATATTTTAAATTTTAGATGTCAAAAATCTATCTTTTGTTATAACTTAAATACTGAAATACACAAAAAATAGATATATTCTGAGATAAAGTAAAATAAAATGTTCATTTATTTACATTTTATATAAACAAAGTTCTAACTTAACAATGAATGTATTTTTGACAAATTCCACAATATTTGTCAAACAAGCTAAACTCTAGATGTTCTTTTATTTTTCGACTACCATTTATCAGTCTCATTTTCTAATAGGTTTTATACCTGTTTCATAGCTTTGTACAATGCTTCTCAATTGATAGTGAAACATTTGCATAGGGGATATTTCACAGTAAAATGTCTACTGTGAAGGAAATTACATACACCAAAATTTCCCTATATAAGGTTTCTAACTGTGATATGCCATTACAACCCTGGTTGTTTCTTATGTTGTTTTTTTTTGCAAGATGTTCTGCTCAATGGTATCCTATATAAGTAATATTAACCTGTTGCATCTCCTCCACTCTTTTCTTCATTGTCTCTGTCTCCAGAGTAAGAGTACTATTCCTGGACGTAAGGTCACTAACAATGGAACTCTGTTGGTTACATCGGGACTGAACTTCATCTTTCAATAACTGGGTCACTCGTAACTTCTCTTCTAACTGACTGTATCTGTTTTCCTGAGTAAATCATTTACAATTGAATATTATATGATTCTATAATTCAATAAGTTCTTATTCTACAAAAGATATTATTTGGGGGAAAAATAAGTTGTTCAAGTTGGAATACAGAGAGATAAGTAAATAATACCAATTAATGAAGAAAAATAGAAGAAGTATTTGATTACTAGAATACCAGGATGTAAGTATAGAATCTATCAAAGAACTCGAGTTAATTTATCAACCAGCACCATTTTTTTCCATCCATTCGATTTGTTTGAGATTTTCATTTTTTCTATTAAGAGACTGTCTGCTTCAAAATTTACTTGAGGTTCTGTAATTTTGTTATTGTACTTTTCTTCACTTTAATCATTCGATTCACTGTTTATTACCTCCTCAGACTGGAACTTTTGTTTGATAATAGTAAGCTGTTCTTCATGCTGTAGTTTATTGGACATATTATGATTTTTCTGTCTACTTATTTCTTCTTCTAACTCAAGTCTGGTCATTTCTAACTGTTGGATTCTCTCCCTTAGATTTGCTTCAACTTCATCTGCATCTTGTCTCACTCTTGATACCTGGAAGAAATTATTGATTATGTACAATCTTTCATAAATATTAATCTATTGTATAACTTGTCATTTTACTAAAAGTATTATTTAGCAAATACAGCCCAAAGTGAAACCAATAATTCAAATTCACATCAGATCCCAATTTACATATTAATTCATTTAAATAAAGGAAAATATTAAAATAAGATTAGTTTGTCTAATGGAATCAATGAATTTAAAAATCCAGAAACCACAAACAAATGAATTCTGCATAGACAAAAAAAATAGCACTCTAATAAAAGAAATTTCACAGTTTCTTGAATTTGTAAGAGAGGATAATATAGTAAAATTTTGCCATTTCTTTTTTTGTGCATATCAATAAAAGATAAATACCTCCCCTCTTTTCTTTTTTTTATATATTCTTGTTGGCCTCACAGGTTTTTAACCCACATTTCTTATTAGCATAGAATTCTTTGGAAGTGATGCAACATTTCTTAAATATGAGATAACCTATAATGAATTTGTAATGACTGACTCTACTCTCAAACCGTTTGAATTGTATTTACTTTAACCAGACAAAAATCAATATGCAGTGTCGGATCCAGGGGGAGGGTTCCAGGGGTTGGAACCCCCCTTTTTTTGGACAATCAATGCATTTGAATGGGGACATATAGTTGTCCTGGGTTGGAAACCCCCCTTTTAAGAATGGCTGGGTCCGCCACTGATATGTCACCAAGTAGTTATAGGTGAAGAACTCACTCTTATAATCTGCATCTTATTAGATATGTTTTCAACTATACTTATTGCTTAGGTATCTTTTAATCTTAAAATCTTTTTAGGCCAATTAAAAAAAAAAAATCCTACCTACTTACCCAATTTTTGCCAAGATGTAATAGGAAACACATATATTATTTTTTTGGCCTTATTGCTATTAAACATAAATAATTGTATCAAATTTAATAACCAGTAAGTATAGGAGTTTCAAAAATAAAGTTTTCAAAATTATACCTCTTTTTGTCTTATCTGTTCTGCATCTCTAAGATCTTCCTTGTGTCTGTTTCTTTCTGATTGTATTCTTTCTGTAAAACAGGTTCATCTATATATACATGTATATACATTTTATTCAACCCTTCCATGCATTAAATTTTAATTGATTATTTCCAATTATTATTCAGGCTATCTTTCTAAAAAAAAACACAATAATTTTTTGTAGAAATGCATATTTAAAAGGTTTGAGCTAATCATCATTTGTTTACATATGAAAGGGGAATGAAAGCTAACATCAGTTCACTCAGCTTCTATTTAAGAAGTCATCATTAAATCCCGTTATAATGAAACAAATCTGCACCATTTCAATTAGCAATTTAGTGTTTTACATACCTTCAAAATGAGCACCTTTAATTTTGATTTCTGCTTGTAAATGTGTGACCTGTTCCTTCAGTTCAAATATCTGATCTTGTTGCATACGACATTTTCTTTCTGTATCATCAAACTAAAAAGATATTATACATGTAACAGCATTAACACATGACAAAGGCAAAATCCCTTTGATCTTGCTGTGGTATAATCTGGATAATGCAAGGTCAGGTGTGCATTAACTACTTAATTTCTATCACAGCTCACATGTACAATAGCAATAAATACATACAATTAAAAGTTACTGTAAAAGTTTTTTTTTTACTGGAGTTATTAACCCCAAAAGGATAAATGAGGCATTGAAATCTTAAAATAACAACCCTCATGTACTTTGCAAGGGTCAGTTGCAAAGTTTTAGGAGCTTTGCTGACAGTACCTGTAGTTATTATTAAAGCCTATGTTACAGTTCTTTTAATAGTTAATCTTCTCATCTCAAACATACAGTGTTTTAGTAGTTTATACTTTACCTTGGATTGTAATTGTATATTTTTATCACTAGACTCTGACAGTTCTTTGTGTAGCTGTGCTTCCATTGTTGCTCTTGTCTGAAGTGAAAAAAAAAACAGCATAGTATTTTTAACAAGATTTGTCAATTTTTGGCCATGCTCATGAAACTGGTCTCTTTTTTACTTAGACTTTCTAATAAATATTTTGTAATAATGTTACTTCTGTCCTAAGATGACAGATAACTTCCTGGAAAACTATCAATTTTTAAAAGTTGATATATCAATTGTTGCTGCATTAATGTCTAGTGACATATATATTTCATAAAATTGAGAAAGGAAATGGGGAATGTGTCTAAGTGACAACAACCCGACCATAGAGCAGACAACAGCCGAAGGCCACCAATGGGATATTTCATGTTTATTTAGAACAAAATTATTCAAAGTGATAAACATAATTTCAATCTAAACACATTTTTAAAAGTTGATCAGAAGGAATTCTAGTTTGACTCCATTATAGTGTGTTATGCTTGAATGGAAGATTTACAGTATAAATTAAATATATTTAGTAAAAGTCTTCATGTATACCTCTCGTTCTTTTCTCAGATCCTCATTATGAGAGCTGTGCCTCCCTGACAGTTCTTGTTTAAGTCTTTCTACTACAATTTCTACATCATGTGTTTTCTGTTCTTGTAAAGCTAGCTCAGATTCTGTCATTGATAATCTATAATTAGAATTATAAAATAAGATTTATACCAGGTAGCACAAGGCTTCAATTGATGTTTTCAGAATCAAATGCATTCTGAGAAATCTTTTCAAAGACATACAACAAAGTTCTGTGATTTTTCAAACACATCCAAAATAATGATAATAATTATTATTTGATAATAATAACCTTTGGGATGACATTTTTAAAATTTCATGAACAATTAAATTACCCATAGTCCTTTAGATAGAACTTCAGACCCTTTGTTTTCTATTACTGTAAATTCAAAAATTATTGCGAGGTAATCATAAATGCAAGTAATGTGACTTGGTGAGTATCACAATAATAAGAACTACTATTTGTATATAAATTGAGCAGTTTAAAAAATTTATTTGCCATAACTGGTAAATTCCTTTACAATGAGTCTGGATTCTAGACAATTGAGAGTCTCCACATGGTTTTGGTGCTAATGTATCATTCAACTGTTAAATTTCGGTAAACTTGTGTTGGAGAATTGCTGTGGTTTATTTATATTTTGTAATTTGGCTGTTGCACCATTATCCATTTCCAATTATTAATATGTCATCATATGTACATTGTCAAAGTTTATGCATGCAGTGAATAATGTTACAATTTACACATTACTACATAATTTCTTATTTTTTTTTTAATACTGTAAATTCAGAAATTATTGTGATGTTTTTATTATTGCGAAAAATGCAACATGGATATAATCGCAATAATCAAAGCTCGCATTTAAATTTTTTTTATATAAATTAAACAGGATTTTTCCAATATCACAAAAGTAAAATCACATATTAGTCGAAAATGACAAAATCACAATAATAAATGCAAGGAATAATTTCTGAATTTCCAGTATTTATATATACAAATTTTTAAAGTCCTTCATTTGTCCTGGGAACATATTTAACACAAAATACCCACACTAAAAGCAAGCTGGCAATCAGGAAACAATCAAGAAAGTAGGAAACTGAATGATGAAATATTTTATATATTTTAATTTTTATTCCAACTTACTTTGCAGCTAATGCATTGAATGATGATTTCCTCTCCTCTAGAGCCTCTTGTAAATGTGCCACTTGCTGAGTGGTTGTTCTGAAGAAAAAAATTGTAACTGAATTAAATGAAAAGGAAATCAAGGTCCTCTAATAATTGTTTTACGTTTTAATAACTGCAAGAATAAGTCTGAGAAGAAGATGTGACTTTTTAGATTTAATTAAAACATATCATTTTCACCAATTCTTTCTAGTTTAATGTGTTCTTTTGAATAGGTGAACTGTTCTTTTTGGCATATATTTACAACATTTTATAATTACATTAGATGTATGTTTCATTATGATACTTTATTCTGATTGGCTAACTGACCATCACGTGTTAATCCGTAAGCAATTGTATTGCTCAATAAAACTTTTCATTCATGATAACACGTGGTCCCACAATAAAGTGCACAGGTGAATTAAATAAAACAATATTAAAATTTGTGTTTTCATGATCATTGCTAAAAAAATGTAATTATAAGTATTGTATGCTTTTTTTTGTAACTTCATAGGGTTGTAAAAGCGTTGACCGTGCGCACATTTTGAGTATGTACTTCGGCCAACTCTTTTACACCCCAATGAAGTTACAAAAAGAAGCATTCAATTCTTAAATTAAAAACTTTACATGTTTATGTTTTATGGTTGCTGATTCGTTTGAGATTACTTTATATTTATATATTTCAAATTTAAAGTTTAAGGGGGTTTGCGGGTATAAATCAAACAATAGTTCAGCTTATTTGAAAAAGATAATAAAAAATATAGGTCACTGATGAGTTAAAAGATATTTTAACTTTAAAGCCAAAAATGGCATTTTTGCACCAAAGGGAGATAATTTGGAGCTTTTTCAATGATATATACATTTCAAAAGTCATCTGGGGCCAAAATGAATTGGTTTTTGGTTGATTTTTGTACCTAATGAGAAGTAACAACTACTAAAGTAAAACATAAAATTTCTAATGAAAAAAAAATGTTTAAATTTTGCTGAAATTTTGTACCCCTGATTCCTCCTTAAAATGAAAAAAAATATTTCTGTATGCGAGAAAATTATTTCCATGTTAAACACATTATATAAATTTACCTTTTTGTTTTCCTGAGGACATCTTCTTGTTTTTCAATAGTATCCATGAGATCATTCATCTGAAAAAAATAAAAAAAGAGTAAGAAATAAATTATTTATCAAATGTAAAGTTACAAAATGTATGCTCTATATACTTATTGATAATTTTCTCCAGGATCTTTACCAAAATGGGCTAAATGTATTTATAAACATTTCTGAAATATGATTTTCAAATTTTTTTCTTTCTTCAAAAATCGTACCAACATAATGTATCCATTTTTAAAATATTTAAGGTCAAGGAACAATAAATGAGGTACATCACAGATTGTAGTAAATTTTGCAAATTTTTGGCTTATTGAATTACAGCTGAATATCGAAAAAATAATGCCTCATATCTTTTATTTTCTGAAATATTACTGATTGAATTCTTTAAAGAATGGTTAACATTTGTATAGAATGCACAAGAAATTGATAAAAAACATCAAGTTGTAAATTGAAGTATGGCTTTCAATTGAATTTCGAAATTTTCTGTAATAATTTGCATGTACATATCTTTGTTATACATCTTAACTGTATTGCATTTTGGTAAAGTTATAGGTGAGAACATGAAAAATAATCTAAAAAGAATAAAATTGGTGAAAAATTGTTACATACAAATCTTAGGTGTGACTTTCAGAAATCAGATTGCAAGACAATTAAATACCAGATGTCAGTCCATGTTGTCTGTTGCATTATTTACCTGCAAAGATTTATCACTTTCTATTTGTTTGACATGCTTTGTGAGCATCATCATTTTTGTCTTGTGATCTTCACTTAATACAGCTCTGTCTTCATTTTGTCCAACTGCTGTCTCTGTTAAATGAAACAAAATGTATTTGTATTAAAAAGTTTCAGCAATTGTCAGTCTGAAGCCATCATACGGTCTGATCACATCTTTGTTTGTATACCTTACACAGAACCTATTATTTTTTAACTAACTTTTATTGGAAATATTTCATTCTTGTATTACTATTTACTATTCAAGATGATATAAGCTGTAAAGTTCTTTCCTTTATAACATTTGGTAAAATTGTTTGTTCATAATTCTTATCTAATAAAATTCACTATAGTGTACAAATATAATAAAACACTTTAAAATAATTGAATTTTACATAACTAATTAATAAATACTTAAAACTAGACAACTCAAACCTTCTTAAGGTGGTACCTAACACTACAGGGAGATAACTCTGTAAAGTCAGCTAAACGTTTTAATTACATTGTGTTATAAAAGGAATATTAAGCTTCTCAATGATCAAAATTGGTGTTTGTCAAATTGCTATATAACCAGTGTAATTTTTCTGACAAAACGGTTGGTTCAAAATTTTTTAAACTTTTATATTTTTGTTAAAGTGTCAAAGTAAATACTTTGACAAAATTTTACGAAAATTAAACGAGCCAAATTAATTTTAGTGAAAGTGTTGGGTACCACCTTAATCTAAAATGTTTTGGATATAGATATCTTTTGTTTTTTGTGTCTTCTATTAAATGTAATCAAATTGGTATTAAACCTTTGTCTTGTTTTATTCATTTTATCACAACCATTTTTGAATAGCTGACATGTTGTACAGATTGATCCAATAAATGTATAAATTTGTATACAAAAAATCTTACTTAGTTCGAATTCCTAAAACTGCATTGAAGTAGGGGCTCAATATTCAAAAATAAAAAACAATTTATGATCCTGTGAATTCAGAAATACTTGCTTTATTTATGATTGCGATTATTGAAAAATTATGAAATATTGCATACAAACAATGCTGTCAAATTTTAACGTATATTTTATTTTTTGTGCAAGTCTATTCTGACTTATTTTTTGCAATAATTAAAACATCACAAAAGTTTCTAAATTTACAGTATATTGTGAATTCATTATTATTTGTGGGATGTCAATTTAAATGTATTTCTTGGAGGCAGATGAACATCAAATTAAAATTTTCAACAGATTACACATTTTCTATAAGGTTGTATGCATACTTTGTCAAAATAAACAAAATTAAATATGCACAAAAATGAAAGTATTTGAATCAATGAAAATCGTATTAAACAGTATTGAAATATTTTTAGAGACACAATTTGATGCAAGTGAATTTCAAAATGCCAAATGACCTATATTTTTGAGTGATGTATTCATTTAAACTGCCAACAGTTTGTTATAAACTATTTTCTATATTACCAATAGACTTTAGTATATCACTAGGAATATTGTTTCCTGCCAGCTCTAGTCTGCAAACAGTTTTATTAGTCTGTAACATCTCTAAAATAGCTCTTCCTCCTAACAGACCAACATTGTTCCATCTAAGATCTAGATAAATAAACAGGAGAATGAAATGAATTCATATTTCAATAAAACTGCATAAATCAAAACAAAACCTACTTGAGATAAATTGCTTCGCTGAGCGCAGCTGGATACAACGGCAGAGGTCCAACCCTGAACAGTTGGGGCAAAAATGGACACAATATCAGCACTTGATACAGGTCTGAATTAGGATTGTATTTAGTATTTGACACATAATAGGTTACTGACCAAGAATAACCGTAGTCAAATAACTTAGAATTGGTTATGTTTTAAATTTATATTTAATTTTTGCTTTTGTGCAATACACTATGCTGTTGCAATTTACCCCCCCCCCCCTTTTTTTTGCCAAAAAAATAAAAATATTTAAAGAAATTTTCTTTTTAATTTCTGAAATCTGAAATAAGAAAAAAATGTCCCCTCCCACAATTTCTTATCCCCCCTTTAAAAAAAAAAATCTTTCCTCAAGATATGATCATTATCACAATTCAAATGTTTAATGGAGTTTGCATCCATAATTACCAATTCAAATACATTGTACTTTAAATGTGATTGGATTACCTCCCTTACACTGCTTTAAAATTGTGTTAATTGTCCATTTACCAGGAAAAGTGCAGAACTGAAAGTTGCATCATCACACTTAATAAATCATACAGTGTTTGTTTAAAATATTTGCCATTAGTTTGTAGTACATCATAAAAAAAAGACAATGAATTCAAGAAAATGATAGATGTGCCAAACCTGTGACAATTTCACAAACAGAAGCAACATCAAAATTTTTGTTCTCACAAGAAGTGTATTTAATGAGTATCTACTTCCTAAAAGAAATATAACATCAGTCGTTACATTTATTTGTGCAAAATATTCTAAATTCTATGGCCGACTAAAACCAGCGTTGTCTGAGACAAAAATTCTTGTCTATACCTGTTTTTTAGTGGTGAGCACCAGTGTTTTATTTTTGAGGTTGGTCAAGGTTGAATGTAAGTTGAATCAAATTAATTTTGGTACACAAAGGAATTTTTAAAGGTCAACTGAAAGCATATTTAGATTGATATCAGCTAAAATGCTCTAAGTTTTTGTTTTTTGATTGAAGTATTAGAAAAGCTTCATAATAATGCAGGGAATATAACTCAATAAAAATTTCAATTAATAATTTTAAAGGTTAAAAATAATGTGAAGCCATGATGGTATTATAGCTATTATAAAATCAATTTGGTAATATGTTATTTTCATTATACTTAATTTAAATCTTAGTACTTATACTTAATTTAAATCTTAGTACAAGGCAGTAATATTAATAATATATTTTTTACGTCCATTCAGTATTTTTGTATGATCTTGTTCCCAGTACTTATTGAGTGAGTAAAGTATGTTCAACAACAGAAAAAATGCATGCATGCATTTTTTCTTATGGTATTTTATATCATTTTAAAGGGATTGAAATAAGTCAAAATGTTGTCACAATATTGCTGGTGTCATAAACTTAAAATTCACAGAGTGACAATTTTCTGATTTTTTTTTTTTACTTTTTAAGAAGACACATTGAAAAAAAAAGATGTAAAATTTGTGAAATGTAAACCTCAATTCAACAAGATTAATTCAAACTTTAGAATAATTTTCAACAAAGTCCTTACCGATAGCCCTTAAAGTTTTGTTTCTCTTTAAATTGGCTGATAATTCAATGGCACAGTCATGATTGATCTGGTTGTTCCTAAGGTCTAAAGCCTGTAAGCATTCGTTTGATCCAAGACCCTCACAGAACAGTGAAAAAGAGTTGTCTAACATGCCAAGGGCATTCCATTCCAAACACAACCTGTAAGACAAAGAAATTGTTTTATATAAAATACATGTACATTTTATATTGAATTTGATTTTATCAGATGTCTTCATTTCAGGAATAAAATAAATTTTCATTGAGAAACATTTTGCGAATGTTTTAATCTATTGAATCTTTTCTTATAACGGCATAAAGATAAGATATACTAATGTATCCAGATACTCGAAGCATGTCTGTTGTTAGCTTTCAGGAATAAATATATGATCCCTTATTGTGGAAGATACTGTTCACTCAAGTGTAATTAAACAAACCTCAACACTAATAACAACTAAAAAAAATATTTGGTATAAAAACAGTTTTTCATTATAATTATTTGAATCAATTTACCTACTTTAATATTGCTTGATTATGATGTAACATTTTGCCCAAGGCTTCTGCACCAGCTCCTCTGATGTTGTTTCCCTATAAGATAAAACAGACTTTCCTAATTCTTTAAGGAAAAAAAACAACCTTTGTGAAGTTTAAACTTTAATTCAAGTTATTACATATGAATACATATATAAAATCATAATTTGATGTAAAATTAAAAAAGAAAAGGTTTTAAGCAAAAAATCGTCTGAAACACATGTGCTCAGGTGTGAGATATACAGTACATTGTAATACTAATTAAAAAATTTTCAAAATGCTTAAGTTATCATTAATACTTTTATCCAACGTTCACTTCAAGGATTATCCTGAAGAAATAACGTGGATAGAGCTTTTAGTTTTAAGACTCAAAAGTAAACGTACATGGCAGTGGCAGATCCAGAATTTTTCATATGTGGGGGCCCACTGACTGCCTAAGAGGGGGCCCTCTCTGGTCATGCTCCAGTGATTCTCTATATAATCAACCAAATTTTTCCAGAAAAGGGGGGGGGGGCGGGACAAATCCACCCCTGCATGGACTCATGTATCCTTTTCTAATCCATGATTTACCATTGCCAAGTCAACATATCTTTATTATGTCAACCATTGCTCATAAGATGCCCAACTGATTACCATGCTTGCCTTTTGTTGCTATTTTTTAAGGGATTAAAATCAGGATTAGACAAAATATGTCCAGCTGGCTAAAATATATTTTCGATGCCCTAGCCTGTATTGAATTAACAGTACTTACTTTCATATCCAGACTTTTGCAGTAAGAATTGTGTGCGAACCCATTTGCAAGTCCTTTCACAGCTTAAAAAATAATGAAATATTAGATAATAGCAACTAAATGTTTCATAATATTTGCTGGCAATACATTCTTTAAAAGTGTCATTTGCATGCATGTAATATTTACCACTTGACATTAAGAAATCACCACTCAATGTATATATATCTAATCCAAACATTGTTTCAAGTGTTAGTGTGACTACAAGGGTTCATCAGTAAATCTCTGTCACAGATGACCCTGTATATGTTTCTGTACTAGACATAATCTCCTTTCCCCTTGAAGACTATTACTGAATGGGACTTATTAGAGTATTGTACTTTTCATCAGCAAAAACTGCACCCAAGTTCACCTTAGGTTATTATTGCAGTAAACAATAATTATGTTTTTTTCTGGGAAGTATTATCTTTCATTATTTGTTTCTATTGGTCATTGTTTTGGTCTTTTTTGGTTTATAAAATGGATTTGATTTTAAACATATCATTAGGTTTGTAAAAAAAAAACACAAATTGGTTTTAGAATTTGCTAAAATCTCAAAGACAAAAGATCTACCTATTCACCAATGTCATGAATGTAGATGCCAGATCAATTGTTCAAATTTTTTATTTACATGTATAGGATTATATCATGAATAACATGACAATCATAACTTTTTGAAGGATTTTATTATGAGTTACATGACAATCATACATTTGTAACTTACTGAAGGATTTTACTATAAGTAACATGACAATCTTAACTTCTTAAAGGATTTATCATGAGTAGCCTGCCAGGTAGCACTATAAGAGCAGAAACTGCTCACCGTTCTGAAGCACCTTCATGCTCTTCATTTGTATTCTTTCATTTTTGTGGGTACCAATTCCATGGATTAAGAAAAGTTGAATTTTTGTATGTATTTGATTTTGTTGTTTGCACATAGTCTGCAAAAAAAAAAAACTCTGCATGTAAGCCTTTAGAAATTTGAACATCTTTGTCTATTTAAATTTGTGCATCATACATGTACATTTTCCCACAAGATCCAATAAACTTGGTATCCCATGAATAATAATGAATCCACAGTGTATATTTTCATGTTTTAACATCTTATTTTATAAGTAACATATATTATTATATTTATACCATCTTCACTGAGCATACAGTCGGCAAACTTATATTCTAGAAATGTCCTATCTGTTGCAATGACTTTCCCCAAAATGTGACATGGTTTTGGAGACAAACTGTTGGTAGACAAATCTAAGACAGCTTTTCCTCTTTTGGATGTGTTCTCAAAGCTGAAATTAAGAGAATTATTTCATGGCATGCCTTATCATGCTTATCCCATAAATGCATTTGGTGCTACATGTATTTACCTTACTTTTCAAAATATGCACACCTACATCATGTACATGTATTGATGATCGAGAAAACAGGCAAATTAAATGTCTTACTTCTAAAATACAAGATATAAATGACTTATGAATCTACTAATAAGAATTACTATTTTACAATAGTGGTACATGTATTGCTATTGGCTAGTTTAATATCAGTCAAATTCTCAGATAATGATCAAATATCAGTCTAAAGACATAAAATATTATACATTTGTAATACTACACTAAAACCTTGATTGTTAAAACATTCTTAACAATAAAAATTCACCAAATGACTTGGTATTATTTTCATTACATAGATTATGAAATATGAACCAACAATTATGACAATGAAAGCCCCCTTTGGACATGTTGGAGTCTAGTGATCTGAAAAAATGAATTGAATTTAGAAAAATGTTGCATAAAAAATACATTTGTAAAATACCTTTTTAACTGGTGAATTATAAAATCTGGTGGATCTGTGTGATTGTCTCTACATAGTCTAACAAAAGTGTGTCTGAACTCATCCATTATTCTATAATAGAAACAAATCAATAATATACATGATATATACTTCTTTTTTTTTTTTTTTTATAGTTTTGTATTTATTATACAGTTAATTTTTGTTAGTCTTTTTATTTTTTATAACCACTGTGTTTTCATTTAATTAGTGACGTATAAGTTTGAATATTTTGGAGGTATTTTCAAACTCTCTTTTTTCGTTGCCTTTCGGAGAACATGGAGAAAAAGTAATTTGACATTAACTTCAGTATAAAAAAAATGATGTGGTGTGATTGCCAATGAGATAAATCTATACACGAGACCAAATGTGAAATGACACAGAAATTAACAACTATAGGTCACAATACAGCCTTCAACAATGAGCAAAGCCAATACAGCATAGTCAGCTATAAAAGGCATCAAAATGACAACCTGGGAATTCTAGACAGTTCGGCACCCAGACAAATCGGCACCCAGACAAATCGGCACCTAACATAGACAAATCAGCACCGTGAAAGACAAATACGCCTTTTAAGAGAAATATTGGCAGCAGTAATGATAATGTCTGTCAATTCTAGAGATGCGCTATCAATTGCATTTTGGGAAATCTATGGTCTCTAGTTTTTATGAGTTTTAACACTATCACAATCAGTTTTTAAACAATATTTAGCAGACAATGATCATTCCAACAAACATTAAAGCATTAAAGTCCCCACACAATAATATATTACCCTGTTTTTGGTAGGAAGCAATATCCTTTTCTAAACATGTAAGAATATCATGGTCAAGTCCTTTAGAGTATGACGACCCTTCTGGTGGGTTATATACAACACATATAAAAAGACATATTTTATAATATATTGTAAATAGTACTTTATTTCATATATCGTTTAATGTATTATTCAGAGTTAAAAATTGCCAATCAGGTTAATTCAATTATCTCGCTACTAATCCAATTATTTATTATATGTGACAAACTCCTCTGTATTTTCTATATGATCTTTTTTCGGTGGTGAAGGAAAACCCTGTCCAAAATACCTAGTTCCCGTATCAAAACTACAGAATTTGGAATGTGTGTAAGAGCTGTCTATATTTTGTAGTTGTTTGTAAATGTGTAAGAATATCTGTCGTCATGGTCGTCGTAATTTTATCTTCGACTAACTTTTCTTTTTTACAAACGAAAGTGAACCAACGCCTGGTGAGTCTGTAGTACGGTAGAGTCCATAAAGTGGATACCTCGCCGGGTATGCAGGGTCGTTATGATAAAAAAACATAAAATGTAGAGAGTCTTATAACAACTTTTCTTTTTGTATAATATCACTTAAATTTTCTTTTTGTAGCGGGCTTGTTTTAATTATCTTTGCTGTCAAATGTCTAGCAATAGTTTTGTTTATGGTTAAACCATCTAAGTAATATTGTTTTTATCTAAGTATGTATCTCTATTTCTATGAAATGTGGTGTTAAGAGTATGAATTAAACCACCTATAAAATATTCGAGTTTAGTTTAGTTGTGATTACATATGCTAAGAAGGAAGCCAAAGGATAGAGTCAAAGTTAGAATACAACTTAAATATAATAAAATTCTAAAGCAAAAACACATTTTTAAACATCATTTCAATCACCTATATAAGGGTCGATACTGATGTATTTTTGTCAACTTTCTCATCATTGTGCTTTTTTTTTATTTTAAATTCTATTTTTAGCAAAAAGAAACTACTGTACAATATTATTCAAATGTTTGTATAAAAGTTCATCTTTATAATACTTTAACATAAGTATTTCTGATAAGTGTTCTTCTATTGGCATATATCTACAAGCCCAAATACTATGTACATATCCTTAAGGTGCCTAAAGGTGGTACCTAACACTACAGGGAGATAACTCTGTAAAGTCAGCTAAACGTTTTAAATACGTTGTGTTGTAAAAGGAATATTAAGCTTCTCAATGATCAAAATTGGTTTTTGTCAAAGGGTGCTATAAACGTAGGCTGAAACTACATTTTCTTATATCAGCCGGATAAGCTCTTCGAAATGCATATCATAAGAAATCTCAAATATATGCACAGGTTACTGATCCGTGTGTCCAAAGGTGGTCTGTTTTCAAGGTTTTTTAGGGGGAAAATGTCTAATTTCCAGCTGATAACTTGTACCAATTTGCATGTTTAAACAAGAGATGTTGGATTTTTTTTTTATTTATTCAGAAAGTTCATAGAATTATCTTTCCATTGATGTATAGATATCTATATAACTATGAATATCTGACTTCTGCATGATGGGTCCACTATTACATGCCCTGTTACAGAATGACGTCACGTAAAAAACTGTTGATTGCACCCTTAAGGGACAAATACAAAATATTAGTGATGTTTTAGCATAGAAATGTGTTTGCGAATGGAGTAAAATAATTCTGAAAAATATTGTACGGCATGTATACATTAATTTAAAAGCATCAGTTTGGTATATTTAATGCAAATATTACAGATTTGTACATAGCAACCAGATATAAGAAAACCAGACTCTGTGCGAATATTGAAGTTTTTCAATTTTTTGCGACGTCATGATATTTTTATTCAATCTCTCATATATTTGGAACCAAAAGTTGCATATGAAAAGTGTAGATTTTTTCTACTTTGACCTTTACTCCTGATCAGTGTTATATAAAGTTTTATTCATTATAATATATATTTGGTACTTTTTATAGTCAAAAAGGTACACATGCCATTCCTAAGAAAAACACTATTTCAATATTTTCTCAACTCAGCTATAACTTAGTTCATATAGTACTAGGAACAAAATCTATTTAAAGTAACTTTATTCATGCCTATTTCATAGTTTTTATTCTATTTATTTAAAAGAAACCCTATTTTATGATTTATTTTCTTTGTAAAACTGATGAAAATGTGATACAGGAAATGTTTGGGATTTGCCAGTTAAACTGTTTGCCACTGGCCAATATGCCACTACCGCGCGACATAAAAAAAGAGCTGTAGTTTCACTATTTGTGGTCACAATCCTTAAAGTAAGACATCATTTTAATCGGTATAGTGTACAGATTCAGAAAAGCTGAGAATTTTTTATATATCGCATACAAGGTTTTGCTTAAGGGTGCTATAAACAGTTTCGTACTAAAAACTAGGGGTATTTCCCCAGTGAGATTTACATACTGATGGAATTCCCTGCTATTTATATACCACTAAATGAAAAAGTTGATTGTTTTTTATGTTCAATGTGAAAAACATATATTGAAGTTCAATTAAAATGCCACTTTTGTCAAGATTTAAAAAAAAAAAATGTTTTTGTGACTTCCTACTATATGGGAGGCAACTCCATAAACAGCTGATTTTCACCTGTTGCAAAAAGCACTTTGATTTGTCAGGTAAGATAGCTCCTTTTGGAGCAGGCGAACGTAGGCTGAAACTACATTTTCTTATATCAGCCGGATAAGCTCTTCGAAATGCATATCATAAGAAATCTCAAATATATGCACAGGTTACTGATCCGTGTGTCCAAAGGTGGTCTGTTTTCAAGGTTTTTTAGGGGGAAAATGTCTAATTTCCAGCTGATAACTTGTACCAATTTGCATGTTTAAACAAGAGATGTTGGATTTTTTTTTATTTATTCAGAAAGTTCATAGAATTATCTTTCCATTGATGTATAGATATCTATATAACTATGAATATCTGACTTCTGCATGATGGGTCCACTATTACATGCCCTGTTACAGAATGACGTCACGTAAAAAACTGTTGATTGCACCCAAAGTGCTATATAACCAGTGTAATTTTTCTGACAAAACGGTTGGTTCAAAATTTTTGAAATTTTTATATTTTTGTTTAAGGATCAAAGTAAATACATGAAATACTTTGACAAAAAGTGATGAAAATTAAACGAGCCAAATTAATTTTAGTGAAAGTGTTTGGTACCACCTTAAATATACGGAAAGAAGTCTATATCAATATTAAACAGAATACATGTATTTGTATTCATACTAAAATTTTGACAATTTTTTTCATTTTGTAACATTTGGGTATAATATTTCAATCTTGTTTATAACGTTGTTCAATTCTAACAGCTGTAAATAAACGGCTTTAAAACTTTTCGCATTAAGTATAATATTACGTTGATATTTAAGATATATATACATTTTAATCTTTCAAATTGCCCTATATAGTGACCACAGAATGTCTATACATATTTTCTGCTAATTTTGGAAGTAAGGCTCTTGTAGTGATTCCTATGAAATAAATGAATAATGATGTCCATACAGATGAATTTCCAGTTAAAACTTGAGATATTCTGTATAAAAGTAATTAAGGCTTCACATTCATTTTGATGTCTGGAACTTATTGTCCACCATCTTTATATGCACTGTATACAACTGTCGTCTGACATTGTGTAAGAAAGAGTAACCCAAAAGTGTTGACCTTTACATGTATATATGTTTTTAGGTATTAACTCATTATGGATTGCACACACGGTTATGGTTATATGTTTTTGGTGGACGGCTTACCAACTGGTAATTGCGCCCTGGTACCTTAATTTGGAATTAGTCCATTATAGTAATATTTTACTTTAGAAAAAATTCCATTAAAATAAAAATTTAAGAAAAATTCCATTAAAATAAAAATTCAAGAAAATAAATATATTGAAGGCGACTTTTTTGTTTATAGGTGGTGCACCTTATTAACCTATACTAGTTTAAACTTATTTTAATAAATTTAAATAAAAATAAGATTAATAAAATAAATTAATGTTTTTAACTTCTATAAGGGGTTGAGACTTTTGGTTTTTGAGACTTCTGTTTTTGACCTATACTTTTACATCTAATTATAACTAAAAGAAAAATACTGTATCTTTGATATATATGCTTTCCTTTTTTGTTTTTGTTTTTTCTTCATCTGTGGTTGTAAGTGTTATGTGTTAAAAATAAGTATTGTGTCACTTGTTTATGTTTGTTTTGTCGGATACTGATATGTCCAAAATGGGTGCCGAAATGTCTTCGGACTTGGGTGCCGATTTGTCTGGGTGACGATATATCTTAATAGCTTGTTACCCTGACCTGGGACAGTAGTGTAACTGTAACAGTACAAAGTACATAAGAACAAACTATAACAATCAGTTGAAAAAGGCTTAAATCAGATGGTTACAAATTTATATACATATCAAAAACACAAGTGTTTTGAGGAAATTTTTAGTGCGCATCCACAAGTGGCTAAATAATCAACTTATTGATGGTGGCCACGTGCACGTATTGGTAGAAGTAGAAGTGGACGTGGCCGGGTAAGGCCATGAAAAGCAACATTTTAAACAATTTTTTTATTGTACAGGTAATGTAGCTTAACATGGGAGATGTTATACCTGAAAATTGAGCAAATTGTTTTTAAGAAACATTATAAATCATCTTTAAAAATTGTTGGTTATGTGTTCTAACATGCTCTCAGGAGTAAAACATGATTTCTTTGAAAATATTCATGAGATTGCACAGGAGAGTATTTCAATTGAATTTCAATATATTCATACTATTGAATAGAGATGAAAATTTTAACCAAACATATTGTATAGCTCAAATTGGACACTATCTCTAGTTTGGAACTTACAAAGTTTGTTTACACCCGGGAATGTCGCTTATGTACTTAACAAACAATATCCGTTTTGGATATTCTCAGATATATTTTTCCGATATGAAAGAACATTGTTAGTTTTATCAAGATAACATGGTTTTAGCCATCTAAAATTCAATTTATTAGTTTATTTTTATATAATCTTTTAAACATATTTTTAAAATATATTTTTTTCGAAGATATAAGCGTCAAATCGAAAACAAATTTTGACAGTAGTACACGTGAAAGTATTTTTTGAAAACCTTGTATATCTGAATGGGAGACGGGGTTGCGAAGGTAGTCAATAGGCTACGAGAAGCACAAGAAAATGGAAAATTGGGTAGGTAATGTTTCATGAGAAATGATACGATATGAAAGACAATGTTGTCTTGGCTGTGTCACAGTGTGGTGTCCACTTAACATTACAAATGAAAATTCCAATCGGCAATTTTGAGTACATAGACTTAACTTATATAAGGCAGGGCAGGTGTTACCTGTGAAAGGGAGGGCACGAAGTTAGAAAATCTGTTGAATACAAGACGGGCAAAGTATGTATATATAATAAAAAAGGATAGGATCCTTCCATATGAGCAATGATCTTACAGGTAACTAAGGACATTCAAACCCATAGTCCAATAAAGAGGGTAGTAATGCCCTTTACTGACAGTCTTCAAATGGTCATTTTCACAACCGTTATCTTCAAATTGGTTAAAATTTTACCCTAATTTGTCAGTTGGTCATTTTCAACTACCGTAGGCTGGTAGGTAAGCGTCAAATTAGTTAAAATTTTACCGTAATTCGTCAAATCATCCTTATCGTGATTTGTCAGAGGTCTTAAATATTTATAGTTGCCGTCAATGTTGAGATATATTTAACATGATTTGTCAAAATCAGTCAATATTTTTATCGGCTAAAAGAAAGTGTACATTTTATCGTCATGCACCAAAAATAACAGTTAACGTCATTTTGCAAGAATTTTTACTGTTAATGTCATGAAGGTACACCCATTATCATCCTCAATAAACTGACAACGCCATGGCCAAAAAAAAAAAGACGAACATGAGTACACAATAGACAACATAGAGGACCAAAGACCAGGCAAGACAAACCCCATCAAAAAATGGGGATGATGTAAGGTGCTCCTGAAGGGTAAGCAGATCCTGCTTCACCTGTTGCACCAATGCTATGTTGCTCATGTTATTACAAAACTGGAATATAGTATACTTCAGTGGGTCACATTCGTGAAAAAGGAACAGGATTGTAGTTACAACATTTAGAAGATATATCAGATATCATTGGTGAAACAGATATTTCATAAGGTTCAACCAACTCGTGATGGAGTTCATAAATTTTACAAAGGTTTGATTTCAACTTTATCATTTGGAACTCTTGGTTTAATAGTTGCCTTGTGGCAAACAACCCTCTCTAACACAGAAATAATGATAGGAAATAGAAGCCCACAAATGTTGTTTCAATTGGGAGATCTATTCCATATTAAAAGCGCTGCTGGAATGTTGCTACATAGAAATGTAAAGTTCACAATTGGAAAGCTTAAATCATCTCTTTTGTCATTATACCCCTGCTTTGAAAAAAAGGGGGGTATACTGTTTTACCTCTGTCTGTCCTTCCGTCATTCCATCAGTCTGTCAGTCAGTCAGTCCGTCCGTCCCATGAATATTTTTCGTCACATTTTTCTCAGGAACTACACTACCAGGATTTCTGAAATTTGGTTTCAGGCTTGATAATATTAAGTCAGCTATATCGTGTGATGCGTTTTCAGATTCATCACTCAACAACTTCCTGTTTACCGAACACTTGTTTGATTTTACACATGATAGCCAAGTTGAAAATTTTTCGTCACATTTCTCTCAGGAACTACAATACAAGGATTTCTGAAATTTGGTTTAAGGGTTAATATAAGTCAGCTATATCAGTGATGCGTTTTCAGATTCAACACTCGACAACTTCCTGTTTACCGAACACTTGCATATTTTTACACAACTAATATTATCCACTTGCGGCGGGGGTATCATCAGTGAGCAGTAGCTCACAGTTTCACTTGTTAAGTTTTGTTTTCAACCAACCCCCACCATGCTCATTTTTAATTTCTTGATGTAAAATTCGAAAGATATCCCATTAACATGATTAACACCATCATGACCTTGATAACAGCAAATTTATACTTTATAAACATTTATTGTAAAAATTAAGTGAATAGTTGGACTGGCTTTAGTCATGTTAGTCAGACTGACCTTTATAAAACTCCATGAATTGTAAACTAATATACATGATATATATATATATATGGGCAGGAATTCGCTAATGCTACTTTAGTGTGACATTGTAAGAAAAAAATAAAAATCATTATAAGCTTCTAAATTTGTTACAAATTATTGCTACAAATGGTGTCCTTCTATTTGTAACCAGAAAAATCATTTTTAAACTTGCGTCAGTTTGGAACCAAAGCAAATAATACATTTGGAGCATGTAACATGGACACTTTTTCCAAATTGAGATTAATGATTCCTTAACTTATTCAACATTCAATATCATATATATTGATCACAAAACATTGTCAATCATCAAAACTCTAAAATTTATATTTTCATTTCTTTCAGAAATTTTGTGAAAGCAAGTTTCCTCTACTTTTCTGTCAATGTTACATGCAATGTTTTAGAGATAAATACAGTAAGAATCATTTTCTTTCTGAACATGTAAAGGCTCTTTTTCATTGTGTTACCCTCACATTAAAAAATTGTATTAATATTTTTGCAATTATCTCATTTCTGTCATAAAATAGTGACTTAAATGTTGCATGTAACGTGGACACAAAAAATATGAATAATGAACCATGCCAGAATTGATCTTAAAAGATATAAAAAGCCTCCAAACAACCATCTGAATGTAAATTATACAATTATACTGCCACATTTCTCATATATGATATTATTTAAATAGTGGTTAATACCAAAACCATTCACCTAAATTTCAGACAGCAAACATATTTTCTAACTACATGTATATCAGTAGTTATGTTTGTTCATGGTGGTACAATATGGAAGGCTAAATTAAACGATATTCAAATGTCAAAATAACCAGAAAAATAAAATTAAGACCAAAGATAGATCAATTGATGAAGGAATCATCCAAAATTTCCACAACATGAAACATTTTTATATCAGTAAGTAAGCAACCCGTTTTTTTTATGCACAGGGATGAGATTGATAAGAAGACAACCACACAACCATCAGCATCCACGAAGTTTCTCACTCAATAACTAATACTGACAAAGTAAGGGTACAAAATGATTACATGTATCCCTCATTCATGTGACACAGTTACACTTAAATCTAATAGTATGAAAAACCAAGACAAAATATGGACAAATCTACGAGAGGTTGATACAGCTGCATTTATTGAGAATCTTATTTTCAATCGTTTACATAACTTCTATAAAGAACAATTTGGGTTTCATCTTTGAGGTTGTTGTCTGATAGACATATTACCCTATATCTCGTTTTATTTCTGCTGGTTAATCTTACATTTATGATAACTTTTTAAGGTTTAAACAATAAATTTTATTTCAAACATTAAAATATTCAAAACAAGTTTCTTGTTTCTTGTTTTCTGTCTCCAACATCTTCAACTATCTATCTGAAAAAAAGATAAAAGCAAAACACAATTAATCTACCCTCAATCAGAACCAAAATCCATGCATAGATTATAAAATTTACAATAATATAGAAACTCTCAAATATCTTGTTTCGATTTTTCAATGCCATTTCATCTTGAAAACTTGTTACCTAAACTACAGGAAGCCACAATTTAAAGGGCCCCATAATGACCAGTGTAAAACAATTCAGAAGAGAAAACCAACACCCATTAGACCATAGTCCTGTTTTCAACTTTATTTGGCCTTCTTTTACTTTTTTGTTTCATTAGCGTCACTGAATAGTCTTTTGTAAACGAAAAGCGTTTCTGCCTACAAAATTTCAATTCTGGTATCCATGATGAGTTTATTATTATTATTTTGAAATCAGAAGGAGCCTGAACCTCTTATAATGCAAAAGATATTCTGGAATGTCAATTATTGGCATAACAATTAAAAAAAAATGTTACAAATTGAATTCCTCATGATTTCTATAATGAGCATCAGTAAATACACATGATACATGTGTTGACTGGTGAATGAAAAGGGATAAATAAATTAGATTTTGAAATAACTATCTTCTACACTGCTGTAGAATGGTCAAATTGGAGATCACTAGTATGTCTGCATACACAGTCACCATCATCTGGTTTTCTGACACAGAACTACTATCTGACTGGCTGAAAGGACCGTCACCACCTGACTCACTAATAGGGACCGTATCAGACTGGCTAACACAGACATCATAATCTGCCAGGCTGATAGGGTTATCACCATCTGACAAGCTGAAAGGGACATCACCATCTGACTGGCTGACAGGGACATCACCATCTGACTGGCTGACAGGAACATCACCATATGACTGACTGACAGGAACATCACCAACTGACAGACTAATATGAACATCACCATCTGCCAGGCTGACTAGGACATCACCATCTGTTGGCTGACAGGGACATTACCCTCTGACTGGCTTACAAGAACATCACAGACTGACTGACTGACAGGAACATCACCAACTAACTGATTGACTGATATGTACATCACCATCTTCCAGGCTGACAGGGACATCACCATCTGTCTGGCTGCCAGGGACATCACCATCTGACTGGTTGACAGGGACAGTATCTTTTTGCAGCATCTTCCTGAGAGTTTTCTTCATCACATTTATTGCTGATCATCTTTTTCTTTCTTAGGTTTATATTGCCTGTAGATTTTTTTTTATTAAAAATTGCATGTAAATTTTCAAGACCGACACCAATTTTGAAAATACACCTCTAAAAAGAATATCTATATTTAGAAATAAAGATGAAGTTTGATGGTGGTAAAACAAGTTAAATTATCAATAATCTCTTTATAGAGCAAAGGAGTAAGTAAATGTTATCAGTTCTGTTCATGCGTGTAACATTGACAGAAAAGTAAAAGGTTGTATGTCAATGTTACATACATGAAGACCAGAAGATGAAAGTGGTGTGCTTAATAGTCAACTTTGGAGAAATAATATAATTGCTGCCCAGTAATATCTAATTAATCATTTAGGTTATAAAATGTTATATAAATGTCTGACTTTAAGGAAGTAATACCTTTGCATGTAACATAAAAAAATCTTGACACAAAATATTGTTGTCAATCATGTCAATGTTACTAACTAGTGTCAAAAGACAAATTAAACAGGAAAACATGAAAACGCTTTAATTTTGTAAAATAAAAATAAGATAATAGCTCCATATGGCAGTAAGTTTTGTTTACCCATGTAACACTGGCCTGAACATGTAAAAGTCTAAATAATAGACTGTCAATGTTACATACACAATTTCTTAATGAAAAAAGTTTAATTTGGGTTTACTTTATACATTGTTTTTTAAAATAGGTATCATAATAATAACTTTGAATATCAAAAATTAGATTAACTGTTGATTTCAAGACAGTAAAATCTTCTCATGTAACACAAAAAAGACCTGATACAAAAATCGTAGTCCATGTTACTCATAAAGTTATCATAGGAGCATCAAAGAAATTGTGTGATGACAATATTTCAGATGTTAGTCATTTATAAACTCAGATAAACTCATTTTAAAGCTCATAACAGAAGTTTGGAAATCAATGCTTTTAAAACATTATAATTCTGAGTTATGTATGTAACATTGACAGGAACACCAACAAATGATGAGGAAAAATTGCTAGTCAATCAGGAAAAAAATAAACACAAATAATTAAAACTCATTTATTTCTTTAATATCATTTTAATGAAGCAAATTTAAATTTCAACAAGATTTTATTGATTGAATAATTGTATGCACATTTATTAGGTTGTAGCATGTAACCTGGACGCAGAAGATGTGTCAATGTTACATGCCTTTAAACGATAAAAATTACAAGTAAATATTGTAAAGTCTAGAAATCAAGAAAGATCAACAACTTCTCTGTTAAGAATTCAGCATAAATTTACATTTGATTTAATATTATGCACTGGCCAATTATGCTTTAAGTGTAATAAAGTAATATTGTTTTTATTCTGGTGTCAATGTTACATTTTATGATTTCAAATTAAGTGGCCAGTTATCTTTATAATGCTGAGAATGAATACAAGTAATAGTTATTCAAATTGGCAATTAATCTGTGGTATTTCATGTAAAAAATTAGATTGATAAGGCAAACCGTACAAAAAAAAGCTTTTGCATGTATCATAGACACCTTTCCTTTGTAAATATTTTCGTGTCAATGTTATGTACAGAAATCTCTACAGCAATAAAATGAATATCGTAAGGGTCAAACCTGTTTAAATACAAGATAAACTTATATTTTTTGACAAAATTGCAAAGCAAGTCACACATCATTATCAAAGAACCTGATTTACACAGAAAGTGCATGTAACACTTCATTGTGAGGTCAAATTAACCTGGTCCCACTCTCTTATCATCTGCTTGATCACTAGTATATGCCTAGTGTGAAAGATGACAAAGCCACATTTTAATGTAATTGTCAGTGGGTTGAAATGTGAAAAAAATAATTATGGTAATGCTTACTATAAAAAGTATACAACTGTTATAAAAAGTTGAGTATTATTGGGCAGTATTGACCATGTTGACACGAAAATGAAATAAATTTTCTTACCTTCTATATATTTTTCAAACTTCAGTTGATTGATAAAAATCATGAAATCCAAATTGTACCCATTGTTGACACCTTTCAAAATTTGCCATGCTGGACCAATAACTTGTTTCCAAAGCTAATCAGCTAATGAAAAGGTGCATGTAACATTTGTTGACGGGAAAAGTTACATGCACTTGTCCATTTTCAAACGTATTTTATTTGCAGCAATAATCGGATTCTGTACAAAATGGGGTTTCTAAATGATAGATGGATCATTTTGCAGTTGATTTTCAACTATTATAGTAGAACAATTCTTCAGGCATATTCTAAATATGACTAGGGGTTTTGCCACTGCAGAAATGTCACACTTTTTGTCTACAGTTTTCAACTACCAGCACATAACAAGTGCTGATTTTTTGTTGATTTTTTTAATTGGATCAATTTTTTTTGCATTTGGCAATAAAGACTAACCCACTTTGATATTTAAACAATGTTTATTCTCCATATTTGCATGATTTCTTTATTTTTTAATTGAATAAACACTATTGACCCTAAAATTTCACTAGCGAATTCCTGCCCATATATATATTTTTTTATTATGAATTAACATGATCATTAATGATGGACAATCTTCGTCAGTTTTAAATCTTTTTATTTGTTTTAGATTTATCAGATTGTGCACTTACACAGATACCTGATGCAGTTTATATGATGATGAAAGACATCACAGTTCAAAGCTGTGATTTATCACAAAACTTGCTACAAAGTCTCCCCAAAAAGATCTGTTCTAAATTTTCAAAAATAACAGGTAATTATCATAAAAATAAAAAAAGTTTGTACTGTTATTCTTTACTAAAAATACATACATATGTTATGGAAGGAATACAGCATCATAGTTCTTGACAAGGCCTCTAAAATTATGTAATACATTTACATGCATGTGAAATCTCTGTGGGAACTTTTCCCCTAAAAAGACAATAGAAATTCAAAAATGTCTAACTACATGTACAATGTACATGTATTCCTTATTATGGTCTTTATAGGAAAAAAAGTATATAAGACATGTAGGACTAATTTAGATCCACTCCAATGTGTGTCTGTTTCAGGACAGGATAACTAGATATGTGAGTGTTGTTCTTTTTTTGCCTATCTTTATCAGTCAAGGGTATAACTTAAATAAGTTATCAGAGAAAAATAACATGCATGTGTTATTACAGACACTTTCAAGAGTTTTTTTTCCCTTAATCTGTAATAACATATGTTTGTTATCAGTTAAATATATCATAGTTACTTTATCTTTAATGCATGTAATGGGCACTTGGGAATTCTTAAAACTTTGCACAGTAGTTTAATATATTACCTTCATAGCAAATTTTCTAATTCCATTAATAAGAGTTTGATCAACCATGATGGTAAATCAATCAGACAAGGCCTTTATGCATGTTATGGGCAAACTAAGCTATAATAACAAGGCTTAGTTATTACAAGCATGTAACTTACTATATGAGAGTAAATGAGACACTTGGAATCTTGCACAGTGCCTCATTGAACACGTTCTCATCTAAAATTAGAAATTCTCATTAACGGTAATTTGTCATAATTCGTACTCAAATAGGTCGAATTATTGCTCATAAGACAAACTTATGCAAAAAGAGAAAAATAAAGGAAAAAACACATTTTTATTTTATCGAGCACTTGGAAATCGTGAATCTGGCATATTTAACACCTGGTGTATGCTGAACTGAATTGTAATAAATTAACTTGCATTTCTCAGGCCTGTATGCTAGCATACGTACCTGGTGTATGCTAATGTCTACATTTAATTAATACATTGTATTTCTCAGGTATGTATGCTAGCATACGCACCTGGTGTATGCAGAACAGCAAATATTGAATCAGATGTTGTATTTCACAGGTCTGTATGATAGCATACGAACCTGGGTGTTTAAAAAAATCCTTTACGTCAGTATAGTTGTGGTTTTACTTTATTGCCGATTTCAAGTTTTTTTTTTAAAACTAGGCTACCACTGACCTTTTTATTTTCTCCCGTTGGTAAACAGAAAAGCGCCGGTTAATTTGCAAGGCAAACCGGTAAAGCGTTCACTGTTGTAAATCTATAAATGAAAACCAATTCTTAAGTTCCATGACTATGATCGATTTATTGACCTAGCAGTTATCTGTTTTGTTTGCAAATTAAAATTACGGAAAAATGAGGCGATCATAATTTGTACAAGGTTCCAAGTTCGAAGTTGTTGACAAACATTTATATGACGTCAGGGACCTTCTGACGTGAGGCGGAGGGATTTAGACGGATAGCCTTGACTTACACAAGTTACTTAGCAGTACTGATGTTAGAATAATAGCAATTGATTACAAAACAACCTGTTTTGTTTATACTTGGTATTGGTAATTATTAAAAAGTCAAAGAAAAAAGGACTATTTATCTGCTGAGTCACGCACTCCATCTAGATGACGTCATTTATAAATGTAAACAATTTGAATGATCAATGAAGGAGTTACCCTCACGGAGAAGAAAATGGACAAAAATACGCTTTATTATCTTGATTTGAATAAACCAGAAGCAAAACAGAATGTCGGATATATTTATGGTAAGTAAACCTAGCTGTTTTTGTACATTTTTCACGATTTCATTTAACCGTTGTGGTTATTTTTATACATTATTATTTCTTATTTTTCATGTTGGGTCCCATAGGCGGATACAAAAGGTACCTGTCCCCCTTTTGTGGGAAAAATTTGGTTGATTACTTAGTATATAGGAATTACTGAACCTTGGCTGGAACCCCCTCCCCCTTTATGAAAATATCTTAATCCGCCACTAGACTGTTTAAATCAATACTGTAACAGGGTAATTTATGAAGATCTTTTTTAAGATATTTCAGATACTTTATTTCACTAATACATAGGCGTAGCAGGCCCATAAGTAATGGTACGTTTTTTGGCAAATTAGACATGGGGACACGGAAGTGTTCCGCCAGCGTCTTACGGCAGAGGGTATGGGGGCCGCTCAAGGCCCCCAGAAGCTCTGGGGTTCATAGCGTTAAAATCCTGCATTCTGCGCGTTTCCTGGCACTAAAGATCGTTTCTGAAAAGCAGCATTTTTTACTCGACAATTTGAAAAAAATTAAGTATATTAATGTCTGTGTCTTGCAGGTTTTGTAGTTTGTTTCCATTTTTGTGTCATTTACAAAGCATGCAATTATTGCGCAAAATTCATTATAAGAAAAAAAAAGGCCAGAGGTTCCTTGCTACAAGTTAGGACAGGCGCAAAATTGCTGTAATGTAAACTTTTAAGACAACCACTTCGTCAGTAGGGTGTCGTCTTGGCCTTGTAAGTTATTTTTTTTTTTTGAAAATCATGCAGCGACTGTCAAGATGAAGTACTTAAATAAATCACTGACTATGTACTTGCAATAATTTGCATCTTGTCTATTTGTCAAGAGTGTTCAAATTGGAAAAATGAATGTTACTAAGGAAATGACATATTTCATTGATCTTCAATCAATCACATGCATGGCGACAATTTGTTTTTCAAGGGAACGAGTTCAATTCAACCACTATAAAGAACCCTTAGTTCATATAAACTTTAAAATCAGTAATTGTGATATAAATGTAACGCTAAACGGGTCTTTGTTCTGTGTATTTTGGACAGTCATTATTTTGGATATATGTATCTGGGATCTAATCCTTCTTGCCCGTTTACATAAGGAAATAGCTATTAAATATTTCACCAAATATATATATATATATATATATATATATATATATATATATATATATATATATATATATATAGACACACTACCGTCTATATACTAGTAACGAAGTCTGTTTAATGTTCACATGTTTAATCACATGTACATGTATATACGATATATTTAACAGGTTCACAGCCCAGGTTCACAGTTATAAATTCCAATACAAAACGTTACTTAGTTCCAACTCTATAAAACAACATGTTACTTCATTATAATCTATATCGCAACTTAATTGATACTTCAAGCTACTACACCAATATAAGTGATCAATGCAAAAAGTTTCTTACAAAATCGTGCTATGAACCACTGTCCTTAAATTACATTAAACCTTGCTTTGATAAACGTCCAAATGTTATTACAATTCTACTGTGCAACTAATGTACCGTACATGCAAACTGTCACATTTAATAATCAAGATGAAAGATCATTCAACAAATTAAGTATAATTGACCATCAAATCTTTGATGTAGTTGACCACGCCACATCAATGTTAAATTTGTGAAGTGTAAAATATTTACTCGCATGTGTAATAAAATTGAGAATGGAAATGGGGAATGTGTCAAAGAGACAACAACCCGCCCAAATAAAAAACAACAGCAGAGGGTCACCAACAGGTCTTCAATGTAGCGAGAAATTCCCGCACCCGAAGACGTCCTTCAGCTGGCCCCTAAACAAATATATACTAGTCCAGTGATAATGAACGCCATACTAATTTCCAAATTGTACACAAGAAACTAAAATTAAAATAATACAAGACTAACAAAGGCCAGAGGCTCCTGTATATATATGTATATAATATGTAGTTTCCATTTCTCGTTTCAGCATTTTTCAAACATTGGCTATACCTTTCATGTAACTATTTATGTGTTGCTTATGAATTTAATTGTAACACTTCTTAGTGACTGGATAGGTTAAACCAATGCCTTCCTAGAAAACTATGACACCAATGAACAACACCAGTCTTTTTGCTGTTCCTGCTAATAATGTATGCATGGCTTCACTAGAAAAGGCATCAATTCTTTGGCTTTCCTGGTTGAAGGATTTGTTTTTACAACTCCAGTGTATACACAATTGTTACCATAGTATATAGTTGGTTGACCGTTATGGAATAACCGTTTCACAGATGATATCGGATATATGTTTCTCACGTCAAAACTACAATGCCCTTCTCTTTTCATGAATTTGACTTACTGTATAAAGCTAGTTATCGGGTTTGTAAAAACATGAGCAACCCGACGGTGCCACTGTTGGACATTTGGAGCAGTATCTGCGTACCCTTCTGGAGCACCTGAGATCATCCCCAGTTTTTGGTTAGGGTTCGTGTTGCTCAGACTGTGTTTGTTTTCTATGCTGTTTCTTGTGTACTTTAATTTGTATATTTCATGTCATGGTGTTGTCAGTTTATTTTCCATTTATGAGTTTGACTGTTCCTCTGGTATCTTTCGCCCCTCTTGAAGTCTATAACTTAGAGAATGATGAAAAATGATAGTTTTGCAATTCAAAATATGAATACAATATAAGGCTGGTTAGAATGCAAACCATTCAGCTTGCGTAATATCTAATAAGTGCCACCAAATATGCAGACATTTAAGACTGGGGCAAACCATACACAATAACACAAGCTTACTGAACACCAGCTCGGTTTGACAATACTAGAATGTATGTAAAACTGCAATTCAAAAAACATAGATTGGTATACAAGCAATCAATAAAAGCTTGTATGTATCCATGCAAGAAAAATAAGCTTTCACCATACACCAGTGTTGTATGCAAGAATACCGTGAACTGAAAATGTCAAACAAATATGCAAACTTTTATGTTCCAATGTGTATAGGATTATATGTTGGTATGCCGACAATCAAATCCATAAACTCCATTGTTTTACAAGAGTTTATTGAAAAGCGGGTTAGTATACGGGAATAAACCCCTGAGTGTTGCAGTTAAGAATTTTAAAAGAGCTTTCTTTCAAATTCAAATGAAGTTGAAGGCTATACATAAGTAATTCCTTACATCCATGTAATTCGACCTTTTCATTTCACAATCATACACATCTCCTTATTT
Source organism: Mytilus galloprovincialis (assembly GCF_965363235.1). Lineage (NCBI taxonomy): Eukaryota > Metazoa > Mollusca > Bivalvia > Mytilida > Mytilidae > Mytilus > Mytilus galloprovincialis. The sequence continues at coordinate 41,779,193 of NC_134846.1, read as the reverse complement.
TCTAAGGGAGGTATGCAAACATAATTAAATAAGAAATGTTACTACTCAGTAAATACTTAGCATTCAGGCATACAGACTTGCCAATACAAACATGAATCCAGAATAAAATTTTAGAATCCATGCAGGCATACAAGTACCTAGCAGAAAAAAAAAACCAAAATAAATTGGTTTACATATCCCAGGTTCGTATACAGGCATACAGACCTTAACTATGCCAAAATAAATATATTAAAGGTTCTAAATACACCAGATTTGTATGCAGGAATACAGACCTGACAAATACTTATATACGCAGAAAGTTAGAGTTCAACATACACCAGGTCGGTATGCTAGCATACAGACCTGACAAATACTAGTATATAAGGATAGATTGAGAGTTTAACATACACCAGGTCGGTATGCTAGCATACAGACCTGACAAATACTTGGATGTGCTTAGAGTGAGAGTTTTGCATTAACCAGGTCGGTATGCTAGCATACAGACCTGAAAAATGCTAGTATATGCATAGAGTGAAAGTTTAGCATTAACCAGGTCGGTATGCTAGCATACATACCTGAAAAATACTAGTATATGCATAGAGTGAGAGTTTAACATACACCAGGTCGGTATGCTAGCATACAGACCTGACAAATACTAGGATGTGCATAGAGTGAGAGTTTAGCATTAACCAGGTCGGTATGCTAGCATACAGACATGAAAAATGCTGGTATATGCATAGAGTGAGAGTTTAGCATTAACCAGGTTGGTATGCTAGCATACAGACCTGAAAAATACGTTTATATGCATAGAGTGAGAGTTTAGCATTAACCAGGTCGGTATGCTGGCATACAGACCTGACAAATTCTAGTATACACATACAGTGAGGTTTTAGCATACACCAGAGTTGTATGCAGGCATACAGACCTGACAAATACAAGTAAGAGAAAAAAGACTTAATTTAGCATACTTTTTATTGAAACATCTGAAATAAAGATGGATAAATGCTACGTTATGTATATATTTCAAAAATGACATAAAAGTATAACAAAAATGCAGAATGAGTATCTTTTTAAGGTTTATTTACTTGAACTATTTCCTTGGTGTTAAAATAGTTCATTCTAGCATCCTATGAAAAAGGTTTATGATAAAATGATGAAATTTTGGTTCGCATTTACAAAGAAAGATCACAAATCTTGCCAAAAAATGACAAACAAATATTGTTAATGCTATACAGTGAGTTTTTAACGCGAAATATATCAATAATCCCAAATGTTGTAGCCTTTTCACACAAAAATAAGTTAAGTGGCATATGAGAATTTCTAATTTTAGATGAGAACGTGTTATTTCAAGCTCTGATTATCATTTCTTACAATGAATTGAAATAAATTGTTATGCAAGTCAGAGCAAAGCCTTTAAAGAGATATAGAGAAGCTGTAATAACACCCTTTTGTTATTGCAGGAATATATTTTCTGTAATAACATAGGTGTGCTATGCATGATTGATAAATTATGAGCTGTTATATCTTGGCAAAGATTAGTATACATAAAGAAAATTATAATATCAATAAAAATAGAGAAAATTTTAACAAAATAAAGGTTGTATATTTTCCCTTTGAAACATGTAACATACATATGTTATCACAGTTTTTTGATATTTTAGCCCACAATAAAACATGTATGTTATTTTTCTCTAATAACTTATTTAAGTTAGACCCTTGACTGTTTATGATGTAAGTCTTTTTTTTTAAAGTTGTCTGGTGCAGGTGGTTGGTGCAATGATCATTTTATTGTAATACTAGCCATTTGACAGGTTCAATTTATCTGATAAACAATATTGAGACAGCCACTAGCATTGCAGACAATTATTACATTAAAATCATAGTTATCTAATTCATGTTAATATTGTTATATTCATATACTGGTAGTTAAAGCTTTCACTTAGATCATGCATGAAATATTTGTGAATGGGTATAAGAAAACAACTCCTGTAATTTTAAATTCTAATGAAACAACGTTTGTAACATTCATTTTGATTGGATAACGTCACTTATTTTCATACAATTGATGCTATGGGACGTACGCGCAAGCACAGACGGCATATGACAGATTTTAGATACATGTTTTAAGGTTGTTTTCTGTCAGTTTCATTAAAATGGAGATAACAATATTGCATTTTAAGCTCCGACGGCATCAATTGGGGATTTGATGGTCGCAGATACCCGTTTACTGTCTCCGCTAATGTGTCGCCAATAAACTAAATTTGCGACCATCAAATCCCCAATTGATGCCGTCGAAGCTTAAAATACAATACAGTTATCTCCTAATTATGCACAAATGATATTTTTTTTTTAGGTATTTGCCAGACTTCCTGTATTGCTTTGCATACATTTTTAATGAATTTTCCTGATTTACAGCAGTCTGCAGCAAAATGTTTTTGATTTACATGTTTGAAAATCACATTATCAGTCTTTATAAAATTTGAAGTTTATTTTTTTTAGACGAATTATATATATAATATGGCTGGGAGGCTTCATTTCAGGAAAATTAAACTGTCACCACAACATTTTTACTGGTCTGGGTTAGGCTTGTGGTAAGTCTTGAAGATTCAAGGAACATTATTTATTTCACATACCTGTATGAGCATGGTAACCATTGTAACAATTATTGTTCCGCTGCTATTGTTTTGTAACCAGTATTACTTTTTTACAGAATTGAACATAAGTGGAAACAAACTACATACACTACCAGACGAACTTAGAAACCTCCAAGAACTACAAAACTTAGATGCTTCTTCTAATAACTTAGATAGAATACCACAAGTTGTGTTTCAGTGTGTTCAACTTAAACAATTAAATGTGCATAGCAACTGTATCTCAGGTTTGTAGAAATTGTTTTATTTCAGTTATTTTTATACACCTGCCTAACCATGCTACATTAAAATACAAATTACCTAAAAACCTGCATCCAGAATCTGTTAAACCATGAAATCTACCGGTAATGTCTTTTAACCATGTTTTTTCCTTCTAATTCCTTTAGAACATGTATCAAATGTATGTAAATGAACAAATCCAATCGGGCACTGAATTTTGTGTAATGTTTTTATAAGTAAACAGTTAATTTATAGGGCTATTACAGAATAATTACAGATGTGAAGTGAAATGTGGAGGATAGATTTTTATATACCAGACTAACAGTAGAAATATATTACAATAATCATATCAACTTAAGTTATGATAATAATACTCTATTGCCACAAATCTAGCATTTTTATCATTATGTGCACATTACATTCATAAATGCATGAATTGAGAATTTACAGTGTACATAAAATTGGTGTTTTCTTTGTAAAAAGACAACTGAGTTATAATATTTCATCACTGAATTTTTCATAACAGATTTTTGCTTTCTTGTAGAAGTAGATGTTATGAGACTAGAAGCTATGGACTCACTAGAAACGTTAAACATAAAAGGCAACCCTCTTCCAGACGATGTCAAATCACAATTGTCGGACAGCAGATTGAACATAATCAAAAGCTAATCCTTCCATAGCATACACTGATAAATGCAGTAGACTATCTTATGTGCAAGACCCTGAGTTAAAACCGATTTTTGTGGTTATATTATGTTGCCATTATCATTACTCCTGAAAGGGATCACCACAGACTAATTTTTGAAGTTGGAGCTTATTAAATGATTATTTTAATCATTATATTTTTTCATGCCTTTTGAAATAAGTTTAAAGTACATATTAATTTGTGTACAAAAATGTATATGGTTATTATGGTATCTTTAATTCATGTCAAAATATGAAAACTTTTATCAGTTTATCTGTGTTAAATTTATTCTTCTAAATAATTTTCCAAATTATTTCTCTTAATCTCTAAATTTATGGTGGTGCTGAGAAAATCAAAATTGGTGCTAGAAATACAAGGATGGTACTAAAATTTCATGAGTGGAGGAGCACCATCCTTAAATAGCCTGTGGTGATCCCTGTAACTACTAGTATATTAAACATAAACCAGAAAATACAACTAATATTGATGTATGTTATGTATGTAGTATTATTCATTGGAGAAAATGTTTACTTCTTTAAGGTGGTACCCAACACTTTCACTAAAATTAATTTGGCTCGTTTAATTTTTCATAAAATTTTGTCAAAGTATTTACTTTGACCCTTTAACAAAAATATAAAAAATTTCAAAAATTTTGAACTAACCATTTTGTCAGAAAAATTACACTGGTTATATAGCAATTTTGATCATTGAGAAGCTTAATATTCCCTTTACAACACAACGTAATTAAAACGTTAAGCTGACTTTACAGAGTTATCTCCCTGTAGTGTTAGGTACCACCTTAATATCTACACTCAAGACTTACACAAAGAAAGATAGGATTAATGTTATTATTATGCAAGAGACATTCTAACTTTCCACATATTTTGTACTGTACTAGGTCATATGTATCTGACCTATCTTGCAAATATAAAGCATTTGTATTGTTATTAATCTTTTATTTGTCCATAACTGTGACTTCTAAGTCGGATACTTATGTTAGGTAAATATTATGTAAAAGTAATGTCCAGATGTCCTTATTTTGCTGTAACAGCATTTGAATGCTTGAATCAACTTTTGATTCATATGAACTATATTGAAACAATTGAACAAAAAACCTTTTATTAATTATTTTGTAAGTTTATTAGGGCCCCGCCGACTAAGGCGGGTCGCCCTATAGTGATCAGTCTGTCCGTCCGTCCGTCCGTCTGTCCGTCCGTCCGTCCATCCGTCCGTCCGTCCGTAACACTTTAACTTTGTGTCCGCTCTATATCTTAAAAACCGTTATGATTTCAAAGTTTATACTTGACATCCATTTTAACCAACACCAGAGGGTGTGTCATGATGTATGTAAAACTTCCTAGGTCAAAGGTCAAGGTCAAAAACTTTGGTTTCAGTTGACAACCCTGTGTCCTGTGGTGAAGATCGTGTCCGCTCTATATCTTGAGAACCGTTATGATTTCAAAATTTATACTTGACATGTATATGAACCAACACCAGAGGGTGTGTCATAATTTATGAACGACTGCCTAGGGCAAAGTTCAAGGTCAAAAACTTTGGTTTCAGTTGACAACCCCATGTCCTATGGTAAAGATTGTGTCCGCTCTATATCTTGAGAACCGTTATCATTTCAAAGTTTATACTTGACATGTTTATAAACCAACACCAAAGGGTGTGTCATCATTTATTTACAACTTCCTAGGTCAAAGGTCAAGGTCAAAAACTTTGATTTCAGTTGACAAACCCATGTCCTATATGGTAAAGATACAATTTTTTAATGCACATTATTCACAGCGGGGCCCACAGAGATGGCTCCCATCTCAATGATATCTAGTTTATTATTGTGATATTTAAAGAAAGTATTTATAGGAATATTGTTTTTGTGTTTATTTGTTTTATGATAACTAATGCATCTAGATTAATCAGATTTTGAAAAAAGTTGTTTTTATAAAATACATGTATCTGTATAATGCACTTACAAGTCTCTGTGTTTAAGACTATACTTTGACCTATAATGGTTTACTTTTACAAATTGTGACTTGGATGTAGAGTTGTCTCATTGGCACTCATATCACTTCTTCTTATATATATTTACAGTACTTCATATCAATTACACACATGCATTTATACCTATATACATTATACATGTATAATATTAAAACCAGATGTGAACTCAAAGTTTTGAAATAAGGAAGAAGTTTGCTACTTTTTAAAAAATTCTAATGGGAAACTTAAATTTTTGAAATATTTTTTTTTCAATATTTAGAGTGTTCACTCAAAACTTTAATTTTGTATTTTTGATAAATTAATCCCTAGCATAGAGAAATACCAAAATATAATTGGCTTATATCTCAGAAACTACATCATATCACCAAGTCTTTACAACTGTAAATCAAGTTGTCATATACTGTGTAGTTATTTATTTTTTGAGAAAAACTTTGTGTTTGTGGATATTTGATTCAGTGGTTGTGACAAAGTCCTCATACAGCCTTTAGAAAATTTGTACTTCATTGAAAATTTTTATTTGTAATTTATATGTACTCTCTTAATCCATGAAAAATTGAAACTCTACAAATAATAATAAATCCATAGTACTAAAAAGGAATAATTTCAGTATTACATACAACATACAAGCTGAAAATTTGTAATCCACTATACTATAAAAATATGTTTTTCTAAGTATTGCAAAATTTTTATATAGAAATTACTTACATTTATTATGTTTTTTTAAGGTATTAAAGGTTGTTATTGCTTTTCTTTTCGATACCTATTTCATATACATTATTTTCTCCACATTATATTGAATCTGTTTAAGAAAAATGTATGATGTCTGATCAACATGTTGACAAATCAAACCTCTGGTCAACCTGTTCCTTTTATAAAAAAAATAATCATCAACTCATTAGTCCTGATAAGTGATAATCCCTAATTCTAGCAAAATTAGAGGCCTAATCCTTACGTCCTCAAAAAGAATCCTTCCACCCCTTTTGTTATGTTGTTTATTCACAAGAAAGGAATATGGTGTTTTCACTTTGAAGGTATGAGGTCATTTACCATCAAAGGTCAGGGACACAATATGAAATTGTAGGAAATAAACAATTCACTTAATCTTTACTACACATGTCAAAGATCAAACAAAACTAATTTTGCATTTCACTCAAAGAGGTATACATTTGTATGTTGTGTACACAAATAAGAATTGGGAATATTATTTTTACCAGCACTATGTAATTTAGCATTAAAAAATGTATTTCAAATTTAAAACAAAAATTGACATTTTGGTTTCAAATTGAAATGTCAAATCGTCTTAATGTATTTTTTTAGCAAGATTTTGTTTTTGAAAGTGACATAAAGAGTCGTCATTTATTATTTGAGTTTTGATATGAAATCTATATTATCTTTTGTTTCATAGCAGTTTTATAAATGTTATATTTTGTGGTAGTTGTACACCGTGAATCTTATTTTAATGGATTATTTATAATTTAAGGATATGATATGTATTTTGTTATTCTTAGGAATGTTGAACAAGCCTTCGATTTAAACATTATTTTAAACCAATTCAGATGTGTCGTTAAAGATTTTAGCATATTTTTTTTTTGTAATAAATAAATTCAAAAGTATTTGATTATTTGCTTGTGGCAATTTCTAAACTGGGGCTTGCTGTTCCCTGAATCAGCGACATCAACAATTTGTTAAAGTGTGTGATTAGGCCAGTTTATGGGGAACAACTTATGGTAAGTTGCCATGGAGATTATTTTAAAGGTATTGAGTCTCTTGACCCCTTAGGCTGGTCTATTGACTGAAACTTTTCATTAGTTTAGACTAGGTCAGTTTGAGGAGAACCACTAATGATAAATTAAAACAGGTAGTTGTATTATTATTTTAACATTTCTCATTCCATGGATATTATATAGGTGGTTTGGTCATAGTCCATTAAAGGAAGTTATTTGCATTTTTTGTATGTTTTAAAAAATTGACAGATGTCAAGTTGGTTCAATAGTCAACATTCAGATTTTTATTTTTTTGCATCATTTTTAACATTTCGTTGAACATTCGTCTTCAAGATTCAACATTCGTTTTCAACTTTCAACATTCGTTTTCAACATTCATTTTCAACGTTCAACATTTGTTTTCAACATTCGTTTTAATGCCCCATTTATGGGCATCATGTTTATTGGTCTGTCCGTCCGTCCGTTCGTTTGTCCGTTTGTCCCGCTTCATGTTAAAGTTTTTAGTCGAGGTAGTTTTTGATGAAGTTGAAGTCCAATCAACTGTTATGCCCCATTTATGGCCATTTTGTTTTCTGGTCTGTGCGTCTGTCTGTTCATTCGTCTGTGAAGTTGAAGTCCAATCAACTTGACCTCATTTTCACGGTCTACTGAACATAGAAAATGATAGTGTGGATGGGGCATCCGTGTACCTCGGGACACATTCTTCTTAACATTTAACATTCGTTTGCAACATTCAACATTAGTTTTCAATATTCGATTTTCAGCATGCAACATTCGTTTTCGACTTTCAACATTTGATTTCAACATTCAACATTAAATTTTTCTTTTGTTTTCAACATTCATTTTCAACAATCGATTTCTAACATTCATCATTCGTTTTCAACATTCAAATTCATAAAAAGTGTGACTATTTTAATATCAACATTTATATTTTACTAGAATGAAATTCAAAACAGTGTAGCTGTGGCCATTTATTGACACATTAAAATCATCCATTGACTGGGACAATTTACTTGAACGTTTGTCTATAACGACCACTGTTCACGACGTACCTACGATAGACATTTAAACTGTGGGGTCACCAAAGGTTTCTTAATGCCTTTAATTATGAAATAATTCGAAAAATTAATCAGGAATAACCTTTGTGTTTTGATTTATATAATTGATATAAATCAAAATATCGTGTTATTTCTGATTAATTTTTCGAATTACTTTATTTAGGTGTTGAGAACCTTTGGTGACCCCATAGTTTAAGTGTCTTTAAAAAGTACATAGTGAGCATTGGTCGTTACATACAAACGTTCACCTAAATTGTCCCAGTCAATGGATGATTTTAATGTGTCAATCAATGGCCACAGCTACACTGTTTTGAATTTCATTCTATCTAAAAAGTAAAACACAAAAATACTGACTCGAGGAAAATTTAAAACAGAAAGTCCCTAATCAAATGGCAAAATCAAAAGCACTAACACATCAAACAAATGGATAACAACTGTCATATTCCTGACTTTGTACCCAAATGTTTGTATGTAGAAAATAGTGGATTAAACTGGTTTTAAAGCTAGCTAAACCTCTCACTTGTTAAATTACATGTATACTACATATAAACACTAGACTTGTATGTTTCAAGTGATTAATTTAAAGATCTGTAGTAAACAAATGAATAGCATTGCATGAACAAATAAGAGTATTCAGTCTTAAAGCAAAAGAAAAGAGCAAAGCTCATGTAGACAAAAGTCTACAAAAGTATGTTTACAATTTTTGTAATAAAATTCCATCTTTTCATACTGTATTTGTAGAAAAGAATGAGTAATTTGTGAAGTTATGAACTTAGCACTCTGTCACATTGTTTTACTAATACCAATAAGTCTCTGTTGATTCCAATATATATTTAAACATCCAAAGCATAAAACATAGATATAGGGAGATGTGGTATGAGTGCCAATGAGACAACTCTCCATCCAAATAACAATTTTAAAAAAGTAAACCATTATAGGTCAATGTACGGCCTTCAACACGGAGCCTTGGGTCACACCAAACAACAAGCTATAAAGGGCCCCAAAATTACTAGTGTAAAACCATTCAAACAGGAAAACCAACGGTTTAATCTATATTAAATTAAAAAACGAGAAACGAGAAACATGTATAAATTACATAAACAAACGACAACTACTGTACATCAGATTCCTGACTTAGGACAGGTGCAAACATTTGCAACGAGATTAAACGTTTTAATGGATCCAAACCTTCTCCCTTTTTCTGAAACAATAGCATAACATCACAACATAGAAAAACACACGGTAAAATATCAATTGGCAGGCTTAACTCAATCAAAAAACGTACATTAATACACTATAAACGAATAAATTTGATCTGCGATATCTTAATGCAAATGCACAGTTAATAAAAGGACCAACATTTAAAAGCTTCAAAATGACCTACAGTGGATTTAAATTTAAGATATGGAATTCGAGCTGTCATGCATGAGAAAGATATATTCCTTATTTCGAATAATGTCCGGAATTAAAAATAAATCACTAAAATATCTTTATTTTGTATACCAGTATTCAAGGATTTGTACAATTCCTTGCAGTGTGAAGTACTTCGGGACTTTAAATAGTCAACAAGAAGAGGAAGTAAAATGAAAATGGGTACACATCTTAAAACACCATAAACCAAACGAAGAAAGGAAAATTTTGTTCATTTTTCCCTTTCGACATGCACTGATACAGTAATTTAAGCTAATTTGGCCAAAAGTACTTGACTTGCTGCGATATAGCCTTTTGCGCTGATGAGGCGTAAATCGACCACGAATGAACCAATGAAGGGGGGCAAGGGGTTTAACTGTTATGCTGTTATGGGGCAATTTAATTCTTTGTTATCTGTTATTTTGAAAATATATTTGCTGTTAGCTGTTGTTGTCTTATTCTTTGTTAGCTGTTATTGGGCTTTTAGTTTTTTTGTTATCTGTTATTGTGATAATGTATTTGCTGTTACAGTGACTTGACTGTTAGTGTTGCTATTCACCAATTGCAACTCATTCAAAATTTTGACCCAATTGCAATTTGTTTTATTAAATCAAATTGTTCAACTGGTCAAAAATTTGAACAAACTGTTCAGCCCAAATGTGAAAGTGCAAAGTGATAAAATAATTCATACTTACAATCCTATAAGTCTGTAACTCCACTGTATTGATGTAATTCCTAAATCAGTCTATCAATTAGTATAGTTATATTACAGCCATTACCATACTAAAGGTGAACTGTTTTATTTTGAATTGCTATAAAAATGTCAAAACTAAGCTTTTATAGAGTTTTTCTTTCGAAAAGTATTCTATATTTATAAGTATCACACATTATGTGAATAAAAACATTTCATATTCAGTAAAATATGTATGAAATAACAATATGCTTCCTTGGGGAGATAACCTAAAATACTATTCTTTTGAATAAAGACTTTTTGAAACCAAAAAGCGATTATCTCCCCTTCCTACAAACATATTGCAATTTCAAATATTTTACTGAATATGAAATGTTTTTATTCACATAGTGTGTGATTCTTATAAATATAGAATACTTTTCGAAAGCAAAACTCTATAAAAGCTTAGTTTTGACATTTTTATAGCAATTCAAAATAAAACAGTTCACCTTTAGTATGGTAATGGCAATAATATAACTATACAGATTGATAGACTGATTCAGGAAATACATCAATACAGTGGAGTTACAGACTTATAGGAATGTAAGTATGATTTATTTTATCACTTTGCACTTTCACATTTTGGCTGAACAGTTTGTTCAAATTTTTGACCAGTTGAACAATTTGATTTAATAAAACAAATTGCAATTGGGTCAAAATTTTGAATGAGTTGCAATTGGTGAATAGCAACACTAACAGTCAAGTCACTGTAACTGTTATTGAAAATTGGAATGTTAGCATTTTTTTGACAGTCAATATTCGGTATAAATTGAAGATCATTGGCCATTGGGGTCTACCACTACTAATATGTTTGTCCCGTATTCAGAGAAGGATTCCATTAACATATACCCATCACAGAAGTGAGGTCCAGGACAATTCAAGTATATCTTATGTTTATCCTTTGTAATAAATTCCATTTTTTTATGAATGTGTATTTAGAATTATCTTAATTTTTTGTATGAGAATAATGTTCCTTGTTTTCCGTACGAACATATTAAATTAAAACAATTCTTAATATGACAAAAAGGAAAACATATGGCCAGGAATATCTGACAAGGATCTCAATTAAGGACTTGGTCCTTACAACCACTTAACCTTTTATATAATATGGTACATAGACTCAGCTCTGTAATTCTTTTCAAAGCAGAACCAAATGCATTGTACAATGAAAGTTCCAACAATGTACTTGGGTCCGAAGCTGCACATAACTCATTACAAACAAAAATTTATTTCGTTTCAAGTTATTGTTTCCCTACTAAATTATGTATTCTACTTACTAGTACACTTGGTACAATCAAAAACCTCAGCTGATAAAAATTGTTTAAATAAGGCCTTTGAAAATAGTGGAATAAATGGCTTTTAGAGTGTCAAAATTCGTTCAAAGTACTTGATAAATTGCATGCTTATAATTGGTGCTTTTGATTTTTCTACCCTATATACCACTTTGCCTCATAGTTTTATTAAGAAAAATTCACACACCTCATTAAATGGTCATTTAGAAAAAGTCAGAATATTCAAACTCTTTTAGGTCACTTTTTTGATTAGCAACAAAGGGAGCTTCAGTCAATATATATAAACAATACACCAACGTTTCATGAGAACTGCTGAAAACATTTTTGTGTTAATGTCTGAAAACTGGAAAATCACCCCTTTTTAATTAATAAAACCCGTTAACTCGGAAACGTAAAATCTAAAATTTATAAAAATTGAAAGTTACCTCATGTTAATAGATATAAACGATAAATTCACCAAAATTCCTTGCTTTGTGAAAGCATTTTTGAGATATTATCAGAAAACTGAAAAAAAAAACCACCAATTTTATTGAATAAAAACCCATTACCCAGAAACTTAAAATCTAAAATTTAAAAAAACAAAAAATCAGTCTATCAATCTGTATAGTTATATTATTGCCATTACCATACTAAAGGTGAACTGTTTTATTTTGAATTGCTATAAAAATGTCAAAACTAAGCTTTTATAGAGTTTTGCTTTCGAAAAGTATTCTATATTTATAAGTATCACACATTATGTGAATAAAAACATTTCATATTCAGTAAAATATGTATGAAATAACAATATGCTTCCTTGGGGAGATAACCTAAAATACTATTCTTTTGAATAAAGACTTTTTGAAACCAAAAAGCGATTATCTCCCCTTCCTACAAACATATTGCAATTTCAAATATTTTACTGAATATGAAATGTTTTTATTCACATAGTGTGTGATTCTTATAAATATAGAATACTTTTCGAAAGCAAAACTCTATAAAAGCTTAGTTTTGACATTTTTATAGCAATTCAAAATAAAACAGTTCACCTTTAGTATGGTAATGGCAATAATATAACTATACAGATTGATAGACTGATTCAGGAAATACATCAATACAGTGGAGTTACAGACTTATAGGAATGTAAGTATGATTTATTTTATCACTTTGCACTTTCACATTTTGGCTGAACAGTTTGTTCAAATTTTTGACCAGTTGAACAATTTGATTTAATAAAACAAATTGCAATTGGGTCAAAATTTTGAATGAGTTGCAATTGGTGAATAGCAACACTAACAGTCAAGTCACTGTAACTGTTATTGAAAATTGGAATGTTAGCATTTTTTTGACAGTCAATATTCGGTATAAATTGAAGATCATTGGCCATTGGGGTCTACCACTACTAATATGTTTGTCCCGTATTCAGAGAAGGATTCCATTAACATATACCCATCACAGAAGTGAGGTCCAGGACAATTCAAGTATATCTTATGTTTATCCTTTGTAATAAATTCCATTTTTTTATGAATGTGTATTTAGAATTATCTTAATTTTTTGTATGAGAATAATGTTCCTTGTTTTCCGTACGAACATATTAAATTAAAACAATTCTTAATATGACAAAAAGGAAAACATATGGCCAGGAATATCTGACAAGGATCTCAATTAAGGACTTGGTCCTTACAACCACTTAACCTTTTATATAATATGGTACATAGACTCAGCTCTGTAATTCTTTTCAAAGCAGAACCAAATGCATTGTACAATGAAAGTTCCAACAATGTACTTGGGTCCGAAGCTGCACATAACTCATTACAAACAAAAATTTATTTCGTTTCAAGTTATTGTTTCCCTACTAAATTATGTATTCTACTTACTAGTACACTTGGTACAATCAAAAACCTCAGCTGATAAAAATTGTTTAAATAAGGCCTTTGAAAATAGTGGAATAAATGGCTTTTAGAGTGTCAAAATTCGTTCAAAGTACTTGATAAATTGCATGCTTATAATTGGTGCTTTTGATTTTTCTACCCTATATACCACTTTGCCTCATAGTTTTATTAAGAAAAATTCACACACCTCATTAAATGGTCATTTAGAAAAAGTCAGAATATTCAAACTCTTTTAGGTCACTTTTTTGATTAGCAACAAAGGGAGCTTCAGTCAATATATATAAACAATACACCAACGTTTCATGAGAACTGCTGAAAACATTTTTGTGTTAATGTCTGAAAACTGGAAAATCACCCCTTTTTAATTAATAAAACCCGTTAACTCGGAAACGTAAAATCTAAAATTTATAAAAATTGAAAGTTACCTCATGTTAATAGATATAAACGATAAATTCACCAAAATTCCTTGCTTTGTGAAAGCATTTTTGAGATATTATCAGAAAACTGAAAAAAAAAACCACCAATTTTATTGAATAAAAACCCATTACCCAGAAACTTAAAATCTAAAATTTAAAAAAACAAAAAAAAAAACAAAAAGGGAGCTCACGTCAATAGATCTAAACAATTTCCCAAAGTTTAATGCAAATGGTTAAAGAGTTTTTGAGTTAATGTCCGACATGTTGACAACAGACGGACAACAGTATACCATAATACGTTCCGTAAATGAGCGTATAAAAAATATTATAATATATTGAGTAGTAATTTAAACACATTCTAGATACATAAATTAATACTAAAAACATAGTCATAAAAAATGGAATGCATTACAAAGGATTATATCCGTAATAAGAAATACTGATTTGTCAAAGACCAAATTATTTTAATATTTCATTTACTGTTATCTGTTTTTGTCCATTTTAATTCCTTGTTATCTGTTATGAGCCAAATCAATTTGCTGTTTTGCTGTTATTGGGACCCCCTTGTCCCCCCTCACCAATCAATAAATCAACCAATGCTTGTGTGAGGAGTTGTCTATCACTTGACATCCGTCTTTTTGAAGATATATTCATATTAATCTAGTGAACTAATCCAATTTCCATTGTAACTTTACAATTCGTAGATATCAATTATGTCAGTGATAATCACTAGGCTTGCTTTACGTTTCCCGTGAGCCTGTAAATGTGCCCCCCCCTGGATATTGAAAAGTAGAAATGTGGCATTGCAATGGGACCAGGGCCCGTATGCATAAAGCTACTTAAGTTAAGATTTTCCTTAGTAAACACTTAAGTTAAGGAAACTCCGCCCTTTTTATCTAAATGGTATGCATAAAAAATCTTAAACTAAGTATTTCCTAAGTAAAATCTTAGTTGTTTTAAGTCACGCCCACAAAACTTAAGTGGTATGCATAAAACTCCTTATACTAAGGAAGCGCCTAAGATAACACTTAAGTCTAAGGTACCTATAGAGCTTCCTTAAATTTTCAAAAATAGTTAAAAATCAATTGAAAGTGTTCATTTTTTGCAGAACATAAATAGGTTACCTACAATTAAATTCATTAATAACTATATCAGTTATAAAATAATAATTATTCGTTTATTTATTGCTAAATATTAACGATCATCGTAATTTTCTTCAAATCACGTATACTCAACAAATCCAGAGATAACAGTGGGTAGTCATATACTATTTCCTATATCTCGTGTGTATACCGAAAAGTACTCAGTTTTTATACTCATGTAATTCACGGTTCTATTTTTCTTTTGTTTACTCTGTACGTGCACGTTTTTTCAATTTTTGAAATACACCGTGCGGGTATCATTTGTAACCGTAAGTTACAACAGAAGAGAGGCCATGCAAAGTCACATTTTTTTTATATCGTGTGTGTGTGGTTTTTTGTTGTGTTTTTTTTTGGGGGGGAGAGGGGGGGTCATTTGAATTTTTAATTTAGTTTTATTTTAAAGATGTAGGGCATACCCTACTTTTTTTTCACTTACAGGAGCAAAATCACAAAGTTTTAAGACCTACCTAGATTGGATTTCTTTCATAAAAGGGGTTTCATTATGACATAATTGTTACATAATTAATTGTTATGTAATTAGTTGCTATATTGTGATGTCCACACTTGAATGAATTTAGCGTCTTTGTTCTTCATAGCATCCCAAAATATTTTATAGATTGTTGTACAACACAGCTTGACCTCCAAAACTGTGTCTCAGATTTCCAAAAACATCAATAGAACAAATTTTATACCCAATTGAATTTAGTGGTCTCTTATGAATTGATGTTGCAAACTTCATTGAAGATTTATGAGAGAAAGAAATGCAATAGGAAAAATCTGAGACACAGTTTTGGAGGTCAAACTGTGTTGTGCAAGAATCTATAAAATATTTTGGGATGCAAGGAATAACAAAGAAGCTAAATTCATTCAAGTATGAACATCACAATATGACAACGTATTACATAACAATTAATTATGTAACAATTATGTCATAATGAAATTATTACAATTTGAAAGATTAATCCTTCTTCTTTCTTTTGGTACCTCATTTATAAAATTTAAAGAAAGATGAGTGGAATTACATCAGTTTAAAGGTGTCTGATTGGAGATGAAAAATCTTTGTATTGTGCTACCTTAAGTATTCCTTAGTTAAGTGAAGACTTAAGTAAGTTTATGCATACCACTTAGTTTAAGGAATACTTAAGTTAAGATGTTTTATGCATACGGCCCCAGGAGTAGATTTTGAAAACCGAAAAAGTGTTTTAGTGCTGGTGCAACATCGAACAATTATTAATTCTCCAATAATAAATGGTTTGTGTCATGTGTAGCACAAGCAATTTTCCTTCAATATCATTCAAACTATCAAAAATAAATGAAATAGTATTGATGCCGTGCACCTTTTATTTTGGACGGATTTGCATTATTATTTGTGTGTTCCACACGGCTTATTATTAGTTTATTACTATTACTGAATGTTGTAAATGGTATTTCTCCAACAGCTTTCCACAAACATCTTTTAAACTTTACAATGAAAACACATAACGAATATATAGTCACTTTCTCATTTGGACAGCTTTGATTGATTTGTTCCTCTGGTTTTCAATGTATGCAATTAAAGTTATTTTGTCATTAAATCCCCTTTAGGTTGCCTAGTTTGTAACAGGTGGTATTTCCCTTACTTTGTAAAGGGATTGCACTCTGATTGAATATAAGCATCTCAGAATTTTAGACAAATTCGAATTATTTCAAAGTTGTGTGGATTTTTTAAGTCATTTGCTTTATTGAATTGATCATAGAGAGTACGAAGTTCGTTTCAAGCGTAACATCATACAGTTTTAATATGTTTAATTTTGTCTTGTAAAACACAATCTTCGAATTTGATACAGCTATTTGTGTATCTTGTGTGTACGGTGTATGTGTCACAAAGGACCATTGTCTTTGCATATGCCGAACTCCTTGCAAGGTAAATTGCAATCTATTGCATTTGAAATCATTGTATAATACTCTACAAACACAATATCATTGTTAATGTAATATTTTTAAGGTATGATTATCTACCAAGTCGGACTTAATAGGGGGTGAGGTCTTAATACTAAAGATTTCAATGCATATATGCCAGGTGTTTCTGGAATAATATGCATAAGGTAAAGCCGAGACAAAATGTCTAGAAAAGAAAATATATAAAGCATCGCATTTGGCTAAAACAGAACAGTATGAAACCGTCTGGGTCAAATTATAAGTTGTAGATAAAGTAAAGCATTAAATTCGTGGAAACTATTGTGAAAACATTTAGAACAAACCAATCAATTTTATTTAATAAAACGGATAGTAAAACGACAACAATTTGACAGCAGGTTGCAAGTTAACACGAACAGTCATTATTGGTTTGCAGCGCTCCATTCGCAACAACCTTAGGGTGTTTTATAATTCTTCAATGTCTACAAGAGTACATCGTATATATCGGACTATCCGCCTTTTCTCTGTATTTATAAGAAAGCTTGGTTTCTTTAGAAATGAAAGTTACTTAATCTTTCAACGTTCATTAATGTCACTTTCAAACAATGATGATATATAACTAATGTTATTATCCGTATTCTAGAAGATAATACATGATCTTCTTATATCACATTGAACTTAAAATAAGCGAAACCACAGACAGCAGACTGTCTGAATCTTATTCATTTTTCCTGGAAATCAATCAAGATAATATTTTAAATCTGGGATGGATGATTGATGGTTGAAATTTTTCCGGTTGTCAATTCTAATTACAGGTATATCTGGGACAAATGAAGCCATTTGAATACGAATATGACACCAGTATAATGAGTATTATATTAAAAGGCATACTGAAATAATTTCTTTAAAAGTTATCCCTTTCGCTATGGTTTGACTAATATCTCCTTAATATGCGAATGTATTACATTAATTGCCTACGTGGACACTGCTAACGATAACAGGGGCGGATCCAGCCATTTTGCAACAGATATAGTAACAAGTTTGTGATGCAAAACAATGCTCTAGTGAAACAACAATTCCAGTAAATAGTTTCTTGTTTACCAAACCAATGATCGGTGTAGAAAAACGTCTGAAATAAACAATGATTGATTTCTTGATTATTGGTGTTTAATATGCCACGTTTATCACTATTGGATATTTCATATGAACAGTAATTTGTATTATCGGAAAATACCGAAAAATCGAGAGAAAAATAAATTTGTGGTAGCATGAGCCAAGTGAATAGTTCATGCATACATATATTTTGTCGCTGGGATGCTGTCCCATTGAGGGAAACTCACATCTCTCTTTCACGTCAAACTTGCACATGTCTTTTGGGTTTTTTTTTCGGTAGGTTGCGACTCATTGACGTTTACACCACACTTATTTTTGATGGACATTGTCAATTTTCAAACATGCAGTAATGTGTTATTGTAGGCTGATAAAAGCTGAAGAGAAGATAAATGGACCTAATAAAAAAAATCAAAAAAAAAATCTTATTTTCAAAAATGACCTGTTGGGTCGCTCGTATTTCAGTTGTCTATAAATATATTTCCTGTCATTTTTATGAATGTATAAACTATAAGTACTGTGACTTTAAGGTGGACATCAATGGCTTAAAATGATTAGTTATGCTATTTCTTTTAAAGGGAAGATTATCATAATTTTTTATATTTATTTTTACTCAAATGGCATTGTGAATTTAAGTGTCAGAGTTGTATGGATGGCAAATCTGTCTATCTAACAAACGAAATAGAAATTCGTAGGTTAAAAAATAGGACTTTTCCAATGTGTCTATTCAGGGCGGATCCAGCCATTTTAAAAAGGGGAGGGGTTCCCAACCCAGGAAAAAGGGGGGAGGGTTCCAACTATATGTCCCCATTCAAATGCATTGATCGTCCAAAAAAAAGGGGGGTTCCAACCCCCGGAACCCTCCTCCTGGATCCGCCACTGCTATTGACTCCATTTCAATATCTAAGCAGTTCAAAAATGTTCACAGTCGAGTAAAAGTCAAGATTTTCCAGAAATTTTCATCTTTTGTGTCATTTAGTAGCTGCATACTTCAAATGTGTAAA
Source organism: Mytilus galloprovincialis (assembly GCF_965363235.1). NCBI lineage: Eukaryota > Metazoa > Mollusca > Bivalvia > Mytilida > Mytilidae > Mytilus > Mytilus galloprovincialis. The sequence goes on along the minus strand of NC_134846.1, from coordinate 41,760,005 downwards.
TGCCAAAAAAATGTCTTCACTGGGAACCCCAGAGCTGAAACATGTAGACTTCAGTTTGGCAGGGACTTAACTCTAAGGCCAGTTATTGGTCATTTTGCACGTAGGAACTTTACAGAAACAGTTAGTGTTAAACCATTGTGTTTCACGACGACATGTCTTCATAATTACAGAATGATGCATTGAAATAGAGACTTCGCGATACAGTCACAGAATTTTAGAAGTTTTTCGACAAATAAAACACCCTTTCATTTTGAAAATTATTATTCTATATGTAATGGTGTCGACTTTAAGTTGGAAGATGAGTTTACTTTAAGTTTAAACAGTTTAACTTAGTATATATTTATAAACAAAAGGTCTCCACACTTAAATTGTGATGGACACAAAGACCTTAAAAAGCAGCTCCTACCTATAATTATTTGTCCTTAAAACCCATAATCATAATCTATCTAACAAACGAAATAGAAAATCGTAGGTTGAAAAATACGTCTTTTCCAGTGTGTCTATTCAGTGGCGGATCCAGCCATTTAAAAAAAAGGGGGGGGTGTTTCCCAATCCAGGACAAAAGGGGGGGAGGTTGCAACTATATGTCCCCATGCAAATGCATTGAACGTCCAAAAAAAGGGGGATCTAACCCCCGGAACCTTCCACTGGATTCGCCACGGGATAATGTATATTTTTTCAACTAGCTTTAACAATAATATGTTCAATAATATTCCTATGGGGATTTTTACAGTGAAAAGATTTTGGTTTTGCGTTACAGATAATTCATGTATGTAGGTTATTCTACCTTTTGAACCAACTACTATTTTGAATGGGATTTGGTATGTCCTCTGAATTCAATTATTAATAAACCTTTGAACATTTTTGTTTTCATGTTTTTCTGTTATTTTTTTACACTACTATTTTTCTGGTCCCTTAATGTATAGCTTCAAGTTGCTGTTCGGTGTGAGCCAAGGCTGCGTGGTGAAGACTGTTCTTTGAATTTTTAACATGTGACTAGGATTTAGAGTGGTCTCATTTAGGTATGTCGGTTAAAAGATTAATTCGATCATAAACAATGTCTACTCCTTACTCAAAAGTGCGTCAAGATGATACGATGTCTAAACTACAGGTCGATATGTATTGCGGTCTGAAATGTGTATCGAAACATGTACAGTCGTCAGGTTTGATATTTTATTGATTTTGTCCATTCCGGATTGTTACATTTTGACTTGAAGTGAAATCGCATGGCAGGAAATGCATGCCATCACTGTCAAAACAACTGATCTCTTTTTTAAATTTTGACATTGATACGATCTGCTCAGTTTTTGTACTGTTATTTTGATTTATCTCTTCTTAATCGATTTACGAGATATTAACATCGGTAAACTACTGTCGTCTTAACTTTTAAACCGAGTGACAAATAATACCAATGCAAAACCCCGAATTCGTTACACTTTTCTTTCAGTTTTTGACGAAGAAAACCGATGTTTGTTTTACAGTCCTTATTTTGTATATTTTACATTGGCTAAAAAGTAAAATCACAAAAATACTGAACTCTGAGGAAAATTCAAAAAGGAAAGTTCCTGATCTAATGGCAATAACAAAGGATCAAACAATTGGATAACAACTGTCATATTCCTGTCTTGGTAAAGACATTTTCTTCTGTAGAAAATGGTGGATTAAACCTGGTTTCAAAGCTAGATAAACCTCTCACTTGTATGACAATCGATAAAACACAATCTTTTAAGAATAGCTTATGGATGAACATATACTTGAATTTATTTGTAAGTTCAGTTTAGTTTAATTTTTCTTTCAATTTTTTCTTTATTTTCCCTTTTTTTGTTTTGTTTTTGATTTTATACGTATGGGACACACTGGCATTATATGGCATAATATGTTATCGAAATAGATTGTTCTTAACATATAACAATGCATTAACAAATCTTTGAAGAATAATACCATACAATTTATGTATTTTGTCATTAAGCTAGCTGAAGTAAAATAATTAGTGACGCATTGTCATGTAAATTCAATCTTAGAACGCGGAAGTATTGGCTTCGACTTAGACATTAGCCGATTTTTTTTATTAATGATGATGTAAGAAGCTATTTCATCCTAGATTAATTTCAAAATCTTATATGTTTGTAAAGTATCCCTCTGAATACGAAATCTAATTTACCTTTTTAAACTTTGTACTGAATTCTATAAGTTCAAGAATATAATTGACTTTGTTAAAAAACAAGATAGATTAATAATTAGAATTTACTTCGCATAAAACCATTGATAATATTTTTGTCCGTGTTTATTGCATTTGACAAATCTTGTATCATCCCAATTCAATTTCTACATGAACTTAACCATGTTTTAAACTAACCTCATATCCAATACAGTGGTTATATTGTATTATGCCAGACGTCTATATTCGACTCATAAGTGGTGCTCAAAGAATCAAAACTGGTGAAAAGTCAAATGAAATACGAGGTTAGAAAGCATCTTTAACCGAAAATCCGAAATTGTTGTGCCAAATATTAAAGTCAATCTATACTTGGGGTTAGATAAATCGTGGTTTTGATATTTCAATAGTTTATAAACGTTAGGTTTACTGAACATGAACTTATTTGATTCAATGATATTTCCTGTCAACCCACATACAGCGCCCATTACTGGACTGGTGATACCCTTATACACGAAACCTCCATCAACAGTGACATCTATCCAGTTGTTATTTATACTCACCAAACACATGATCCTTCATCACACTCATCGATACTCTTATCTTAACAGTTGGAAGACCAAATGAAATACGATGTTGGAGAGCAATACAAGTAAGAAATACACAGAATAAAAAAGTTATGATGTGGTATACTGACTTAGTCCTATAATTTGATGTCCAAGTTGCCATCTACAGATATTGAGGGATAAGAAATTTTCATTTGAAGTGAAGATAACATTGAATTTAAGAGACTTTTAACATTTATCTATCATGCTTATGTAAGATGTATTACAAATATTTGGATGTTTAAATTGTGTAATAATCAAACATAAGATATATTAACTAACAGCTGTCAGGATAAAAAAGCCAAACACACCGTATTGTTGATTTATTTCAAGAAGAAATAGAAAAACCGCGAAATTCATGATCAACAACAGCTACAAACGACAACCACGTTATTACATGTTCCTTACTTGGGACAGGAAAATGCAGAATGTGGCGGGATTTAACATGTTTGCTAGCATCAAGTATAAAATAAAAAAGATAATGTCTCAATCTCGAACAAAACCTGATGATAAAACCAACATGTTTGAAAAGAGACCATTCAAAACTCACAATTGGCCAATGTTCTGATTTGATTTCTTACATATTCAATAAATTTTCTTGCCGATTTTTTATCATGTTGTAAAAGATAAATCACTGTGTTCTGAACTAAGGATTCTAAAGACTAAGGGAATCCTTATCGTCAATATAATTCAATAAACTTGAACAAGATTGTCAATGTTACTGATCAGGACACAAGTACTATTATATCATTTAAGGAAATAAATGATCGGACGACGAACTTTTGTATTTTTGAAATAAACATCTTAAAAGTAAGAAGACTATGAACATTAACTTATATTTTAATTTATAGATGGTAACGTAAAGTATGGAATGTGTCAGGCAATATTATTAATAATAAGCTTGAAATATTCAATTTATATGATTTCTTGTTTACAAATTTCAAAATAATTATCTAACACGCAAACTGTAAACAATTTCTTAGTTGTCGCCGTTGTAGCTTCTTTGATTCGAACTGTTCAGGTTATATATAACACGGATTAATATATAGCTTGACATGAACAATTTTGCGAACTTGTTTGTCATTTTGTTGTGTTTCGTATTTTGTTTGCCTTAGCGATATCGTTTTTCATCAACTTACAAGGTTAGAATGTCACCTTTGTTTCTTCCACTATTTGTTTACTACTAGATGCATTATTTGTTTGCATTGCGTCGTTTAAAGAGCTGTCTCATTTATGTATACCCCACATTTTCTTCTTTTTTTAAGACATAGCCTTTCGTTTGAATGAAATATGCAAATACTAGCTTACGTGAGAGTTATCCACCTTTAGTAACTGAAAACATATTAATAATCATTCGTTGAATCGTCAAGGGATAATTGACCAAATGGAACTAGTAACTTAAAATAAAGTTCATGTTCATTAAAACCATCAACTTTTTATCTTTTCAAATGGAAAAAAATAAACCTTTTATTGAAGCGTTTTCAACATTTCATGTTGGAAATTTACCATGAACTATTTTAGATTGGTGTTCACATTTCAAATAATATTACACATTAGTGTTAATGAAATCATGTCTTTCTTTTTTGATATTACATGTATTATTTGACTAAAAAACACCATAACTCATTAAAATGTCTTTATTTAATCTGTTATTTATGATTTTGTTCTGTTTTATATTAATCATATTTATTGTAATGAGCAAGCAATTACCATAGTTACTCAACTTAATAGATACATGGAATTAAATTACGTTAATAATTCATAGAAATATGTATTCTCTTATTTGAATTTTAAATTTTGTTTCTTTTTAAAAAAACGTTTAGTAGTTTCTTTCATATTTTTTAAATCACCAACAAGACTGTGAATAGCTTAAGACCATCACCCAATCAGTTACAGTCACATCACATACAAAGTTAACATTTAAAATATTATATTGTAGATTTTTATAAAAAGTAAAATTACAAAAAAGTTAACTCCAAGTACAGTTCGAAACAGGAAGTCCCTAATCAAATGGCAAAATCAAAAGCTCAAACACATCAAACGAACGGACAACAAATGTCATATTAAATTTCTGACTAAATGAGCGTATGAAGTCACGAACCAAAAACGTAGTAGTGATGGGATGGATTAATACTCGGGAACATATGTTTGGAGGAAGATGTATCGGGTACTAATTTTTAAAGTATGATCGATAAGTACAATGAAATAATAAACAATCGTTTTCAGTTATAAATGAGTTTGTATACAATTATCGGCTATAAATCGTCTGAGTTTAAAGTAAATGATACAAACGTAATAGGTTCACTGTTTTTATAGTCTGGGTGGGGATACATAAAATTTATACATGTGTGTTGATAATTTGTTTTGTGTGCTTACGTTCATCCTTTGTCTCTATTCACAAATTGAGGTAACACTCTTTTGAATTTCGATAGATAACAGTAAAATATCAACATTAGTATTTAGATTCTAAACAGACATAAGACATGAACGGAACTAATTTCACTGCACCAGATGGTCATATCGAAACACTTCAATTATGCTCGATACCAAAATATTTGAAAATCTGAAATCTGATACAAATGTCAACGAGCTGATATAACCAAGATGGACCTAATCTGAATAAAATTCAGATCTTTCACAACTTGCGTGTTTGTTTAAACTCATGGTAATATAGCGAACTTAGAGATCTGAATTTTAATGAGATTGAACCCGTTCAAATAAAAAAAAATAGAGCTTTGAGGGAGAGTATTTTTAATTTAAAGTTATTGCTTAATTCTATGACAGCAAATTTCAATCAAACAATACCTGCATGTTCAGCTAGTATATAGACACTGGCTACTGAGTTATATATATTAATTTCCCTAGATTTTCGAATAGCTAACAAGAACATTTTTTAAAAAGGCAAATAAATAGGCCTAAGGATCGAAACAATAACTGACGAAGTTCACGTCTTAAAACAGATACACATACATCATTACATGTAATGAAATGTGGCGGGTAAAATATGTCAACCAACGACATTGACCACTGGTCTCCAAATTGTCCCTTGAAAAGATTTCACAGAGTGCAAATAAATGAAGTCGACCTGAAGATAAGTTTATTGTAAACATATTTTTACGGGTTATTGTTTGAATTAATATGCTTTATAGAGATACTTTATTAAGATAAGAACTCACAACCTTTGCTGCAACGTTTCTTCTATATGATAAGAATGATTAAAGATTACTTTGACTATTTTACACGCTTTTAATGTTTTTTTTTTTAAAACCAGTAATGCAAAGAGAATTCGAAATTAGAGAAAATATAACTCTGGGACCAAAAGTGTCTTTATTATCGGAGATTTGTTTTTTTTAAGACAATACAGAAAGACCAAAATGGGACACACCTTGCCAGATATTTTCAAAAACGACCTTAAAAATCTCGATTTTACTCTATGTATTATCAGGCAATACTCGTGATACTATGGAGGTGTTTTGACACCCATTTTCATTGATTTCGCAGTTAAAGGTAAACCACGAATTCAAATGTGTAACGAGGTACTTACAATCAATGTCATCTATGCTTTCAGACATGGCAAATCAATGAAACCAAATATCCACAAATAAACAACTATTCACCAATCCAATGAAATCCGATGAAAATCAACATGTATGTCAAAACAGACGATATTTCTTTCCAATTGTTAACTTTTCTTCTCTGAATTGCGATGTTTTATTGATTCAATCTTATTTAAAATATATTCCAAGTATAGTAAGATATCATCCGCATGTTTGAGTGAAGTCCTACATAATTATAACAGTATTATTTTCATTACCTAAACTAAATTTACAACAGTACTATATAAAATTATCATAGATTGTTCAAATATTTATCTTAGGTTTATCACCACCAATGAAGAAATTTATTGATGAAATATATACTGCCAGTAGAAATTTATTCGGGTAATATTTATAAAAACAAAATCAGTAAGTGACCTTAAAATTGAAAGTATTTAATTAAAAGACTAATACTAGTTATAATTATACTGTAAGAATTTCAAACTAGATAAAAAGGGTTGGAATTAAAATATCTAACAACAAATGAGAGGTTTGTCAATGATTTACTAATGTTGATATTTGAAAATATGGCTTTACCTTTTTTATTTTTATAAAAATATACAAGAAAGTTTCAAAAATGAAGATACCATCAGCTAAGATACATGTAAACCTAGAATACGGTAAACACTGGAAGTTGCTTTAAGTTTTTAAAAGCCTCACATTTTGTACAGATGTCAAGACTGAATTATTGTAAATGTGCTTGTTATTGTGTTGTTATCATTTATAACTGCATATTATAGTGGAACTTCTGTATTGAATTGATGTTTTTCTGTTGATGAATTTTATACATCTGTCATAGAAGTGATAGGGTTAGCTAGCAAAAAACCAGGTCTAATCATTTTCTACATAAGATAATTCATGTACCAAATCAGAAACATGACAGTTTGTATCCATTCGTTTGATGTGTTTTAGCTTTAATTTGATTTGCCATTTGATTAAAACTTTCTAATTTTTATTTTTCCTCTTTGTTCAGTATATTTGTGTTTTTACTTCTTTCTACACATGTCACTATTTGAGATAACAGAGAGAGGTTTGACCGTTTTGTTTTTTAAATTAATACACAATTATTTTAATAGTCGGAAATATAAAGAGCTTGACATAGTGTATATTCACTTGTCTATTGTTAAAATCGACTACTTACCTTGATATATTGTGATTTAATATCGTTGAGTTAGTTGCTGTTGCATTTATGATTAATCAAACTACCGTAGGACGTGAATGATAGTCTTGTTTTCCACTATATTCTAATAATTTTTAAGGTGTGTTACTTGCCTATAATTTCAAAACATAAATTAAATGAAAAAAACTGATGCCTCTTTGATCTAATACAACTATCCAATTAATTGTCCTTTGTTCTTATGCTAATGGGTTTTTAGAACCAGATCATCAGGTACACATTACAAACAAAATATCCATATAATAATGAAGCCGTATTGTCTATCAAATTATTGCTTCGAGTTGAAAAAGCTACTTTTTCAAAGGCATATTCTAAAGCCTTTAGCCTTTTGTTCTTAACTACATCTTTAATCCCTTGGATGTTATAAATTAGGAAAAGAACATGTATTGCCTTCTCCATCATACATTGTTTATTGATTGATTTTGTCTGTAAAATCATACAACAGGTGACTACTGGGGGTACTAACCTAATGTCGAGGTTTAAACCTAATGTCGAAGTACAAACCTAATGTCGAGGTTCATACCTAATGTCGAGGTTCAAACCTAATGTCGAGGTTCAAACCTAACGTCAAAGTACAAACCTAATGTCGAGGTTCAAACCTAATATCAAGTTACTAACTTAATGTCGAGGTACTAACCTAGTGTCGATATACTAACCTAATGTCGAAGTATAAACCTAATGTCGAGGTACTAACCTAATGTCGAAGTACAAACTTAATGTCGAGGTACACATATTGGCTTCTTCTTCTGAAGAGATCTTAGGTTTTAGTTGGTTTCGTGTTCCTCAGTCTTAAACTGTCCTTGTTGTGTTTTGTGTACTGTTGTTTGTCTATTTGTCGTTTTCTACTCTAGCCATGGCGTAGTCCGTTTATTTTGTACTAATGTCGAGGTTCAAACCTTAAGTCAACATTTTAACCTAATGTCGAGTTTCAAACCTAATGTCGAGGTTCAAACCTAATGTCAAAGTACAAACCTAATTTCGAGGTACAAACTGAATGTCGAGGTTCAAACCTAATGTCGAGGTTCAAACCTTAAATCGACATGTTAATCCAATGTCGAGGTTCAAACCTAATGTCAAAGTACAAATGTAATTTCGAAGTTCAAACCTAATGTCGAAGTACAAACTGAATGTCGAGGTTCAAACTTAATGTCGAGGTTCTAACCGAATGTATCGATTAAGATAATACAAACAGAGGTTACAAACACATTTGAAAAAAAAATTGACACGTTGTATAACTTCCATGCGTCCGAAGCGCTTGCCTGTATTTACCTTCATCATGAAAACTCAAAGCCAAATATTTGAAAGCCAAGGATTTATAAAATCCGAAACAATTGCATATCAATATGACCAAAAAAAAAAAGACTAGTAAAATAGCAAAGTTCATCAAAGGCTAATTTTGTTTGAGGGAGTTAAAATGTTAGTTTCTTTATAATTTAAAAAATATTAAACGGACAATTTAAGAAAGGAAAGTTATAAATCTTGTCAGCAACGAAGAACTGACTACTGAGCTGATGATACCTTTGGGGACTGAAGTCCACCAGCAGGGTTATCGACCAGAGAGAATCACATGAATTGCCCAAAAAAGCCAGACAGGGTCTGTGAACGGGATGAGCGTCTCGGTCTTTGTATTGATCACTCACCATTCGAATCCACACTCTGTCAAATTTTAATATCGGAAATGGGACAAAATCATTAAAATAACAGAAGTAGTTTCTGTTGTCCCATTTCCTCTCTTAAAGTTGATGTGTTTCCCTCGGTTTTAGTTAGTATCCCGGATTTGTTTTCTATCAATTGTTGCCTTTATTTGATGAATCATGGGAACAAATAAGATAAAGGTATGTATTATTTTTAAGGATTACCTATTTTAAACTTACCCCGTCTGTATAATGATTTATGTGTTTTAAAGGCATTGAGCGTTTAGGAAATACATTGGCTTCTTCTTCTGAAGATCATTCTTAGGTTTTAGTTGGTTTCGTGTTCCTCAGTCTTAAACTGTCCTTGTTGTGTTTTGTGTACTGTTGTTTGTCTATTTGTCGTTTTCTACTCTAGCCATGGCGTAGTCCGTTTATTTTGGACTTTAGAATTTGTTATGTTTACCAAATGAAAGACGAGTTTTGTTGGTATAAGATCTTTTATTTATTTGCTTAATTTAAACAATTTAAGTAATAAAGACAAATATTTCGGAGGTTAGATTAAGAATCCCTCAAGTAAAATACTTTGCTAGTACGAACCTTGGATGCAATAGGTTCAGTGTAAAATGAAAACATGATATAGATATTTCCAAAATGTTTGATAATAAAAGTGTAGGCCTTAATTGCGTCCATGCCCTTTGACACATCTGAGTGAAAATGAAATTACAATGAATGCATTTAATATAGTTTTAATACTTCAAAAAAATATAGAACAAAATATTACTTTTTGATCAGCGTAAAATTCATTTCATCCGATCTTCCCTGATGTGTATTTTTTTTTAGACAAAACGCCTGTCTGATATAACAAATTATTACCTAGGTATCTTTAATGAGATTTTAAACATATCTGTCACACGATCCTTATACAATATTACGTCTGCAAGTCACCTTAGACGTAATCATACTGAATATAGACTTAGGTCATTAAACAGAAGGACATTCAACTGTCAAGACATGTGTACATGTCATCTCTTAATAAAGGATAATAACCGCACTTGCTCAGGAATTAGCCCCTTCTTTCTATTTATAATCACTATCCTATTCCAAGCTACAAATTGATATTTCGAAATTTCTAAGCAAGTGGTTTCCAATAAATTGAGCGATGTCTCACAATCATAAGTTCCAATTTTTCATAATGCTTTGGCTATAGAAGTGGCAACGATTTAAGGATGTAGTCAGCTAAAATTGAAAAATCTGGAATTCAAGCTTGATACTTCAGATCCAGAAAAGCATTAGTTAAGGAACAACAACAGCTAAACATGGAACTCTTTTTCAAGGTTTTCTAACGTCAGTAAATCATTTAGATAAACAGCTGTATTTAGAATAGAAGTCTGATATACAGCTACCTACATGGTATTGTTTAAAACGACAAACATTTGTAACTTCTAAGCTATTTAACAGGAAGGGAATAAAAAATCTTGTATTTTCAATATAATGATTTCTTTGATAGAGGGTTGCTGCTCACAAGGAAGCTATTAAACCAATAGTTCCAAATGGTGAAGTTGGAATGATTCCTTCGTAAATTTTACGGAGTTGGTTGACCGTTATGGAATTTTCGTTTCACAGATGATATCGGAGAGGTTCCTGATGTCGTAACTACGATACCGTTCAATGTTCACGAATTTTTCCTTTTTCAAAATAATTGAGTTTTAAAAGAGCGTGAAAATGCTGACTTTGAATTTTAACTTATATTTAGTTTTGATGTTGGCCCCGCAACGAAATTGTCGGTGCCATATAGTTTTACCCTTGTCCGTAATTCTGTAATTCCGTCATTATGTCATTCCACAACAAACCATTATACGGAGTTTTTTTCTAAACGCCTTCCGATATTGGGCTGAATTTTAGTATGTGAGTGAACCATGATAAGTTACAGACCAAGTTAAAGTTTCGTTCCACTCCGCACATTTTTACCGAAATTACGGGCTTTTGACTTTGATAATTGTTGAAAAGCACAGTTATACGGACTTTTTTCTAAACGCTTTCAGATATTGGGCTGATTTTGTTTGTGAGTTACCCCTGATGAGTTACAGATCAAGTTTAAGTTTTGTTTCACTAGGCTAATTTTTGCTGTAATTTTAGGCTTTGGACTTTGATAAATTGTTAAAAAATTGCATTTAGACAGATTTTATTTTTAAATGCTTTCAGATATTGGGCTGATTTTTTGTATGTGAGCTAACTATGATGAGTTGCAGATCAAGTTAATTAATAAAGGGTTAACAACTTTGAAAATTGTTGAAAATCGAAGTTATATAGACGACTTTTTTTCTATACGCCTCCAGATTTTAAGCTGATTTTTGACATGTGAGACTACCCTCATGTTTGTGTCCACATGTGTTATTGAAATTGCAGATTTTTTCAACATTTTGAGACGGGGCCATTCGTGTCGCTTTGACACATCTAATTGGTCTCAAGTCGTTAGAAAGAAATTTTAAATCTGCATAAATTTTTATAATAACCTTTTACAAGCTATTAAAGTTTTCTATGAAAATAAAAATGGTGGATTTGAGGCAAAATATTTTATCGTGTATCATATAAATAAACCAATTTCGTCTGAACATATGATAAAAATTATTTTAAAACCTAAAATGCGCTTAAGGAGAGGGATATAACAACTACTGAACAGACCAAAAAAAAAAAAAAAAAAAAAAAAACACAAAAAAATATAAAAAAATAACAACTGAAACCACCGGTGTAGATGATCTCTATTGACATCCCCCGTGTTACTCCTATCAAAAATTGTTGTTCTGTATTAAGATGTCACACAAACGCAGAGAGGCAAATGTCTTTTTAACATGATTTCTTTAAGCATGTATTCATGAAAATTGTTTTACTCTTAAACGTCACCGACTGTGACATTTCAAAAGCCAAAAAATATATGATAAAATCAAAATAAAGGTTTAACTATATAGTATAACCGGCAGAAAGTACAAAGACACCGGTAAATCCAACTACTAAAAATACTACACCAAATATGTGTTATTTAAAGTTGATTGAACTCAATTACGTCAGAAGTACGACTAATAACTATTGTTTCTGTACAGTGAATTACTATTAAGAGAAATCACGTGCATATTCCTATCCCATTATTTCTCTATCGATAATTTCTATCGCAATCCAGTCTAAGCTTGAGTTTCGAAGATTTATTATTCTACATTGGCTTGATATTGTACAGGTCGTATGAAAAGGGGCGATATATATACAATATTTTATTCATACTAAGTTAACTTGTGAAAAACAGTTGTCCCATTCAGAACAGATTTTTACTGTCGGAACACCTGTTGTATCAATCAAAGATTTTTGTTTAAGTTTTCGTTTCAAACTTTCACATTATTCAAGATCAATCGAACAGACGTAAGATTAAGCTGAATAATTACGTACCACTTCCATGGAATACCAAATTACCAATTCAGTTACAGACAATTACAAGAAAAAAAAGATTTCCATCTTAAATAAAACAATACATATTCAACTGTTAAAAGACTTTTTTTTTATCTTTTCTTGTGAAAAGCTAGACAACGTCTTTGTCTACTGGCTTTCGACATTTGTAGCTTGATAAGAACAAAACTAAATATGAAAAGTAGTTCTCCTTCTTCCTTGTACCAGTCGACATATATCTTCCTTTTGTTCTACAAATTTATAAAAGGAAATTTAATATCAATATTTTTTTACGATAACAGAACAGATATTTACAGATAGAACAAAGAAATACATCTTTATATAAGATGTTTTAGACAAACCACAGAACCATCAAAGTAAATTCTAAATCAAAGGGGTGTTATATATCTCAATAAAGCCATAAAAAATACGTCAGGAAAGCTTCTAAATTTAAAAAAAAGTTTGATAAATAGTTACCTACATTTCCTTGTATGAAGCAGAACCCACCCCAAAAAAAAAAAACAAAACAAAACAAAACAAAACACCCCAAAACGTTATTTGACATAAAACGGAAAAACAAAACATTGAGCAAGGGTATAGAACTCTGAAAATTTGTGAAATGAGCGAAACAGTAGACATCGAATGTGAAATTTGAAAGCAAAAAAGAGGCAATTTTCATTACTACATTGTTACAAAAGAACAGCGACACTGACTATTCAAACTTAAAAAAGGACATTCAAGTTATTTGGAGTTTATCGAATCTTATTGCGCTATAACACGACCAATAACTAGAGTATCTGTACTGGAAATCCCTTGCTTATTGTTAGTAGATTCTTTTCTTTGTCGATATATCGATATATTCTAGAGCCATCTATCTTGAGTTGGAATTTTGAAGAATTTTTATGATTCATTAATGATTATTGTAAATACTGTACAAATAGGAGAGATCTTTTATTCATTTTTGTTTTAATACATACCTATGGAAAAAATGATACAACAATAAGGCATTATTTTCTAAATAATAGAACAGGCTTTTGAATTGTTTTACATTGTCATTTAGGGGTCTTTTATAGCTGACTATGCGGTAAGGGCTTTGCTCATTGTTGAAGGCCGTACGGTGACCTATAGTTGTTAACTTATTTGTCATTTTGGTCTCTTGTGGAGAGTTGTCTCATTGGCAATCATACCACATCTTCTTTTTTTATGTTAAAACCAGAACACTTTTTGTAACAATTAAAGTTAACATTTTTGTAATACATGCTACCAAATCAATTTAATAGAAAATAAACAAGCATTTTTTTAACATGGTATTATCAAAAAAGATTTTTTCTGACAGTTTCAATTTAAAGTTAATCTATACTCAAATGTTCTCAAACGTTTTTGATTTAATCTGGTCCAGTTCATACTGCTGTCTACTGGCCTTTGCCAACTAGAACCTAATGAGAACAAAACAAAAAAAGTAAAGGAGCATCTTCCTTCTTCCTTGTACCAGTCTACACAGATCTTACTCTTTTTACCAAAGAAAATTTAATATTTATATCAAAGTTACGTTAATAAAATATTCAATTACAGACAATATAGAGATATATGTCTTCATTTGAGATGTTTTGCAAACCAAATAGACAAAACATCAAAGTTAATGTCTTTAATATTTCAATAAAACTATAAACGTTTCTCAACGTCAGATAATCATCTTAATAAACATATATGTTTAGAAAAAACGTCTGATATGCAGCTACCTACATGATATTGTATAAAGCGACAAAGAATTTTCACTCCATATTTTTTTGACAGTAAGGGGAATAATAAAAAAAGACATATCAAAGGTGATAAACCCATAGATTAATAAAAACATTCTAGTAAAACATATACTCATTTATTGCGATTTTTTATATTGCATAGATAATAGTTATAAAAGGTACAAGGATTATAATTTAAAACGCCAGACGCTCGTTTCGTCTACATAAAGACTCAATAGTGACGCTTAGATCAAAACTTAAATAGCAAAAGAAGTAAAAAATTGAAGAGCATTAAGGGCCAAAAATTCCAGAAAGTTGTGACAAATACGCCTAAGGTAATCTACACCTGGGATAAGAAAATCCTTAGTTTTTCAAAATATTCAATGTTTTGATAACTGAAAATCCACTACGATAATGATAATCCTTTCTAATGTTTTTTTAAATTTTCATTTGTACTAAACCCATTAGGGATCTGACAAACAATTTATTTGGATCGAAAATCTCATCAATGACAAACCTAGTCAAGTCTGTTTCTATGTAGGATATTGAGACATACATAACCAAAACATCTTAAGTATGGCTCTACCTACGAATCATACAGAGGGTGATACAGTGATAGTTGTCAAATTGACTTTTTTTGGCTTCATATGTTCTATTTTGATATTAAAAAAATAACAGTTACAACAATAGAGGGGCGAAAGATACCAGAGGGACATTGAAACTCATGGATAAAAAATAAACTGACTACGTCCTTGCTACAAAATAATAAAAAAACCCCAGAAAAACAATACTACACAAGACAAAACATAGAAAACTCTGGACTAAGCAACACGAACCACACCAAAAACTGGGTTGATCTCAAGAAGGAAAATTTCTGGGAAACAACGCGCTTAAAGTATGTTCGTTCATCACATTCTCATGACAGATCAATGTCAAGATCAGAGGTAAGTGGTTTATTCTTAGACTGACAGTTTACAGCTGTTGGATTATTTAGATAGAAATGTACAGTCATGTGAATACGAATCTGACTTTCAGAAGGTTACAGGTACAGCCAGACTTCAATTTATTCATTCATTGAACTTTCCATATTTAAATACCAACAATCCAGTTACAGCTGTATCTGGTGTTTATAGTGAATAGGTATCAGAGCATGGGTTCCTTATTCAGACTTTGTTGATATATATTCATGATATTTGTTGCTTATAAGGAAGACTTATATATAGTTCTCAATGGTTAAGCCATCTCTTCAAACATTTTATGCAATCATAACATCAGTTGACAATTATGATATTATGTTTTATAAATGATCATATGTATGTTCGGTTTGTCGGTTTTACATTAAATTTTCAGTCAATTTTTTTTTACTTTTATAATCGTGATTGAAAGCGCAATTTTATGGACTATTAGGACAAAAACTGCTTCAGGAACATATAATAATATCACTGGTGTTTCTATGAGGTTCGTGTTGCTCAATTGTCATCTGTAAAATATATGTTTAAGGATTGTTGTTGTCATTTCGTCTTTTGGCAGCAAATTGTCATCACGTTGGCCAATCCTTCAATACATCTGTTCTTTCGAACACGGGTCCGAAACAAACGATTTAAGTATGAAAGCCATGGATTTTTTCGATATGGAACGATAGATGCTAAAGGAGAAAGGAAAAAGAAGCCCATTGACTTATTAGTTGTCAAAAATATATAAAAAAACTGATTTTTTACCAAACATCACTTGAAAATAGAAATAAAAGTAGGCGAAGTTTTCTGCCTTATGGTGAGTATGTAGATACACTTTACAAAGTTTAATCAAACCTAAACACATGGTTGATTATAGTAAGCAAATTTTGAGGGATTCAATCTGTTCCTAGTGTCTTTTTTTTGCCAGAATGTACAAGTACCCGGCTACGTCCACTTGTATTGTTGTCCATCTGATGAGTTAAGCCTTTTTATACTGATTTTTATAGTTCGTTCTGATGTTGTATTGTTATACCACTGTACAAAGATTATGGGAAGGGTTGGGATCCCGTTAACATGTTTAACTCCGCCACATTATTTAGGTATGTGCCTGTCCCAAGTCAGGAGCCGGTAATTCAATGGTTGTCGTTTGTTTATGTGTTACATATTTGTTTTTTGTTCATTTTTTTATATAAATAAGGCCGTTAGTTTTCTCGTTTGAATTGTTTTACATTGTCTTATCGGGGCCTTTTATAGCTGACTATGCGGTACGGGCTTTGCTCATTGTTGAAGGCCGTACGGTGACCTATAGTTGTTAATGTCTGTGTCATTTTGGTCTCTTGTGGACAGTTGTCTCATTGGCAATCATACCACATCTTCTTTTTTATATAACTTTATAGATTTGTAGAACAACGACAAACGCTCTAAACCAAAGAAAATTTAGAGACTTGATAATAATAAATTGATAAGACCTACCCAACGAATGACCGAACAACACATTAATTAAAAATGTCCGTAGTGCATTGGTAAATCATCACTGTTGCTTGATATCGAACTGTATATCTCTTCGATGTCTTATGAACAATAAGGTTTTTTAGTACATTGGTCATAGATTTTTAAATGGAAATAAAGTCAAAATGAAAGGAACTATATCTTCCTACGAATTATCATTTGTATTGACGCAACGTCACCGACAATTTAAAAAAAAAACGTCGTTGTATGACGTCAGAGGAGCGAAATTATCAGTTTGATTCTCATTTAATATTATCAGTTTAACTTCACTTAGAAATGACCGTAACTCATTGCAACCATTAAAATAACCTTTACATGATAAAGGAGCGAACCTAGATCAAGAAGGCCGAAGTAAGGCAAGATTGTATCTACTACATAATAATGTTAAAACAACAAGCACAACAATATCACATTAAATCTTTTTTAAAATGAAAACATAATGATTTACAGTCCCAAAATGTAATGATTTTCTTTCACTTGTACATGAGCTGTTTTTAATACTAATGATCGTTATGAAACGGAATGTGTAGACATTCATTCTTAGTATCAATTTTAAGTATTATTTTATCAAAGCCTATATACATTAAGATTCATAATATTGCAATAAATTTATAACTATTTCTTTATAATGCAATTTATGTCTGTATTGATTCGTGCACAGTAATCATTAGTGGTTTGACCGAGGAGTTTGACACTACGTTGATCTGTGTATGTACTGCAGTTCACAAATTATGTAATTGTCCTATATGTTAGGCTGGAACTTTTTCTAAGACGATTTGGCTTTTCTATTTAAGATAATAATAATTATGATAATAAAAATAATAATAATAATAATAATAATAATAATAATAATAATAATAATAATAATAATAATAATAATAATAATAATGATAATGTCGAGATACAAACCTCATGTCGAGATACAAACCTAATGTGGAGGTGCAAACCTAATGTCGAGGTTCAAACCTAATGTCGTTGTTCAAACCTAATATCGAGGTTCAAACCTAATATCGAGGTACAAACCTAATATCGAGGTTCAAACCTAATATCGAGGTACAGACCCAATGTCGAGGTACAAGCCTCATGTCGAGGTACAACTGAATGTCGAAGTTCAAACCTAATATCGAGGTACAAACCTAATGTCGAGGTTCAAACCTAATGTCGAGGTACAAACTGAATGTCGAGGTTCAAACCTGATATCGAGGTACAAACTTAATGTCGAGGTACAAACCTGATATCGAGGTACAAACTTAATGTCGAGGTACAAACCTCATGTCGAGGTACAAACCTAATGTCGAGGGTCAAACCTAATGTCGAGGTTCAAGCTAATGCCGAGGTTCAAACTTATGTCTAGGTTCAAACCTAATGTCGAGGTTCAAACCTAATCTCTAGGTACAAACCTAATGTCGAAGTTCAAACCTAATGTTGAGGTACAAACATAATGTCGAGGTACAAACTGCATGGCGAGGTACAAACTGAATGTCGAGGTTCAAACCTATTGTCGAGGTTCAAACCTATTGTCGAGGTTCAAACCTAATGTCGAGATGTCGAGGTTCAAACCTAATGTCGAGATGCCGAGGTTCAAACCTAATGTCGAGGTTCTAACCGAATGTATCGATTAAGATGACGAAACAGAGTTTTCGAAAGATAATGTTAACACTACTTGTATTTGTATCAGAGTATAAGTAATATGAGTAATTTTGTTGTTTTTGCACCAATTTAAAATTAGTGGAACACATTTCAATTAGATTCGTACGATTTAGCTTGACCATTGCAACAGGTTATGCTACCAACCTCTTACATTCAATAGTAATTAATATTTCTGTTGTCCCATTTCCCCTCTTCTAATTGATGTGTTTTCCTCGGTTTTAGTTCGTATCACGGATTTGTTTAATATCAATCGATTTATGATTTTTGAAAAGCGGTATACTACTGTTGCCTTTATTTGATTAAACATGGGAACACATTAGATAAAGATATGTATCATTTATATTATAAACTTTCCTCATCTTTATACAGTTATATTGATTTATGTGTTTTGAAGGCATTCAGCATTTAGGAGGAAGATTGGCTTTTTATTGTCTTAGATCATCGTAAGATGGGGTTCGTATTGCTGAGTCTTTATGTGTCTTTGTTATGTTTTGTGTAATGTTGTTTGTCTATTTATCTTTTTCCTTTTTAGCAATGGCGTAGTCAATTTGTTTTGACTTAGGAGTTTGATATGTGTACCGAAAAAAAAAACGTGTTTTGTTGGTATAAGCTCTTTTATTCATTCAACTAATAGTTATTAAAGAAATTTAAGTAAGAGCAATGTTTCAGTGGTTAGATTAACAATCCTTAAAATAAAAGTTTTGTATCTCCCTGTGCCTGTACGAATATAATGCAGTAGGTTCAATGTAAATTGAAAACATGATAAAGATATTTCTGAACAGTGTTTGATTATGAAAGTGTTGGCCGTAATTGCGTCCGTACCCTTTGACAGATCTGATTGAAAAAGAAATTGCAATAAATGCAGTCAACATAGTATAGAACAAAATGTGACTTTTTGGAACAGTGTAGAATTAATTTTATTCGATCTTCTCTGATGTGTAATATGTAGACAAATTATAAGGTAGGTATTTTTTAAAACACATTTGTCATGGCATTTGGCATGGAAATACGGATTTTTTATGTTATTAAAATTTGCTGTTACAAAATGATAGAAATTATTATAAATTAAGGAATGTATCTCCCTCAAGCAAAGCTCTGATTCCTTTCACGGATTTGGCTATACTTTTTGGACCTTTTGGATTATAGCTCTTCATCTTGTATATAAGCTTTGGATTTCAAATATTTTGGCCACGAGCATCACTGAAGAGACATGTATTGTCGAAATGCGGATCTGGTGCAAGAAAATTGGTACCGTTAATTTTATTATTGTCACAAGACACTATATACATTAATGCGTCTGCAAGTCACAATAGACGTAATCATACGGAATATACACTCGAGGTCATAATACAGAAGGACATTAAACTTTCAAGACGTGTTTCAATATCAACTCTTCATACAGGACAACAACCGCACTTGCTAGGGAATTAGCCCCTTCTTTCTAATTATAATCTCTATCCTATACCTAGCAACACATTGACATTTTAAAATCTCTTAGTAAGTGGTTTCCAATAAATTGAGCGATCATAAGTACAACTTTTTCATAATGCTTTGCTTTGAAAGTGGCAATGTTTTTTTTATTTAAGGATGTAGTAAAGTAAAATGGAAAAAATTGAAATCAAGATTGATACTCTAAATCCAGAAGAACATTAGTTAAGGAACAAAATAAGTTAAAACATGGAACTACTTTTCAAGGTTTTCTAAAGTCAGGAAATCATTTAGATAAACACCTATATATTTAGAATAGACGTCTGATATACAGCTACCTAGCTACATGACATTGTATAAAGCGACACACAACTGTAACTTCTGAGCTATTTAACAGTAAGGGAATAACAAAACCGTGGCAAGGGTGATGAACTCTAAGATAAAAAAAAAACCAAAACATTATAGTTAACCAGAACTCATTCATCACGATATTTGATATTGTATAGATAGTCCTTTCTAATTTCATTTGGGATCTGACGAACATTCCATTTGGATCTAAAATTCATCAATCGTGACCCTATTCAAATTTTATATAGGATATTGAGACATATTATATACAACCAAAACCTCAAAACAACAACTTGATAGGACAAAGAATTTCCACTTTCCAGCAGCGCCTGTAAACGGAAATTTATCTCCCAATAGCTACGTTATCCCGAGCTTGTATTTCCAATACAATGATTTCTTTGATAGAGGGTTGCTGCTCACAAGGAAGCTATTAAACCAATAGTTCCAAATGGTGAAGTTGGAATGATTCCTTCGTAAATTTTACGTACGCCATCACGAGTTGGTTGACCGTTATGGAATATCCGTTTCACAGCTGATATCAGAGAAGTTTTTTATGTCGTAACTACGATACCGTTCAATTTTTACGAATTTTTCCTTTTTCAACATAATTGAGTTTTGAAAAGAGCTTGAAAATACTGACTCGGAATTTTAACTTATATTTAGCTTTGATGATTTTTTGGTCTCAAGTCGTTAGAAAGAAGTCTCGAATCTGCATAAATATCTATAATGACCTTTTACAAGCTATTGAAATTTTGTATGGAAATAAAAGTTTGGGATTTGAGGCAAAATATTTTACCGTGTATCATATAAATAAACCAATTGCGTCTGAACATATGCCAAACATTTTTTAAAACCTAAAATGACCGCATCCTTAAGAAGGGGGGGGGGGATTAATAACAGACGAAAAAATCCTACACATAAAACTACAAACTTGGCAACTGAAACCGGTGTCATAAATATATATTCTCTAGTGAGTCCCCAGTGTTGCTCTTATTTAAACCTGTTGTTCTGTATGAGGATGTCAAACAAACGCTGATAAGAAAATGTTCCTATAACATGATATCTTTAAGCATGTATTCATTCAAAGTGTCTTACTCTTAAACGTCACCGACTGTGATATTAAAAAAACAAAAAAATAATTTTAGAATAAAAGTTAGAGTACAGTACATTTTAAGTCTTGCTCCTATATATGTCCCAATGGGACAAGAAGACAGACTAGTCGGACATCCGCCGGACTGTAATTACCCCTGCAGTGATGTAACTGTGTAATACCTTGTTGGAAGGTCGTAAATTAATCTGTAGCTGTGATTGATAAATTTGTAATCTTACCTGTACATTTTATAGATTAATGAACGATAGCATCCTGTAACATATTTCACCGTTTTAATGGATGAAATTACGGATAAAAAATATTTCAGTTTTTACTTATTAGCTAAAATATGAATATTGAAATTGTTTATTTCAGCTAAGTTAGATATTTCATCATGCTAGATATAAGTCATGTACAAAACAATTGTTATTCACTGAAAACTTTGGAAATTAATCAATTTTAAACTATAAACTAATTTTTCTTCCGATTTCATATTCCCCGTAAGAGCCTCTGCGTATATTTTCTCATGTCAATCACTGGAATTTGACCTAGATCAGCGGAACCATTGTATGAAAGAATTTACGGCTGAATAAACAGAAAAGGATAATTATTTTTTATGAATGCATAAAAAATTTCTAAAAAAGAAACATTTAAAATACACATCCAAATTGTTCAATCCTACTAACTGAATCATTTTTCAAAATCGGGGAAATAAATAAGTTGTAAAAAAATAAATTCCCACAACATCTCCATACCCGTAAGAGCCTTATCATTTTAGTTTTTCATCAATCATTACACTTATTTGACCCTGGCAATTTGACCCATTGATATAACTAGTGTTTACCGTTAAGTATTTTACCGCCAATATTAGCTCGTGCTGTCGGCAGGATTTTGTAAATTGTTGTCAGCTAGAAAACATCTTTTATAAAATGAATGAGGTCAAGTTCATTTTATGAATTAAAAATGTGTTTAATTGATATTACTGATTACTGATTACTGATTAATTTAATTTAATTATATAATTACGAATTTGTTTGCATCGTGTCAAAAAATGTACGTTTCCGACAATCGATGCATGATTAAATTTTGATTTGCACCTGATAATCCGTAATTCACGAACTTGTTATAGAATACCTATAATATGAAATGTTATTTAATGACAAGAAATTGATTGTATTTTGTCATGTTTATATATGAGTTGTATAAAATTAATAAAATAATTTAAAACTGACAAACGTTATTTAAAATAAAATATTTATCTAATATACGGCGTTTGTGGAGATTCACAAAATATATTTGTATTTTGAATATGCTTTTTGCATTCATATATTTTGTCACAAACTTATTGGTGAAAGAGTTTATATGACAATAAATATTTGAATCGAATTAATTGAGTGTGTTCATTAGTCAACGATTTAAAAAAGAATTTATTAGCTATAAAAAATATATTACATCACACTTTTAGCCAAAACTTGTATATTTTATAAAATTAGCCATACATGAGAGAAGTTAACAAGAAGAGAGGAAATGGAGTAGAGCCTAATTGGTTTTTATTGATTGATGTACAACATTCAGACTCTTTTTGAAAATTTTGTGTAGCCCTTAAAAGGACTGTTTTGTATAGCAATAAAACGTCTTCTTTATTTCAACTTTAGACTTGCAATCTTAACTTGGTATTCTGGTGTCTGGAGTTTTCTGTTGAAATACTGTAGGGACTTGCCACTCGATCTTTCTGGAAAATTTTTCCTGGGTAAATCTCCTGTAGCTCTTCCACCTGTTACAACTGCTACTGGTAGAACCTTATAGATGTGATCAATGAAGTTGTTGCAGATTGGAATTGTTATCCTCTTTCCAGAAAGAATTAATGCCGTTGATGAGGTCTTCTTTTGTTCTCGGTTCTTTCTTGGTTAATCTGGATTTCAACATGGACCAAACCATTTCAATGGGGTTGAAATCTGGACTTTCCGCAGGCCAAACATTCCACCAGTTGATATTCTGTTCAGTCATGAATGCTTTAGTTGCATTTGCTGTGTGTTTCGGGTCGTTGTCTTGCTGAAGACGATGACTAGAAGGATATACACGGTTTATGAAAGGTATCAGACCCGATGTCAGTATGGCTGCAGTCATGATATTTTCGAAGATTAATATTCGTGTTGTACCTTTTCGACTGATACCCGCCCACACATGAACCTTCAGTGGATGTTTAGGTTTTGGTAAAACTGGTGCTACAGAGTCTTTCTCTCGGTAGATAACTATCTTGTTGTTGTGCAACTGCACGGAGCACTCGTCTGTAAAAATGACATTGTTAAAATGATCGTCGTTTGAAATGACCTCTCTGGCAAATTGGACCCGTTTCTCCTTGTTAACGTCTCTAACCATTTGACCGTATCTGGGTTTAAAAGCTGTGAATCCGGCTGCATCAATGACTTTTCTCACAGTTGACTTACTGGTGTGAGTGCCTTTGTCTGCTAAGATATGTTTAATATCGGAAGCTGTTCTTGTTGGATTTTCAGTCAGTGCTGTCTTCACAAAGTTGATGTCTTGATCTGTTATGTACTGAAATTTCGGTAGATTTTGGTCTTTATGATTGAAGTTTTCATACCCAATCTTTCCGTATTGGTATCGTTTGATGACACTCTTCACCGTACCCCAGGTTACATCTATACCTATTTCAGCTAACCTCCTAACAATGGCATAAACGGGCCAACTCTGTCTGTAAAGGGCAATAATTTCCAAGTTGTCTCGGTGTGAAAGTTTAAACTTAGGCATGGTTGTTTATTATCGCAATATTGAACTTTACTGATGCAAATATTTTTAGGAGCTTTTTATAAAGTCATTCTAAAATGACATGTTAATTGTAAGGGGTACATGTATGTACTGTAGAAGGGTTAATATCGTGGTCCCACATTTGTATTTTTGAATACACATGTCGACATCACAACTGACAATTGCCTTTGGGAGTTTACCTGACACATATAAAATATGTATAATAAAGAAAATAATAATCTAATTGTTTGAGTTTACCTTTCATTTATCTATTTTAATTGACTTTAAAAAATATTTGGCGTTCATTTATAATTTCATAGTATAACTTTATTATTTTTATTTTCCATTAAATAAACAAATTTATTTTATTGAAATTTACATGCAGAAAAATAACCACATAATATTGTAATTGCTATTTTCTTAATTTACTTTTTGTTGAATAAATTAGATAAATACGTATTTTTCTTAAAAGACAAAAAATGTTATACGCAAAAGAAAAAAATGCCTAAAACCACCACATCAAAGAAACCCAGACAAGAGACGGTTTTACTCAGTATGAAAGAAGGCATTCACGATCCATATGCCTATCGTTCACCCTCCATCTCTCCACAACTGCCGTTGCACCTAGAAGCGCCGTCACCAACTTCACCAATTGTACCAACACCTACTCCAACTTCACCAATTGTACCAACACCTACTCCAACAGAAGCAGAACCAACTGCATTTACTATACAGAAAACTCTGGCCGCTATTTATAAACAGTTGGAAATATACAACGCAAGGCAGACAGAGATGGAACGTATTATTCTTTCTCAAAATCAGAAAATCGACTACCTGGTGGCCATGCAAAGACAGCAATCATTCCGTTTGACAGCACCTCCTACTCCAACTACGCCAAGAACTCCAACTTTCCACCAACGCCAGCTCCCAGACTTTGATGAAAGACCAGATACACCAGTTACTCCTTCTATTCCACCAGTCATGCCTTTATTTCTTCCTACAACTCCAACAGCACCCACAACAGTAAGATCCGTACCCATGCACCTATTCGCGGACATTCCAGAGGGAGTTCGTCTGTCAGAAAATGACCTAAACCAAGCAGCAAGCAGCTCGACCACACCTGGAGCTTTTGCCGTTTCGTTATTAAAGTATTTGTTTCAAGAACTCTTTAATGCAGACAACCTTAGGGTGTATTTTTCCTATAGAGGCGGTGGAAAGTTGAACAAAAGACCACTAGACGACACCAGAAAACAATATCTACGACGATATGTAACGGCATTCTATCCAAGTGTGACTTTAGATTCAGCATACACCGCTATGGTGATCGAAAAAATCAACCAGTTTCTACGTCTTCCCATCCAACAGAAGAAGTAAATGACATTTGTGTATTGATGACAATTGATGATTTTTTTATTGTGTTATTTTAATATTTTAATATTGTTGATTAAATATTTGAATTTTTGAGGTAAAATAAATTATGATACAACCATACATCGTATTAATCTAGTTGATAAAATATAGACTTTGTTAAATGATAGATGATTGTTTGACGTCCAGTGGCAAGTTTTGTATATTCAGGACAAGTTTTAATCTCTTTAATGTTGGTGTTGATAATTAAAGTTTTTCTGTTGGTTTTGATAACGAATTTTGGTGCCCGAAAAAATCATATTCTCATCCATATTCTAACCATTCTACATTTTGAGTCAATTGAAACGAAAACCAAAATAAAATTATTCACACAACCTTGTAATTCCGAGAAGAAGAAAAAAATACAAAAAAAGACCAATTAAATTCTGCATTTTAATCTACAAAGAAAACGATACAAAACATGTACAACATATCAATATAACTATTATTTTGATCAGAAGCATAATTCCAGCGACTTTTTGCAACATCCAAAACATTACCAGTACACATTGTATGAAAATAAATTGACCTATTTATTATAGGATTACAATACTACGATGTTTCTGTTCTACATCCGGTCATAAAATTAATTGTGTTGGAATCGACAACTTGTGTCAATTGAACACCTTGGTTTTATTATAATATATGCATGGTATGCAATCGTAAAATTCAAGGACCAGCAAAAGATTTATAGACCACGAAAGTAATCTTTTTAAATCGTCTTTTTAATTGACATAAATATGTCGAATTCTTAATATATATATTGCCGTAATTTTCCCACGGTTATAGTTAATAGAGTGTGGCGTATTCATGAATAATAGACTTCATGAACATGTTTTATTGTGTTTTTTTCCAAAATATTAATAAGCAAAACAAAATCGCCTTTATTATTGGTATAGAACGTAAAAAGACATTAAGTACATTTAGTTCATGAAGTTAAAGAGTACAAATTATATATAAAAAAAAAAATCAAGATGGAAAACAATTAAAAGTGTTACCAACAGAAAAAAAGAAAAACAAATTATCTCACACGACAAAACTAAAATATATTGTAATAAAGTTACAATACATCTATATCATTTTCCGTCAATTACATCAGAATAAAATAATGATCATGTTTAAAAACCATTACCTGGTTTACACAGGTAGATAAAAAGCGTTCAACCGTAACAGATCGATTAACACGTGCTGGTCTTTAGAGTCGGTTAAGGATGAAAGGGGTCATGTAGGTAGCTGTACCTGGCAAATACTTGATTTATAACTGTCGGACATATGTCCGAAATGTCCGAGATGAGATGACGGACATGTAAGAAGTCCGACTATCGTCGTAGTAAGTCTCTAAATGTACCGTATATAGTGTAACCGACAGAAAGACCACTGATTGTTCCAACTGCTAAAAATACTACTCCAAATATGTGTTATTTAAAGTCAATAGAACTCAATTGCGTCAGAAGAACGAGTAATAACTATTGTTTCTGTACTGTAAATTGCTATAGAGAGAAAACCCTTGCATAATTCTATCATATTATTGCTTTATCGATTATTTCTAGCGCTATCAAGTCTAAGCTTGAGTTCTGAAGATTATTTTTTTTTATATTGACTTTATATGGTAAAGACCGTATGAAAAAAGGGGGATGCGTATGTTTCTTTCATACTAAGCTAACTTGTAAACAATTGACCTATTTTTGAAGAACAGAATTTAACTGTCATAAGACCAATATATAAAACTCTTTTTGTATCAGTCAAATGTTTGTGTTAAAGTTTTCGTTTCAAATTTTCATTAGTTTAAGATCAATCGAGTTGTAGTAAAATGAACCCGAAGAACTTGTACATCCTACCACCTTCCATTCGAAAAGTCTCTTATTAATCAGTTACAGATTATTACAAACAAAAATACATTCTATTGAAAACAAACTGATAGATTGTCAACATGGTTTATTTTTAATGAACCTATCGTATTTCAATTAAAGACAATATACGGTGAAATGTTCAAAAACATTTTTTTTATATATTCTGGTGAATAACGACTCTGCCTACTGGCCTTCAGTAGCTGTACTTTGATAAGAACATAACTAAATATGAAACGTAGTTCGTCCTTCTTCCCTATACCAGTAGACATATGTCTGACTTTTTATACAAATTTACAAAAGAAAACTTAATACCAATATTTTTTATGTTGACAGAACAGCTATTTACAGATAGAACAAATAAATACACCTTTATATGAGCTGTTTTATACAAATTGACAAACCATCAAAGTTAATTCTAAAACAACGGGGTGTCATATTTATCAACAAGAAATACGTCTGGAAAGATCTAAACGTACAGCTTAATGGAATAAAAATGATACACAAATACCTTGTACATTGTAAAAAGCAAAAATAAAAAACAAAAACAAAAAAAAAAAAACCCAAAAGATGGAAAACTAACAAAAAACAAAAAACAAACCAAAAAAAAACCGAAACCAAACTAACATGTAATTTGAGATGAAGTGGAAAAAATACACGAAGCAAGGGTATTGAACTCTGAAAATTTGTGATTTGCGAAACAGTAGACATCGAATGTCAAATTTGAAAGCAAAAAAGAGGCAATGTTTAGGACAACATTGCTACAAAAGAACAGCGACACTGACTATTAAAGCTTAAAATAAAACACTAAGGACATTGAGATTATTTTGGGTTTATTGAATCGTATTGCGTTACAAATACGACCAATAACTAGAGTATCTGTACTGGAAATCCCTTGCTTATTGTTAGCAGATTCTTTTCTTTGTCGATATTTTCAAGAGCAATCTATCTTGAGCTGGAGTTATGAAGAATTGTTATGCTTCATTGATAAGTATTGTAAATATTGTACAAATTGGGGAGAATTTTTATTCATTTTTGCTTACATACCTAAATATGATGCAACAAAAAGGTATTATTTTCTGAATAATAGAAAATTAGAAAACAGAACATTGCAGCAACAAGGCTTTTGAATTGTTTTACATTGTCATTTAGGGACTTTTATAGCTGACTCTGTGGTAAGGGCTTTTCTCATTGTTGAATCCGTAAGGTGACCTTTAGATGTTAATTTCTTTGTCATTTTGGTCTCTTGTGGAGAGTTGTCTCATTGGAAATCATACCACATCTTCTTTTTTATGTTAAAACCAGAACACTTTTTGTAACAATTAAAGTTAACATTTTTGTAATGCATGCTACCAAATCAATTTCATAGAAAAGAAACAATACAATTGAGATTGGAAATGGGGAATGTGCCAAAGAGACAACAACCCGACCATAGAAAAAAAAAACAACAGCAGAAGGTCACCAACAGGTCTTCAATGTAGCGAGACATTCCCGCACCTGGAGGCTTCCTTCAGCTGGCCCCTAAACAAATATATACTAGTTCAGTGATAATGAACGCCATACTAATTTCCAAATTGTACACAAGAAACTAAAATTAAAATAATACAAGACTAACAAAGGCCAGAGGCTCCTGAATTGGGACAGGCGCAAAAATGCGGCGGGGTTAAACATGTTTGTGAGATCTCAACCCTCCCCCTATACCTCTAGCCAATGTAGAAAAGTAAACGCATAACAATACGCACATTAAAATTCAGTTCAAGAGAAGTCCGAGTCTGATGTCAGAAGATGTAACCAAAGAAAATAAACAAAATGACAATAATACATAAATAACAACAGACTACTAGCGGTTAACTGACATGCCAGCTCCAGACTTCAATTAAATTGACTGAAAGATTATGATTTCATCATATGAACATCAGGCACAATCCTTCCCGTTAGGGGTTTAGTATCATACCATCATAACATATATGAGAAGAACATAACCCGTGTCATGCCAACAACTGGTTTTTGAATAAATGTGTTCCAATGCGAAGACCCTATAAGTGAATCAATATTAACGCCAAAATATGCAATCTTTAATGACCTGACAACAGTATCGTAACTATATCCCTTCTTAATAAGTCTATTCAAAGGTTTTGTTGGTTTTTGAGGTGAATACTGACACCTTTGTGCTTTATAAAGAATATTTCCATAAAAAATTGGATGTGAAATAACTGAACGTATACGAAGTCTGCATGTTGAGCTATATTTACGAATGATGTCCTTATACCGATGATAAAATTTAGTAAATGTTTTGACTAGTTTGTGATATCGAAAACCCTCGTGTAATAATTTTTCAGTAATACATAAATTTCTCTCGTTAAAATTTAAAACATTGTTACATACACGAGCGAATCGTACAAGTTGAGATATATAAACACCGTAAGATGGTGACAAGGGAACGTCACCATCTAAAAATGGATAATTAACGATAGGAAATGAAAAATCATCTCTTTTATCATAAATTTTAGTATTCAGCTTTCCGTTAGTGATATAGATATCAAGATCGAGGACAGGGCAGTGGTCATTGTTAGTATTAGCTTTATTTAAAGTAAGTTCAACAGGATAAATTTCTTTAATATACATACTGAAGTCGTGATTATTGAGAGCCAAAATATCATCCAAATATCTAAAAGTATTATTAATTTTTTTTATCAGATGTTGTTTCGATAGGTCTTTGCTTATTTTTGTCATAAATTGTAACTCATAGCAATACAAAAACAGGTCCGCAATAAGTGGTGCACTGTTAGTCCCCATTGGAATTCCGATAATCTGACGATATACGGAATCCCCAAAGCGAACAAAAATGTTATCTAGTAAAAATTCAAGGGCATATATAGTATCAAAGCATGTCCAATTGACATCGTTTTTTTGTTTATTGCTACTAAAAAATGACCTAAAAGAGTTTGAAGATATATATTCACATTCTGACTTTTTAAATGTCCATTTAATTAGGTGTGTGAATTTTTTCTTAATGAGAATGTGAGGCAATGTGGTATACAGGGTAGAAAAAAAAAATCAAAACTTTGAACAGATTCAAAATCACCAATATAAGCATACAATTTATCAAGTACTTCAAACGAGTTCTTGGGACTCCAAAAGTAATTAATTCCACTATTTTCGAAGGCCTTATTTGAACAATTTATTATCAGGTTTTTAATTGTACCAAGTGTGCTGGTAAGAAGAATAGACAATTTAGTAGTGGAACAATGGCTTGAAGACGAAATAAATCTATATTTGTAAGGTGTTTTGTGTAGCTTCGGAAGCCAGTACATAGTTGGGACTTTCCATTTGGCTCTGCTTGTAAAGCGGTAGCTAAAAGTTTATGTTTGTTACAGATGTCGTTTTCTGAAAATGGAGTCAGTTGGAATGTTGGTGAATTCTTTTCTTTTTTCAGAACCTCAATGTAAAATTTACGTCAAACAATAATAATATTATTATCAGCTTTATCGGCCGGGACAAAAACAAATTTCTTGGTTAGTTCTTTTAGTTTATGTTTGATACGAGAAATAGTTTTCTTGTGGTTATTGTTAATAGTAAAATGTTCTTTAAAATGTTGAATACGTATATCAACTATCTTCATTACTGAATTAAAAAAAGAGTGCAAAGATTTTTTGTCAGCTTTTTCCAGTTTTATCCATTTCATACAGTAAGTACGGAGTGAGTCGTAGATGATATTACGACACTCATTCCAATTAATAATTGACGGGGGACGATATTTAGGTCCTTTACTGAGGAATGATTTTAACTCTCGGTCTTGAACGATGTTAAGATCTCCTGTTATAACATGGGAAATGGGTCCATAAATATATTCGGAGGTACTACAATTACATGAAGTAGGTGTATTTCCACTGATATTAACATCTTTACACAGTTGACTATAATTAAACACAAATTTCCGGGTAGATTTCTTGTAAATATAACAAATGAGAGGTAGCTCAGTATTGTCAAAATATCCAGGAATTTGTTCTTTAACAGAATGGTCGTTAAATATACCGGCAATATTTACAAAATCAAAACCTTTATTGACATACTTTACTTTAATAAAATGCTTTTTATGATCTTTAGGGCGATCAATTTTGGGAAATAGCATTTTTTAACATGGTAATATCAAAAAAGATTTTTTCTGACAGTTTCAATTTAAAGTTAATATACATATAAATGTTCTCAGACGTTTTTGATTTAATCTGGTCCAGTTTATACTGATGTCTACTGGCCTTTGGCAACTAGAACCTAATGAGAACAAAACAAAAAAAGGTAAATGAACTTCTTCCTTCTTCCTTGTGCCAGTCTACATAGATATTACTCATTTTTCAAAAGAGAATTAAATATATTTATCATAGTTACGTTAATAAAATATTCGATTACAGACAATATAGAGATATATGTCTTCATTTGAGATGTTTTGCAACGTGCTGTCTTTAATATTTCAATAAAACCATAAACGTTTCTCAACGTCAGGAAATCATCAAAATAAACATATATGTTTAGAAAAACGTTTGATATGCAGGTACCTAGATGACATTGTATAAAGCGACAAAGAATTTTCACTTCATATTTTTTTGACAGTAAAGGGAATAATAATAAAAAAAGCCATAACAAAGGTGATAAACCCATAGATTAATAAAAACATTCTAGTAAAACATATACTCATTTATTGCAATTTTTTATATTGCATAGATAATAGTTATCAAAGGTACCAGGATTATAATTTAAAACGCCAGACGCGCGTTTTGTCTACATAAAGACTCATCAGTGATGCTCAGATCAAAACTTAAATAGCAAAACAAGTAAAAAATTGAAGAGCATTAAGGACCGAAAGTTCATAAAAATTATGCCAAATACGCCTTAGGTAATCTACACCTGGGATAAGAAAATCCTTAGTTTTTCCAAAAAATCAATGTTTTGTTAACTGAAAATCCACTACGATAATGATAACCCTTTCTAATGTTTTTTTATTTCTATTTGTACTAAACCCATAAGGGATCTGACAAACAATTTATTTGTATAGAAAATCACATCAATCACAATCCTAGTCAAGTCTATTTCTATGTAGGATATTGAGACATACACAACCAAAACAAGTATGGCTCTACCTAAGAATAATGCAGAGGGTGATACAGTGATAGTTGTCAAATTGACTTTTTTGGGCTTCATATGTTCTAATTTGATAGGAAACTAAAAAAAAAATAACAGTTACAACAATAGAGGGGCGAGAGATACAAGAGGGACATTGCAACTCATGGAGGAAAAATAAACTGACTACGTCCTTGCTACAAAATAATAAAAAAACAGAAAAACAATACTACACAAGACTCAACATAGAAAACTCTAGACTAAGCAACACGAACCCCACCAGAAACTGGGTGGATCTCAAGTAGGAAAATTTCTGGGAAACAACGCTTTTTAACGTACGTTCGTTCATCTCATTCACATGACAGATCAATGTCAAGATCAGAGGTAAGTGGTTTATACTTTGACTTGACAGTTTACAGCTGTTTGATTATGTAGACAGAACTGTATATGTGAATACGAATCTGACCTTTAGAAGGTTACAGGTACAGTCAGACTTCAATTTATTCATTCATTGACAATGATTTTACTTGTTCCATTTTGAACTTTCCATATTCAAATATCAACAATCCAGTTACAGCTGTATCTGGTGTTTATAGTGAATATGTATCAGAACATGTGTTCCCTATTCAGACTTTGTTGATATATATTTTTTGCTTATAAGGAAGACTTATATATGATTCTCAATGGTTAAGCCATCTCTTTAAACATTTTATGTAATCATAACATCAGTTGACAGTTATGATATTATGTTTTATAAATGATCATATATATGTTCGGTTTGTCGCTTTTACATTAAATTTTCAGTCAACCTTTTTTTACTTTTATAATCCTGATTGAAAGCGCAATTTTATGAGCAACTATTAGGACAAAAACTGCTTCAGGAACATATACTAATATCACTGGTGTTTTGATGAGGTTCATGTTGCTCAATTGTCATCTGTGAAATATATGTTTATGGATTGTTGTT
Organism: Mytilus galloprovincialis; assembly: GCF_965363235.1. Lineage (NCBI taxonomy): Eukaryota > Metazoa > Mollusca > Bivalvia > Mytilida > Mytilidae > Mytilus > Mytilus galloprovincialis. The sequence goes on along the minus strand of NC_134846.1, from coordinate 41,726,587 downwards.
GTCATTTCGTCTTTTGGCAGCAAATTGTCATCACTTTGGCCATCCTTCAATACATCTGTTCTTTCGTTCACGGGTCCGAAAAAAACGATTGAAGTATGAAAGCCAGGGATTTCTTCAATATGGAACGATAGATGCTAAAGGAGAAAGAAGCCCAATGACTTATTAGTTGCCAAAAATATATAAAAAAATGATTTTTGCTTAACAACTTGAGTTTTCGCTGAAGTCGACAAAGAGTAAAACGTAAAAAATATTGAGAAGAGAAAAACCTACAAATATTTAGGCCAAAAAGGCAAAGGTCTAGCTGCTATCAAACATCACTTAAAAATAGAAATAAAAGTAGGCGAAGTTTCCTGCCTTATGAAGAGTATGTAGATATACGTTACAAAGTTTAATCAAACTTATACAAATGGTTGATTATAGTAAGCAACTTTGGAGGGATGGTTTTAACTTTATAGATTTGTAAAACAACGACAAACGCTCTAAACCAAAGAAAATTTAGAGATTTGATAATAATAAATTAATTTATAAGACCTACCCAACGAATGACAGAACAACACAATAAGTTCAAAATGTCTGTAGTGCATTGGTAAATCATGACTGTTGCTTGATATCGAACTGTATATCTTTTCGATATCTTATGAACAATAAGTTTTTTTATGACATTGGCCATAGATTTTTAAATGGAAATAAAGTCAAAATGAAAGGAACTATATCTTCCTACGAATTATCATTTGTATTGATGCAACGTCACCGACAATTTAAAAAAGCACCCGTTGTTGTATGACGTCAGAGGAGCGAAATTATCAGTTTAATTTCACTTAAAAATGACAGTAATGCATTGCAACAAATAAAATAACTTTTAAATGATAAAGGAGTGAATTCTGCTCGCAAACTAGATCAAGAAGGCCGAACTATTACAACTAAGGCGTGATTGTACCTACTACATAATAATATTAAAACAACAAGCACAACAATATCACATTAAATCTTTTTTTTCATGAAAACATCATGATTTGCAGTCCTAAAATGTAATGATTTTCTTTCACTTGTCCATGAGCTGTATTAAATACTAATGGTCATTATGAAACGAAACGTCTAGACATGCATTCCTAGAATCAATTTTAAGTATCATATTATCAAAGCCTATATACATTAAGATTCATAATATTGCAACAAAATTATAAATATTTCTTTATAATGCAATTTATGTCTGTATTGATTCGTGCACAGTAATCACTAGTGGTTTGACCGAGGAGTTTGACACTACGTTGACATATAATTTGTATATGTACTGCAGTTCACAAATTATGTAATTGTCCTATATGTTAGGCTGTAACTTTTTCTAAGACGATTTGGCTTTTCTATTTAAGATAATAATAATAATAATAATAATAATAATAATAATAATAATAATAATAATAATAATAATAATAATAATAATAATAATAATAATAATAACAGTTATAATAATAATAATAATAATAATAATAATAATAATAATAATAATAATAATAATAATAATAATAATAATAATAATACATTGTAATAATAATAATAAGAATAAGAATAATAATAATAATAATAATGATAATAATAATAATAATTATAATCATATCTGTATGTTAATAGAGTAAACTCATTTGGATTACACTTATTACGCTGTTCACAAAAAAATAAATGAGAAAGCATAGTGGTTAAAGTTACATACGGAAGCGTATTAGAGCCACACATTTTTTTTTAATTTTTCTTCCTATGTTATAACGCAAACCTTTGCGATATAACGCAAACCTTTGCGTTATAACGCAAACCTTTTGCGATGTAACGCAAACATTTGTTTTATCTTATTTCTTATTTAAGATCCAAAGGAAACCGTAGTTTTTAATGGAGGAGGCTGTATATATTAAAATGTATAACCTTTGTAGTAATTGCAAAGTAAAAGGCTTGAATAATTAGATCATATCAATGACTAATAATGAGCAGAATAATATAAGTAGATGTGGTATGAGTGCCAATAAGAAAACTTCCCATCTAAGTCACTATTCGTAAAAGTAAACCATCATAGGCCGAATTACGGTCTTCAACACGGAGCATTGGCTCACACTGAACAACAAACTATAAAGGTCCCCAAAAAACGATATCCATGTTTCTACTAGTTTATATATTACAAAGAAAATTGAGTAAATTGAGGTTATACCTAAGAAAAAAATCAACCCTGGTAATATAGCTATAACCGAATATAAATATACTTCCAAAGTAAGCTCTCGTTTGAGAACTGTGTAAAGTAGGTTAGATTCAAACAAGCTACCCTTTGGCAATAAATGTATAGAATGAAGATGTTTTATTAATAAAATTATGTTCTCTCTATTCAAATTGCTACCCAAGCATCTTAAAAATACTTCATTATATTGAAATGAAAATTCAATGACTTTCTATCAAAGAATTTTGATCATATTCTGAGATTTAAAAAAAAAATGTTTCCTTATTAATAATTCATTTTAAAGCAGAAAGATCATTTTGTCTATTTGACTTGGAGGTTGGTTTCACAATTGTATGACATTTTTTTTGATCTTTCAATTTTAATATGACTATACACTAAACTATATCTATTTTCTTGTTAAATTATATACTTTTCTGATGCACAAATCAGTCTTAATTTATATATAATTGCACTTCAATTATTCCATTATTCCTATGCATATTTATTATAATGATTTGGCCTTGTATGTACGTTTCTTTTTTTTATCTACTAGTAAATCACATCCGAAATGAATGACAGACGGACATATATACAAAACTTAATGAATAATTGAAATCAAGATATTTGCGTTATAACGCAAATGTTTGCGTTATATCGCAAAGGTTTGCGTTATAAAGCAAAATGTTTGCGTTATAACGCAAATGTTTGCGTTATATCGCAAAGATTTGCGTTATATTGCAAAGGTTTGCGTTATAACGCAAAGGTTTGCGTTATAACGCAAACATAGGAAGAAAAATAAAAAAAAAAATGTGTGGCGCTAATACGCTTCCGTAGTTACAACTATAACACTTCAAAGTAAAATAATAGGTACGAAAAGTTGAATGAAAAAATGTGTTTTTTTTTTTATTTTTATTTTTTTTTAATTATTTCTCACTTTTGAACAATTCATGAGTTCAAACTGCGCTCTTTGCAGGTGCGTTCTCCGAGAACTCCAACTTCCTCCATCAATAAAAAGGGTGACTGCCATTATATAATCATTGTTTTTTATCATGTCCTGTTACATAAATCCATTGATCGAAAGTAAGTGAATTAACTATGATTATTCAATGGAAATCATAAAGTAGAAATTATATTTTCAAAAGTCTTGAACACCATTTTGCCATTGTTATTCCTCTTTGTACAATATTGTATACTCAAATACTGTATTTCGACTTTGTATTTTCTTTCAAATATTTATAACAAGCCTACGTCGGAGTATTCATTTAAGCACGCTAAAAAAATGTAACTAATTAAAGAATAAACTATTAAAAAATTAAATACATCCAGTATTACTTCTTATGCTACCAATGCTTGCCAAATAAAAACCAAAAAAATAGAGAAAAGATTTGATTTCGCCATCTGCATTCCTACCTCACAATTGATAATTTATTTTGTTCAACTTCCTTAGTCATTACATTAGTTATAAGAACATAAAGAACATAAAATGAAATGACGCATTTTATAATCAACATTAAAGTATGTGTCTTTTGTAAGATGATTCGAAAGTAAAGAAATAATTACCCCTTAGAGTGTGCTAATAGCATATGATGGTATTTGTAAATTTGTTTTTTCCTAGATGTTTTTTTTTCTAGATTTTGCGTTAGGGACATATTATTGATAATTGCAAACAGGGATGGTCTTTTTTTCATATAGCTAAAACTGTACAATTTTCCAATATGGACCAACCTTTTCAGTGTAGAAACATTCCATTAGCGCCTGCATACGCAATGTATATATCTCAGTTGATACGATATTCCAGAGCTTGCATTTCTATCAGTTTTTCCTTGATTTTGGGTTTGATAATCACAAGGACGCTTTTAAAACAAGAGTTTCAAATTGTAAAGTTGAAATACTCTATTCGAAAATTTTACGGACGCTATTAAGAGCTGGTTAACCATTATGGAATGTCTTTTGCAAAGATGACAATAAACATGTTTCAATTGTCGTAAAAACATGTCGTCCTACTTTTCTCGAATGTTACCTAACTGAATTAAACTTCATATCGGGTTTGCACTTACATGAGTAACGCAACAGGTCTAACTAGTAAAGCAGGATCTGCTTACCCTTTCGAAACAATTGCGATAGTCCCGGTCTTTAAATTTGGTTGTGTAAATGTAACTGTTGCTCAGTCTGTAGGTTTCAATGTTGTATTTTGTTTTCTTTTTTTTTGGCTTTTGGTGTTTTTTTCATTTTTGCCATGACGTGATCAGTTTATTTTCGACTTAAGAGTTTGAATGCCTCTTTTTGATTTTTTTGGTCGTCAATGCTTTGGCCTTTTGAACATTTTGGATTCCAGCGTCACTGACTTTTGTAGCCGAAACGCGCGTCTGGCGTATATAAGTTTAATCCTTGTATCTCTTATGAGTTTTTCGCCTCTGTTTTATCATCACCAGGAATGCTCTAATCCGTAAAAAGGCAAATAGTTATCAAAGGTACCAGGGTTATAATTTAATACGCCAGACGCGCGTTTCGTCTACATAAGACTCACTAGTGACGCTCAGATCAAAATAGTTGTAAAGCCAAACAAGTACAAAGTTGAAGAGCATTGAGGACCCAAAATTCCAAAAAAAGTTGTGCCAAACACGACTTAGGTAATCTCTTCCTGGGTTAAGAAGATCCTCAGTTTTTCGAAAAAATAAATTTTTGACGCAGGAAATTTATTATAATGACCATATAATTGATATTCATGTCAACACCAAAGTGCTTACTTCTGGGCTGGTAATACCCTCTGGGACGAAACATCCACCAGCAGTGGCATCGACCCATGCAGTGGTGTAAATAGTTATCAAAGGTACCAGGGTTATAATTTAATACGCCAGAGCGCGTTTCGTCTACACAAGACAAATTAGTGACGCCTAGATCAAAATAGTTGTAAATCCAAACAAGTACAAAGTTGAAGAGCAAATTTGAACCCCAAATTCCCAAAAGTTGTGCCAAATACGACTAAAATAATCTATTCCTGGGATAAGAACATCCTTAGTTTTTCGAAAAAAATAAAGTTTTGACAACAGGAAATTTATTTTAATGACCAAATAATTGATATTCACCGAAGTGCTGACTACTGGGCTGGTGATACCCTCAGGGAAAAAGCAAGGAAATACTATTTAATATAGAAGGATTAAAATTAATGTATATTCATATCCACCGTCCAAAATAATGTAATATAGTTACATGTTATCTCGACGAATGGAAAGTTTTAAATAAACATTTGATACCTGTAAATGGTTAACGAAAACATTTTGACAAAAAATAATTTGGGCGTCTTTAAGTGAACTGGAAGATGTTATTATCACAGTTATGACGCAAACACCAATCCCACAATGCTAAAAACAATTGTTAGACTTATACTGTTACGAGGAGAAAGTGCTTACGACCTGAAAACATGATATTACAGACGAAAAAGAAGCCAAGTGCTTTTATTGATGATATAAATATAAAACTCATTAGTGATATAGGCTTATAATTGTGTACGGCAGAAGGACATTTTGTCTATGTAAGACTCATCAGTGGCGATCTAATATATGTTCTAACAGACTGGGATTAGTTCAAATATAGAAATAAGATCTTTGATTGAGGTTCGAATACAGAGTTTAATTTAATCATAAAGCGCTACAGAAACAACGGCCGTGGGATTACATAGTAGAGAACAATGGTGATAACGTAATTGTTGATATTTTTATGCATACGAAAAACGGTTTCCTTCTTACAGTCTTCCAGAAGATGCAACGTTTACAACAATAAACATATGTTAACATCACACTAAGCGTACGTATCTATAAAAAAGAGAATATGTGGTATGATCGCCTATGAGACAACTCTCCACAAGAAACCAAAATGACACAGAAATTAACAACTATAGGTCACCGTACGGCCTTCGACAATGAGCACGGCCCATACCGCATAGTCAGCTATCAAAGGCCCCGAAATGACAATGTAAAACAATTCAAACGAGAAAACTAACGGCCTTATTTATATGAAAAAATGAACGATTAGATGGTTATAAAAACAACCGGTAGAACACAGTTTGGGATGAAAATATAACACTTATTATTGCATAGCCTTTAAACTAGTTACTACATGCAGTATACCATATTATTCAGTATACCACAACAGTCAGTATACCGCAACATTCAGTATACCACAACATTCAGTATAAAGTAAAATCACAAAAATACTTAACTCCGAGGAAAATTCAAAGTTTCACAATCAAATGACAAAATCAAAAGCTCCAACACATCGAACGAATGGATAACAACTGTCACATTCCTGACTTGGTACAGGCATTTTCTTATGTAGAAAATGGTGGATTGAACCTGGTTTTATAGCTAGATATACCTCTCTCTTGTATGACAGTCGCATTAAATTCCATTATATTGTCAACGATGCGTGAACAAAACAAACAGACACAATAGATAAAAATGTCAAAAATAGGGGTACAGCAGTCAACATTGAGTTATCATCTTAATCACTATAAAACAACAAATGTAACAAGAACCACAACATTCAGTATACCACAACATTCAGTATACCATAACATTCTATAGTAAAATGAAAGCTCTAATTGTTTCTCTGCTAAGGACGTTGTGAATGAATTGAATAAAAATTATCAAATATCTGCAATAAACAACGAATTCACCAAATCTACAATGCAATAAGATATGGCTTGATTTGAAGTCATAACCACTAATTATAGGTAAAAACATAGGTGAAGAATTATAGCTAGTTAATATTTCAGCGTCAGTGACCAATCTTAGTCCTCAATGTTTGGTTACTGTAACATTACAGTATACACATACAAAAACACAAATGAAACACATATAAGTAAAAAGTAAAATCACAAAAATATTAACTCCGAGGAAAATCTCTAATCAAATGGCAAAACCAAAAGCTCAAACACAACAAACGAATTGATAACAACTGTCATAGTCCTGACTTAGTACAGGCATTTTTTTAATGTAGAAAATAATGGATTAAACCTGGTTTAAAAGCTATCTAAACCTCCCACTTGTATGATAAGTTGCGTCAAATTCCATTATAATTGACAACGATATGTGAACAAAACAAAAAGACACAATAGGTGAAAAATGTCATAAATAGGTGTAAAACAGCAACACTATATCTAATCAACGATTCTATGCAATTATTTGAGATATTCCTAAAAAAACTTAACCTGATAATATGAAATCATGTTGTTCTATGTTTTAATATGGATTAATGTACTTTATCATGAGTAGATCACGCGACTGCGTTTCTAACAGTATGTGATCAACTGATTTTGTTAAACGTCTAGACCAACTAACATAGTTCACGTAATTGTAAAGCCAAAAAAAAAAAAAAAACCCTCAAAAGAAATGTTTTTGTATTTATTTCATCAAACTAAATATCAAGTAATGAATTGATGTTAATTCCCAAAAATTCAATATCCCCTTTAATGAAAAAAACACAATAGTATAATACATTAAAGTATAGATTCACATTTTATGGAGACATATTTTTTTCTGAGGAATTTTAACTTTATACCTCAATAAGTTTAATAAGTATCAAATTTTCTCCGTCTGTTTGCGCAAGGCGTTCTTTACGATTCTAAATTGTTAGTTTCGCTCATAACACTGATCTTAGAAAGGAAGCCAAACCATTTTTCAACACTCAACACTCAAAACAAAATTTATTGTCGCATTTATCATTGCATATAAAAGAGTAATATATTTTTTTTATAAGTTTGGAGATAGGTTTTACATTATACTGGATAATTGACAATTATTTATTGACAAACAAGTTCCAAATAGATTTTGACAGTGTAACGGCAGTGATGCAAAACTTATATGACAATGAAAAATCAACAAATAAAGGCAACAGTAGTATATCGCTGTTCAAAACTCATAAATCCATGGACAAAAAACAAAATCGGGGTAACAAACTAAAACCGAGGGAAACGCATTAAATATAAGAGGAGAACAACGACACAACACCGAAACGCAACACACACAGAAACGGACCAAGCAACAGACAAAACACCACGAGAATAACAAATATAACATCAAAACCAAATACATGAATTTGGGATAGACAAGTACCGTGCCACGTCTTATCTCAAAAATAAGAGAAAACACAAACGACTCAACGTTAAAATGCAACACACACAGAAACGAACAATATTATAACAATGGCCATCTTCCTGACTTGGTACAGGACACTTTTAAAGGGGAATAAAAGTGGTGGGTTGAACCTGGTTTTATGGCATGCCAAACCTTGCACTTTAATGGCAAAGTTAAATATAACATTGAAATGACAACATTATATTACAGGACTACAATACAAATAAAAAGGAGACCATATTAGACAAAGAAAAGCATGATTAAGTCTGTTAAAATAAAAATATGATACAACAGGCTGATTGGAAACATAATGCCTACTTTTTTCTGATTATTAACACGCAGTAGAAGATTTTCCGAAGGCCAAGGAGATTAAACAGTTATGAACAACGTTTTTAATTCTTGCAGTTATATTAAAAAGACAATTCAAAAACTTGTTCATTGTACTAGAACATCAACTACAAAGGTCACATAGTAAATACGGATGTAAAACACAATTGATTCAATGTTTTCCATGACAGGAATCGAGTATTTCCGGACTAATTAGTGGACTATTTGAAAATCCACATTCATCTCAAAAGAACCAAAACGATACATCATCTCCTTACATCAAAGAAGATAATATTACATCACAAGGAACTTTACAAGGCGGAAATTAGTAGAACTAGTAGAACTGCTGTATAAGTCAAACAGTTGAAAATAGTTATTTCAATCCAAGCAATATAAATGAAGATAAGAAGATGTAGTATACAACAACCCATCAATAAACACAACCAAAAGACGCCTGAATTGCAACAGACATATCTTAATACACATTACACCTATCATGACTATGTTGATATTTCTTATTTATTAAAATATTTATATTTAATTTTCTTTGCGTAATAAGAAGTAATTCGGTTTAAGACCTTTATATTATACTTTTCCTAATTATAGGAAAAATACCAAAGCGAGTTCTACAGTTATATTTAGATAGTTGTGTTAAAATGCCTTTGTATATGAGTTGTTATGTTCTGTTCTAATTCTTATTATTTGTATTTGTAGATTGTGATTCCAGATTTGGGCTGCTATTTTTTTTATACTTAAAAATAATTCGTAATTGTATTGTTGTAATCAACTCACAATGTTTAATGTCAGGTCATTAAAGATTGCATATTTTGGCGTTAATATTGATTCACTTAAAAGGTCTTTGCATCGGAACAAAACACATTTATTTAAAAACCAGTTGTTGGCATGACACGGGTTATGTTCTTCTCATATATGTTATGATGGTATGATACTAAACCCCTCACGGGAAGGATTGTGCCTGATATTCATATGATGAAGACATACTCTATCAATCAGTTTAATTGAAGTCTTGAGCTGGTATATCAGTTAACTGCTAGTAGTCTGATGTTATTTATGTATTATTGTCATTTTGTTTATTTTCTATGGTTACATCTTCTGACATCAGACTCGGACTTCTCTTGAACTGAATTTTAATGTGCGTATTGTTATGCGTTTACTTTTCTGCATTGGCTAGAGGTATAGGGGGAGGGTTGAGATCTCATAAACATGTTTAACCCCATCGCATTTTTGCGCCTGTCCCAAGTCAGGAGCCTCTGGCCTTTGTTAGTCTTGTATTATTTTTATTTTTAGTTTCTTGTGTACAATTTGGAGTTCAGTATTGCGTTCATTATCACTGAAATAGTATATATATTTGTTTAGGGGCCAGCTGAAGGACGCTTCCGGGTGCGGGATTTTCTCGCTGCATTGAAGACCTGTTGGTGACCTTCTGCTTTGTCTTTTAGATAGTCGGGTTGCTGTCTCTTTGACACATTCCCCATTTCCATTCTCAATTGTATAAAATAACAAATATAACACTAGAATATGACATAGATGTAGAACTCAGTATTTTTACCGATGTTCATATCACATAAAATCAAGAAATAAGATAACATTTATGTAACGAACACAGACTAAGTGATTCACATGCTTTGACCTGACAGGAGTCTTTGTCTATGCATGCATCATCAACCATGTGCATTCTTACTCATTTGAACAGAGGAACGAAAGATACCAGAGGGACTGTCAAACTCATTGAAACATCACCAATATATCACTTTTACTTTACTTTCCGCTATAAAGATGATGTTATCTCACTAAACAATTCAAAATTTGGTGACTATGTTAAACGCATATATCCAATCGAACTAGATATTAAGGATACAACAGATACAGTTCAGTCGGCCATCACGAGTTGGTTGACCGTTATGGAATAATCGTTTCACAGATGATATCGGATATGTTCCTTACGTCGTAACTATAATCCCGTCCCTTTCATAAATTAGACTATATAACATGAGCAACACGACGGGTGTCACATGTGGTGCAGGATCTGCTTACCCTCCCGGAGCACCTGAGATCACCCCAAGTTTTTGGTGGGGTTCGTGTTGCTTATTGTTTAGTTTTATTTGTTGTATCATGTGTACTAATGTTTGTCTGTTCGTCTTTTTCATTTTTAGACATGGCATTGTCAGTTTGTGTTCGACGTGTGCGTTTGACTGTTCCTCTGGTATTTCTTTTCTGTTAAAAGATCAATACACCAACCTAAACATTACAATGACTAACTTTTAGATGATATTATCTTTGGTGTTGTTTGGATCAGTGTGCTTCTTCTTAAAGAAAGATTTTCGCGATTTATAACAGGTAACTGCTATTTACGATTTCAGTTAATGTTGAAATAGCTTTTTTATTGAGAAGATGAGAAAGTTGTTTTCGATTGAGCACACGGGAAAATTTGTATTTGTTAAAATGATAAACAAAACAGACTGTTACATGCTTTATCTTCTATTCTCTCGTTATGTATAATAAATATCCACTGAAGACATTGCAGTACCCATTAATTATCCTAACAAACTGGAAGACAACTTTAGTTTATAATGTTTTATCATTGGATAGGACTTCCCATAACTTTCAAACTGTATATTGCAAATATCAAAGGTAAAACACTATGCACGTCTACATTTACATGTTATCATTTGAAAACATTTTTAGAAATATGTTATCTATAATCTATAATTTACAAACCTCTTCCCTTTCACGAATGTTAAGCAGTGTCTACCTCCGAAGCACATGAGATTGCCTCCAGTTTTGGTGGGGTTGGTGTTGCTTAGTCTTCAGTTTTCTATGTTGTGTCTCATGTACTTATATTTGTCTGTTTAACATTTTATTTTTTAGCCATGGCGTTGTTAGTTTATTTTCGATGTACAAGTTTGACTGTCACTTTGGTATCTTTGGCCCCTCTTCTATACACATGGAAAAAAGTATTGCAACACCAAATTCGAATTGAAATTAAAATAACACTCTTATTTTTTTGTGATTAAATTTGTTGAAATAGAACTAGTTAAACATTATTTAAATATCACCCGAATTTAATTAATAAATATCGACTCGATAAGTTATTATCTGCACATGCAGCTACTGGACCCGTAAACAATAAAACAGATGTTTTTATCCTCATTGTTTTCAACCCTTTAAATAACCAAGTTCATAAAGTCAAGTGATTGACACCATGTAATGGGTCATCCACAACTCTTAACTGCAGCAAAATGGCAGATTATCAGCAAAAGAAAAGTAGGTATGTCGCTGTGACAAATGCACGTTTTGTTGTCATCACCATTCCACTATAAGTCGTTTTGAGAATAAAAATCAGACGAGAAACGATGTTAAAACCTTCCGAGATCAAGAAGACCCCCTTTACCATCAGCTAGAGAAAATCGAGCATAATGAAAGTTGGTCAGAAGGAAACCCATTGCATAAAATACAATCATAAAAAGAGAGTGGTGGCCATACAGGAGCCTTTAAACAAGAACTCTTCGAGATCGACTTATCGCTACTGGTTATCGTGCGAACATATCATTTCGAGGACATTTGCTCACGAACAGACACCGTATCAAATGTAGTGCAGAGCTCGCCAAAGTTGGAAATTAGCATTGTGGAGGAAGATGCTTTGTTCCAATGGAATTCGGTTCATCTTCCTTGGCCCAATCATAGCCCGGATTTGAACCATATCGAGCATATAGTGGACACTATTTGGCGTAAAGTGTGCGAAATGTCACATCAGTTCAAACACGTAATGAAATAAACAATGCCTTTCATCAGAAATGGTTGCTGCCTCCTTAGCAACAAATCAGTCGATTTATGGCAGGAATCAGAAAACGTTAAAAGGCGTTTATCCGTTTGAATGGAGGCTACGCACAAAGTACTAATTCTTTGGCGTATAACGATCAACCATGATGTGAACAACCATCTTAAGATTAATTTTGAAATGTCTGACATTGTAAAGTTAGACTACAGTAAAAGCTGTAAAATGATTTTTTTTGTACAAAAACCACTTCATTTTGTTATTTAAATTGTGGTAGGATAAAACATTTTTTTTTCATAAATTTTTGTTCGTTTTAATGCCAATGTTGTCATAAACTATGTTTCAATATTATTTTACAAATACTTTATCATATTCCATCCAAAATAAGAGGCTGAATTTTCAAGTTTTAAAAAATCAAGGTGTTGCAAAACTTTTTTCCCTGTGTATATAATGAAATAGTCAATATGATAGTGCATCTCAATAGATGTAAAAAGATATAGTATCCATGTGCCCATGAGACAACTCTCCATCAAGTCACAATTTGTAAAAGTAAACTATTATAGGTCATTTTGGCTCGGAGAATTATTATGAAAAAAACCCACATGGAAGATGGGCTGTGTACTAACTGTGATGTCCCCTAAATAGAATTTGACTACTGTAAAATGTCTTTTTTTGCTAAGAGAATAGATGTGATCAACATTGGTGTAATTTACATTGAGAAGCTTCTGTATGAAATCTCCACGCATTATAGAAATATATGAACAAGTCATCTTAAGAAGGGTGTACATTTGGTTTTCGTATTGCGGAAGATTGTCTATTTAGAATAAGAGCCTCCTAAAATAACACATGTCTTGTAAATTAACGAAAGCACCTAGATAATGGTTGTTTCAGAATACGTTCTTTGTAAACAAAATTGTCTTTTTTTTTATTGTATGTTAACAAAGTATGATTTAAGAGAGAAAGTAATAGTATTTCCGTTAACCTGTTTTTTACAAAAGAAAATTTGTAAAAAAGGTGTTGAAATATTGCACAAGGAAAGGTACTTCAACTGATATGTTTTAGATCTTGGGAAATATTTGGTATCTTTTTCCAAATCACACCGTCCATAGAGTTTCTAGTTTCACGTACCCCTATCCATTAGTATAAAGAAAGATCCATTTCTTCCTCTTAAATAAAAATTCCAAAAATAAACATAAAACAGACCAATGGTGGTTCATGAGAACAACCTCGCAACTATATATAATGACGAATATCTTCTTTATTTGTTTTCTTAAAAGATACAATATCTGAAATGAAATATCAAAACATAAGTTGCGTTCAACAGAAATTGCTTATCAATGCTAAGATAGTTACTGAGGAAACTAAGACTAACATCATTGTGAGGTATTTAACGATGTTTTACGTAAAATAAATAAAACAATGATCACGGGTACAACAGATGATCTTTCAACATAATTCCATTTTTTTCTTTTAAGAAGGTCATATTATATAGGCCTTCGAAGCTATATATTTCTATAAAAGTTTATTTTGTAATACAATACTTAAGAATTTATTGTTTTTTATTCAAGTGGATTACTTTGAAAAATTAAGCATTGCACACATTTATTAGATAAAAAACCATAAGATGTTTAAATGAAATCCTACAAATGATGAAATTTAATATAGATTAGAACAAAAATCAAAAGGTAGACTAGATGAACCTCAAGCAGATACGTTGAACCCAAAAGTGAAGGTAAAGGACATTTGCTGTATTTTTTAAATATCGAGAATCTTTATATAGTTCGTTTGATACAAACTCTCAATAAATGCTTCGAATATAAAAAAATTACATGTAAAAACGTTACGACGATAGAACGAATGAAATAATAACAATTATTCCATATTAGTATTATTTTAGTAGGTTTTTCTATATGAATTGGATTTTAAATAAAGATTCATATTCACCTGGAGAAAAGTGTTATTCACCACGCTAAACGTCACGCTTTTTTACATGTAACTTTATGGTAAAATATTTTGTGTACATTTGGTTAAGATAAATTTTGTCATGAAATACATTGTCTCTTTAGATATGGAATAAAACAATTACTGTCTTTTGTTTCGGCAAATATGTGGTTTAATTGAATATCAGTTTTCAAAAGTCAATAAAACCGCATATTTACCCCATCAAAAGACAGTAGTTGTATAACATCTATATAAAATACAATAATATCATAAGTTTACATGGTCTATATTCTTGCAACGTACATATTATTTACTCCTGAACTGACATTTTCATATTCGACAAAACTTAAAATTGTATTCAACATATCAATATGTGTTGGTTAAGTTTAACTTGTTTTATTAGAAATTATTTTGTGTTCATATTTATATTAAGATATGACGTCTCTGTAGTTCTCATAATTAAATTTTATTTCTAGACAATATTCTGTTTTTGCAAATATAATAAAAAATATGTTAACCTGATCTTCTCTATACTTGCTGTGCTGTAATAAGACGTATATTATACAATCATGGTGAATATCCAAAGATGTCAGCACGAGAAGGTTATTTCAATGAGGGCACAGCCCGAAGTGAAATAACTGTTAAAGGTAAACAATTTTGGATATTCATCGATTTTAAGTGGTCACAACTTTTTCCATTATACCTAACTAACAGTGGAATGGCCTTTTGAACACTTACTATATTCTAAACATACCAAACACAAGCTGATGATTGACCGTTTGAAGATACATTTGTGTTCTAGAAATTCTCGAATGTACATCGAAGGTAGAATCTTTTTGTAAAATATTGATGGCTCTGAAAAAGACCGTTTATAAGAGAAATCATCGACTGCTGGCACTCTATGCATGTCCATAACCTAATTTTCTCGTCTCTCGATGGGCTTCCAGTGTAACATGAACGCTGCCATTTTGTTTATTTACGTCTGTGATGTCATTTTCATGTGAGATAACTGCGTGCAAATCTAGAAACTCAAAAGGTTATTCGCTGATTTAAATGTTTAGGGGTTATTCGTCCTTCCTTGCAGTTAAATGAAAATTAACGGAATGATGCCATGTCACGTAAATCTTGATAAGGTGTTACCCAATAGAATTGTCTGTACTATATGTAAGGTATTATTATCCTAGATGTGAATGTATGTAATAATCGAATGTTAATCTACATGACGGCCTACAAGATTTTGATCATACGAAAACATTATGCATACGATAGTCCAGTCAATCTAGCATAATTTTGACCCTAAACCGAAAGTAAATGCAACAGAAGACTTTAAAGTTTTAATCTTTAACATTATACCCCAAATATACACAGAAAAAAGTCCCATAAAATCTAACTAGAGGAAGACTAAAAAAATCACCATTTAAAATTCCTATGGAGATTGCATTGAAAAGGGAGATAACTCTTGCAAAAAAGGCAGAAATATCAATAAAATTGATACAAAATTATAACTTTACTGCTTCTATTCATCAGAATGTATTGATTTTTGATTTTTTAGCGGTCTTTATAGTATAACAAACAACTCTAAAGGTGTTTTCATATATTTTATCAAGCTATAATCTAGACTTCGTAATTCATTAGTTGACCAATTATCGAATTTTTCAACATGTCAAGGTAAAGAATCTCAAATTTAATTAAAATAATTAAGCTTGCATTCTTCTTTTTGTGGGTTACAAATTAAAACAGAGGGAATTACATTAACCATATTAGAAAAAAAAAAAAAAAAACACTGACGTGCAACAAAAGACAGAGGACAATGCAACACACATAGAAAGGAACTATAAGGTAATAAATGCCATTTTCCTGACATGGTACAGGACATTTTAAAATGTGAACTGAAACGACATTTTCATTTTGTAACAAAGTTACAGCGCGATCCGTTTAATTTTCCTTGAATGCGTATTCTTACCATTGTATTCATTACTCATGTTACTTACATGTTTTAACTTGGCTTTGTTTTTTTTCCAGACGCTTGGAAATTTGATCAGATATGAGATTGTTTACATCTGAAAGTTCGTGGAGACTCAGTTTTTTAAAACATGTTGATCGAATTTCCATAATTTGGTTGAAAGTGTTTTTTTTTAGAAAAACGATCCGATAATAAGATTTTACGTATCGTTTATAAAAAGTAGCCATCAAAATAGAAACAATACTTGTTGTTGTGTTTAAATTTTCCTACAAATCTGTTAAGTATGTTAACCGTAATTTGACTACTAGAAATAATTTATTGTTTACGTTTAGAGCCAAATTTGATTGAAAACTACACTTTTAAGTATTTATCTCCTTATTAATAATTTGAGAATGTAGGATGTGATCTTTTGTTATCAGTTCTTAAATTTATCTCTTTGTCGCTGGAAAATATATTGATACACTGTGTCAATTACCAGTATTAAGGTATTACTCAGACTTGTAGTTATCTTAACAAAATTTCACTGTAAATTAAAAACATATTTTCTTTTGGAAAATGAATGACTCAAAAAGAAAAAGAGCTAATGTTTAAATTGAACATTTTGAAGGTCCTTCTGTTCACATATCACTTACTATTGTGGTTTACTTTATATTATTGGCTTTCAAATATTTGGCTTATAGCGTTAATGATGACCATTAATCCATTAATGCCATTTTCCTTTCATGGTACATGACATTTTAAGAAAACATGATGGGTTTGTGGCAAGTCAAACCTCGCGCTTTTATTAAACTCAGCATAGATACAATGTACCAAGACATGCATGTCGTCTACCAAATATTTAATAGTTACATCCGAATCAAAAATGTTAAAAAAACAGAATAGAATACCAAGTTGAAAACCCAAACATTCGGATGGTTATGTCAAATGCAGCTTAGGTAATATATATTTATTTGATAGATACTGTCATATTAATGTAGAGAGAGAAAACTATCTAAATGTTTGATCATATATGAGATACAAGTTGATTGTGGTTAAACAATATCAAGAATATGCAAAAAGAAATTTATACAGTGTTATCAATAAGTTAAGTCTTATGCTATATCTATATATTTTTTTTGCGTTTGTTTTAAACTTGCATTATTGTGGGTATTTTTTTAGTATCATCTAAACAAACAAATAACTAAACGATTCGCAAATAAACACTTAAACACCTGAGCAACACGATGGGTGTCACACATTGAGTAGGATCAGCATAACCTTCTAGAGTACCTGAGAACACCCCGGGTTTTTAGTGGGGTTCGTGTTGCTTAGTCTTTAGTTTTCTATGTTGTGTCTTGTTAATATTATCTGTCTGTTTGTCTTTTTCTTTTTTAGCCATGGCGTTGTCAGTTTATTTTTTATCTATAAAAGAGGGACGAAAGATACCAAAGGGACAGTCAAACTCATAAATCTAAAACAAACTGACAACGCCATGGCTAAAAATGAAAAAGACAAACAGAAAAACAATAGTACACATGACACAACATAGAAAACTAAAGAATAAACAACACGAACCCCACCAAAAACTAGGGGTGATCTCAGGTGCTCCGGAAGGGTAAGCAGATCCTGCTCCACATGCGACACCCGTCGTGTTGCTTATGTGATTACAAATCCGGTAAATAGTCTAATTCGGTAGGTCACATTCAGGAAAGGGAAGGGGATTGTAGTTACGACGTAAGGAATATATCCGATATCATTTGTGATACGGTTATTCCATAACGGTCAACCAACTCGTGATGGCGTCCGTAAAATTTACGAAGGGATGATTTCAACTTCACCATTTGGAACTCTTGGTTTAATAGCTTCCTTGTGAGCAGCAACCCTATATCAAGAAAATCATGATAAGTTTGACTGTCCCTCTTGTATCTTTCGACCCTCTTTTAAAGAATTTCGATATGAATAAAGGGGTATGTTGTGTGAAACGTCAATGAGATAGCACTTCTAAGTATTTATTCACAAGAAAATGTCTGATACAGAAAGGAAGATAGAATGAGTTGGTAATGGTATCACCAATATGAGACTGAAATATGTAGGATGTGATCCGTTTATATAACTATCTAAAAGTATTCATTTGCCGATGGTAAATAAAGTAATATGACATTTGTAAACTCTCGGTACTTAACTGAATCGACTATTAGGGTGGTACGTTATCAAATTCGCAGAAGTCAAATAAGAAAACTATTGTAGAATTATAATATCTGAAACGTCTTTGGCTATTGAACGGGTGGTCGAAATTGAAGGGGTTTAAGATTAAATTGTATAGTTTGACCATGGATTTGCAATTTACAAAAAATATTCTAACAAACAATCTTGATGGACAAGGCCTCTGCTCTGATCTAAATATAATGATTGACAATACCAATTTTGACTCATTTCGAAGTTGCATGTGCATTGAGTGCAATTGATTTTATAAGGTCTGACAAAAAAATGATTGACAAGATACAAAATATTAATATTTATGTCTTTCAGACTTATATATTTTTTAAATACTTGTAGTTATATAAGATTTTTGAATTAAACATGGGCTCTTTCATACATGATAACGAATGCACTGACGTTGATAAGTATGGCCTGAATATATAGTTATCAAAGGTACCAGGATTATAATTTTATACGCCAGACACGCGTTTCGTCTACAAAAGACTCATCAGTGACTCTCGGATCAAACAGTTAAAAAGCCAAACAAGTACAAAATTTAAGATCATTGAACTTATAACGTCATCTTCCGGTTTGCTGGTAAAACAATGAAAATACATTTATCCTGATTTAGAGTAAATTCTCGCAATTAAATTGGCTGATAATGTCTAAATGAATTTCAGTACATTTTTTTGCTTTATAGTCCTAGTACTTTTTTCACAGTTTTACAGTTTATGATTAAATATCTTAATATATTTGGTTGATATTGTCCTAATAATCGAATTTAAATACAGGAATAAGTAACATAACAAAAATCAGTATAAATTCGTTGCACAGAGTGCAATTGCACTTGTACGGAATTTATCAGGCTTCGACTCAACCGATATGAATTTTTATTGACCTGCTAAGTTCTCGTTTTAGGACAATTGCACACTGTGTAACTAATAATGTCTTTCCTGCAAATACACAAATATAATCAGATAAATTTCTTATTAGGTTGTCTGCATATTAATATTGTAAAATGGCAGCTGTTCGAACCAATATGAAGCCACTTTGAACTTACCGCTGCAGACACTCGACAAAAAAATTCATGTTACGACTCACAGCTAATATTTTACAATTTTGATACGCAGACAACCTAGTAATCAGTCCTTATTCATGTTATTATGAGAAAATCAAAGCGCGTCGACCTACATTTCTAACTAAAGAAAAAACTGATAAATATATGTAGATGCAATGTACGTGTACACCGTGTTTCCCCACATCTAGTAGATACAAACCATAAATACAAAAACTCCTTTTGCATTACAGGACATTTTTCAAATAACTATATTATTCAAAAGAAATTAATTACAATAGCAAATGATGTTAAAATCGCAAGAGTTGAATTTATTATCACTACATTTCAATTATTGGATCATTATTTCATCCCTCTTCGGAAACGCTCTCGCTATCAATATTCAAAAAGGTTTTAATCATCGGATTAAATTCAAATTGATATGCATTCGTTATTAATTCCAGTAAGTGCGAAAGAGATAAGCAGTAAAGTCAATCTCATATGGTTGTCAACCAAATGCACTTAGTCAGCGTTTTGAGTTGATGAAACTCAAAACTAATTATTCACTTTTTGTCGCATACTGTACAAAAAAATCGTTATACAGCTATTGTAACGTTGCTAGTGAAATGTAAGATAATAATGAGACACACGGTCATGTTGGTGTTAACGCCAACGAGACACGAACATACAACACATCTACATACCAGCTTACATTCATACGACAGGCAGAGGTTAATATAACATGTCAAGCTCCAATTGATAACATTTGTCATTCTCTTAATTAATTGGCTTATACGTCTAGAAAGTAACAGTAGTTAAATTAAATCAACATCTTTGTAATAATACAGTTACCATGCATTTCTCACCGTTTGCACAAGTACAGAAATATGACGTTGTTTTTAACTCGTTCCGCTGATTGATAACACTTGCGATTTTGTCAGGTGTTATGCACATCCCCCTTATGAATTTGGCTTTCAGTTCCGGTTTTTTGCTATACCTATTTGTTAAAGAGTTCGTTAACAGTAATTCGAGCACAAATGACCATAACCGAAACATTTTTATTTGAATATTGACTAAATGTAAACAAGAAATTTGAAAGTGTTTAAGTGGTTTTCGTAGCAAATACAAAGTTGGCACATTTGTTTGTTCAGAAACAGTCTTTAATTCAGACGTCATTAACGTATGAATGTCATTGAATGTGTGATCTGATTATTATGTAATTTAGAATTGAAACAACTACGAGTAAAACACACTCAGTTAAATTTAGTCTTAGATGAATGATTTATTCTATTAGTTGTAAGTGGCTTTGAACTAGCAGTCAGTTATAAAACTACGAATACTCTCTGGTATGCACTTAGTGCCTTTTTGTTGTTTGAATGTATAAGTACCCGTCTACGTCTTCTCTGTAAACATATTAATACTGATACCTTCAATTTCGGTTTATGATGAATTCATATGTGATGGATTTTTAATAGAATTGGAAGGTTTTTCGTCTGCTGTCTGAGTTTTTTCTATTACTTGGAAAACCGAAAGAATGTTTGACACATGATATTGTACAGTAATGGGGACTTCCCCATTCACTTTGTTAAACCTAACACTTATTCGTATAGCAGTAATCTCCATGCATCCCTTTTTTCTTGTAATCCTTATTTACATCTTGAGAAAATTGAGGTGAAGGTCATATTTCAAATTTTGAACTTTGCTTGTTATCTTTATTAAAAAAAGCACACGTAAAAGTGAAGGATACAATGTGCTTGCAAAATAGTTGTTAAACACATGTCGTAACTTCAACACAATTGAGTCAAAGTGTTTCGGTCATCCTTTTTAGGAGTTTTTTCTCCTTATGTATTTGATATCAGTATTACTCGTCAACTAAACAAGTGAATGACCTGTGATCTTTTGATTTGGGATCACTGACCGATGCCCTTGGAATTGAGTTCAATTCATTACTCAATCACATCAGGCATTGTCAGGCACGTCTCAGTCATTACAGCTATACGGACGTGCTGGGTCATATCTCCTTTACCCGCTATCTCCGATGAAGGTTTACTTTGAATGGATCAACAACTTACTACTTTAGATGACAGAACCCAATCCAACACTGTACAGTAAACGTTTGTTTTGTGCGTAAATTCCTGCGACAATATACACTCTAAACCCATTGTGGATGGGGGAGTCTTATGCCGACAGACATCAGAGGGTTGTATTTTAGGTGTTAGATTATTGACCCCCGTTTCACTATCTCACGACTTTAGTCCTGATAATGCTTCCTGTAATCTTTAATACTACGCCCGAGACTCATTTACCATTACTCCATCATCGTGATTAGCGGGCGGACAAGCAGACCAATCTGACCCTGAAAGCAGCGGTCGTGGAATAAAGAAACATCAAAATAGTAAAAAATATCAAAACAACTCAACAAAACCAAGAGGGCTGCCTACCAAAAATTGTGCTTCAACTGTTCATGACCCACCGAAGAAAATATTTAAAGCTCACCAAACGCCTTCGGGCACCGAGCCGACCGTATGAGGGCTGAAAACCCAGTCAAGGTCGTGAAAAACTTCCATCATCGGTCAATTTTAGGTTCTAGATTTTGACAAAAAATTCATACTGGTTCATTATAAAACCATTAGATCTTTTGCATTTGGTTTTGTAGACATGTTACCTTTTAAATGGTTAATCGGAAGTGACATTTTTCTAGCCGAAAGTACAGTTTGAAGTTACAAATTACACCAAAAGTAATACCTTGTAACACCATTTTTATATTTTTTTTATATCGAAGTTCAGGTGAAAAGACCTTCAACTGGTCTCTGAACAATTGGTGTTTATTTATCTTCATTTATTTTCGTGTAATCAATTTTCGTGGATTGACGAAAATTTGCATCTTCGTGGATATTTCCTTATTTTTGAATTTAAAGCCTATGACAAATTTGTTAAAATATAGTATTCCTGGTTTACGTCTACCCACTTCTACCCACCAAACTCCCGAAAATTGGTATCCAACAAATAACAACGAATCTACAGTACCTTTTAATTTTCGAATTCAACGAAAATGTGGTATCATACATTCTTCTGTTCTAACAACAGCTCTTATATCAGATAAATAAAAGCGGAACAGTATAGATTATATATACAGTTTGATATTTCTAATAGGACAAATGACAAATGAATGAACTGAAATAGTTGTATTTAGATTAAACGTATATTGTATTTCACAAAATGATAACAGGCCATTTATACAGTGGTTTCCTATACCATTTTCGAAAGCAACCTTTCACATATTTGTACTGTGGTGATACTACTTCTCGTAATGATTATAAAAATAGCACTTATATTTCCTAAGAACATATCGTCACAGTTGGATAGATAAATGATTAGGAAGTAAAATAGGATACCGATGATACTTTAGATATGGAACCATTCATGTTCAGGCTAATTTCAAAAGAGATAGCATCCTATTGGGTAGAATAAATGACTCAGAGTCAAATAATTGAAAAGAATAACCTTGTATTTTCCATAACAGTCGAGGCAATGACTATATACGACAAAGGGGCAAGTTAACTGACACCTTTCTCGAAATTGCACTTTCGGAATCCGTATTCAACAAATAAAAATGACTTAACAATACCTTTCGATTTTCGAGTTCAACGAAAATGTGGTATCATAAATTCTTCTGTTCTAACAACAGCTTGTATATCAGAAAAAATAAAGGCGTAAATGTATAGATGAAATATACAGTTTCATATTTCTAATGGGGCACATACACTCAAATAGATGTATTTAGATTAAACGTACATCATATTTAACAAAATGATGTACAGAGGTTTCATTTATCATTTTAAAATACGTCAGCAACCTTTCACATATTTGTACTGTGGTGATACCACATCTCGTTATGATTATAAAAATAGCACTTATATTTCCTAAGAACATATCGTCACAGTTGGATAGATAAATGATTAGGAAGTAAAATAGGATACCGATGATACTTTAGATATGGAACCATTTATGTTCAGGCTAATTTCAAAAGAGATAGCATCCTATTGGGTAGAATAAATGACTCTGAGTCAAAAAAGTTGAAAAGAATAACCTTGTATTTTCCATAGCAGTCGAGGCAATGACTATCTACGACAAAAGGGCAAATTAACTGACACCTTTCTCGAAATTGCACTTTCGGAATCGGTATCCAACAAATAAAAATGAATTCACAATATCTTTCGATTTTCGAGTTCAACGAAAATGTGTTATCATACATTCTTCTGTTCTAACAACATCTCGTATATCAGAAAAAATAAAGGCGTAAAAGTATAGATGAAATATACAGTTTGATATTTCTATTGGACACATAAACTCAAAAAGATGTATTTAGATTAAACGTATATCGTATTTCACAAAATGATAACAGACCATATGTACAGAGGTTTCATTTATCGTTTTAAAATACGTCAGCAACCTTTCACACAGTTGTACTATGATAATATCACACCCTTATGATTATAATAATTAGTACTTGTATGCTGTTTCCTAAGAACATATCGTCACAGTTGGATAGCTAAATGATTAGGATACCGATGCTACTTTGTATTTGAAACCATTTATTTTCAGGCTAATTTGAAAAGAGATAGCACCCTATTCGGTAAAATAAATGACTCAGAGTCAAATAAGTTGATATGAATAATCATGTATTTATCAAATGCAGTCGAGGCAATGACGATATACGACAATAGGGCAAGTTTAATGACACTTTTCTTGAAATTGCACTTTTTGTAAAGAAAGCTTTTTGGAGAATGAAATAAAAAAATAATAAATGTAAAAAAAGCCTGAATCATACTAGATGATCAATTGCAAATACTATAAAGTCAAATCAATGAATATATGATCAATTCTACAAAACAATAAGTACTTCACAATATTAATTAGTTCAATTATTTGTGATGAATTTTATGTATTTGCAATGTTTAACCACTATTTTCTTTTATGTAAAACCCATCAATACCCTCATTCAGCCTCCTGATTTAACAACAGTTTTGATAAAGGCAAAACTAAAGGAAAAACGAATACTGATGAGACTAATGAAGACGAAACGCGCATCTGGCGTATTAAATTATAATCCTGGTAGATTTTGTTGATTGTTTTAAAAGTCTTCAAGTTAATATAGTACAAACCTTGTGTTTTTTAGTAGCAGAACGCAGTCCCGTTCAACCAAAATGTAAAAGCTTTACATTTAGACTCCGATGAAATATTCGCTCATTCGACTAAAAACATGCGGGCAATGATATCGATGCTTTCTTGTCTCAATTTATGAATAACCATAGGAAGTTGAATATTATTCAAGTGAATTTTTATTCTAACTTCGTTTTAAAAAAAATCTATAATGATAACAAAAACAGGTTTATTATTGTCAGAAATCTTGGAAATAAATAACTAAATATTGAACTGATTAACTTCTTATTGCAGAATAATCAGTACTCTTCAACTCCATAATTGATTTGTCCTTCAATCTGATATGATTTTCTAGAAATGTTATGATTTCATAATTGAAATTCCTTATTTCAAAATAAAGTCGTGTTACGAATGTCACCAATGCAAAATATTTATCAACATAATTGTCACTTTATGAATATAAAAAAGAAGATGTGGTATGACTGCCAATGAGACTACTCTCTACAAGAGACCAAAATGACACAGAAATTAACAACTATAGGTCACCGTACGGCCTTCAACAATGAGGAAAGCCTATACCGCATAGTCAGCTATAATAGGCCCCGAAATGATAATGTAAAACAATTGAAACGAGAAAAGTAACGGCCTTATTTTTGTACAAAAAATTAATGAAAAACAAATTATATATGAAACATATAAACCACTGAATTACAGGCTCCTGACTTGAAGGCATTTAACATTCATAATGTAGCATCTATGACATTTTTTAAAGGTTTTGTGTAATTTATGGTAACGAAATATCTGGCTAGTAACATTAAAACTGTTAAAGGGGCACTAGCTGTCAAATTCATGGTCACTGATATGACTCAAATTTTCATATTTGATTTATAACAATGTAAAACATTTATCCAAACTATCAAAAGTCTAAACAGTTTACAGAACATGGGGTAGATAATATATACGTTCGTTTCGTGTGTATTTTAGTCCAGCACCATCTAATTAACTATCGATTTGACCTCAGATGACCATATAAGCGATGTAAACATAAATAAAGATATGCATAGATTAAACCAACACGTGCAATTGGATTTTTATAGGTCTGTTCGATATTATTTTATAGATTAAAAATAGATGTTTCTCATTGTTTTTAGCCGTATAAGAATGATTTTATGTGCATCAAATTAGTAATCAAATGATTTACCGTAGTTTCACTTTCATTGTTGACATTCTTTTTCTTTAAATAACCAGTACACGTACAATGCATATGTTGTCAATCTCTATCTAGGGGTTAAATAGAAGTTCACATGAATACGGATTTTGACTGCAAAAAGCGAACTGTTTTTTCACTATTTCACTTTCATTATTGATTGAACAGAAAAAAAGCAAAAGCTAGTGCCCCTTTAACTTTTATAATCTAAAATGTTACTACAAACACCGACAAAGCAAGTTAGAGAACAACAAAAACATAACAAACGAAGGAGTGTATTTTTCGTATTTAAAACAAACTGAAATATTCAAAATCAAGGAATATGAAAATCAGAAACACTTATGTTCTCAGATTATTTCTTTCGGCCTAATTATAGAAATCTTGATTATCTTAAGCAACATTATCATCATTATATTATTAAATGTTTTATTAACAAATGGGATTTAAGCGTATCTCTACATGCCATGCATTGTTGTTTATAACAGCACATAAACATGTCTGCTGTTAAGGACCGCAATGTGTGCACATATAAAAGCCTACAACCTCTTGATAAACTTTATTATGAAACATAATTCTACATTTTTAATCAAAGGCACATAGTGTCAGTACGGATATCTACCATGATAAACCTTTTCATAACGGAAAAGGATGCATTTACTTCATCTTTTTATCGGGATAAACTAAAAAATAAAGAAAATTACATTGGGAATGTTGACCTCCGAAATTTTCCAGTAAAATTATATCTTAAATTATACAACTAATTCTGTTCAACACACTGGCGGACTAGAGAAAAAAATCGGATAAAGCAGGATGTCGGAATACACAGGTTCTTTCTGCAAAGACAGGCATATTTTGAAACCATGAGAATGTGTCGGTTTAAGGAGGATGTTGTAATACTCCGGTTTTGGATTAGGCAGGTTACATTGTCTATAGAAATAAATACATGAATTTGTCCAGGATATCTTATGCAAAGACCTGATTATTTGCGTGGCTTTCTCTTTACATATTGTTCGTTTTGATTTATATGCTTTTTATTTTGTCGAATGAGTTCCGAATAATCAAGGATTACAGCCTTGAACATCATCGAAAAGATATATTTTGAATTTTCGAAATGCAGATCTGGTGTAATGCCATTGGAATCGTTAGGTTATTATACATGATGAACATGTTGACTGCTGTATCCCGTTTGTTGACATTTGTAAATATCATAAAGTTTGTTTTATTCACAAATTGTTATCAATATAATGGAATTTTATACATTGTCATACAAGTGAGATCTTCAGCTAGCTATAAAATTATCCACCATTTCTACACAAGATAATCCATGTACCAAGTCAGGATTTGACAGTTGGTATCCATTCGTTTGATGTGTTTGAGCTATTGATTTTGCCATTTGATAAGGGACTTAAAGTTTTTAATTGTCCTTAGAGTTTAGTATTTTTTTTTAATAATTACTTTTTGTTTTGTGCTAAATAAATACCAATGTCAACACCGCTGAGTGTTTAATGAAATTTGATTTTAGCTGATGAAGGATTTTGTTTTAACTGACAACAGAGTTCACTTGGAATTGTTTGGTTAAATATGTTTTGATTATGAATAAAGATAGAGAAGATAAGAACTTGTTTTTCTGTTTTTTTTTGGTCTGATAAACATAACCTTGACGGATTTTTGTTATCATTGAAAAATATATATCAGAGCTCATTTTATAGAAATCAATTTCTTTGTTGTCAAATTGAATTACACATTCTGGAAGTACTTCATAAATTATTGTGTTTGTGTTGGCTATCAGTATTTCAAAATTTTAAAACACAAAAAGGGTGAATAATAATGTTAGATAGCCAACACTACCCTTACCTTAGGAGCAATAACAAACTTCCTCTGGATATAGGATATAATTTTTCAATTATCAATTTCCATCACCTTAGTAGCACTATAAAAATTTCACCTGCAAAATGGATATACATTTTCTCAATTAATTCGGTATTCAATAACTAGCAGCTGCTATTAATACTTTTGAAAATGTCACCAGTGTCTGATCAGAAAGTTGATGAAACCGGGTTATGTCAAGAACGTCTTGTCCTTTTTGACGTTTTGTACAAAACAAAATCATCGGAAGATTGTTGTTAAATATTCCTAATGAACCTCATCATAAAACATGGTGGTCTTAAACTATGGATTTTAGATGGTGACGTTGGTCAACAATCTTAATTCAGGGTGGTTTAGTTACCTGTCAAAACAGGTTAAATCCGCCATTTTCTAAACGAAGAAAAGCCTAACAAAGTCAAGAGTATGACAGTTGTTTTCAATTCATTTGGTACGCGTACGCTTTTGGTTTTGCCATTTTGATGAAGGTTTTTTGGTTTTTAATTTTCCTTAGGTTTTTATATTTTTGCTGATTTACTTTTTCTTGTAAATCATAAAGTGTTTTTATTTTCATTTATTTATTTTTTTGCTTTTGCTGTACTTATTTTTACATATCACACTGATAAATCGTGCAATATTGATTTCATATCAGGTCACGTCTTGTGAAAATTAAGCAAAAGACAATTTATCGTTTTGTTTGTTAGGGTTCGGTACACCTCGTCTTTCTCCAGTGTCTTAACCTTATAAAATAGTTGATATTTCCCTGAGATGCGACCTAATATTGTATTTTAAATAAATTCGAATACTCTTCAGATCAACTTAAATGGAATGAATTGGTATCTACGATCACTTGTTTAACCCTGCCGCAAGTCGATAAAAGAGAGACGAAAGATACCAAAGGGACAGTCAAACTCATAAATCGAAAATTAACTGACTAAATGGCTAAAAATGAAAAGGACAAACAGACAAACAGTAGTACACATGACACAACATAGAAAACTAAAGAATAAACAACACGAATCCCACATAACATGGCAGTCGTTGTGTCATTTTACATGTGTATATCGAAATGATAATGTAGACGTATTTTCCATGTAGAATAAACAAAACTCAGTTGTATGGATCTAAGGGTTTTTTGATGTCATCATTACTGATGTAGAAATTCAAAATTTAAACCACCCTGAAAAAAAAGTTCGAGAACTGGTTGTTGATTGCACATATTTGACACGGTGTTGACATGAATATCAATAATGTGGTCATTTTAATAAATTTCTTGATACAAAAACTTTGAATTTTTCGAAAAACTAAGGATTTTCTTATCCCAGGCATAGATTACCTTAGCCGTATTTGGCACAACTTTTTGGAATTTTGGATCCTCAATGCTCTTCAACTTTGTACTTGTTTGGCTTTATAAATATTTTGATATGAGCGTCACTGATGAGTCTTATGAAGACGAAACGCGCGTCTGGCGTACTAAATTAAAATCTTGGTACCTTTGATAACTATTTTCTGTTTAAGGAATCGTCAACACTCAAAGTGACTCAAATTGTAAAGAAATGAACGCATTGTTCAAGGAGATATTGTATATGTAAGTTGCCGTCTAGAGGTCGTTTTTGTTTTTTTGCTGCGCAGAAATACTCATTACACTATTTTACAAACCTGCTATAATGCATCCTTTCATCTGAAAGAAAAACATTATCAGCATTTTCTAATAATTTAACATATATTGTCATATGCTTATTACAGTCACGTTTGAAAACACTTGTTTTCTATGTTAATATTATTTCATTCTAACTCTATTCTTGTCATAACATATTTGTATCCAATTAAAATAAAAATACATCATGTACCTGTCAAAATCATTCTATCTTATGTAATTTCATTGTGAAACTTTGATCTTATCCTCAGTTATGGAAATGAAACGCACAATCAAATTGAATTTGAAATATTTTATATAATCACCATCTTAAAATATTTGATTCATATCGACATATGTGTATGTTTATATAATCCCGGCCGACATGAATCTTTCAAAAACTCCACGATATCATCCAGTAACTGATACTTCTGTCAAGGCTTCATATGAATTTTAAAAACGATTAATTTACATATTCAGTACATAAATTATTTAATTGTAGATGCATTAAGGTTGTAACAAAATGTGGGGTTCGATATGTTTGGTCGTGGTTTCTAATAATGATTATTACAGAAAGATTGCCATGCATATTTACCTGATCGCAAATTGGAACCTGCGACACTAAAGCTGACAATTTGCGACTTGTAAAGTATTGGCGTCATACAACAATAAATCTATCGATTTATTTTCTTCATGAACATAAGAGAAGGTTTATTATTGGTTTTGTTTGTTTTGTCATTATCGTTGTTAAGAGTACATTTGATGTATCAATTTGTTTTATAACTGCAGTTGAAAACCATCTGGTGTCTTTATCTACTAAATATCGTAAACAAAATATCGTATTTTTAGCTTCAGAATAAAAACAAAATAAGGTAACTGTCAGAAAAATATTTATCTCATTTTGTAGATATATATGTTTACATTTGTTATTTCAAATCAATTGTTATAGTATTCTAATGAAGTTCATAATAAGTATGCTTGTTGTCACCTATATCTTGTTTAACCCCGCCGGGAGTCAGTAATATTGTCAGTAAAGTGTTGGTTTTGTATATCATAACAAGAGTGTATTCGTATTTCCTTGTCAAATAAACACAATTCAGTTGTATGGGTCGAAAGGTTCTTTATGTCATCGTTATTGATGTTGCTATTCAAAATGAACACGACCTTGATATAATAACAATTATGATTCGCATACCATTCAACCAATCGCAAGAACCAATGTCTTAAACATTCAGGAAAACTGTGTTAATTTAAACATACAGGAAAGCATGTGTTTTTTAAATTCTATATTTCCTTTTTTTGCGTCTTTGTTACATATTTGTGTGTGTTGCTCTAATTGAGATTATGACATGGTATTCATGGCTGTATCCCTATTTTGACAATTTTACCTATTATGTCTGTTTTGTTCACGTATTGTTATAAATAAAATGGAATTTGATGCGTATATCATACAAGTGAGAGGTTTAGCGCTATAACACCAGGTTAAAAAAAGTAAAAACACAAAAGTACTGAACTCCGAGGAAAATTCAATAAGAAAAGTCCCAAACCAAATGGCAAAATCAAAAGTCCAAACACAACTAACGAATGGACAATCCACCATTTTCCACATTTGAGAATGCCTGTACCAAATCAGGAATATGACAGCTGTTGTCCATTCGTTTGATGTGTTTTATCATTTGATTTTGCCATTTGATTAGGAATTTTCCGTTTTGAATTTTCCTCAGAGTTCAGTATTTTTGTTATTTTACTTTTTTTTTTTGCTTTAAAAAAATAGTCTTATAATCCACACAAAGCGATATTCAACACTTCAAATTCTGTATTTTAGTATTACAAATAAACTCATCATAGATACCAGGACTAAATTTTGTATATACGCCAGACGCGCGTTTCGTCTACAAAAGACTGATCAGTGACGCTCAAATCGAAAAAAGTTAAAAAGGCCAAATAAAGTACGAAGTTGAAGAGCATAATTGACCAATATTCCTAAAAGTTTTGCCAACTACAGCTAAGGTAATATATGCCTGAGGTAGAAAAGCCTTAGTACTTCAAAAATTCAAAATTTTGTAAACAGGTAATTTATAAAATTACAAGATACAAGATACATTCATTTGCATTTCAAACATTGTAAAATATGAAACAACTGACTTATTTTAAATCCAGAAACTTAGCTGCACTTGTATTATCAAATCAACATAATTTGTTATACAAATGAAGATTTAATTAAATCTTTTAAATAACATTTGATTAAGTTTATCTAGGTTAAAGTATGCTCATGTATTATAAATAGTTTACGCATTTTTACTATTTAATCAATTATATACACACCGTTCATAGAATTGTCTCATACTAATTCAATTACAACCTTAATAAATTTTACTCATTACTTCGCTATCAAAAACTAAGATAATATTGTAATGTATTTGTGGTTATTACTGAAATTAAGTAAAGAATATAATCGTTCTCGAAAATGAGTATGTTCGAGATATTGTTGTTGACTTCATATATTTGACCTTTTCTGTTTAAAATCAGGCAGTGATGAAAACATAACAAACAAAAACCCACTCATTTTCACATTAACTTATGTAAAAAATGTATAATGGTGCACAAGTACAACTTTCAATTCCTTCCCTGATCTGGTAATTCAAGATACAATTTGGAGATTTTAAGAAATGTACTACAAATTAAGTATTAAGTCAAGCTGACCACGTCATTCTAACCGGACTATATCAATAAATTTATTAAATTACCAGACAGGCAGAAACGTTTGACATCCCTTTTCAACTCAGGACAAGGATAACTTATAAATAGGATGGTAAGGTTGGTGTTTTTTCTTTTGCCTGATTCTTAGAAAGACTGGAACTTAAGATATTTACTATCCTTAAGACTCACAGTGACTCGGTGTGGTAAAGAAATGGACACTTGAAATTGTTAAAGACGGTTAAATGTGTAAGTTACCCTCTAGAGGTCGTTTGTGTTGTTTCCTGTGCAGGAATACTGTCTAATTACACTATTTCACATACCTTCTTTTTTGCATCTATTCAACTGCAAGAAAAAAAAAATTGTTCTCATTATTTGATAGGTTTACATTGACGGTCATGTGCTTCTTTTAAAGCACTTATTTTCTGTGTTAATTTTATTTTGTTATAAACTCAATTCTTTTAATAACATGTTTGTATCAAATTAAAATAGAAAGGCATCATCTACCTGTCAGAAAACATTTTGTTTAATTCAATTCCAAAATAAAACTTTTATCTAATCCACGATTACAAAAATGAAATGCACATTCTAATTAGATTCGAAATACATTTTTATGATCATAATACTGAAACGTTTGATCCACATTGACATATTTATGTGTTACATAATCCAGGCCGACAAGAAAATTCATAAACTCCACGATCAGATCTATATACAAGAATTTCGGTCAAGGCTTCATATTTGTCGTGATTTCTAATGCAGATTATTCCAGAAGTGTTGCCTACAACATATAACTTAAGGCATAATTGGAATCCGCTACAAATGAATTAAGGAATGACTGTAATATGTTTTCTGTCTATGAATAAATAACATAAACAATTTGGTGCACACTTAATAACGCGCGTAGCAGGTTTTTTTAACAGTGTGCACCACTTTTTTTATGTTATTTCGAATAGACAGAAAAATATAACAGTTATTTCTTATAATTTAATTCTAAATTCCATTTTAAACCGTAGAAAACCATGAAAAACGTTGATGACGTCACAGTCACATGACTAAATTATGTCTATGGACTCATAACAAAACAACGTCAGCCAATCAGAAGACGAGTTACATCAAAAATTAAATTATTTGAAAATAATCATAAGTGCTTCTTTGAATTCATTATCAAATGATTGCGTAAATATGTTTAAACTATATACTTAGAAAAATAGTAAACGCACCGAAAGTTTGCTCTCACTAACCTCGATGTTCGTTAATTTCATACTTTCGTCTTTTATATGGTCTGTTAAATCTTTTTTAGTCGCTCGTTGCTGATAAATATTTTGTATATGAAACACTCACCTGGCAAACACAATCCTTATTCTAGAATATTTGATGGATTTCATATATATAAGATTTTTTTTTAAATATTATTTATTGAATGTTTTGCACAGTAGCTGACAACTTATATAAACTGGTTTGAGAAAAACCTAGTTTTATAAATGACACAGGGGTATTCCTGCGGATATTCAGAATCAACAGATTTTTGAGTTTTTGTCAAAATGTGTATTGGGTTGAATAACAACTAGAAATCAGGAAACATATTTCCCTTCCTTCGTGTAAAAATAACCTTGGGTAAGACATTATTTTTGTAGTATAATTGGGAAAATGATACTCGATATCATTCGTCATATTTGCAGATAACTATGTCGATGCTGTCAATTAGTATTTTATGATCAATGTTGTACTCGGTATGTCATACATTAAACATTTGAGATGGCTATAAGTTTATTACATTACTGTTACTTCTTTATGTTTTGCTATTTTTGTTTGTTTGTTGATCTTTCGATTTGCCTAAATAAAAGGGAGACTATTAAGGTTCAATCGTCCTTCATACGTTGTAGTGTGTTTGTAAAGTACACGCCATAACCATAATATAATATAATATAATATGTTTTACTTTAAATTTGTTTTATACATGTATTTACTTTCCTGAATTAATGTTTTATTGATGTTATTTAAAATTCACTGCTTTATCATATAATTCTAGAAAATAATTGTCTAAGTGTATTCCTTGATGAACCTATAAATTGTACCTATACTTATTCATAAAATCTGATGAATTGTTTTAGCCGTGTTATATGACTTTCGAAAATCAACTGTGTCCGGCTATTATCTTTCAGGAACAGTGGCATTGGCATTCCGACGTCACTCGGTAAATTCCGAGGAAACACCTGAAAGATACGATATGAATGAAAGACATAACAAAGTAAGGGAACATCTAAGTATAAGACAAAAAATATATAATGAATAATGCAAAACAAATAATACAATAAATGCATATTGGTAAAGTTTAAAAATAGTTCTGGCTCTATATCTTCTGTTTATTTTTCATATTAGACCCTTCATCGACCCTCGTTTCAGACTAGAGCTGATTTATAGCTGAACGTTTTGCAAATACATTTATTTATTGTTGAAGACTGTAAGCTCTTCACTAGGTGTCTTTTTGTCATTTGTGTCACAGGGTTACATTCTCGTCGACTTTTGTCCAACATCTTCTATATTAATGTATTTATTGGTTCAAACATTGTTCCCATTGCATGCTATATAGGTTATCATATATCTTTATAATCACGTAGGAAGCACTAGTTTTTACATTTTAATTTTGAATTTACCTTACATTTTATTCTTCCCATAACATTTTTAAATCCAATTAAAACCAAGAGCAATATTCTTCCTGAAAATGGTGTCAGATATCATTCTGTATTATTTAATACCGGCATGAAACTTTGATCTTATCCATTATTACTGAAAGAAAAAAGGTTTTCCCAATGCATATATATATATATATATATATATGTTAGTAATGCATAATTTCATTTAATTCGAATGATTTGATAAGAGAAGTAAACTTTAATATTTTATCAATGTTGGCATACTAACATTTTATACTTAACCTTGGCCTATTTTGTTTTTTTTTATAAATTCACGATCTACTCCAGAATTGGAATTTGAGATCGAGGACGAATTCATCCTATTTAGCACAAAATTGACTGTGCAAAATAACAGTATACAAAAATTTTAAAATTAGACTGATGTTTGGTGACAAGTCAATTTTTAAAAGGGTTTACAAGGGTTTACAAGGGAATATTGATTAATATTATTTGTTATCTTCCTTCTCTTTGCCTATATCATTCTGCCCAGTTGCTTCTTAATTCTCGTATAACGGCTTAAAGATGAGAGTTGGCATTATCAATGTCAGAGGAGAAGATATCAGCGAAATCATACTGTGGGAGGAGACTATAAAGCTTGCTTTCGTGTCTTAGGGAGGGAGGACAGACAAGAAATAGAACAATCAACAGATAATCGGATTATCTTCGTACATATATCGCTCACTCGGCATAAAGGTTTGCATATTTGCTCGCGGTTAATATTATACACCTATTGACTGGGTGTGAGGATAATAGCAAGTTTTCTGTCCCTGAGATACCAACTATTGCTCGAGGCGAAGCAGAGGGCAATAGTTAGTATGCGAAGGGACAACAAACTTGCTATTACCTGCACACCCAGTCATTAGGTGTTTTATTATACTGAACAAATCAACTTTATAAAAAGTTTACATAAATCATCTGAAAGGAAAGAAAAATGTCACATAAACATGCACATAATGAACTATATATATATGTTTTTATAGTTTTGGTTGTATTTATAAATATTTCATTTACTTTAATCAAGAGTCAAGACTAGGAAAAACTCCTATGCATAAAATAAATTCTTCTAGACTAGCTAAAGTACTGTACACAGACCCATATAATACAATTTACTATATTTAGATCTTTGAAAATTCGTAGCGAAGATTTTCTTATTCTTGTTTTTATTGCTTCTGGTAAGTGATATATTAATTTTAAACTAGTACAGACACAAACAGATTTATAAAAAAAAAATCCGATATCATATTCACGTTGCAAGCCGAAAAAATTCAAGTGAAAAATTTTGTGACGTCATTCTTGTCCAATGAAAAATAAGTATGAACAAAGTACGGAAAATATGTTTTTGAAACTATTAACCGAGGTAATAGTTTTTGAAACTATTGACTGGCAAATCGTCTGTGGAATGAAATAGCACAATTATTTCATTACTTTTTGTATAGAAAAAACATACTGAGGTATAATAATATACGCAATCGATGTGTAGAAAACCCGATAATCTATACTTAGTGCCCTATATGTAAATCCTTGACTGGATATATGAGCCCAATTTTCGACCTGAAGAAAAAAAAACTTATTATATCAATGATATTGCATTTTTTCTGTGTACATCGTTTTTTTTTATGTTATTAGGGAAAGATAGCATACAACACCGTTTACTGATTTTAAGTGAACATATTATGCTATTGTTTCAGAAGAAGTGAGAAGGTTTTGTTCTATTAAAACGTTTAATCCCGTTGCAAATGTTTGCACCTGTCCTAAGTCAGGAATCTGATGTACAATAGTTGTTGTTTGTTTATGTAATTTATACGTGTTTCTCGTTTCTCGTTTTTTATATAGATTAGACCGTTGTTTTCCCCGTTTGAATGGTTTTTCACTAGTAATATCGGGGCCCTTTATAGCTTGTTGTTCGGTGTGAGCCATGGATTCGTGTTGAAGCCCGTACATTGACCTATAATGGTTTACTTTTATAAATTGTTATTTGGATGGAGAGTTGTCTCATTGAAACTCACACCACATCTTCCTATATCTATAAACACAAAACCTAATTTAGGAAAATAATAAAAAAAATATTTGTATTGATTTCAACTCATGTAGAAATGTTGATTTGCATATAAATATCAATCTGAACACATTTTACGTTACAAATTCGATTGAGACGCCTTATAAATGTACTTATAAGAGTTTTGATGAAACGAAAAATCTCATTTTTTTCGTACTGAAAGAAGAGCATCATATGAGATTATTTATAATTTTAATTTCAATTGAAATGATTTCATAGAAAAATTACTCGAAGCAGTTTATTGATTAATAGTAAAGTTTTTAATAAGGTATATACAACTTGTTTCATGTGCTTTAGTGTATTTAGCCGAGAGGAAATATTTTAAGAAAATGCTTAAAAAAATAATGTTTATCTATTTCGTGTAAATGTGTTTTTATCAGCTAAACTTGCAAAATGTTATTTAACCTTGGAAACAGACATGAATTATCCTATTTGCACGAAGTAGACTGAATTAAATAGAAACAAACAAGAATCAAATACTGTAGTGAAAAATTCTGGGTAGTAATGCATTTCGATATATTATCTGTACATTGTATATGAGCCTTAAAATCTCTTGATTAAAAAACTGCAGAACATAATGGTCTTCATATCAATGGTGAAATAAAGACACTACAACATACTCTGATTCATATACTGATTTTACAAGAAATATGAACTGAAACTTTTCTGAAGATTCAAAAAACTTATCATATTGACGATATTGTATTTCGTATGTAAAACGCTCACATCTCATGATTTGATGGTCAACCATGATCTAAAATACAACCGTTTCACTATGTACAGTAAATATATACACACAGACTTTAATTAAAGATCGACTAGTTCAAAAATATTAATGTTAAACTTTAATTTTCAACATAAACCTGAATTTGCAAATTTAGTTGTAACTCCCAGTACATATAAAATATACTTTTCGTGAAACATCGCATTGCATTCAATAGCGGATAAGAGCATAATGTCACATGTTGTCTATGAAACAAAACTCGGTTTATTGAATTTTTAAGTGCGTAAGTATATTCTGTCCACTTAAAGGGAAATTCTTTGAAAAACACAAATTACCTTTTTCCTTTAATTTTGTTTTTATCTTCTCTACTTGCTTTATTATCATCATCAATGTTAAATCTAACATCAATAAAATTATAATTTTTCGAACGCAGTATAGTGACTTAAATAGAAATATACAAACTAGTGTACTGGAGTTATTTCTTCCTGCAAGTCATGCAATTTGATCGGTCATATATGTATACATGGGGTATGAGACCATATTTGCTGTAAAAAGTCGAAGATAAAATGATATTTATATAGATGTTGAAGTCAGAACACTCCTTTATACTTAAATTTATATTCGGGCTTATTAGAAAATATTGGTTCTTATTCTCTGTCACTGTCCTATATGGAAAACAGTGACAAGGAGTTTAATCCAATATCTTTAGAGAAGACCCCAAATAGAATATGAGCCTTTATTTCTTGTATACAAAACCGCAGATCATAAGGGTCATTATAGCAATGTTTAAATGAATGCAATACAACATAGTATGATTTATATGCGGGTTTTACAGGAAATATGAGCCAAAATATTTCGATACGATCCGAAAAAAACATATGAGATTGACGATATTGTATTTCTTATAAAATTGAGAATGGAAATTGGGGAATGTACCAAAGAGACAACAACCCGACCATAAAGCAGACAACAGCAGAAGTTCAACAACAGGTCTTCAATGCAACGAGAAATTCACGCACCCTGAGGTGTCCTTCAGCTGGCCCCTAAACAAATATATACTAGTTCAGTGATAATGAACGCCATACTAAACTCCAAATTGTACACAAGAAACTAAAAGTTAAAATAATACAAGACTAACAAAGGCCAGAGGCTCCAAACATGCGCCTACATCTCATTTTGATTTAATGTGCAAAATATGACCTAAATACAACCGTTGAACGATCTAAAGTAACTAAATACATAAAGACTTACGTTAAAGATCTACTAGTTTATAATTATTTGTTTTTATTTCAATCTCTTTCAAATTAAACCTGACTTGCAAATTCAATTGTAACGCACAGCACGTATATGCTTATGTTTCGTTGGAAGTGAAACATCGCATTCCTCGTCATACATAATGAGAGAACTATGTCAAAATATATACAAAATTTCTTATGCAAAATGTTTTCTATGAAACAAAATTTGAAGCAGTTTTTCGATTAATTTGACGTTTTTGATTCGGAATAAGTTTCATGTGGTTGAGTATATTTTGTCCTCCAGGAGGCGAAATATTTAGAAAAATAGATATTTATTTATATTTTTAATTGTTTTCATATTTTCTCTACTTGATATATCGTTATAAAACATGTGTTATCTGACTTTCGCACGCAGCAGACTGACTGATATAGACATTATAAAAATAGTATTCTGGATTGAAAAATCCCGGCAAGTCATGCAATTTTATTCTTCATATATACATGAGATATGATATATTTATCATATTTATGACATAGTTTCTAATTTTACTTCTAACTGTCAGTTTATAATATTTTCCCAGACTGAATCAAACTATAACCAACCGATTTAATATGTCATTAACAGTCGTAATGTATAGCATTAGCTAGTGCAACTCATACGTACACAATATCAATATGACGAAGGACAATAAGTCTCACAACTGTATAGCAACACATATTTGATTATATTGTAATTTATATAAAATAAGATTAAATCTATAACAGTACCGATAAAACAATATTCAAAAATCTAACTATGATGTTAAGTTATATTCTTAAAAATCATGTTTATTCAAAGCACAAACGAGTGAATATAGATCGTATTTAATTTTACACGCCTCCTAAAAATAGATGCCATAGAAATTAAGATACCCCGTTCGGAAAACAAATTCTGCTGGTACTTAATACCTCCAATCAAAACTTTGTATCTATGAAATAATTTCGTAAAAGAGAATACTGTAGACAATCTGATTACATATAATGCAGTGACCGTTTGAATGGTTTTCTCATATTGTTGAATAATTTATCTCTTTCCCAAAAGAAAATATATTTCTTGAATCACAATGAACGGAGTGTAATTTGAAATACTGATTCGAAACATGCGTTAAATATATTGCTCTTTCCTGTAGTGTTTTTCTAAATTGTGATATTTTGATTGACTATTTGTTCGGTAAATGGAGACTTTCGCAGTTAACAACCAAATATCAGTCTTACAGTCACACAAAAGAATTGGCCAGAAGATGACCAGACATAAGTTGTTCCAAAATTTGTAGATCGAAAAAGGAAAATAGAAAAAAGAAACAAATTGTGTTTGGTCAAAAGGTGTTGGACATGCATAAAACAGAGTTAGCAGCTATGCTTTATATTCTTACAAAATAAAAACAAAAAGTAATAATTCATTGTATTTTATGTTATGACATTTAACTAACTTAAGGCTGTGTTTCATATGGCAGTTTTAAATACTTGAGGTTAGTTTGAAATATTTATATTTGATACAATATTTTACTTACTTATATATAAGATCTATAACCATGATAATGATCGAAGGTGTACTAATAAAATAACAACGCTACACATAATGATGCACAAGATTTTAACAAGTGAATTCTAATAAATGATGCTCGAGTTCAAACTTTAAAAAATATGAAACTAATAACAACCGATCTATATTTTTCCTAAATCAAGAAAGATCAAAGATATAACAAAACATAGGCAAGGGCGATACTGTAAATTCAGAAATTATTGCGATGTTTTTATTAATAGGAAAATTGCGACAGGGTTAAAATCGCTAAAGTTTTAACTCGCATTTTGAAATTAAGTATATAACTTTAATAAGAGTTTTCTCAATATCGCAAAAATTAAAATCGCATATTAGTCTATAATGACAAAATCGCAATAATAAATGCACATAATAATTTCTGTATTTACAGTACATGATTCCTTAATTCAGAACTATAAATCTAATTTGATAACAGTCGAACACACATATTAATAAATTTATGACAGTACTGATGTACTGCTGGATAATTAAACTGACTGCCATCAACATACATTATTTGAACTGTTTGAAATTAATGAAGAAATGTGATTTATTTTAAGTGAAGGTTGTGTCCCTTTACAATTCAACTATAATCTTTTTTTGAAAAACACAGTTCAACGACCGATGAAAACATTATCACAATCAATTAACCAATATATAGTTGAATTGTTGCTTTCATTCATATTTCATTTTGTACGCATTCATTGGTCTCTATAGTGTTGTGTTGTATCACATTTACTTCCTGTCTCTCATAAAGTACGATCATTTCAGCGTCAACACAAACAGACTATTATTTGCATTTGAACAAAACATTTCATTTCAACAATAATGCCTTTGAACACAGTGTGGTGACCTATATCTCTTAACTGTTACGTCATTTAGTGTCTACCTCAAACGTGTCTCATTTGGAATCATATGACATCTGGTTCTTATTATTAATTTGTTCTGTTTTATTAAAATATCATATTATGCATAATTCTCATAAAATATGATGAACTTTTATCCTTAGGGTTTACTAAGAAATATAACTTCCATCTGTACATTCTAATACTGTAGAATTCTATTCGACTTCGTAACTTTTTCGGTTAGGAATTCTCAAGGGTTGCCATAGACCTTTATCACAATAGACTCGGTTCATTATCTGGTATTAATTTGCTATTCATTCTCAATACGTATTTGCGAAGTATTAGAATCAGATATTCATTCAAAATTATTTTGTATGAACTTTCATTTTAACTGTAAGTTATCTTGACCTTCTGATTACAAACAAGATAATTCAAAACAGGAATACAAGGATTTAGAACGAAGATACTAAAGACTCTATTCTATAAAAATGGAGTAGACACATACACGTCATGCTGAGAAATGTATCAAAACTAGTTTTGGTATAGAGACAAAATATACCAAAGGTACATTCATAACTCATTAGTCATACACATTCGTCTGTTTCAATTTAAAAATTGATTAATATAAAGATGCATAATCTTGGCAGAAAAAAATGAAACCAAAATTTAAGTCTTTAAACTCTAAATTGGCAAATCGAGAATAAAAACACCATAATGAATGTTAATCAGTTGAAATAATACATTTTGTTTAACTGTGTTAAAAAATCGAGTTTTTTTCTAATATTATGCATTTCTTTTCCTTCGTAAACAAGTCTTGTTCTATTTACAATTAAACATGCATTATAAATGCATCATAAATAATTAAGAATTAAGAATGCTAAGTGATGTCATTTTTGATGGTATTTCTCGCTAAGAAATGAAATAAAATCAATCTAAAGTAAAGATTACACGACTCTGTTAATTTCTAATGTAAAGTTGATGGTTTCCTAGAAGATTTTTGTTTCATCAAATCAAAATTGCCTTCGAACGGTTCATACAAAACACAGATTTCTAATTTTCATAATACAATCAGAACAATTCGATTCTTCCATACTTTATACTAATTCTAACAAAAGTAACATACGCATAGTTTTCGTTAACGTTTTTCTCCTCGCTAATACATAGTAACACTCGTTCATAAAAATGAGAAAATGCATGACACAACAATGCAAAAGTGACTTTCAAATGTCGTAAAATCTTGAGTCAAGTGTCGCAGCTTCCAAATGTCGTAAAATCTTGAGTCAAGTGTCGCAGCTTCCAATATTGCAATAATGAGTATCATCCTTGAGGTAAGAAAAGGTTGTATGTTATTTCCCTCTACTTTTCAGGACCGGTAAACCATTATCTAAATGCGTTGAAACACATTGGGGTATGTTGGGTACATGCTAATGACAAATTGTTGATTGACCTTATAATGCTTTATAGTTGGAACTGTATTTACCAGATCGAAAAATGTCATGCTCATGAGAATAGTTGAAAGGTGTACTATATTGTGGAAGGAAAAATAAACAGTGATTCATATCGAAACAAGTGTTACTTGTTCAGAATAATAGGTTATACATCGCACATATATACAATACAAAGAGAGGACCTGTAAATTCATGCTGCAATTTTTATTTGGAAGGAACATTTTCACCAACAATTTTACATGCGACTTCTGCAAATTTTGACGACACTTTTAACATAGAATACTTTATGAGAAAATTCTTTTCTAAATACGTCAAGGAAAATGTTATATGCCTTATATTCAGTTCTTTAAAATCAAATGCATAGTCATTTTACGTATCGAACTTCTACGATTTCTTGATGGATCTACACTTTTACAAAATCCACGATAATCTTTAAAGCAAATGTTTGCAACACGTAACTATTGACATAAATTATTGATAATTAAAAATTCAAAACGATTCGTATAAGATCATACTGTATAATAGGAATTGGCCTGATTTTCCTTAAACTTATTTCCTCATTAATTAATTCTGGTTCTTTTGAACATAATCGAGCACAAATAATCTATTTTCATCATTTCAAATAAATATTTTATAATCCTACCGCAAATTAACTATTGCAGAAATCTTTTATGAAAAAAGTTCCGCAATACTTAGTTATTCCTGACTTTATCTGTGGGGACTTAATTTAAATCATCCGTCTTCCTTTTAATAAAGTCGTAAATCTAATCGTTTTGTACCAGAAAAGGAAATTTAATGTTGAGATGAGTTGATTTTCTTTTACAATCAATTGAACACGTGCTGAGAATGTATTCTCATCTAGATAACTATGTTAATGTTATATAGCAACAGGCAATTTGCTTTCTTGTTTTCTGTTGGTCTATTTTTGAAATTGATATATAGCTATATATTGTACCTTGTGGGAATTATTGTTGTATCCTTTGCTTGTGCGTATAGAACATTGCTAAAATAGAAAGAAAATACTAGGGGGCATTTGAATACCATATTCCAATTATTAAAGACAACACCATAACAATAACAAGAAAAGAAAAACGACGACAACATAAGCATTTCGCAAAAAATAACCGCATTGTTTAGGTACACGCACTCCCCAAATACCGGGGGTGAACTCCGGTGCTTCATATGGATAATTATATGCTGTTCAATATGTGTCCCATCCACATTTTTTCCTGTGGTACGTGGCATTCTGTTATTGTACTATCGGGTATTACCATGTTTTTTTTTTATCAGATTCTTTAAAATAAAGTTTCGATTTTCAAATGTTTTTGCTGCAGGAATAACTTAAGAGACCATATTACTCTATTGTCGAAATGTCTAT
Source organism: Mytilus galloprovincialis (assembly GCF_965363235.1). Classification (NCBI taxonomy): domain Eukaryota; kingdom Metazoa; phylum Mollusca; class Bivalvia; order Mytilida; family Mytilidae; genus Mytilus; species Mytilus galloprovincialis. The sequence continues at coordinate 41,682,470 of NC_134846.1, read as the reverse complement.
TAGGTCAGTTAAATTGTAACACTTAAATCCATGTATCTTTTAAAGTAGAATAAATCGTACTTTTTTTTTATAGTTCGTTCTTATGTTGTACTGTTATACCACAGTCCCAGGTTAGGGGATGGTTGGGAAACCGCAAACATGTTTAACATCGCCACATTATATATGTATGTGCCTGTCCCAAGTCAGGAGCCTGTAATTCAGTGGTTGTCGTTTTTTTATGTGTTACATATTTGTTTTTCGTTAATTTTTTGTATATAGATAAAGGCGACAGTAGTATACCGCTGTTCAAAACTCATAAATCCATGGACAAAAACAAAATCGGGGTAACAAACTAAAACTGAGGGAAACGCATTAAATATAAAAGGAGATCAACGACACAACATTAAAATGTAACACACACACACACACACACACACACACACACACACACACACACACAAAGCATTAAACAAAATCTCTGAGAATAACAAATATAACATCAAAACCAAATACATGAATTTGGGATAGATAAGTACCGTGACACGTCTTATGGTAATGTGAATTCACACTCAAAAATAAGAGAAAACAAACGACACAACGGAAACACAACGTTAAAATGTAACACACACAGAAACGAACTATAATATAACAATGGCCATATTCCTGACTTGGTACAGGATATTTTTAAAGGAAAAAAATTTTGGGTTGAACCTGGTTTTGTGGCATGCCAAACCTCCCTCTTTTATGGCCATGTGAAATATAACATTAAAATGACAACACAACATTACAAGTCTACAATACAAATAAATAGGAGAATACAATCGACAAAGAAACACACGAATAATAGTCAACAAAAGGCAACAAGTTTTTCTAATATTACGCATTTCTTTGCCTTCTTAATACGCCAGAAGTGCATTTTGTCCACACAAGACTTACTAGTGACGCCCAGATACAAAAGTTTGAAAGCCGAAACAAGTACAAAGTTGAACAGCATCGAGGACCAAAACTTCAAAAAAGTTGTGCCAAAAACGGCCAGGGTTTTCTGTTAGGTACCAGAACATCCCTATTATTTAGAATAATTTATACTTTTGCAAACAGTAAATTTTATAAAATGACTATACAAAAAGATGTACATGATAAAACTGAAGTATTAGCTAATTACAGGAAACAACCGAAATACATTACATAACCCGACAAAATGCAACACATCCAAATAAGTTTAAACGTCAACGCCAAGTGACGTCATATTAGAAATTGTAAAAAATGACAAAAAAATGACGTCACATTTGAATTTGTAAAACAGATCATCAAAATTATAAAAAAAAAATGACGTCACATTTGAATGAATAAGATAGAATTAGGATTGATTTAAGATTATATTTGAACTAAATACTGATATTACATTTAATAATAATGCACATTTCAATACTTATTAATAGCAAACTAAGGTAGCAATTAACTGTATAGCTATGTCCGGTTTGTTTTGAATCTAACTTCAAACGTAAAACATCGTACATATTACGTTGATCAAAATCAAATCTAATAAATGAAGGCGGTGATTAATTTTCTTTACCATAACAGATGAATGTAATAGAAAAGACGTCAACACATTTGACAAAGGCTGTTAGTTTTCTCGTTTGAATTGTTTTTAATTGTCATTTTGAGGCCTTTTATAGCTTACTGTGCGGTATGGGCTTTGCTCATTGTTGAAGATACAGTTAATTCTGTCTCATATTTTGACTTGCATCTAAAAATTGACAATTGAGAGAGTTTGATGAAACAAATTTGTGCGACAAAAGATGTGATTTCAGCTTCTCAATTGTGAACTTTCCAATTCCATGCAGCAACATTCCAGCAATGGACTCCAGAAATATATTTTCCAGTTGGAACGATATTCCAGGACTTGCATTTCCTATAAAGAATTCAACGAAAGATTTTCTGCTCACAAAGAGAAACTATTAGCCTAAGACATGTAAGAGTTCCTAGATGTGAAATTGAAATCATCCCTTCGTAAATTTAAAGGAGGCCATCACGAGCTGGCTTAACATACGTTGCACGTTGTCTGATGACGACGGATACGTTCCAAGTGTCGTTACCACAATCCCTTCCCCTTTCCCCCACGAATGTAACCTACTGGGTATGATTCGACACCGGGTTTGTACTAACTTGAGCAACACGGCGGGTGTCACATGTGGTTTGAATCTGTGTACCATTCCGGAGCTTATTAGACATGTTAGATAACCCTCACTTTTTATTGGATTTGTGTTGCTAAGTCATTAGTTTTTTATGCTGGTTTGTTTTGCTTTTGTTGTCAGGATGATCTCAGTTTATTTTCGTCTAATATTGTCCCTTTTGATACCAAAAAAAGCTGTTCCTATAGCACTATATGGAAGACATTCCATAACATCTTTAGCAATTCTTGCATGTTATGAATCAGTTTTTATGAGATAAAAAATAAACGGGTCACGCAATTTGTTTTAACACAAAAGTAATGGAAACATTTAAAAGTCGTTACATAAACCATCCCTAAATTATTAACAAAATATGACCAAGTGTTTTAGTCTGCCTCCCTGCTTTAGATTCATTTTCGTATAATTGTCCCATTTTTACATTACATACCAGCAATTCGTGATATATTTTCCGTAATTTTCTGTCCATGGTTTGACAGTGTGACATGTGCTGTCTACAAATGTTTGATATATAACTTCCTTCTTCCTTGTATATCTATAATTCAATTTTCTGCAACAATCATTTTATCACACGCACAGGAACATTCTGAAATTTATAACACAATCATTGCTATGGAGATGAAAACAAGATTTTTATACGTACCAGCCCAGTGTCAGCACTTCGGTGTTGACATGAATATCAATTATGTGGTCATGTTTATAAATTTCCTGTTTACAAAACTTTAAATCTATTGAAAAACTAAGGATTTTCTTATCCCAGGAATAAATTACCTTAGCCGTATTTGGCACCACTTTTTGGAATTTTGGACCCACAATGCTCTTCAACTTCGTACTTATTTGGCTTTATAAATATTTTGATATGAGCGTCACTGATGAGTCTTATGTAGACGAAACGCGCGTCTGGCGTACTAAATTATAATCCTGGTACCTTTGATAACTATAATGTGCCTTCGCATAACAACACTCGTAAGAACTGGTTCAGTAAATAAACTGATTTTGGAAACCAATCCTGTTTAGTACATATGAATCAGACGAACAGGAATGGTCGAATGTGAATATCAAAAGGCCATGTCTGTTATCCTGATGGCATTTACTTTTTAAATGGTGGTATTTTATTCAAATGTTACTTATTCCTGTCTGTAAATAGGTTTGATTGCAAAAAATCAGTCAGAGCCTCTCCTTAAAGTGTCTAATTATGATAGATGCAGTCGCTGTAAAATTAAAATGTACTTAAATTTTGAAAATTGTATCTTTTTCAAAAAACAATTGATTTGATAAATATTTTACAAGTTGAAAAATAAATATACAATATAGACATTGAACGTGAACCATTATAAAAAAATGAAAATTGAGATGCCTGAGGATGGTCTTGTCTGTACTGGAAAGAATTATGAGAATTGCTGTAAAGTTCAAATTAGGACGAATATGTGCATGCATGTAACAGACAAGTAGGCGATATAGACTATGATACGTTTTTTTTTATTGAAAAAGTATTTTTGTTCAATAAACCTTCTACAAATTAGTTTTAGGACAATATTTACATGGCAACAGACTAAATATAAAGAGGAGCACTTTATATATAATAAAAACAAACAATCCTGTCCAAAACATAAATATACAAAAATACATATAAAAATTAACAAATCATGTGACAGAATTAGATTCCAACAAATTGAAAAGATACACAAACATGCATGAATAAAAGCTGGTCTTCGACAATAACAATAATATTGTAGAAATGCAGAAGTCAAGATATAATCTTCGCTAAATATTCATATTTTCATAAGTCAAGAAAGGCTTTGAATTGATTTTCATGAATGACAAAACTTAACAAAAAGACAAAAGACATCTACATACAAGATTACTGTCTAAGACAGACACGTACATGTCGTTAAACTATTTTCCTAAAGATTCCACTTACCACCCTTTTGATGAAGATCATTGAAATAAATAAAGATTGAGTGACAGTCAACAGTCACTACATCAACGAATGTACGAAAAGTATCAAAACAGAAAACATACTATACTCTAACATTGGTAAAAACGATAGAACACGCAAAAACAAGCAAATAAATATAAAAATAATACGGCATTCACGTAGCATTGAAAATACAGAAGGCAAGCTCAATTGTTTTGACCTGCTATATAATAAGTACAGGACAGCCTAAATTCCGTGGCTGTACATCGGAGAAGATTTCATACGGCAAGTCTTACACTGAATAAGAAAACATACTCAAGGGGAATACTGCGAAGAATTATTGAATAAGAAAACATACTCCAGGGGAATACTGCGAAGAATTATATTGTTTTGGATACAATTTTATTTTAGTACGATGATCATGATGATATGTGATTAAAAATAATACTTTCATATTCTGCTGAAGTTTTTTAAACGTATTTTATAGTTATATGTATATTGATATTTAGGTTTAAGCACGCACTATTTTTCAACGATGCTATATTAAACGATAAGACTTTTCAATAGTTGACAGGTGTTCAAAACTAACAAATCCATTAGGAAGATACAAATTAAGGCGGAAATGCTGTGAAATGTGCATTATCTCCAACCGCAGTATCACCGGTTGCATAGACAAAGTAAGCGGCTCCTTTCACCTGTATGCATGCATAGCAATTAACATTTTTAAATCCATATGTACCAAGAAAATGAAGAACGAAAATTTCTATTGATTTTGAGAATATAATTTATAATTCAGCTGTAGTAGCAGTTTTTTTTAAGACGGGAATGATAAGCATGCGGCGAAGATTCTAAAACAGACAATGTAATGGAAATCAATCAGATAAGAAACATCTAATCTTCCTTGAAACACCTACTAAAGTCATTGACATTCGATGTTGTATAAATGCACATGAAGCTTTCTTTTGATATCATCTTTTAGTCGAAAATAACAAAAATAGCGATACGTTTACAATTTGCGAAGCCATTTTAATTCACTCTTGCTATGGGCTATGTCACTTTGTGATTATTCTGAATGTATACTTTCATTGATTTAAAAAATGCTAGTAATTGTCTGTAACTATATTTTGTTACGATCTATCTAAAGTTTAATTGTTAGTCTAGACTTTTTTTAACATTGATATGGTGTATGAAATTTGCTATTTTTTATAAGCTTTATATTAAAGTTTGATGAGGTTTACATGTTTAAATAATGAGCCCCGATTTCAGAAATTGGACCAAAACAAATATATTTTGTTATGTTTTATATAAAATAATTGATTGTTCCTTCAGATTTATATGTTTGATATGTTGTATGATGGTTGTTATTTTATTTTAACATGGTTAAGCATTGTATGCGTGAATTGATGTGGTCTATTTGTGTGACTCTAGTGTAAAGCAACTATAAGTGCGGTTAACAAGTCGAAATATACTTTTATATCATATAATTAAGTATAGATCTTTTCTAAGTGTTCTTGCAGTTATTCTTACTCTATTCCTGTCATGTTATGTTGTCTTTTTAGCGTTATATTAAATATTGCCATAAAGCGCGATGTTTGCCTAGCCTCAAAACCAGATTCAACACATCATTTGTTCTTAAAATGTTCTGTACCAAGTCAGAAATATGTCTGTTGCTATTTAATAGTTAGTTTCTGTGTATGCTGCATTGTCGTTTGTTTTTTGTTACACATTTAAGTGTTTCTGTTGTTTCTTTATGTTGCTCTTATAGTTGATGTGTGTCCTAGGGTTTTAGTTTGTAACCCGGATTTGTTTTCTCTCAATCGAATCATGACTTTTGAACAGCGGTAAACTTCTGTTGTATTTAGCTATATCTTTGAGAACAATGAACAAAGACTTCAGAAAATGAATAAAAAAATGTAACTATATTTTGTTACGTTCAATGAAATGATTGATTGTTCGTATGATGTTAGCTTTTTTTGATAAGCTTTTCATGAGTGTAAACATAGGGTTTATATAATTGAGAACAATGAACCAAAACATCAGAAAACGGACCAAAAACGTAACTATTTTGTTATGTTCTATCATTTTTTTTTGTTCCTTCAGGTTTATATTTGATATGTTGTATGATGTTTGTTATTTTTTTTATAAATCTTTGTATGATTGTATAGATTGGGTTTATATATTTTTAAAAGAAAAAAATGAACCAAGACTGCAGAAAATGGACAAAAAATATATAAAATAGAAAAGAAAAAAATAGACAAAAAAATAGAAATATAGAAAATTGTATGCTCAAATATAAATATTGAAGATTAAAAGTTAAAATAGAAAATAAAAGTAGTAATGCATTGTTTTATCTATTAAAGAAAACAGAAATAAAGATCCCGCGATCAATATCTTCTTGATACTATGTATCATAGCAATTTGCATTCCCTTACAGTGTCACTTGCAGTGTCACATGTAGATTTTAAAGAACTTTTACGATTGTTGACATACATGTACCGTTCTCAATTTAATGTACCATACAATCAATGCATACAAGTTTACAAAATATACAAATATGAATTGATTTGTTTGTTTGTATTGATGAGCTGTTGTTTCAATTACGTGTACCACTATTTAAGTTCATTTTGAGTTAAGTTAAACTCGCAAAGGAATATGTATAGTCATACCTTTTTTTTACTTTTTCACAACAGCACTATTTGCATGAATTTGAATCTGCACAAACGCTTATATCGTGGCCTAATATGTTAAATAAGACACATGATTCGGCATTATAATGAAACATTGTCTAAAATGTTGAATGCTTATCAAGGAAAAGAAATAATGTTTTTCAGAATTAATGTAACCAAATATTGGAACTACATGTACTCAACACAGACAAAAACAAAAACCAGTCAAGTTAATCAAGAATAAATTTCAGGCTATATCTTTTTAGTAAAAGCTTCAAATTTATCGTTCGTTGTTGGGAAATTTCCATTTCTATGTAGCAACATTTCAGCAGACATGCATCTGGAGTATATATCTCCCAGTTAATAAGATATTTGAGGGCTTGTATTTCCTATTATAATTTTCTAGTTTCTCATTTTACATACATTAGACATCTTGATATTCGTTGTGATCCAAAAAAACCAGTGTTGACGGCCGTACTTTGACTATAATTGTCTACTTTTTTTGATATATTGTAGCTTGGTTTTAGGGTTGTTTTATTGGCACTACAATGTATGTATCAAAGCATAAAAAAGTATTTGAATTTTTGTTTTCATTGATGCGACAATTTGGTAGCGCCAGATTCATCATGACTGCGTTACTAATCCGGAGATTAATTATTGAACATAAAGAAATGATTCTGCGAGATAATCCGCTCTTTATGAAAGTCTATAATCACAAAAGTACTGAATTCCGAAGAAGATTCAAAACGGGAAGATCAAATGACTAAATCAAAAGCTCAAACAAATTATACACATCTGTCATACTCTTTGCTTCGAACAGATATTTTCTGATTTAGAAAATGGTGGATTAAAACTTATTTTATAGCTAGTTAAATCTCTCACTTGTATGACAGTCGCATAAATTCTATTATATTAAAACGATATGTGAACAAACATAAAGACATAAAAGGTAAAATGTCAAAAATAGGGGTGCAGCAGTCAACATTGTGTTATAATCTTTATCACTATAAAACACAAATAAAAAAGTAATAAATATACACAAAAAGGCATATAAAAAAAGCATATAAAAATGAAAGACAAGCATACAAAATTCTCTCATTTTTAATTAAACATTAAGAATACCACAGAAACCAGAATTTCGGATTCATGTTAAAGTTTTTTTATTGAATTTGACAGATATGTTTGGCTTCTTTGAGATGAAACTGTAGTTTATCGATGTTGAAAAAAATCGGAAATTAATTTTGATTTACAAAGAAACAGAAACAGCAGTAGGAAACACTAAACTTATCGATGCAAGCGGTTTTGATCCGTTTGAAATCTATTTTTTTAAAATCATCAATTTATAACGCGATGACAAGTCTAAATTTTCTTTTTAGTGTGTGATCTTGTGCCGATATTAATAATGTACACAATTTTCTAATCAGGTGTATAGTTTACTACTTCTTATCATGTCCTTATAAATATACACAGTAATCTGCAATATTTCAATCTTATCAAAAGGATTTGTAATGCTGTCAGCCAAACGAATTTTAAGTGTGTTCTATATTTTGGCATACTGTACAGTAACAATAATTGGAGAGAAAAAACGTCTTCTCGAAAATATTCCCAATGATGTAGATTCCAGACTTCATGATATTGAAGTAAAATTACAACAATTAACCTCACAGACTACAGACAAAGACATGTATATAACGCAGTTGCAAAGTACAGTATTAAAATTACAGAGTACTGTAAGTAACTTTTTATTCGAATTTAAATGATTTTCAGCTTTTTACTTTGGTTTTGATTCGACAGACTCAGTTGAGTGAGTCTTACAAAGACAAATCGCGATAGTTTGGTGAACCAAATAAAAAAAAATGGTATTTTGTTATGACAATATGCTTAAAAGAGGGTTGTCATATGTTACGATAAAAAATGCAGTCATGATGCATAGGTCAATGCGAGTAATGAAATAAAAAAAAAAACACAAAAAGGAAAAAGAAATATTTGCAAAGGTTTCAAACAGAAACCTTGTCTGGTTATTATAAGACTGGTACCTTTTGATAAATATCTATAACAGATGCCATACTGTAACGCACCTCTGTAAATGACTTAGATATACCAATATGTAGATACCGTTGACAGCGACATTGAATCGATGTAAATGTTGACTTCTGCTATCTATTACAAATCAAGATATCGATATCATGTCGATATTCATTTTAACACCTGGAGTTCATGAATAGCATTGTTATCTGAAAGTACAAATACTAAGCAAAGTTAACATTAACATTATCAATATGTCAACGATCAATTCGTCATATTAACGATATTGATCGGTACTTAAAGCCAACGAAACACATAAGACAAATAAAGTGGTTATCCATAACATAGATATGATCATGCCTATATTGGTACATCATCCTCTATTGCACATACCCCATGAGTCTAGAAAAGTCATGTATAATTCTAATCAAGCTTTACAAAAAAAAAAAAAAATATAACAAAACCACCAAAAAATTTGATTGGCCCTATCAAACCAAAAATTTCATCTTATGATATAAATCATCAATTATTTGCGTGATTCCTAATTAGCAACAGACAAGTGAACATGCGGCAAAGTTTAATAATCTTTTTTAGCACTCAAGTAAATCCCAACATTTTAAAAAAGTTGATCAGTGCAAAGCAAGTTTTTTTTAATTACACCACACTTAGCCATTTTTGTCGTGCGAACATTGCAGTACAAGGATTCAGCATGACTCCGTTCAAAATCCAGAGATTTATTACAGAACGTAGATAATTTGATTCCAAGAGATAATCCGTTCTTTACTGAACTCTTTTAAGAAGTTAAGAATGTATAACCAATCTAATCATGAAACAATGTGAATGGATTCTTTATACCGATTTTGATGGTTTTTTTTTATTAATAAATAGGAAAGTTTCATGTTTTAAAAAAAAATCAAAATAATATGTTCTTAATGTTTTAGATTGTCGAGTAATTTCAAATGAACACTACAGATTCTTTCATAATGGCGAAAATCCGTCGTAAGCGATATTTGATTGAAAAAAAGTCGTTTAAAATTTCTTTTTCTTGAATCTGCACATTTTTAGAGATAATGAGACTCAAAGTGTAAGACCAGGTATTTGAATATTTGAATATATAAAAAAAAAAAAAAATGCGTGAGTTATTGCATTTTGTAAACTGAAATAACAAAAACCAAATATTTGTGTAACATGTGTAAGTTCGAAAAATCAAGTTTTTCGATACCGTAATTTCAGGGAAAAACATTTGTCAAGGAATGTTTTCATTGTTTTATGTGTATAAAAACGTGTTTTGTGACACAATTTTTTAAAATTTTTATCTATTTAAGGTGTACATGTATAATAAACCTAGATTCCCCTATTTCCCCCCAATTCTATCTGAATAATTATATCTTTTTTACTGAAAATGCCAATTCCATTATTGTGCGGGACTTGGGGGTTGAAAACCACATTGTGACCTATGAAGTTAATCATATCTGTAAACAAATATTATGCAAAAAAACCCCCGGTATTTGAGGAAATACATACCGATTATCTAGCAAATTATTATCATTATTCATTATTCACATGATACAATAGTTGATACATGTTAAAATGAGAAAAAACCAGTCATAAATAGTATGAAAATGAAATAGATTCTACTTTTTTTTTATTTATATACTTCAAAATAACAGTTATATAGAGATGTGACGTTGTATTGGTGTATTGATTTTCTTCTTTAGGTTAACCAACTTGAACATGACAGAAACAACCAATCAGCACAAATTCAAGCAATGCAGAAAATAGGTAACAGTTTTGTCATATAGAGTAGTTATCTGTTGTCAAATTAATGGCGATGTTCTTTTGTTGTTGATAGATATAAGAAGATGTGGTATGAGTGCCAATGAGTGCCAATTCCAAGTAACATTTTGTAATAGAAAAACCATTATAGGTCAAAGTACGGTCTTCAATTTGGAGTTTGGATAAAAACAAACAGCAAACTATATAGGGCCCCAAAAACCATTGATGAAAGATTGAAAAATCTGTTCAGCTATTTGGTCAATGCCGAGCATACCACACGGCTTATATGACTGGATTTCATATGACCAGTCATTATCGCGACAGCTACAAGAAATCTTATCCTGAATGGAAAAAATTACTAAATAGCAGTCCAATTTTTATGATTTTGACACCAGTTTTCGTTTCCATCAATGTAAGAACATTTGAGTTGATAACTCGAAGGCTATTTGGGATCGGGTGGATAGTTTTCTCATCGATAATCATTCCACATTCTTTATTTTTAATATTGATACTATTGATTTTTTAACACCATCATAACCTATCATATACTGAAAGTAATTTTGACCAAAGCAGGACAGTTTGTTACTTACTCTGAAAATGCACTTTGTAAATACAGCTGTTTCACAAATCATAGCCTACTTTTTGGGGGAAATATATGATATTCATAGATATTTTGTTTTGTTTACGTACGAATTCCAAGAAATGATCTCTATACTTCATCTCATGGAGACAAAACTTGGGAATGTTACCAGTATAAATAAACATTTAAGGAGGCAGATTAAATGATTAATATAAGCTTGTTTCTGAATCTTAACTGTGTATGTGTTTATAAAATATACTTGTATATTCATAATAAAATATTGTTAACACCAAATAAACATTAAAAAAGAAGTTCCTATTGTAAATTGCATGTTTTATAATTACAGAAATACAACCAACAGTTTCAAATATAAGAAATTGAACAATCAGACTCTTGTGTCTTGTACTCTCACACATTGTATTATGAATTTTATTTACCTAACTTTCGACTTTAAGTGTACACATATATCTAGTGAAAACAATGCTAAAAGAATTTCATATAATTACAAATATGAATCGGTATTACTAATTCGGTATCATACATTTATGAACAGTCAAGCACTTGGTTGACTGATAATGGAATATTAATTTTCGACAGTACCATCAGCCCAGTAGTTCAAATTTCAAATACGTTTGGCTCTCTGATTCTTAAATTTACTTTTGTTCTTATTTGAGGTTATCCTAGAACACATATGGCAAGGGCATCATTCAATCGGTTCCAAATGTTGTTTTATAATACAATATCTCAACCCTTAAGACATTGACAATATTTCATGTAAAATATTTTAAAAATATAGGTTTCCAAATTTTGTTATAAAATAGCGGTGTCTTAAGTGAATTTACAGTCAAATGACATACAATTCAAATAAACTCACATTTTTATTTCAGTGAATGCAAAAAATCCGGGATGTAAGTATATAAATAAAGACAAGATTAGTATACCGCTGTTCGAAATTCATGAATCGATAGAGAAAAAAACCAATCCGGGTTACAAACTAAAACTGAGGGAAACACATCAATTATAAGAGGAGAAATACGACACAACAGAAACACAACATGAAAATGAAATACACACAGAAACGAACTATAATATAACAATGGCCATTTTCCTGACTTGAACTTGGTTTTGCGGCATGCCAAATCTCCTGCTTTTATGGCATTGTTCATTATACCATTAAAATTACAACATTACATGACAGGACTACAATACAAATAAATGGGATAACATATAGGACAGAAAAACACAAGAATAATAACAGGTACCAGGTTTAAAATATAATACGCCAGACGCGCGTTTCGTCAACACAAGACTAACCAATGACGCTTAGATGAAAAAAGTTGGAAATCCAAAACAAGTACAAAGTTGAAGAGCATTGTTGACCAAACGTTCCAAAATGTTGTGCTTATACGGCTAGGGTTTTATGCCTTACTAAGAACACAAACTCCTCATAGATAGCAAATCTAATATGCTGTCACTAGACACGCATTTGGTCTACAAAAGATTCACCACTGACTATCTAATGAAACATGTAGAAAAGGTCAAATAAAGTACCAAATGACCATTTTGTCTGAAAGATTTTGTCACATACAGATTTGGTATTCCATTTCTGTGGTAAACAACCCTTATCGTAAGGCTTATCGAAAATTCAAGTATTGTTAACAGATAGTTTGCAAATGTTTCCTATTTTAAAAAGCGCTTTTCTATTTGGTTGTTGTTGCTATTGTTCAAAATGTGGTTAAAATTCATGTAATAATATTTATTTTCAAATCCGAGTATATGTCCGAAAAAATTACTTTATGTGTCATTTGGTCTCTCCTTAAGGGTTTTCTCATTGGCAATCGTACTAAATCGTCTTTTTTATAATTGTTTAACAATAAACTGAAACATAGTCCTAGGCTATTGTACAATAAACGCTTACATTTGATAATACTTGCATTAGTCAACTCCTTAATACTCTAATTTATTTAAGTCTTAATTTTCGTAAGTAAAACCAGAGTTTAATTCATATTGGTAAAAAGAGAATTTAACTTATATACAAATATTCACAAACAATCATTAACACAATCAGCGCTATATTTTTCTTTAGATAAAATGTAAGGAAAATTATAGAACATTTCGATTTAGATTATTTACTAATGGAATTTTCAGACAATGACTATTTTTTACAATTTCAAACAAAAAAAGCTGAATACTGTAGTAATGCACGTGAAACATATCATTTTATGCTATTTATCATTACAGTTTTTAATTTCTAGATATCATTTATTTTTATTGCACGATAAGGTTATTCAATATGTTTAATTCAAGGTCAATCAGGAAATCATCAACTTGTTGATGCAAAAGGCCATGCACAGTCGGCGTCTACTGTTATCCATTTTAATGAACCATTTGCTGAAATACCAACTGTTGTGTGGGGCACTACAGCTTTGGATATTGACCATAACCACAATACCCGTTTTGCATCATCTGTACAGAGCATAACGAAGGCGGGCTTTACTATGCAGGCAAGCACATGGTCGGACACCGGTATCTACTCTGTACAAATACAATGGATGGCTTGTCCAGCTCATATATAAATAAATTTATATTATAAGTTTAATAAGGTGTGTTCCTTAGGTCAATTCACAATATAATTGCTATTCGTTCGAAATTTTTGTTGATGTATTTGGCTTCAAATTTGTTTACATCGAGTAAACCATGACATCTCATTTGTGCTCACTAAAACATAGATATTTGTACAAATTTGTAAAAGACATCTATCACTAGACGACAGTAAACACACGACCCAGCTAAGGGTATCTAAGCCACAATCTTGGTCTTTGCATCACGCCGGTTTCCTTGGAGACAGATGATGAGTGCAGGCGTTGTCTGTTTTACTGTCCCCATTGTGGTCAATATCGTTAGTCTTATATGTATAAGGTGTGTATAAAGTCCGATACACAAGTATAGTAGTGTTGTTTCCTAAATCAAATAAAGTATGCCTTAACTGCTCGTGACGTTAGGTATCAATTATCATACTGATCAGTCACTGCATTGTTGCCAAGAAATCCAGAATCATTCCTTCTTAGAAAGATAATGGTTTGCGTAATACTATGTTAAAAAAAGTTAATGTTGATGAACACTGATGAAATAAAAAAAAAAAAACAAAAGTACCTCTAAAATAGACCAAATTCTCACACAACAGGTTTCTTTTATGCTGTTTTTGTGAAATTCAAAGCATCATGACCGTTTAAAAGAAAATAATGAATGTAAGAAAAAATTAATATCACAAACATACTGAACTCCGAGGAAAATTCAAAACCAATATGATAAAATCAAAAGCTGAAACGATTCACACAAATGGATAAAAACTGTTTTATTCCAAACATTTTCAACAAATCTTCCTTTATTGTCTACCAGGGTTATTATATAACATGCAGATTTCGTATACGTTCAGGTATTTCACATCCAATATTTTATGGAAATATTCTTTATAAAGCACAAAAATGTCAGTATTCACCTCAGAAGCTAACAAAACCTTTAAATAGACTTATTTAGAAGGGATATAGTTACGATACTGTTGTCAGGTCATTAAAGATTGCATAATTTGGCGTTAATATTGATTCAGTTATAGGGTCTTTGCATCAGAACTAAACACAATTATTATTAATAAACCAGTTGTTGGCATGACACGGGTTATGTTCTTCTCATATATGTTATGATGGTATGATACTAAACCCCTCATGGGGAGGATTGTGCCTGATATTCATATGATGAAGACATAATTTTTCAATCAGTTTAATTGAAGTCTGGAGCTGGCATGTCATTATTTTAACTTTTAGTTTCTTGTGTACAATTTGGAGTTTAGTATGGCGTTCATTATCACTGATCTAGTATATATTTGTTTAGGGGGCAGCTGAAGGACGCCTCCGCGTGCGGGAATTTCTCGTTGCATCGAAGACCTGTTGGTGACCTTCTGCTGTTGTCTGCTCTATGGTCGGGTTGTTGTCTCTTTGGCACATTCTCCATTTCCATTCTCAGTTTAACTCTATAAACTGTACGATGTTGTAAGATAAAACACATGCTTTTTTATATGTTGATTTCAAATTTAATTTACAATTTCTTTCCTATGTCTACATTTTTATTTGAACTGAACAACAGACCTTAAAAGGGAAGAGTTGAGTTCTTTAAATCCTGCTAGGTTTTTTTTAAGAGCTCTTGGCATAGATACATGTCTATTCTTGATTAACTTGTCTCTACAAATAAAGGTGTTGATTGACGGTTTTTGTATTACTGCTGTCTCAACGACGTATTCATTACATATCTACCATTGTAAATATATTTTAATTGATACATGATTAGATAGAAATTTAGTGCAGATCACCAAGTTGGAACACTGGAAATTATTTGTAAGGCAATTATTTACTTTTTTCCGCAATGTCATCATACGGTTTTAGATGCCTTAATGTGAATCAAAGACTGTCATTTACGTTGATGATTTATTTATAAGCGGTTATATAACTACCCACTAAGCCAAAGAGTTAATCAAAGTTTTCTTTAAAGTTTTAAGAAAAGCAAATTTGCGTATCAAAGTTATATCATATCTATTTTTAGATACATATACATGAAACGAAAGTTCTCTCTTTTAATTACTTTTGACATAAACGCCTCCGAAAAACATAACGCAACATCTTCAGCTCTCGTTTGAGCAATTAATATTAATGTTTTACAAGCTGGTATATTCAACTTATAGAATATCGGTAATCATTTTTAAAATCAAGACTGAGGTTAAGTTAAAGTTCTTGTAAAAATTTGTTTCATGTTTATGTCTCGTAAATATTGCCTTTGAAATAAACTAAATTAAGCGAAGATTGATTAAGTTTCTTTGACATTATACCTTTATAATTATGGAAAAAGTGCCATTTTTCAAATATTTTACCATCTAAAATTTCATTTTAATTGCTTCATCATAATCAGGCCAATAGCATCACGAAAAAATGCCATTAGAAAAGCAAAACTATCGGTTTACAAATCTTGAAAAAGATACCTCAAGGGACAAACTGTTGAAAAATTTGCATGACAAAATCTTTTAATATTAAATTGTTTTACTTTGCAGTGTATTGAAATTTAATTACATAGAAGTTTGAGTCTTGAAATAATGTTTTATTTTCAATCATTTTATAGATCATTGTAGATTGTATAACAGAAAATCTTACTCGGAGCCAAGTGGATATTTCAAATTGAAAGACTAAACAATGTGTGGGCACTAAACAGTGCCTGTTCTTTGGCCAATAATTATTTTAAATCGTAACACAGAGGAGTGTTTTATCGTTGGAGTACACTTTTGAAATTATAAATACATAAGATCATAAAAAAAAACAAACAAAAAACAAATTGGTCAACATTACGGGGTGAAAAGCAATAGGTTCGATAATGCCAAAATATAACCACTAATTTGGAGCCAAAATCTAAAATTAGGATTTATTTACCATCATTTTGATACACAATACCTAAAACAATGAATTTAAAGGATTTAACCATCTTTATTAAAAATATTTACGTGACGTCAATATGTAGCACATCTTTTGATTTTCTTCGAAATTCAATGACAAGAGGTTTTGGAACGTTGAACGTATAGCGATCGACGACACGTTGTTATGACCATATATTTGTTTTACCTTATATAACATTATATCTTACTTGAATATTTATAGTAACGAAACTTGCGACCTGCGTTATTGTATACATATCCTACATCGAAATGTGATTGGAATCCAAGAATGTCAAATTTGACATGAACTCACATATAACATGAATAACGCATAGCTGAGATGGCGTTAGAGCAGATTATTACCTAAAGAAAACATTTTCAACCGGGGCGATCCCAAATCTGCTCTATCAACGTCTTATAAACGTGTTATTTATCTTATACTAGATCACATTCATGGGTCCATAATGCTCCTTTGCTTAATTTTCAGACTTGATTGTTAGTATTCGTATTATCATTTGTTAGTCATGCTTATTTTAAGGTAAATAAATTTCTCATTTTTCTCTGCTTTCAAATATGTTTGGTTTTCTTCGAAAACTTATTGCGGATATATATTATTGATTGGTCAATGATTGAATTAAGTAGAATCGATTCCTGTATTTTGACAAAGTTCAGGTGTGATTTTGACCCGCGAATATCAATTTATATAGCAATTTGCTGGTGTGCCTAGAGAGTCAGACTATAAGATAAGGTATCAGTACTATTGGTATCTGTATAAGATTCCACGAGGAACTTGTTTATAATGTTATATGAATTATGTGGAAAACAAAAGTGCTTGGAGTGATCTAATTTTTAATGAACACTATTGTCCTATATTAGTTTTAAGTAGAATTGTATTTTTTTATTCGTTTTTTTTACGTCATGCCAGCTACTGTCTATAATTATATTACGTAAATATACCTTGTACATAACAACCATACGTATTTGATAAAGCGCACAATTGATTATGAGTCTATGTGAAGGGTGATAGAACTATTTTCCATGGGATAGAGTGAATTATCTCCCTCGGTTTTACCAAGCAACATCTAGCGTTTTGACATTAAGAAAGATAATGTACAATTTTACTTGCCACATAATTATGTGTCCTGTTTCAGTTATTTAGTTAGTTACTAACTTACTGCCGGGTTTGCCTTTAACATGTAGAGTAGCAACGTAGGTTCTACATTTTCCGCTGTGTTTAGCCATTTTTTCTAATGTCCCCCGTGTGTTATTCATGGTCCTCATTATACCTTCCATAGAACGTCATCGTGTGTTTTTTTGGTCTTGATCGCTTGTGCCTTCTCTCTAGAGTCCAAAGTAAAGTTGTTTTAGTGATATAATCTCTTTTAATCAAAAGCCCAATGCATTTCCAACGCACTCTCATTAATATTGTAGCCATGCTTTCTTGATTACAGTGTGCTAGGAGGTCTTATTAGAGTTTTTGTTTGGCAAGAAAATGCGCAGGATTCTCCTTAAGCTTTTTGGTATGAAAAACGGAGAGCTTGTTTAGATCAATTTATTTCATCCTCAAGCATTCTGATCCGTATACCAGAGTAGATAGTACACAACTCTGGTACATAGAGTTTTAGTTTGCTGGACTTACTGTTCTGTGATGATATCTATATATCGTTTAATAATCTGAATATATAGTTTTCTGATGGTTTTCTAAGTACCCAGTCGATGACCAAATTGAAAAGTTGTTACGATGACACACACTGCTAATTAAATTGTTGTAAACACTGTTGGTTAGCTGGACTATTTCCTTTGGAATTACTAATGCTCTAAGTATTCTCCACAAGCTCTTACTGTTAATACTGTAAAAAAGCTTTCTTGAAGTCCATAGTTGATGTAAAGCTGCCTTTGCCATTCTGTACATTGTTCGATAATGTTACGTAAAGCAAAGAATTGATAAATGCATCTGCTACCTTTACGAAATCCTTCTTGCTCCTCTGTTCGCAGTATTTCAATTGTATATATTATTCTTTGGATAATAATGTTTAGCGATGAATTCACAAGAGGGGTATATCTCGCCAGTTGTTCCATCACTAAGAGCTCCCTTCTAGGCTAACTTTATTATTATACCGTTGGTTCAATCGTCAGGTATTATTTTCTCCTTCCTATATTGACATAATTAGTTATTGAAGAGTTTCAGCTGCCAGTTATGTTTCGGCATTGAACAGTTCGGCAGTAAAACTCTCCATGTTGTCCTTACCTGGTAATTATTATTGTTTTAACGATTTTATTGCAGTTATTGTTACCTATTTATATGGTTAGTTTATATGTGTTTCCGAACATTGAACTGCATCTATTATTATTGCTTCGTCATCTGGATGTGGTCTGTTAAGTACTTGTTTTCAGGTATTCTGCCAATCTGACTTTTTGCTCGTCTTCTGTTGTCAAATGCTATCCTTTTTTGTCTTTTAAATCCTTGCTCTCATTTAATTCAATACGAATTATAATCCTCCGTATATAAATTCTACTTCACTTCGAGGTTTGTTTTCAATTGTATTATTAATTTAAGCGTAAATAGTCTTTTACAGGCGGATACCTAGTTGAACTTAAAAGAAATTGAACTCTTTGTTAGAGAAGGTAAAAAGTCAAATTGGTATATTTAAATTGTTCACTTCTGTTTCTATGGGTTTTAAAAGTTGCATATATAAAGGTGCATAGTTAAGGTTTCTTATACATCGTATATATGCGTGTTTGTACTTTGATCATTAACTGGTTTGTTACAAAAGTCTTCGAATGTCAACACAATTATTTGTACATGAGTACATGAAGGACATAAACATCAGGAAGTTTTACTGAAATACGAACAATAGGTTAAATCAGAATTAAATATGACATTGCGAAACGGATGCTTTCTATATAGATAAAAAGTGATCAAGTTCTTTCATCGACTGTTTAGGTCGATTCCACCATGTAGAATGTACAATCACAAAAATACTGATTCAGTGGAAAAAATTAAAAGACATCAAAAACGAATTGACAAGAACTGTCATATTTCTGACTTGGTACAGGCATTTTTTAAATGTAGTAAATGGTGGATTAAACCTGGTTTTATAGCGCTAAACCTCTCCCTTGGATGACAGTCTCATCAAATTCCGTTATATTTACAATGATGCGTGAACTAAACAGACATAATAAAAATAAAATAGTAAAAAAACGGGTACAGCAGTTATCATCGTGTAACAATTTTAAAAGGAACACTTTAACAGAACTCAAAAACATCTATCTACAAACACATTCATTGATTTGCGTGTCTGACGTCAGAAAATTTTATACGTCACATATATTTGTCGTTCAATGTATATACAAACAATTTTAAAATTTCACATGGGCAATGTTAGCATAAAGGGTTAAAAAATCAAAAGTATGTAAGAACTTTATATTATGCAAAAGAATTTAAAATTACACAGGAACTGTAAGCACTTTAACAAAAGAGTGAAAATGTAAGTAATTCATTATAGAACTTATGATTAGGTTTGGAAGATATGCGATTTTTATCATTGAACAAAATATATTACTCACTACGTTTGAGTGCGAGTTTCTTGATGAACCATCAGCAAAAAAACCTGAAGAGTCCACAGTATAAACACTCAAAATGGAGTGCGTCAAGTAAAAAAAGGCAAATTAGCCAAATGCACAATTTACCAGACTACGTCGAACATTACGATCCATTATCATTGATATCGACACATTGGTTGAAAATATAAATCACAAATAACGCTGGGCTCAGACTATCTAGGATTATTTGCCTCACGAGGTTCCATTCATGAATAAATGATTGAACAAATCAACGATTATATAATAGACAATAACACTTTATAAAAAACTCAATTGATACGTTATCAAAATGTATCAATGCTTTGTAAATCCCATTTCAAGATATAAGGCTTGTAATTTTGAAGCTGGAGGCGTGTTTCTTTACAAAAAATAAAGACTCACTAGTAACGCTCTAATCATTAAAGTAAAAACGTGAAATAAAACAAAAATGCGAAAGATATCATAGAGACAGTCAAAATCATAGATCGAAAACAACGCCATAGCTTAAAAAAAAAAAATAGACAAACAGACAAATAATAGTTAACAAGACACATAATTGTTGTAATGGTTATTGACCATAAAATTGAAAAATAAGAAAGGTTGTGCCAAATACATTTTGATAAAGTTAGTAATTTATTCCAGTGGTAGAAAAACCCTCGGTATTCGGAGATTTAAAACTTTATTTGTATTGCATATGAGCTATTTTTCACTTCGTTAATTCAAATATGTGATAACAATATACCCTCATGTACTAAATTTAGGGATGAACCGGACCGATTATTCAGACATTTACTTGAAATTTCGGTTTCTTGGACATTTCTATTATTTAAGCAGATAATACCTTACTTTTTTGTTTCAAAAAATAAACATAAATTATGCGAATATCTTCTGTACAAAAGTACTCCCTATTTGTGTAATAAGTCTTTAAAAACAATTCATTTCTATTAAAATTTCATGATTTAAGTAAGAAACAGGATTTATGAAAATTATTTCTTTTTTTTAAATTTTGGTATTGCCTCTATTTCTCCTATCAGTTCATTAGAAAAAAGTATTTTAACAAAAATGAAGGCTTCTTTCGAATGCAGATTGTGAGCTAAAATGAAAAATTTTGTTTTTTTTTATATTAAGTATATGAGAAAGTTCATTTATAGAAAAAAAAAAATTAGCTAAATTCGATCTGAAATAAAATGGGTTTATACCCTCGTGCCCTCTTAAAAATACACCCTTTCCCGACATCTCGCTGTTTGATGCCATGAAAAATAACATACAACGTTCCCAACACCATTACTTACCTATTGACTGTATTGTATACCCTTAAAGCATTTGTAACGTAAAATTGTCTAAATTGTATTTATATCATGCCACATCTTCAAATTTTATTAAACCTGAACTCTTTCAAAAAGTAAATATTACAGCAATTTATTTTGTGCGAACTCAAAACCTGTCTTATCCAAGTAGTCTTCAATCACAAGGGAGCTTGTTTCAGGCAGGTTTTACTAAATTACATTATAGCACGTATCCAATATTCTATAAAGGTATTGAACTACAAAATGTAGGTTGATACAGTTATAGAACTAGCGTATTGGGAAATGTTTTTGTTCAAAACCTCCTTAAGTTTCATTGTAAGTTAAAAAAAAATAATTCATCAGAGTTCCTTTAATTTAAATGTAGACGAACTGTACAAAATCTAAAAATAAACAATTTATTTGCATGCGCAGTTCGGTTACATTACAGTATTGTTCGTTAAGTGTAAAGAAGGCAAACCATTGTCTTAGTCAGTGCAAAAGTATCAGTCATTTGAACTAGATTATAAAAATTCACAATTAAGTTCTAATTTGACACGTAAAAAGAGACTTACCAGTTGTTTTATTGGATCAACAAACATCACTGTCTATCAGTGACACCTACATAAAACAGATAATGCAAAGACATTTGAAATTAGACAGAAACTGCCGGCATTTAAAAAAATATGATCCTAGACTGATTTTTGTTACTAGCGTAGAAAGCTTTTAAAAGATATATTTTAAACATCAGTGTTTTACATTCTCTAGGGACCATTTCTGAATTAATCTTTTTGAAAAAAACAATCAAAGTCAAATTTGAAATTCAAAAGAGGTAGCGGGTTTAAAAACAGTGATTTTCGCAAAGTTCAATAGTTTTATTCACATCACTGTAAAGAACAATTAATAATAAAAGTTAATATCAACACAAAACTGCTGACTGGTCGGGTGATAACAAAACGTTATCAGCAGTAGCATCGACCCTGTATGAAATAACCCACCAAGGATACCTGCAGGTTTATAATTTGTTACGCCAGATGCCGGTTTACCATGTTCAGGAGCAATAAAATCCCAAAATGCTAATTAGTTAAGTTAAATTGAAAATGATCATTGCTTACAATTTTCCGTGCTGAATATCGAAAAGTAACGATTTTTTTACCCATTAAAAGATGTATTACCACACAGTCTGTGTGATATTGATTAGACACAAATAAAATTAAATGACAAAATAAATATACAGACCCATAAAATTCATTTAAAATTGTAAAAGTTTACAAAATTTTAATCTACTATTTGTATACTTTTGATGAATAATTTGTTTTGATAATTATAAATAAAGAACTATGCTTTTATTTGAGTTCTGCGTTTAATCTTAAACAAAATTGTCTAAACTGCGCCTCGGCAATAGATTAAGTAAGAGTCATATCGATATAATGGAAAAGTCCTTTTTTTGTTGGAATAAATAACAGGAGTTTAAATGAACCAACAAATTCGAGCATTGATCATTGTATGATATAAGCACAATGTCTTTAGATGCTATACTATGTTTGCTCGTTTGGATTACTGTGTCATTGGCGTCAATACCATATTAAAAAATTATTTATAAGTAACATTCATCATCAAGTTCTGTTCTCATAAACTACATATTAGATAAATTAAAATAAATCAAGCTGATGTTTCACTAGTCTTTCGTCTTTTAAATAAACATGGCAATGACAGAAACACATTAAAGTTGTCGGACCAATTTTTATACTTAAGTTTGTTAGTACAATATTTGACCCAATTTACTCGATGTTTCTACATCTACATCTACATCTACATCGTACGACGATCCATCAGCACATTGATGCCTATAAGTCGGCGCATCACAAACAGACACTGAATAAAAAGTCATAATCTAAAGAGTGTAGTAATCAAAAATTAAGTTAGTGGAAAAATAAAAAATAACTCGTTTACATATATGTATAAACAGAGCAGATATCTAAATATACTGACTTTGAATCAGTATTTTCAACTGATCCAAAGAGTTAAAACTAATGATGCTTTGTGGAAGTGAATTCCAGCGTACAACAGTGTATGGAAAAAGCAGTAATCTGTTCTGGTGCTGAACATTGTAGTGAGTTGGTCAATCTTGTGTTTTTGATTGGCTGCGGTAGAAGGTAAAGGTTTGGATCGACTGTTGGTGTGTGATCTACCGAATTAGACTATTTACCGGATTTGTTATCACATAAGCAACACGACGGATGCCACATGTGGAGCAGGATCTGCTTACCCTTCCGGAGCACCTGAGATCACCCCTAGTTTTTGGTGGGGTTCGTCTTGTTTATTCTTTAGTTTTCTATGTTGTGTCATGTGTACTATTGTTTGTCTGTTTGTCTTTTTCATTTTTAGCCATGGCGTTGTCAGTTTATTTTAGATTTCTGAGTTTGACTGTCCCTTTGGTATCTTTTGTCACTCTTTCTAATATATCATAGTTACTCGATTGATGTTTCTGCGAGTTTCTAGTGACTTCCATTTAAGATGGTCAATCATGGAAGTGACAATACTGGTGTTATGGTTCTTGTTGGTGACGTTATGTGCTGTCCTTCTTTGTACCTTTTTCAATATTTTTTTTAAACGATTTTCACGAAAAAAAAATATACTTTTGTATTATGCATACACTGACGCCTTTGCAAATCAAGCAAATCTGAGAACATTTGTATGCACTTTCAAATTCAAACTAACTGGAAACTAATGTTTAAAAAGGTATCCGTATCATTGATTGAACAATAATTTAAACGCAGATAGTTCAACATGTGTAAAAAAGACAAAAACGGGTCGGACAATCATAAAACTTGAGTCGAACAAATACACAGAAATGTGGCAAAAATTAGGTTAAATATTGAGTGATTGATAGTCGGAAGTAGACTACATGCTTCTCTATAATCTTTGCACAGCCTCATTTTAACGTAATGCAATCTCGCAGACGTTTTTCTTTCTTTCAGAGCAAAACGATTGACCAGTTTTACTGACACACAGAAATTAATTAAATTAGTTCTGATAAAACATTGCAAAACAGATGGTATCATCGGATTAATAAATATAGCTAAATTCCATTTTGATAATCTCACACCACATCTGCCTTTATCTAATACGTTATAGACTTTGTCTTACGAATTTAAAACATGTACTATCAAATTAAAGATTACCATGAGGCTGATTACAATACAAATTAACAAAAGATTACATTTCAACTGGTTAATACTTATCTAAAGAGAGAGAAATTTTGGAAAAAAAAACATATAATAAGATTAACTATTGAACAAAATATCTGCATATAGGTCAATATATATAAGTCCACACGTATATTCATCCCTAAATTCAAGCGGTTGATCTATGTTCGGCAACAGCTGAAAACGTTTTAATTTAAATTTGTTAATGCAATTTACCTTCAAAATGTAGGATATTCTCAATCCCGATTAAGATTATGTGAAAATATTATAATTTCTTACACAGTAACACTTGTTTTAATATCATCATTTATTTTTGAATCTGATATTTAGTAATATTTTTTGTAATAAAGTCAATGATATTAAAAATACAGCATGACTTGATAGCTCTCAACAATAGTGTGGATTCAATGTATCTTAATGCTCTTCAACTTTAGTTTGTAACTGGACCTGTTTCAATTTTAATTTGAGCGTCAATGATGAGTCTATTTTAGACGAAACGAATGTCTTGGTATGCAATTTAAATCCTGGTGTTTATGCTAAATTAGTACAACAATTTTAGTTGCTTAAGTGCCCTTTAATAATTTTGCTTTTTGTAAAATGTATATTTCATTTATTCATTCTTTGAATATGTTAGAAACGGAATGTTCTATAAAGATATAGAAACAAGAAGATGTGATTTATCTGCAAATGAGACAGTATGGAAGTTATTTGTCCTAATGTGTTGCCCTTTATTTCAAAATTCTGCAATTAAGGTGGTATAGGTGTCTTTCGGCATCTTGGAATTGAATTGTAAAAAATAAAGAGAACATAAGGTCCAGATGTCAATCAAGAAAGCACAATTTGATATAGGAATCAACATAACTAATTTGAATTTGATTTAAAAGTACAAATTTATAAGATTTTAACACTATGTTTACAAGTGTAGATTATTTTTGCTTGATTTTTGATGATATCACATTAACATTTCAAGGGGATGTAAATCTGAAATAATGCATTTTCTGCAGGAATATCAATGGAATTTTGTTATTTTGTATTTTAGCTGGAAAGCATTCTCTAATAGATATCTTCTCGTATTTAAATTTTACAATTCTATCAGTTCGTTTGATTTATAATTGCATAATGCTAATTTGTCCTGTATAATTCATACACAATGTGTCATTTTGTCAAAACCTGTAGCTTGATAAAATACGTGTTGACCTATCATTTTTATCATATTTTTGAACATATATTGGATAAACAAACAATACTGTCTATCATACAGCCTTTTCACAGCCATATAACATCTAATGCAAAGGAAATTAAAATTTAGACAGGAACTGTAAGCATTTGAAAAAAATGAAAAGATTAAGTTCTATAATTGCTGCTACAAGCTTGTGGAAGATATATTTAAAACTTGAAGATGAAATCGGGAAGCTGAAGTTATATAATTGGTGTTGCAAGATTGTAGAAGATATATTTAAAACGTGAAGATGTAATCGGAAAGCGGAAGTGCAATTGTCTTCGTCGATGTTGAATGTTCATTCGCTGTTGTGCGATGGTCTATTAGACGCGTGATAGCTAGTTTTAAATCTACGGCTGACAAGGTCTTATAAGAAGTAGATTTTGCTTTATCAGTAAATTAATTTTCTTTCATGTCTGTCAATGAAGATTTTATTATAATTGATCTAATAGTAACTTGTTATAATCTAGCGTCACTGACGAGTCTTTCGTAAAAGGCAGCAGAAGAATACTGCTGATCAATAGTCATATCATATCCGGGAAACAAACTAAATACGAGGGAAACACATCAACTATAAAAAAGGAAAACAGCGGAACCACAGAAACACTAACCTATAAAAAATGCATAACATGAATAGAAACGGACTTCAGACAACAACTGCAATATTCCGTTCTTCCGCTTCTATGGCAGTGTTAGATGTACCACTAAAATGACACCACTATGTGTAATACAAGACAATTTGCACAGAGATATACATAAATAAAAAGTACATTAAAATACGTTAACCCCAGAGTAAAAAACAGACACATCCAATGAATTTACGACAGCACGACATGACACCACACACGAAACATCAACATCGCGTCTCATGACTGAACCAACGTCACAAAAGGTAAACAAAACACTCGTTTGACTTACGAAATTTAAAACCAAGTATATTGGAAGAGTTTTATTCATAACCACTGGTTTGATAACAAAGCGGATAGAGGTTTTCTCCACAAGGCTATCACAAGTCCAGTAGTCAGCACTTTTGTGTCGACATTATGAAAAGGTCAACATGATAAATTAAGTGTTTACAAAATTATTCAAATTAAAGACGAATTTTTATTGTGTATAATCTTGATTTTTGCCAGACTTAGAATGGACTTGTCTGATGTGGACACAGTTTCAGTACACCAAATAATAAACACTTTAAAGGAGCAATACTGTCTGTGGCTAACTTTGTACATTGACAAACTTTGCTCCAAGGTAACATTTGACATTATGCTTTATCGAAGGAGATAATGATCAAACGATTCCAATGCTCTGACTACTGACTGCATAAAACATATCTATGTTGCTATTGTTATTGAAGTCACATTAAACTTTCGGAACTTGTTCTGTTTGAAACAATCCTGCAATGTATCTACAATTGCATCTGGAACATCAACAACCACACATTTGTCTAGCATACACGATTAAATACGAAGCTGTAGGTATGTTAACTGTATTCATTGCCTGGAAATGAGTTTATGTCATGAAAACCAGGATATAAAATAAAATTTTCTTTTTTAAAATATCAATACAACACATCATTTAACATAAAGCTATATATATATTATTTTTTAAAAAAAATTTCAGGACGCGGTAGTTAATGGTATGACCTCTGAAAAAATGCATAATTATATATGTTTTTTAGTGAAATAACTAATATATCAATTTTACTGGTGATATACCTGCAATACACACTTATAAAACAACCCCATTCACAATCTTAGAATTGTGAGTGAGTTAACATTTTATAAATAACAAATTTACAGAAAATCAACATATCAATGCTACGTGTTGTCAACACAAATATGCTGATTACATGATTGGTGACCTTCATGAGATTGAACATTCTACCAGCTATAGCAATTACCTAGTCCAGGAAGGGGGTCTATTAACTGGGCAAATAATAAAAAGCAACTAAAAATGTACAACTTGATTTATAATATTTCATTCTAGTTAATTTACACAATTAACCCATTTTAATACTAACATGCCATCAAGGGTATAATGATTTAATAGTTAAGCTTACAGGGAAAGTTTTCTTTTGTGCTACTGGTATTTTCATGGTTACATCATAAACTGTTGTAAGGAAATACATAATTTCTGTTTTTAAAAGTTATTTTTCTAATGCAGTCATAGATTCAACAAAACTGGAATATGTTGATAGCGTCTAACAATTTTGAAGGTTTATAGCTTGATCAAATATCTTATTGCTCTTTAACTTTGATTGTTTGTGTGTTATGATTGTAGCGTCAATGAGATTTTTTTGTTAGAAGAAACTTGCGTATTTAATCCTGTTATTTATGATAAGATTGTATATCAATTGACAAAACACCCTTTAATATAGTAAATGATCAATATTTTTTTGGTTATTTGTAAAATGTCCATTCGTTAAATTCATTCGTTTTAAAAGGCTTCAAAGATGAAAAATTCGTTCATGAGATTAAATACACAATGCAGTGCTAATATAAAATATAATTGTGCAAATGTTTGTCTTTTATATTCATATATTCTAAAAGGTCTGTTTGATATAAAATCAAAGTGATGCAATAAATGACAGCAAAAGATTTAACAAATATAAAAATAAGGCAAAAACATGGGGTTCGTGTAGCGTCCATTTATTGAGTAAGCTGTTAAATTATCTATTGACCTCTTTAAAACAAAAATAGTACAAATAAAGATTCTTTTATTGAAATTGGATAAATATAATTTACAAATGACGTTTAACAAAAAAGGATGATTAACGTATGCACAATTAACCTGTAAAACGTGCAGTGTCTCGTAAACATTCACCACATATCCTTTCTTTTTCAAAGTGGCTGAAATCAAATACACTTCATCAATTAAAAGGGCTAATATATAATATAACATGCACATTACATATTTTTTTAAGTTGTTTGGGCATAATTGATTTAGTTATCAATCAGTTGTTTTTCGTGTTATACTTGACGCAGTTCCGTGTTCATATTACACGATTTAACTCGATGAAAGACATGTAAGAAATATTTCGTTTGATTCAAGTGATTTAAGGTTTGCAGTCGGAAGTAACACAATCAATATTGAAAACCGAACAGCACGATATTTCTTAAAAAATGTTTAAGAAAAAAATTATCTGCGCATTTCAATGATTGAAGTTTAATTTAACAATATCTTGTACTTTTATTTTTCCTGTGAAGTAAAATGTACTGTGTGATTTGTTAATTTTTTGTAATCTTAGTGCTGTCCATGTATTTTTAATACAATGATATAACGGATTTAATTTACTACATGCAACCTTTGCTAGTTTTTATATGAAATACAAAGGCTGCACCACTAAACGCATGTATGCAGCATACACAAGTTCAAATTATTTATCAGTATTAAATTCATCCAATGATAACCTCGCCAGGGATTAAATATGATTGATAAAGTAATATATCAAAATACGTATATCAGTCTGGGTTTTATATTTTATTTACCCTCAATACTTAAGGGACGTTTGATTCCATTTCAACAAATAATTTGAATCATTTCAACAATTGATCTAAAAAAAACATATAAAATATACATGAAAAAATATCATTTGTTTACTTTTTTACACTATCAGATTTTTTTCTTCTGACTCATGACAGTCCTTGCTTGCACTCTTCTCGTAAATAGTTGTACTCTCATTGAAGAAGAAGCAAGCAACAAAATTTAAAGTATCTGATCATACATGTACAGCAAAACCTAAACCAAACGCGCAAGGAGAAATAACCTTCCTTGAACTATTTTTTTTTCAGTGGGCTGGCAAAAAAAAAAGGAATATATTAAAGGGGGACAGACACTTTTAACCTTGCATCAGACCAACTAAGGATTAATCAAAGAGTTATTACCAGGGTTTTTAAGCGCAGTGAGCTTGGCACTCTCTCTATACGAGGCATTGAAGTTAACGTCTGCATTTTGACCATATATGACTGCATACTTGTACATCAAGATCAGCCCCACGGATGCACAACTTTCACAAGACTTTCATTTGCCTGTCAGAAGAAGAACTGTAGTGACCATATTTCTCATGTCCAGTCTCTCTTTTGTGTTTTATATGAACTTAGAAGTCAGAATGTGAATATATATGTTCAAACTCTTTTAGGTCATTTGTTAGTAGCAATAAACAAAAAAATCTATGTCAATTGGACATGCTTTGATACTATATCTGCCCTTGAATTTTTACTAGACAACATTTTTGTTCGCTTTGGAGATTCCGTATATCGTCAGGTTATCGGAATTCCAATGGAGACTAACTGTGCACCACTTATTGCGGATCTGTTTTTGTATTGCTATGAGTTACAATTTATGACAAAAATCAGCAAAGACCCATCGAAACAACATCTGATACACAAATTTAATAATACTTTTAGATATTTGGATGATATTTTAGCTCTCAATAATGACGACTTCAGTATGTATACTAAAGAAATTTATCCTGTTGAACTTATTTTAAATAAAGCTAATACTAACAATGACCACTGCCCTTTCCTCGATCTTGATATATATATATCATTAACGGAAAGCTTAATACTAAAATTTATGATAAAAGAGATGATTTTCATTTCCTATCGTTAATTATCCATTTTTAGATGGTGACGTTCCCTTCCTACGGTGTTTATATATCTCAACTTGTACGATTCGCTCGTGTATGCACCAATGTTTTAGATTTTAACGAGAGAAATTTATGTATTACTGAAAAATGATTACACCAGGGTTTTCGATATCACAAACTAGTCAAAACATTTACTAAATTTTATCATCGGTATAAGGACATCATTCGTAAACATAGCTCAACATGCAGACTTCTTATACGTTCAGATATTTCACATCCAATATTTTATGGAAATATTCTTTATAAAGCACAAAAATGTCAGTATTCACCTCAGAAGCTAACAAAACCTTTAAATAGACTTATTAAGAAGGGATACAGTAACGATACTGTTGTCAGGTCATTAAAGATTGCATGTTTTGGCGTTAATATTGATTCACTTGAGTGTGAATTCACATTACTATAAGACGTGTCATGGTACTTTTCTATCCCAAATTCATGTCTTTGGTTTTGATGTTATATTGGTTATTCTCATCGGATGTTGTCTAATACCTAGTCCGTTGCTGTGTGTGTTACATTTTAATGTTGTGTCGTTGTTCTCCTCTAATATTTAATGCGCTTCCCTCAGTTTTAGTTTGTTACCCCGATTTTGTTTTTTGTCCATAGATTTATGAGTTTTGAACAGCGGTATACTACTGTTGTCTTTATTCATAGGGTCTTTGCATCGGAACTAAACACATCTATTATCAATAAACCAGTTGTTGGCATGACACGGGTTATGTTCTTCTCATATATATTATGATGGTATGATACTAAACCCCTCACGGGTAGGATTGTACCTGATATTCATATGATGAAGACATAATTTTTCAATCAGTTCAATTGAGGACCGGAGCTTGCATGTCAGTTAACTGCTAGTAGACTGATGTTATTTATGTATTATTGTAATTTTGTTTATTTTCTTTGGTTACATCTTCTTACATCAGACTCGGACTTCTCTTGAACTGAATTTTAATGTGCGTATTGTTATGCGTTTACTTTTCTGCATTGGCTAGAGGTATAGGGGGAGGGTTGAGATCTCACAAACATGTTTAACCCCGCCGCATTTTTGCGCCTGTCCCAAATCAGGAGCTTCTGGCCTTTGTTAGTCTTGTATTTCAACGTTTAGTTTCTTGTGCACAATTTGGAGTTTAGTATGGTGTTCATTATCACTGTACCAGTATATATTTATTTAGGGGCCTAAGGGGTGCTGAAGGACGCCTCCGGGTGCGAGAATTTCTCGTTGCATTGAAGACCTGTTGGTGACCTTCTGCTGTTGTCTGTTCTATGGTCGGGTTGTTGTCTCTTTAGCACATTCCCCATTTCCATTCTCAATTTTATTAGAAACAACAATACTAACGTTCAAGTAGAAAAATCAGACAAACTCGAGTCTGAAATGTGTCGACAGACTTTATAGCAAAACATGTCGATAGAATTTGGAGAGAAAACTGTCGACAAACTTAATGTTAAAAACTAGTGAGAGACTTTGGAGTAAAAACTGCATGTTGATACACACAGATAGATAGCGAATGACAGAAATATAAGAACTGCAGTCGAATGAAAGATGCATGTTAATAAGACATTTGAATATAACAAAATATGTTTTATGGTAACTATTTAGTATCTTTATAGAATTGATTTATTCAGCTCACTTTTGACAAATGCACAATTAAATTAAAAAACGATAGAAATATGATATTAATCAATTTCAAATGAACTGCAATTGTTAATTCGGTCAATAACACTTCCTTAAAGTCGTGTGCTGATACCAAAAATAGATTAATCTTCACAGTTGCATATAATGAGATCAATTGGGTTTTACGCAGACTTGAATAGAGAAAACTTCGTTTATTTTTAACGTACTAATATTATATTTTGCCCTTACAGACCTTTTCATACACAAATTTAGATATTTTTGTAGGAGTGATGCGAATTATGCGAACTATAAATAGCTATAGTTCGGCAGCAAATGAAGCCAGAAAATTCAAATTCTAAGTGTTGTTTAATCTTGTGAATAGAGCGTTTAGTACGTGATATTCCTGTTATGATATGATGTTGTTTTATATCATAGAAGAATGTTTCAAATGACTGTAATTTAAGAATTGGAATTGATTGCCTATAGGGAGAACGGATATTGTTATGGTGAACAATAATAATAAATATATTGATACTTTTAAAGGGAAGACTGAAAAACTCATCGTTCACCTTATAGTAAGATCAATATGGCAATTCGGGAAAGATCATTTGATATTATCACGGGTGAGGGAAAGGGGTGGGTTTATAAATATAACAATTAAGTACATACTCTAAAATGTCAAGTATAAGTCATGTTTTGTTTATCTAAAATGTTGGTTCATTTGTATGTTTCGGTGTTAAGTATAGCGTCGATTTGATTGTTTCATGTATGTCATGATGTTGCATTTTATAGCTTACGCTTACTATAGATATATTGTTTGCTCATTTTTGGAAGACTGTACATCAACCAACAGTTGTTAACACCCGTTTCCTTGGATTCCGGTGGGTAGCTATCTTATTGTTAAATTAAAACATGTCATTTACATCTTCTTATTTCTTTATGAAGTTAATACTTAAAACTATACGTATTATGACGTCAAAACATTTGATACGAAGCCTGTCTAATGAGCATATGTTCTTTACACATTGTAATAATTATGTCTAAGTTATCAGAAACATGCTAACCGGACAACTAAATTACGTTAGTTGTAGTGAAATATTTTGAAACCATCGTTAATAGAAATTGTCCTTTACTGCAGCTGTTTATCTAATGTGTACTCAATGAAGGCCAATATTTAACTGGAATTTTCAATAATCATCAGGATGGTGACATTCAAAAATTAAAACTGCAGATCATTTATTTTACTACAATCAATATTTGCTCGTTCAACTAGTCGACCCACATCAATTACCGATGTTTACGGCTGCGTGCTGTTCTCATGCCCATCAAAGTGCATAATAAATTTAAACAACATTTGTATTTGTTTTATCAGTGCACCATAAAAAACAATGGGAGTTGTAAATTTAACTTTAACACCAGGTTATCAAAATGGTAAAATAACCACCTCTTTCTTTCTTTTCTACCTGGGTTGAAATGGGAGATAGAAATGTTGACAAGAAATTAAAATAAAGCTGCTCGATAAAATTTGGTTACAGCAAAACAAAACATTTTTACGAAGATTTCCAAGATTTGATTAGAAATGCAGTTTTTAAAACTTATCTATCGCTTCAATAAAACACATGAAAGTTATCATTAAATAATAAGCCCATTCCAACTAATCAAATAATGATTGTTTCCATAGACTCAAGTATCAACCAGTACACATCCAATAGATTAAGTGTAACGACGTCATAAATAGTGTGAAAAAAGAATCACTTTTTGTAATGTCAAAATAAAGGTAATCAGTAACGACACGATGTAAGATCACGAGTATTCATATCTGTGGCTTTGTTCTCTATTCGTTTGAACTACAATAAAAATTAATCATTGGAATCACGTTGTTGATTCAGAGTTTCCAGGAAAACTATTTCGGAACAGAAAAAAATGAATTCGAGTTATTGATCAATTTTACAGGGAAATATATGCTCCCTAGGATTTTACCAACTACATGAAAGCATTGATTGTTTCTCTATGAAATAAAAATAAAATTTGTACAACTAAACGCATAGATAAAACATATATGCATTAGAATTATTTATCAATATCAAAATCATCCGATGATAACCTTACCAAGCATTAGATATGATTGATTAAGTAACATATCAACATACGAATATCAGTCTGGGTTAAATACTTCATTTGCCCATATATCCGCCATGGTCGTTTTTTGCTTTCAACGATTAATTTGAATCATTTCAACAAATAATCTAACACAAATATGAAATTGATTTGAAAAATATCTTTCGTTTACTTTTTTACTGTATCAGAAACAATATTCTGACTCCTTACAGTCCTTGCTTGCACTTTTTCTCGTAATTAGTTGTGCTCTCAGTGGAGCGGCAGACAAGAACAAATGGTAAATTATTCGGTTTGAAGAAACTAACATACATCAAAACCAAACCCAAAGTGCACAAAGTAGAAATATCATTCCATAAGGTGACTTTAATTTTAAAGGACTGGAAAGTAAGGGAATATGTTAGAATGAGGACAAAAAATTATTGAACCTTGCAACAGGCCATATACCATGTATACGTATCCATCAAAGAGCTATTACGAGGTTTATTAAGGGCAGCGAGTTTGGCATTCTCTCAACATGAGGCTCCAAATTTAACGTCCGCATTCTGACCAGACGTGAAAACTGTCGACAGACTTACGATTGCGATCGGTCGATCGAATTTGAAATGAAAACTGTTGACACACTTTAGATTAAAAAACTGTCGAAAGACGTTGGAGGGAGAACTGTTGATCAACTCAAATGGATAGCAAATACCAGAATCAAACAAAACAAATGGAATATGTTTATTTTAATGTTTTTCTAATTTCATAGAATTGATTAATCTAGCTCATTTCACTTTTAGTTTTTGACAAAGGTACAATCAAATTTAGAAACGATAGAAATATAGTAACTGATTAATTTGAAACGAACTGCAATTGTTTATTCGACCAATAACACTTCCTTAACTTCGTGTGCGGATACCACAAATAGCATAATCTCCACAGTTGCAACTAATGAGATCAAATGGGGTTTTACGCAGACCGAAATAAGGACAAACTTCATCTCTCGGCGTTGTCACATTCAGTTTTGTCACTACATACCGTTTTTTAACACAATTTTAGATTGTTTTGTAGGAGTACTGCAAATTGATTATAACTATAACAAGTTATAGTTCGGCAACAAATGAAGCCAGAAAAATCAAGTTGGAAGTGATGTTTGATCTTGTTAAAAGAGCAGATAGTGCGCATCCTGTTATCATGTGAAGTGGTAAGATATCATATTTAGAAGAATGTTCCAAATTACTGTCATTCAAGAATTTGAATTGATTGCCTATGGGGAAAACAGATATGGTTATGGTGAACAATGAACATTAATATGATAAACTTTTGAATACATTTGAAAGAAACTGAAGCAATTTACTTTCTTTTTTATCTTTGAAATTCTCTTGAATTGTTTTTTAATGGAAGACTGAAGGACTCCTACCGCACCTTATAGTATGATCAATAGGATTATTCGGGTAAGGGTTAGGGCTATATAGGGAAGGGAAGGTCGTATTGATTAGTATACTATTCGCCGATATACTATCAAATATGAGTCTTCAATTTGTGAGAACTTTGATACATTTGTATGTTTCGGATTTAATTGTGGCGTCCGTTTCACTGAGTTAGTATACATTATTTTGTAGATCCCAGATGAAGCATGTCATATACGTGCGAATTTTTTTCGCTGCGTAGAACATTCGTTGGACTACGACTGTTATCTGCTCTATGATCGGTTGTCTTTTTGACAAATTCCCCGTTTTCTGTTTCTATCATATGAAGGCTTAAGGGTTTCTCTTTTAATCTTTGCGTGTTTGTCATGATAATGCCTTTTACACATTTTTACAGATTACTATGGGTCATATTTTTGGCCATGTTCGAAAGGTCGTTCACTGAAGCATACTGTCTTGTCCTTGGATTCTGGTGAGTAGTTTGTTTTCTAGTCAATCATGTCATTCACATCTTCTTAATTTGCACGAAGTAAATACTTAAGAAATATGATGTTTTATGACGTCAAAACATTTGATACAAAACCTGTCTAGAGGGCATATGCTTTTTACAAATTGTAAAAATTTTGTCTAAGTAATCAGAAACATTCAAACCATACAATTACAATGCCTTATTTATTGTGAAATAAATTAGAAAACATCTTTTATAGAATTTGTCCTTTATTTCATCTGTTAATCTGATGTGTACTCAATACAAGACTACATTTACTGGAATTATCAATTATGATCATGATGGTGACATACGGATATTAAAACTGTAAATCATTTATTTTACCATGTTCACTACAATCCATATTTGCTCGTTCACTTAGTCGACCCACATCAATTGCCGATGTTTACGGCTTCATGCTGTTCTCATGCCCATGCAAGTGCATAATAGATCAAAACAACATTTTTATTAATTTTATCAGTGCAATATGAAAACAATAGGAGTTGTAACTTTAACTTCAGGTTAATAGAACTATAAAAAAACACCTCGTTCCATCCCCAATTATCTTTTAGTACTGATGTTCAAATCTCTACTGGGTTTAAATTAGAGAAAGAATTGTTTACAAAAAATTACAATAGAGTTGCTTCGTAGAATTTTGTTAAAGCAAAGCAAACCATTTTTACGAAGATTTCTAAGAATGATTTGAAATGCAGTTTTTTAAACTTGTATATATCGCCTCAATAAAACATATGAAACTTATAATTCCCTTATAAGCCAAATCAAACTAATAAAATATTCATTGCTTCCACAGACTCATATATCAACCAGTACTCATCCAATAGATTAAGTGTAACGACTTCATAAATACTGAGAAAAACGCATGACCTTTTGAATGTCAAAATAAAGGTAAACAACAACTACTGGATGTAGGATCATGAGTTCTCATCAACCTGTTAACTGTGGCTTTCTTCACTATTCTTTTGAACTATAATAAAAATTAATCATTGGAATGACGTTGTTGATTCAGTGTTTCCAGGGAAAGGTAAAATATAAGGAAAACATAGTTGTAGGGATAACGCCATCAAACTATTTTAAAAAACGAACTGTTTTGCAATAGAAAAAATGGATTCGAGTTATTGATCAATTTAACAAGGAAATATAAGCTCCCTAGGATTTTATCAACTACATGAAAGCATTGATTGTTTCTCTATGAAATAAAAATAAAAGTTGTACAACTAAACGCATAGATAAAGCATACATGCATTCGAATTATTTGTTCATATCAAAATCATCCAATGATAACCTCACCAAGCATTAAATATGATATGAGCGGATAGTGCGCTTCCTATTATCATGTGAAGTGATAAGGCATCATATTTAGAAGAATGTTCCAAATGACTGTAATTCAAGAATTTGAATCAATTGCCTATGGGGAACACGGCTATGGTTATGCTGAACAATGAACATAAATATGATAGACTTTTGAATACACTTGAAAGAAACTGAAGCAATTTACTTACTTTTCTATCTTGGGAATCTCATGACATTCTTTTTAATGGAAGACTAAAGGACTCCTACCGCACCTTATAGTATGACCAATAGGGTTATTCGGGTAAGGGTTAGGGCTATACCATTTGATAATATCATATGGAGAAGGTCGTGTTCATTAGTATAATAATCACGGATATACTATCAAATATAAGTCTTGTGGGTTTTTGAAAATTTTGATATATTGATATGTTTCGGATTCAATTGTGGCGTCCGTTTCACTGAGTTGGTATACATATTTTTAGGTGCCAGTCATATAACGCAAAATTTTCCCGCTGCATACAGCATCCAATTTGGACTTTTTGATCGCTTGTCTTTTTGGCAATTGCTCCGTTTTCGTTTTCTATCATATGAAGGCTTAAGGGTTTCTCTTTTAATCTTTGCGTGTTTGTCATGATAATGCCTTTTACACATTTTTACAGATTACTATGGGTCATATTTTTGGCCATTTTCGAAAGGTCGTTCACTGAAGCATACTGTCTTGTCCTTGGATTCTGGTGAGTAGTTTGTTTTCTAGTCAATCATGTCATTCACATCTTCTTAATTTGCACGAAGTAAATACTTAAGAAATATGATGTTTTATGACGTCAAAACATTTGATACAAAACCTGTCTAGAGGGCATATGCTTTTTACAAATTGTAAAATTGTTGTCTAAGTAATCAGAAACATTCAAACCATACAATTACAATGCCTTATTTATTGTGAAATAAATTAGAAAACATCTTTTATAGAATTTGTCCTTTATTTCATCTGTTAATCTGATGTGTACTCAATACAAGACTACATTTACTGGAATTATCAATTATGATCATGATGGTGACATACGGATATTAAAACTGTAAATAATTTATTTTACCATGTTCACTACAATCCATATTTGCTCGTTCACTTAGTCGACGCACATCAATTGCCGATGTTTACAGCTTCATGCTGTTCTCATGCCCATGCGAGTGCATAATAGATCAAAACAACATTTTTATTAATTTTATCAGTGCAATATGAAAATAATAGGAGTTGTAACTTTAACCTCAGGTTAATAGAACTATAAAAAAACACCTCGTTCCATCCCCAATTATCTTTTAGTACTGATGTCCAAATCTCTACTGGGTTTAAATTAGAGAAAGAAATGTTTACAAGACATTAAAATAGAGTTGCTTCGTAGAATTTTGTTAAAGCAAAGCAAAACATTTTTACGAAGATTTCTAAGAATGATTTGAAATGCAGTTTTTTAAACTTGTATATATCGCCTCAATAAAACATATGAAACTTATAATTCCCTTATCACCCCGTATAACCCTGATACAAATGAATCTGGACGTTAACGCGTTTGAAGCGATAATCAGGACAACATTTGGGATGACAACAATTTTGAATGTCTCTCTAGAACATATTTGAGTATATATAAATATGTCAATTTGCAAGTTAGTTTATTTATTCAATTATACAGTTATTGTAAGTTTTAGATATTGCTTAGAACGTTTGATAAAACTGCTAGATGCATAACGCACATACATGGTGCAATTTCATACGTTTTATGAAATAAACAATGCTGAATATCTATTCGTGCATACACTTTTGCGTATTAATACCTTACCCAATAATAAATAACTATACATTGAATTACTACGTGCCTTCAAATGTTCCCTAGAACTCAAAATAAAACGCAATATCATACTTCTTAAGTTTTCTCTTACTGTATCGTTCGTCTCATCAAATGTGTGGAGTTCGTTGTGCGTTTTTAAATAATCACTGTACAGTTCGTTGACAAAAACTGTCATAAATCACTTTCTTATTAAGGTATTCGAGATGGCATCGACGACCCTTTTTCTGTATGTTATTGTAAATTTTTATCTGTTAACTTAGTCGAAGTAGTTGAACATAACATATCAGTCAACCAAAGCCAAAATTACAATGTTTAACCAGTGTACATCTAATAGGAATGTTACTATTGAAAATTGGGACTTTTAACGTTATTCCAGATGAAATAAACTGTTAATAAATATATTCCAGAGGAAATAAAGTTTCAAAAAGTATAGTACTGCCAAAAAAAAACTGTAATGACTATTTTTTTTCACAATTTGAGGCTCTTTCAAATGCCGATATTGGTCCAAATTCGCCTAAACGAAAGCAGCCATAGGAACTCGTTAAACTTAGTTTGCCGAGTGCTTTGGATGGCATTCCAACTGTGTTTTTTTACATATAGATGTGGTGTGTTGGCCAGTGAGACAATTTTTCACCAAAGTTTAAATGCAGTACATGTAGGTGTATAAAGCAATTATTATAGTTCAACATACAAAAGTCAACAATGAAGTAAAACTTTACCGTATAGTCAGTTATAAAAGGCCCCGATATATATATGAAAAAAGGTGAAACATATAAAACTAGAAAACTAAGTAAGGAACCTGTAATTCAGTGGTTGTCGTTTGTTGATGTGTTACCTATTTGTTTTCGTTCTTTTTTTTATACATAGATAAGTTTGAATAATATTACATTATCATTTCGGGGCCTTTTATAGCTAACTATGCAGTATGGGCGTTGCTCATTGTTGCAGGCCGTACTGTGATCTATTGCTTTCTGTGTCATTTTGGCTTCTTGTGGAGAGTTTTCTCATTGACAATCATACTACATCTCCTATTTCTATTTTATATATAACGTTATAAGAATTATTTATCAACGAAAAAAAATATGACAGATCTATATAACCAATGTACTAGAGGCTCCAGACGATGGACAGAAATAAAAAAAGAATGCGACGGGATTAAACATGTCATATCCCAACCCTCGTCCAAACCTGGGACGCTGGTGTAACAGCACAACATGATAAAAACAACTGTATAATTGCAATTGGCTCAACTCAAAATGTCGGTCCAGGCACAAAAACCATATACATAAAATATTGATAAAAGTGTTATTGTAGTAACTGAAAGTTATTTCAAAGCAAATTACAACTAAGAGGTAAATCATGTTACTAAAGTATCAGTCAGTATATATCCAACGCAAACAGGTAAAGATGTAATAACACGCATTTTAATCAAAACTTGACGTGAAATGCCAAATATAAGTAAACAGTATCGAGAGTATATACGATCTTATGAGTTCTCATAAGTGTGCATATATTGTAATAATGTTAAGTGATGTTTTGATTTAACAGGTACAGCAAAACTTTCTACATTGTACCCAAATTATTGTTGTTCACTATATGTATGAACTTGGTAAAGGGTGACTGAGAGATCTACTAGTAGATATGGTCACTTTGGTCTTTTTCCGACCGGCAGTAAAACCTGCCCGAAGTTGGTCACCTGTTTATATGTGTGGGATGTAAAACTACGCAGTCACGTCCAGTCCGAATGGGAATACAAGATCCAATGTATCGTATAGACAGATACTACGCTCACTACACTGTATGAACCTTGTGAAAACTTTATGAGGGGTCCATAAATGGCCTGTTGCAAGGCAAAATTTGTGTCCTTATTCAATATACCTCATTTTATCCAGTGGAAGTCCAAACTTCTCTGATGTAATTCCAGAGGGCATCCTTCTTGGACCTACATGAAGTATGTGTGGCTGCTTTGTGTTTATCCTGAACATGCATGGAATATTTGCAAGTGAACGTTAAGCAACCAACAATCAGCAATTACATACGCGTGTCATTAACAAATAAAGGAGTCTAGAAATTGTTCAGTACCAACTTTGAAACGTTTCATTTTTTATTGATAACTATAAAGACATGCAAGATGCAACAAAGCAACTATCTAAGGTAAGGTAGTCTTGATGATTGATGCTTTGCTCAACCGCATAATTTACCGATAACGCCAAGGGTAACAGTGGAATATAAATATGGTCCCTTAAAGTTTGATCTTCTCCGAAATAAGTCAAAATTTCAATTAAAATGCATATGGATGGATATAGACTTTAAGATACTTAAAATAACAAAAATTACCAATTAGTTAGATTTTGGCACCACAGTAGAAAGACTGAAATGTTCGAGGAAATTAAGTATAATCTTTATACCTTAAAAATAAAAAAAAGCATAATCGAAGAAAGCAAATCAGTTAATATAATATTAAGAATTATCTTTTCATCTGTATATCTCCACGTTAAAGAAACTTTATTACTTATCAACGGTGGCTATAAATTACATGTTCATTGTATACACATTCTCTTTAGCCTTTATGTAACTCTATTGTAATCCATGATCCCCTTAGACTCGCCTCTGCTTTTCAGGCCAAAAGTCTATTATCCATTGATTATTTTTGATTGCTGTCTATATCAAAAAGATTTGTTTTTGATACAACTCTTCACAAAATACCAAAAGACATAAAAATGAACAACTATAGGTCAACATACGGCCTTCAACAATGAGCAAAGCCCATACCGCATAGTCAGTTATAAAACACACCGAAATAAGAAATGTAAAACACTTCAAACGAGAAAACTAACGGTCTAATTTATGCATAAAATAGTGAAAAAAATATATATAACCACTAAATTACACGCATCTGTCTTCGGTCAGGCACATACAGAATATGGCGAGATTAACATGTTATCGGGCACCCAACCCTCCCCTAACCTGGGACAGTGGTGTATCCGTACATTGAATGTCGTATGGTAAACACTTGAAAAAAAAATGATATCAAATTAGAAATCGGACCTGTGTATCTGTATGCAGTGATATTTGCATCTCGAGTAATTGTGTTTTCCTACCAATTTACACTTTCGTATACATTACGACTTTTTTTGCATGTACAAAATACCTCCAAGAGTGTTTCGACAATACAATGGATATTATAGGTTGCTGTCTGCATGTTATGATGGTAAATTATTTTTTTAAAACATGTATATTGGTTAAATCATATTAAAGCATAATTTAATGCATGCAAAACTCATTGACAAACGCGCAACGAAGCGTACAGTACAAAAAGGTGTTATGACACCGAAGCGTACACAACATGAAAATGAAGACACTTTTAAACTTCTATTTTTTTGTTTCTAGATACAACATAAACCAATGATCTTTATAAAAGTGTTAATTTTGAATTATAAAATTTTCAAAAATGTATGTTTTAAAACTATGAGGCACGAGAAACATTAAGTTTTGAATATTTAAAAATACCAAGCACGTTTTATCATCGATATTGTAGTGCGTTTTGCGATGTACAAAAATGTCACAAATTTCAAAAACCTTGGAGTAAGTAATGAGTATTATGGCAAAGAATATATTGAAGCAGAATATGCAAATAATAGATATTGGATTTTCTTTAAAAATATTAATTCCTTACTGTCTGAACTCAGTGTTACACGGTGTGTTCGATTCGAACGCGTCAACGTCCGGTTTCATTTGTATCGGGGTTATACAGGCTGCTTATAAGCCAAATCAAACTAATAAAATATTCATTGCTTCCAAAGACTCATATATCAACCAGTACTCAACCAATAGATTAAGTGTAACGACTTCATAAATACTGAGAAAAACGCATGACCTTTTGTAATGTCAAAATAAAGGTAAACAGCAACTACTGGATGTAGGATCATGAGTTCTCCTCAACCTCTTAACTGTGGCTTTTTTCACTATTCTTTTGAACTATAATAAAAATTAATCATTGGAATGACGTTGTTGATTCAGTTTTTCCAAGAAAAGGTAAGATATGAGGAAAACATAGTTGTAGGGATAACGCCATTAAACTATTTTAAAAAAAACGAACTGTTTTGTAATAGAAAAAATGGATTCGAGTTATTGATCAATTTAACAGGCAAATATAAGCTCCCTAGGATTTTATCAACTACATGAAAGCATTGATTGTTTCTCTGTGAAATAAAAATAAAAGTTATACAACTAAACGCATAGATAAAGCATACATGCATTCGAATTATTTGTCAATATCAAAATCATCCAATGATAACCTCACCAAGCATTAAATATGATATGAGCAGATAGTGCGCTTCCTATTATCATGCGAAGTGATAAGACATCATATTTAGAAGAATGTTTCAAATGACTGTAATTCAAGAATTTGAATCAATTGCCTATGGGGAACACGGCTATGGTTATGCTGAACAATGAACATAAATATGATAGACTTTTGAATACACTTGAAAGAAACTGAAGCAATTTACTTACTTTCCTATCTTGGGAATCTCATGAAATTCTTTTTAATGGAAGACTAAAGGACTCCGACCGCACGTTATAGTATGACCAATAGGTTTATTCGGGTAAGGGTTAGGGCTATACCATTTGATAATATCATATGGAGAAGGTCGTGTTCATTAGTATAATAATCACGGATATACTATCAAATATAAGTCTTGTGGGTTTTTGAAAATTTTGATACATTTATATGTTTCGGATTTAATTGTGGCGTCCGTCTCACTGAGTTAGTATACATATTTTTAGGTGCCAGTCATATGTGCAAAAGTTTCCCGCTGCATACATATTCCAATTTGGACTTTTTGATCGCTTGTCTTTTTGGCAATTGCTCCGTTTTCGTTTTCTATCATATGAAGGCTTAAGGGTTTCTCTTTTAATCTTTGCGTGTTTGTCATGATAATGCTTTTTACACATTTTTACAGATTACTATGGGTCATATTTTTGGCCATGTTCGAAAGGTCGTTCACTGAAGCATACTGTCTTGTCCTTGGATTCTGGTGAGCAATTTGTTTTCTAGTCAATCATGTCATTCACATCTTCTTAATTTGCACGAAGTAAATACTTAAGAAATATGATGTTTTATGACGTCAAAACATTTGATGCAAAACCTGTCTAGAGGGCATATGCTTTTTACAAATTGTAAAAATTTTGTCTAAGTAATCAGAAACATTCAAACCATACAATTACATTGCCTTATTTATTGTGAAATAAATTAGAAAACATCTTTTATAGAATTTGTCCTTTATTTCATCTGTTAATCTGATGTGTACTCAATACAAGACTACATTTACTGGAATTATCAATTATGATCATGATGGTGACATACGGATATTAAAACTGTAAATCATTTATTTTACCATGTTCACTACAATCCGTATTTGCTCGTTCACTTAGTCGACCCACATCAATTAACGATGTTTACGGCTTCATGCTGTTCTCATGCCCATGCAAGTGCATAATAGATTAAAACAAATTTTTATTAATTTTATCAGTGCAATATGAAAACAATAGGAGTTGTAACTTTAACTTCAGGTTAATAGAACTATAAAAAAAACCACCTCGTTCCATCCCCA
The DNA here is from genome assembly GCF_965363235.1 of Mytilus galloprovincialis. NCBI lineage: Eukaryota > Metazoa > Mollusca > Bivalvia > Mytilida > Mytilidae > Mytilus > Mytilus galloprovincialis. Next base: position 41,637,536 of record NC_134846.1, on the reverse strand, counting down.
ATTATCTTTTAGTACTGATGTTCAAATCTCTACTGGGTTTAAATTAGAGAAAGAAATGTTTACAAAAAATTAAAATAGAGTTGCTTCGTAGAATTTTGTTAAAGCAAAGCAAAACATTTTTACGAAGATTTCTAAGAATGATTTGAAATGCAGTTTTTTAAACTTGTATATATCGCCTCAAAAAAACATATGAAACTTATAATTCCCTTATAAGCCAAATCAAACTAATAAAATATTCATTGCTTCCACAGACTCATATATCAACCAGTACACATCCAATAGATTAAGTGTAACGACTTCATAAATACTGAGAAAAACGCATGACCTTTTGTAATGTCAAAATAAAGGTAAACAGCAACTACTGGATGTAGGATCATGAGTTCTCCTCAACCTGTTAACTGTGACTTTCTTCACTATTCTTTTGAACTATAATACAAATTTATCATTGGAATGACGTTGTTGATTCAGTGTTTCCAGGAAAAGGTAAAATATGAGGAAACGCCATCAAACTATTTTAAAAAAACGAACTGTTTTCCAATAGAAAAAATGGATTCGAGTTATTGATCAATTTAACAGGGAAATATAAGCTCCCTAGGATTTTATCAACTACATGAAAGCATTGATTGTTTCTCTATGAAATAAAAATATAAGTTGTACAACTAAACGCATAGATAAAGCATACATGCATTCGAATTATTTGTCAATATCAAAATCATCCAATTATAACCTCACCAAACATTAAATATGATATGAGCAGATAGTGCGCTTCCTATTATCATGTGAAGTGATAAGACATCATATTTAGAAGAATGTTTCAAATGACTGTAATTCAAGAATTTGAATCAATTGCCTATGGAGAACACGGATATGGTTATGATGAACAATGAACATAAATATGATAGACTTTTGAGTACACTTGAAAGAAACTGAAGCAATTTACTTACTTTCCTATCTTGGGAATCTCATGAAATTCTTTTTAATGGAAGACTAAAGGACTCCTACCGCACCTTATAGTATGACCAATAGGGTTATTCGGGTAAGGGTTAGGGCTATACCGTTTGATAATATCATATGGAGACGGTCGTGTTCATTAGTATAATAATCACGGATATACTATCAAATATTAGTCTTGTGGGTTTCTGAAAATTTTGATACATTTATATGTTTCGGATTAATTGTGGCGTCCGTTTCACTGAGTTGGTATACATATTTTTAGGTGCCAGTTATATGTGTAAAATTTTCCGGCTGCATACAGCATCCAAATTGGACTTTTTGATCGCTTATCTTTTTGGCAATTGCTCCGTTTTCGTTTTCTATCATATTAAGGCTGAAGGTTTTCTCTTTTAATTTTTGCATGTTTAGCATAATAATGCCTTTTACACATTTTATAGATTACTATGGGTCATGTTTTTGGTCATGTTGGAACAGTCGTACATTGAAGCATACTGTCTTGTCCTTGGATTCTGGTGGGTTGTTTGTTTTCTAGTCAATCATGTCATTCACATCTTCTTACTTTGCACGAAGTAAATGCTTAAGAAATATAATGTTTTATGACGTCAAAACATTTGATACAAAACCTGTCTAGAGATCATATGTTCTTTAGACATTGTAAAAATTATGTCTAAGAAACAAAAACAGTCAAAACTGACAATTTCATTGCCTTATTTATTGTGAAATCTTTTTGAAAATATCTTTAATAAAATTTGTGTTTTATTATACCTGTTTATCTGTTATATACTAAAAAAAGACAATATTTAACTGGAATTGTCAATAATGATCATGATGGTGATATTCGGAAATTAAAACTGCAGACGATTTATTTTACCACAATATATATTTGCTTGTTCACTTAGTCGACCTACATCAATTACCGATGGAGACGGCTTCGTGCAGTTCTCATGCCCATGGAAGTGCACAATAGATCAAAGCATCGTGTTTATCATTGTTATCAGTGCACCGTGAAAACAATTGTTGTAACTTAAACTTTAACTTCAGGTTAACAAGGGGGAGACAGTCAAACTCAGATAGTCTGAAAATAAACCGACAACGCCATAGCTAAAATAAAAAGGCAAAAGACAAATCATAGTTTAGAAGACACAACATAGAAAACTAAAGACTAAGCAACACGAACTCAACCAAAACGTACAGACGACCGCAGGTGATCCGGAAGGGTAAACAGATCCTGCTTCACATATGACACCTGTCTTGTTGCTTATGTAATTACAAATCCGGTAAATAGTTAAATTCGGTAGGTCATATTCGTGAAAAGACGAGGGTATTGTAGTTACGACATAAAGAACATTTCAGATATCATCTGTGAAATGGTTATTCCATAACGGTCAACCAATTCGTGATAACCACCACTTTTAAAACACAACTCTCTTTTAAATTTTAATGTTTAAATTTCTATTTGGTTTGAAATGGGAGAAATAAATGTTGAAATGAAATTGAAATAAAGCTGCTCGATAAAATTTGGTTAAAGCAAAACAAAACATGTTACGAAAATTTCCCAGATTTGATTTGAAGTGCAGTTTTTAAAATTTATTAACGCTTAATAAAAATGTGAATCTAATAATTCAATAATAAGTCAATTCCAACAAATAAATAAAACATTGTTTACCAAGACTAAAATATCAACCAGTACCCTTCAAATGAATTAAGTATAACGATGTCATAAATAGTGTGAAAAACGAATGACATTTTGTAATGTCAAAATAAAGGTAGACTGTAACGACGCGTATAGGATCATGAGTATACCTATGGCTTTGATCATTATTCTTTGGAACTATATTACTAATGAATCATTGGAATTACGTTGTTGATTCAGTGTTTCAAGGAAAAGGAAAAATATGAAGAAAACATAAGTGTAGGGATAACGCCATCAAACCATCAACTAAAACGAACTGTTTCGCAATAGAAAAAATGGATTCGAGTTATTGTTCAATTTTACAAGGAAATATATTCTCACTGGGAATTTATCAACTGTAAGCATTGATTGTTTCTCTATGAAATAAAAATAAAAGTTGTACAACTAAACGCATAGATAAAGCATACATGCATTCGAATTATTTATCAATATCAAAATCATCCAATGATAACTTCACCAAGCATTAAATATGATTGATTAAGTAACATATTAAAATACGAATATCAGTCTGGGTTAAGTACTTCATTTGCCCATATATCCGCCATGGTCGTTTATTTCGCTTTCAACGATCAATTTGAATCATTTCAACAAATAATCTAACACAAATACGAAATTGATTTGAAAAATGTCTTTCGTTTACTTTTTTTATCGTATCAGAAACAATATTTTGACTCTTAACAGTCCATGCTTGCACTTTTTCTCGTAATTAGTTGTGCTCTCAATGGAGCGGCAGAACAGTAACAGGAAAAGTATTCGGTTTGAACAAACTTACCTAACATCAAAACCAAACCCCAACTGCACCACGTGAAAATATCCTTCCATGAGGTGACTTTGTTTTTAAAGGACTGGAAAGTGAGAAAATATGTTAGAATGGGGACAAAAAATTGAGCCTGCAACAGGCCAAATACGGATCCATCAAACAGCTATTACGAGGTTTATTAAGGGCAGCGAGCTTGGCACTATCTCAACATGAGGCTCCAAAGTTAACGTCCGCATTCTGACCAGACGTGACTGCATACTTACACATCCAGAAGAGTAGAACGAATGCTCCAATTTGACAAGGCTTTTACGTGCCTGTCGGAAGAAGAACTGTTATGACCATATTTTTTAATTCCCAGTCACTCTTTGGGGTAATATAAAATATTACAAAGATTAAAGTTGAAAAATAAAACAACTTCGAGACTGAAGAGCATTGATAGACATTACAAGTGAGAACTGTTGATCAACTCAAATGGATAGCAAATACCAGAATCAAATAAAGAGAATATGTTTATTTTATTTTTTTTTACTAATTTCATAGAATTCATTTATTCAGCTCAGTTCACTTTTAGTTTTTGACAAAGGCACAATCAAATTTAGAAACGATTGAAATATAGTATCTGATCAATTTGAAATGAACTGCAATTGTTTATTCGACCAATAACACTTCCATAACTTCTTGTGCTGATACCAAAAATAGCGTAATGTTCACAGATGCAATTAATGAGATCAAATGGGGTTTTACGCAGACCGAAATAGAGGAAAACTTCGTCTCTCGTCGTTCTCACATTCAATTTTGTCATTACAAACCGTTTTTTTTTAACACAATTTTAGATTGTTTTGTGGGAGTAATGCGAATTGATTGTAACTATAAAAAGTTATAGTTCGGCAACAAATGAAGCTAGAAAATTCAAATTGAATAATCTTGTAAAAAGAACAGATAGTGCTCTTCCTGTTATCATGTAAAGTGGTAAGATATCATATTAAGAAGAATGGGGAACACGGATATGGTTATGGTGAACAATAAAAATTAATATGATAAACTTTTGAATACACTTTAAAGAAACTGAAGCAATTTACTTACCTTTTTTTTCTCTGGAATTCCATTGAAATTTTTTTAAATGGAAAACTAAAGGACTCATAGAGCACCTTAAGTACAGTTTTTGCATGTTTGTCATGAAAATGCATTTTACACATTGTATAGATTACTTTGGGTCATGCTTTTAGTCATGGTCGAACGGTCGTACACTGAAGCATACTATCTTTTCCTTGAAATCTGGAAGGTAGTTTGTTTTTTAGTCAATCATGTAATTCATATCTTCTTACTTTGCACGAAGTATCTTCTTAAGAAATATAAAGTTTTATGACGTCAAAAAATTTGATACAAAACCTTTCTAGAGAGCATATGTCATTAACACATTGTAACAATTATGTCTAAATAATCAGAAACATGCAAACCAGACATTGCTTTATTTATTGTTAAATATTTTGGAAAACATCTTTAATGAAATGTGTCCTTTATTACAGCTGTTTATATAATGTGTACTCAACACAAGACTACGTTTTACTGGAATTATCAATTATGATTATGATGGTGACTTTCGGAAATTAAAAACTGCAGATCATTTATTTTACCATGTTCACTACAATCCATATTTGCTCGTTCACTTAGTCGACCCACATCAATTACCTAGGTGTAAGACTTCGTGTTGTGCTCATGCCAATCAAAGTGCATAATAGATCAAAACAACATTTTTATTAGTTTTATCAGTGCACTATAATAAAATAATAAAACAAAGGAGTTGTAACTTTAACATATTTATCTTTAACAAGTTGGAGTTAACAAAATACCCCCCCCCCCCCTTTTCTTAACCGAATTCACTTTTATTTCTGATGTTTAAATGCCTTCTTGTTTAAAAATGGGGAAACGGATGTTTACAATAAATCAATATAAAACTGATCGAAACATTTTGTTAAATTAACACAAAATATTTTTAGGAAGATTTCTCAGAAAGTCTATTGATTTGAAATGGAGTTTTTTTAAAAGCTTTTTAATCATGTTTATCGTTTAATATATAAAATATCAAACTGATTATTTAATAATTAACCAATTCCAAAATCATTGTTTCCACAGACTAAAGTATCAACTATTTAATATCCAAGAGATTAATTGAAATGACGGTATAACTATTGCGGGAAATGCATGACCTTTTGCAATGTCAAAATATAAGTAAACAGTAACAACTGGAAGTATGATCGTTAGTACTCACAACTGTGCCTTTGTTCACTATTCTTTGAACTATAATATATTAATCGTTGGATTCAGGTTGTTTTCAGTGTTTCCACGAAAAGATATAATATAAGGAAAACATTTGTATAGAAATAACGCATAAGAAACGAATAAAACTCTTTCACAATAAAAAATATGGATTCGAGTTATTGATCAAGTATGTACAGGAAAATATATGCGTGTGTGAAGATTCGGCACACAGCACGATTTTTTTTTGTATAAAAAACGAACCCAATTCGCTCAATTGTTTCACAATAGAAATAATTGAATTCAAGTTGTTGACCAAGTCTTTCCAGAAAAAAATATGTAAAATGAGAAAAACATGCGTGTAGGAATACGATGAAAAACGCAATAATTTTATTTTTAAAAACCAAAAACAATAACAGATATAAAGGGTTCCTTAAAATATGTTCTTATTGTATTTCTTTATTTTTAAACGCACACTATTTCAAATACCAATCATAGTTATTAACGTAAAAGCTGTTAATGATTTCAGTATTTATGAATACATGAAATTTTTAAATACACGATAAAAGAAACGAATACAATTTACATACTTTTTAATCCTGGGATTTGCCTAAACAAGTTTTTAGAATGAATACTGAGACTCCTACCGCACCATACAGTAAGATCAATGTGGTTATTTGGGTAGACAATTTTGTAATATGATATGGGGGTTGGAAGGACAAACTATCAACTATAAGTCTTGTGTGTTTTCTAAATTTTAGTTCATTTATATGATTTGGATTATATTATGGCATCCGTTTCACTGAGGTAGTATATATTATTGTTTAGATGCCAAATGGAGATGGTGTGCGAATTTATTACGTTGCGATGAACACCCATTTGGAGTCTTGTGCTGTTTTCTGCTTTTTGGTTAGATTGTTTTTTGACAAATTCCCTGTTTCCATTTTCAATCATATGAAGGCGTTAGGTTTTCTATTTTATTTTTTTCATGCTTGTCATGATGATGCCTTTAATACATTTTATAGCATACCATGGGTGAGGTTATGCTTATGTTTGAACGGTCGTACACTGAACTATACCCTTGTGTTCTTGGATTATGTTGGGTAGTTGTTTACTAGTCGATTATGCCATTAACTTCTCCTTAATTTGCACGACGTAACTACTGGAGGGTATACGTTCTTTACACATTGTTAAGAGTATGTCTAAGTATCAGAAACATGATAACCAGACAAAACCAAATTATGTTAGTTCTTGTATTGTGAAATATTTTGGAAAACATCGTTAATAGAATTTGTCCTTTGCTACAGCTATTTATCTGATGTGTACTCATAACATAAAACATTTAACTGGAATTGTTAACAATGATCAGAATGTTAACAAACGGATATTAAAACTGCAGATCATTTATTTTACTACAATCAATATTTGCTCGTTCACTTAGTCGACCAACATCAATTACCGATGTTTACGGCTTCGTGCTGTTCTTATGCCCATGGAAGTGCATGATAGATTAAAACAAAATTTTAATTAGTTTTATCGGTGAATTTTAATGAAACAGTAAGAGTTGCGACTTTAAGTTTTAACATGTTTCTAATAAAAGTAGACAATTACCTCTTCCTTCCAAACCCAATTCTCTGTTATTTCTGATGTATAAATTTTAACTGGGTTTGAAATGGCAGACAAAAATAGTAGCTTCTCGATAAATTTTGTTTAACAACACCAAATATTTTTACGAAGATATCTCAGAAAGTTTATGGATTTTAAACCTTTTTATCACTTCAATAAAAATATCAAAATAATAATTCAATTATTAGCCAAGTCCAATTAATAAACAAATCGTTGTTCCCCTGACCAAAGTATCAACCAGTTCACATCCAATGGATGAAGTGTAACGACGTCATAAATAGTGTGAGAAACGTATGACCTTTTGTAATGTCAAAATAAAGATAAACAGTAACCATAGGATATAGCACCACGAGTACTCATAACTGTGCATTTGTTCACTATTCCAATTGGTCATTTAAACCAGGTTATTAATTCTGTATTTTCAGGAAAAGATAGAATACATGTATAAGGAAAGCATAAGTGTAAAGATAATGTCATATAACCATACTTCTGTTCTATAAAAGTCGAACACAGTTGTTTCATAATAGAAAAAAAAAGTTTATCTAGTCTTGAAAGGGAAAGCTATTCAATGTAGAAAACATGTGTGTAGGGATCGGGACATAAAACCATCATGTGTTTTCTATTTGAAACCAACACAATTGTTTCACTATAGAAGTAAGTGAATTCAGATTGTTGACCAAGTCTTTCCGGGAAAACATATAAAAGAAAGAGTGATGTGACCTTAATCCACGCAGTTTCTAATACTAAATAAACACAATTATCTCAATAGAAATAATTGGCTTCAGATTGTTGACCTATTATTTCCAAGAAAATATTTAAGTTGAGGGAAACATGCGCGTAAGACTACGAACACCAATGTAGAAATTATGTAGAAGCGTATTATGGGAATTCAATGATCGTTCTATGTATTTCACATTTCATTTTGCAAGACTTATAATATTGATCATCTATTAATGTACACATAGAAATATATAGCGTCCATATACTAAAATATCATTTGAATCATGTGATCGTAAAACGAATAATCATACATGTATGTGACATTAACTCGTAATGCTACTTTCAGATTGCAGATTTAAAATATTTGTCGTTGTGGTTTATAAAGGAAGGGATTCCATACATTTAAAATCTATCTTTATTAAAAACAGTCAATGATTCATATTTAATTGGTATAAATGTGTGCAGCAGGATGTTTTATAAGGATTTGGAACTATTTTGACGTTAATAACTATCTCTGACATTTGAAAGAGTATACAAAAAATAGAAATACAATAAGAATACATATTTTAAAAAATCCTTTATATCTTTAAAGACCAAACAGCCTATTGTTTATGCGCATCAGCTACCGCAACTTAGTAGTGACATAAAAGCTCTATGACGTTGTTTCCAGCAATGAAAAAAAAAGTCAAATTATAACGTCCTATTTCGTGTTTTTCACGGACTCCAGGTACGCTACGTCTCCCAAGAAAAGAGGAACTATTATGTGTCGGGCCACTTTAATATCATGTGGAAATTTTACACAAATGGACACATAAGATACTACACTATTGTTACGGCCAGAAATCGCCTTTAAATTGTAGCCAACAAAAGACACAAATCAATAGTAAAATTTAACAACATTTAATATACAAAAGCTTACAAAAGGTATTACACAAATATTACTGTTAACTTAACTGTCAAAATATGAGTCCAATCTGTTATCTTTATCTGTATCCGGAAATCTTTCGGAATCCAATTTGAATATTACGTTCACTACTAATGTCACAATCCAGTATGATGTTGTTTGTAGAATAAAAGTGTCAATCCAAATGCTGTGAATACTAATGTCTATCAATGTCTATGTCCAAGTTTAATTATGAGAGTTTAACTTTAGTGTCTGTATATATAGTGTTGTCATGGAAAATTCTAGAACACTCTATAATGGAACATTGTGGAAAATCCTGGAAAGTTACAACGGAAGTTTCTGGAATAACGTAGAAGTTTAAATTACGCATCTTTTATAATGATCATTCTAGAAAGTTCCAATCATTCTGTGATTGTTCCAGTGATTCCTAAACTGCACAGTTATAAGATTATTTGGTAAACAACTATCAGGCCATACAACACAAATTAGGCCAACATAAATAAACATAATAATTACAATATCATAACACCTCCCCCCTTAAAAGAAGTTTGAGTGTAACAAAAACTTATCATGAATAATATGAACAAAAATACATAATATATACAAAGTGATTTAATAAGCTCTAGATAAAGCATCAGCTATTACATTATCTTTACCCTTAATATGTTTTACAATTACATCATATTCCTGTAACAATAAACTCCACCTAGTCAACCTCTGATTCTTGTTTCTCATTTTATGCATGAAGGTGAGAGGATTATGATCAGTATAAACAAGAATAGGATATACAGTGGGATTCAAATATACATCAAAATGTTGAAGTGCTGACAACATTGCAAAACACTCTTTTTCAATAGTTGAATAATTTTTCTGATGTTTATCTAATTTCTCAGAAAAATATGATATAGGTTTCTCAACATTATCATTTGTCTCTTGGTATAAAACAGCTCCAATTCCTACATCGCTTGCATCAACGGCAAGTTTAAATTGTTTTTCAAAGTCTGGAGTAATCAGAACTGGACTATTAATTAAAAGTAATTTGCTATTTTCAAAAGCGTTTTGACAATTTTCAGTCCAGATAAATTAAGAATCTTTTCGTAAAAGAAGAGTCAATGGTTGAACCACAGTAGCAAAATTTGAACAAAATTTTCTGTAAAATCCAATCATGCCTAAATATCTCATAAGTTTTTTTCTATTTGTAGGAGGAGGAAATTTGGAAATGGCTTCTACTTTAGCCATAATAGGTTTCACTTGACCTTGGCCAACTGTATGCCCTAAATAATCAACAGTGGCCTGACAAAATTCACTTTTACCAAGATTAACAGTCAAATTTGATTGTGACAATCTATCAAAAGTATCATACAAATGTGTTAAATGCTGTTCCCAGCTATCACTACATACAATTAGATCATCAATATAAGCATAACAACAGTTTAAATCTTTTATAACATTATTGATCATTCTTTGAAATGTAGCTGGTGCACTTTTCATGCCAAACGGCATTACAGTATATTGAAATAAGCCATCTGGTGTAACAAAAGCTGATATTTCACGAGCTCTCTGTGTCAGTGGAACTTGCCAATAACCTTTCAACAAATCAAATTTGCTCACAAATTTTGCTTGACCAATGTTGTCAATACAATCGTCTATCCTTGGAATCGGATAGGAATCAGATTTTGAGATTGAATTTACTTTTCTGAAATCAGTCACGAAACGAAAGGTTTTATCTGGTTTTGGCACAAGGAGACAAGGAGAGCTCCATTCACTTTTACTCGGCTCAATAATATCATTGTCAAGCATATATTTAATTTCTTTTCTCATAGCTTCAAGGTTGAGTGGATTGAGCCGGTAAGGATGTTGCTTAATTGGAGAAGCATCTCCTACATCAACATCATGACAAACAGCAGTGGTTTTGTTTGACACATCTGGAAAAAGATTTTTAAAAGAAAATACCAAATTTTTTATTTCTTCTCTACGATCAAAAGACAGATGTGCAAGTTTTGAGTCTAAATTTGACAAAATTTCTGAATTTTTCAATCTAACTGTCTCTTCCATAGTTTTAGAACTAAAAGGGGGTTCAATTACATCTGGTTTGTCATGATTGTTCTCAAATTTAACCATGCCTAAAGTGGCAACTGGTTTACTCTCACATTCATTAGTACGCTCAAAATATGGTTTTAACATATTAATATGACACACTCTGTTTTGTTTACGCCGACCTGGAGTTTTTACAATATAATTCAAATCATTGATTTTTCTTTAAATCTAGATACATAGTCTAAAAGATTCAGGTCAGTATGTTCAGTCAGCCACTTTTCCTTAATCAATTTTAACGGTCCCCTTACAGTATGGCCAAATACCAACTCAAAGGGACTAAATCCAAGGGATTCTTGAACAGCCTCTCGAACTGCAAAAAGTAGAAAGTGAACTCCATCATCCCAGTCTCTGTCAAATTGAAGACAAAAAGTTCTAATCATGTTCTTCAATGTTTGATGAAAACGTTCTAAGGCACCTTGAGATTCTGGATGGTACGCACTTGATCTATACTGAGCAATCCCTAACTGGTACACAACTTGCTGAAATAGACCTGACATGAAATTTGATCCCTGGTCGGACTGTATAGACATAGGAAGTCCTACTAACGTGAAAAATTTGATAAGAGCTTTGACAATAGTAGGTGTCTTGATATTTCTTAGCGGAATAGCCTCAGGAAAGCGTGTGGATGTACACATGATTGTCAATAAATACGCATTTCCAGTTTTGGTCTTTGGTAAAGGTCCAACGTAGTCAATTAGAACTCTGCTGAAAGGTTCGTCAAAGGCTGGAATAGGCAGAAGTGGTGCTGGTGGTATTTTCTGGTTAGGCTTACCAACAACCTGGCATATATGGCATGATTTGCAGTATTCTGCCACATCATTTCGAAGTCTGGGCCAGTAGAAATGCTGCAAGATCTTAAGGCAAGTCTTCCTTATACCTAAGTGTCCAGCCAAGGAGGTGTCATGGGCAAGACCAATAATTTCTTGCCTATAAACCTTAGGCACCACCACTTGGTATACCACTCTCCATTCCTCCTCTGGGGTAGCATCAGGAGGCCTCCACTTCCTCATTAAAATGCCGTCCTGATGGTAATAGCATTCGGCCACTTTGTCTGCTTCCTCCTGTGGTTGAGCCCGCTGGTTGAGCTGAAGAACCTCAGGGTCTTTATGTTGTTCTTCGAATAAATTCTTTCGGTCTAATGAATGACTGTTTACGTTTGGCCATGGCATAATAACATTCTTGTTAACACTAGGTGGTCTTATTATGGCCTTTTCTGAGCTACCAGGGCCTTCAATGTCAGCTAGGAAAGTGTCAGAAAGGTCCATGTAATCAAACTGGTCTTCTTGCAAATTCTCACCTTGTTGTTTTCTAGCCATCGCCCTAGTAACAACACAAGCTGGATACAATTCAGCATCATCTTCAGGTGATTTAACATCCACCACTGGTTCACTGGTAACAATTGGTTCAGCAACCACTTTGTTCCTAGCTAGATCATTTCCTAGCAATAATGTAACACCCTCTACAGGAAGATTAGGACGAACACCTACAATAACTGGTCCAGTTATCAAATCTGACTTCAGATAAATACGATGGAGAGGAACATCTATACAACCTAACTCTACACCTTGTAACAAAACGGAGGCACCAACAGAAGTCTTCTCGGACAAAGGCAACACACCTTCTAACAATAAAGACTGAGAAGCTCCAGTGTCCCGTAAAATCTTAATAGGCTGAAGAGTGGTATCATCAACAATAGAAATAAACCCATCAGACATAAAGGGTTTATATTCCTCCATGTAATCACAAAAACTGGACTTAAAAGCCTGACTCGCAGGACATTCCAACGTACTGGAAATATAAGGTGTCGTACAAGCACTGGTCTTCGGCTTATTATCTCGTTCATTCTTCTTCTGGAGTCTAAAACAATCAGCCATTAGGTGACCAATCTTCTTACAATAAGCACAAGTCAGTGACTTCTTCTCAAAAGTATCAAATTTTGGACTAGACATATTAAAACTGGACTGACTCCTATTCTGTGCAACAGGCTTACTACCAGTACGCTCAGTGCTTTGATTTTTGTAATTTCCACTTGAAGTATTAAGATTTTGACCCTTGAAACTTCTTTTATGTGAAAGGGTGTAATTATCTGAAATAACAGCTGCATCATATATTGTCCCAACAGTTTTGTCGTCTAAATGTGTTTTTAAGTCTAAATGAACATATTGTTTGAACTCTTCTAATAACATCAATTGTCTTAGGTTATCAAAATTGTTATCTGTTTTCTTTGAAGTAAGCCATTTATCACATAAATCTTCTTTTTCACGAGCAAATTCCACATAGGTTTGCGAATCAAACGTTTTATAAGATCTAAATTTCTGTCTATATGCTTCTGGTACTAGCTCATAAGTTTTCAAAACTTCTTGTTTCACCGTGTCATAATCGGAACTTTTTTCTGATGGAAGTGCGGAGTATATTTCAGCGGCCTTACCCTCAAAAACACTTTGTAGCATTGTAGTCCAATATGGCCTTGGCCAATTCAAATTATGAGCAATTTTCTCAAACTGTGGAAAATATTTATTAACTGTTTTTTCACAAAATTTTGGAACCAAACGTATATTTTTTGCTGCATCAAAGTATTCTGATTTCGACTTGACTTTAGTGTTGCTTTCTTCTTTGACCATTTCAAGTTTTAGTTTCTCCATCTCTAGTCTTTCCCTTATTTCAAGTTCTTTTAATTTAAATTCATCTTCTTTTTCCTTTTTATCCATTTCCAACCTTTCCTTCATTTCCAGTTCTTTTAATTTAAGTTCATGTTCTAATGCAAGCTGTTTTAATTTAATAGCGTCAACAGTTTCTACCTTAAGTTCAAGAGCCTCTTCACCTAAAATTTCTGAGTCAACTAATTTATCTATTACCAAATTTTTTATAATTTGTTTTCTCATAGATACTTTAAAATCTAGTTTCAGATGTTTAGCAAGCAACACTAATTCCTCTTTCTTTAAATTATCAAAACTCTCCAGGTCTGGCGTTTTCAAAAAATTACCGGCATCAAATGCCATTTTGTAGAATTTTGTTGGCTAGTTATAATAAAAATTACTAAACAAATTTTGAATAAGATATTTGCAGTCTCCCGGACGAGCCCCGAATTTCTGTTCCGGCCAGAAATCGCCTTTAAATTGTAGCCAACAAAAGACACAAATCAATAGTAAAATTTAACAACATTTAATACATGTATACAAAAGTTTACAAAAGGTATTACACAAATATTACTGTTAACTTAACTGTCAAAATATGAGTCCAATCTGTTATCTTTATCTGTATCCGGAAATCTTTCGGAATCCAATTTGAATATTACGTTCACTACTAATGTCACAATCCAGTATGATGTTGTTTGTAGAATAAAAGTGTCAATCCAAATGCTGTGAATACTAATGTCTATCAATGTCTATGTCCAAGTTTAATTATGAGAGTTTAACTTTAGTGTCTGTATATATAGTGTTGTCATGGAAAATTCTAGAACACTCTATAATGGAACATTGTGGAAAATCCTGGAAAGTTACAACGGAAGTTTCTGGAATAACGTAGAAGTTTAAATTACGCATCTTTTATTAGGATCATTCTAGAAAGTTCCAATCATTCTGTGATTGTTCCAGTGATTCCTAAACTGCACAGTTATAAGATTATTTGGTAAACAACTATCAGGCCATACAACACAAATTAGGCCAACATAAATAAACATAATAATTACAATATCATAATACTATATAAAACCTTCGTTCTAATAAAAATAATAAAATAGAAATTTTGATCTCGACTTTTTGCATTTGCGCCGTTCTGCATTTCATTTTTTTTTAATTCTTTCACATGCGTAGATTTTGTCTTATATTTGCGTATATCTGCATTTCATTTTTTCCTCCTTCACTTGCGTAGATTTTGTCTTTCGTTTGTGCCGATTGTGTACAGGTTAGGTGAAAGTTATTTTTATGTTGGATTTGTTATGTTCATTATGTTTTCTGGTCTGTGCATCCGTTCGTTCGTCCGTCTGTCCCGCTTCAGGTTAAAGTTTTTGGTTACAGTTTTTGAATTGGTCAAGGTAGTTTTTTGCTGAAGATGAAGTCCTGTCAACTTAAAACTTAGTAAACATGTTCCTTATGCAATGATCCTTCCAATTTTACTGTCAATTTTTAAAAAATTAAAAAATTGAGTATTCACAAGGTTAGGCCGATAATCAATTATTCCGAAAAGTAACTGATGTCTGGATGATTCTCGTAAAATAACGTCCGATCTTGGAATGAAGTTAAAATTAATTTATACTGCTTATTTCACAAAATCTTAAAATAAAAAATGATGACAAAGGTTTTTTTTTGTTTGTCATTTGTTTTATTTCAAATTGTCTTAAGGAGAAATGATAATCATATCGTCTTATCTCACTGAAACTTACAGCTAATTTCCTAATGTATGTAGATCAACACTTTGGTTTGCCTGCTTGTTTTGTTTGTATATTTTGTATAATTATATTTTGATAACGTCCAATTCAATTAAATATATATACAGGTTTACATGCCTATATATAAAGATGTCAATTTTAATTACAGAGCTTGAGTAAACATTAATACAAACAAAGCAAGGAATCCCACCAAAGTTTTACCCTACAGGCATTAGGAAATTAGCTGTAAGGCAAAAAATATTAATAAAACTAATACTCAGCGAATGCGAATTAAAATCAAAATTTTTGGTGTTTAAAACTAATTTGTTGTAAATTTAACTTATGACAAAAACAATTGCTCCAAGAATAATATCTTACATAAAATCGCTCCCTTTCATTTAGCTACAACTGTGACCGGAAAGATTGAAAACAAATTTCGATTTTCAATCCCGGAAACAACCTTTTCCTTGTTTTAATTTCCAAAATGAGCAATTTAGATTTATTATATTTTATCTTGTTTGACAAATGATACTTTGTAGTTTTCAACGGAAAATTATTCCTAAAGATTAATTTTTGAATCAAAAACTTTTTGTATTTTATATTTACTGTCTCGTAGATTACCTTAGCCGTATTTGGCACAACTTTTTGGAATTTGGGATCCTCAATGCTCTTCAACTTTGTATTGATTTGGCTTTTTAACTATTTTGATCTGAGCGTCACTGATGAGTCTTATATAGACGAAACGCGCGTCTGGCGTATAAAATTATAATCCTGGTACTTTTGATAACTAATTATTCAAAGCACGTCAGGTAGTAATAAAAACAAATATAGTTTAAGATAGATGTATAATGTTTTAGAATCAAATTTTTTATTCATATATTAATATACCTATAATTTTAATTTCCTTATATATCTTAAGTATTCAAAAATAATGAATTCACAAACTCGATGCAATAATTTCTATACGTTCGTCTTAGCCTAGTCGGTCAAAATAATGGTATAAAGAACTCAGTCCATGCTTTTGTATGTCCGTCTTTCAACAGTACCGAATGAGTTCGTTGTGGCAAACTTCTGCAATTGATGCGAAAAAGAAACAAGCACATCTAGTCTGGTATAGTCAAATACTTTGTAGTAAGTTAACCAGTGCTGTCTTTTAATTCTTTTTTTTTATTTTCAATAATTTTGCTTGTGTGGGACAGAGGACAAAAACAGACTTTCAATACAAATTTGGCCTGAAAGGTTATTTCAAACAATTTTCCATTCCGACGGATGGTGTTTCTGAAGGTTTATATTGTGCGGCAACACCATTATAAAGATCTGAAACTGATACATGCTTAATCTCTAGTATTACGGAATAATAAAGTAGGTGAATATAGTAGTTATTCTTGAAATTTGAATGTAGGTTTCAAACGTCCAATTTGCGTTTTTTTTTCAAATACTGCGCCAGCAAGGAAAGTTTGTACTATGACGTCAGATGCAATGTTCTGAAGAAAGGAAACTCTTTTCTTAAAAACGAACGAGAAAAGAACATGAAAATTACTCATAACTTTTTTGAAAGGTCGGCGACACACTTTTTTAAATCATATTTTTAAAGAACAAATCAATATGAGCCTTAAACTCTTGAACCTGTATTTGAAAGATACAAATCTACTGTTTAACGTAAAACAAGAATTATGCTTGTAGGTTTGATATAAAGCATTTTTTGGAGAGTTTAGATAACAAGCAAATATTATGTTAATATTCGGGAAAACACGAAACTGAGGTTCCTATAGTGACAAAACTAAGTCAGTGACCCCCAAGTTTTTTCATCATATTTTGTTTCTCAAATCATGCAACACCTTCACACAAAATTTAAAGGAAAAATCACCGATAGAAATGAATAGGCTGTTTGGTCTTTAATACGTCACTTTCACAGCAGACTATTAATCAAATTGAACCAATTAAATATGAAGAATAGTTTTTCACAACCTGGATATCATTATAGGTTACAAGAAAGCAATTATTTGTTTACATTCAACCGGCAACTTTTTTTTATCCCAAGATGATACTCAGAAAAAAAAAACTTGGAAGCTCCTGATTGGATGATGCAAGTTGGAATTATTTTTTATTTGAAAACATAACAATTGCATTTTAGGGCACTTATTGTGGCATGACCATATAGTTTTTTTTTGCTGTAATAAAAGGCTGACATATATAGTCACAGGAACTGCTACCCATTTTTTTCTAGTTTGTTTATTCTTCAAAAAAGAAATGTTTGAATACCACTGAGGTCCTATAGAAACATTACAAATAATTGCGCTCTTGTAACCTATGATAACGATATTGACCGACATTTTCTTATCAGCAGTAAAAAATGTTAATTAACGTTGCAGACGGTTAATTCCTGATACATCTGTAAATTGTCCCAAATGAATATAAAAATACAAGAAACTAATTACAATAATGGGAATGACAATATATGTTAATAGTGCAAGCATTAACCAGATGATGTATTTGAAATCAAAATGTCTTTTGCGGTATAAAATCCAATTATAAATTTAATGTGCAGAAGAAAACAAAATAGAAAGGCTTTCAGGATCACCAAAGGTTTGCTAATAAGGAAGTCTACGCATCCGAACTTTGACAATGAAGCATATATTACCATGTAGCATGTCACAGGTTGACTTTGTTTTACTGACAATTAATGTCACCTAATTGTACCTGATAATGTGTGTCACTTTCATAGAATTGTCAAATTGGAGGTACAGTAAATGCAAAAATGCATCGGTGTTGTCTTTTTCATCAAGTGTGTTGTTATGAACAGGTTCTACTTACCCTTGCGGTGCACCTTGGATAAACCCCGGTTAATGGCTGGGGTCGTTTTGCTCAGACTTTATATTTCTATTTTGGTTTTCTTTCAGTTGTCAAGGTATTGACAGTTTGTTATATAAGAGAACAAATATTTTTCGTACAAAATATAATACCGGAACTCTCTAATACAGAACGCCCGTTTAGAAGGATGGTTACATCCGATGCCTAGTGTAAATAGAGTTCCACGCTATCTGCGTATTAAGAACCCTTTCAACAATTTTGTGAGGGGTCCGTATGTGTCTTGTTGAAAAGAAAAATTTCTGTCTTTATCCGATTTACCCTAATTTTTCAGCGGCAGTACAAATTACCCGAACCTTAATCCCGTACGGCATCTATTATTTTTTTTTCGGAATTAGTACAGTTTCGTCGTCCTATAACTTTATTCATGTTATACATCTCTTTTTAAATGTAGTATATTAGATAATTTATTTAATATAAGTGCTTGCCATAAAACATTCACAATGACAATAAAGTCGACAAATTCTATTTTTAAATCGATCTAATGGGTTTATATAATGGACATATCCCGTTAAGTACATATAAGTTGTGCATGTGCATGTATAACAATAGGAATAGAAGTAAGGTACTGATATTCCAGTGTAAAACGGGAATGGTTATTATCAGTACGTTCGGTACTTTGAGTATGCTTTCGGTGATTGCGTGCATTCAATTTGTTTTGTACAGTAAATGCTATTTATGTTTATGTGGTTTGTGTTGCTCAGTTTGTAGTTGTATTGGATATGTTTGTACTATAAAGTAAAATCACAAAAATACTGAACTTAGAGGAAAATCAATTCAGAAAGTCCATAATCATATGGCAAAATCAAATAACAAAACGCATAAAAAACGAATGGACAAGAACTGTCATATTCCTGACTTGGTATGGTTAGGTTTAAGAATTATTGTCCGATGTTTGGACTCCTTGGGTTTTCCCCTACGATACAGGATAAAATATTTTGTCCAATAATTAATAATATTTTTCTTTTCATAAAATGAAACATAAATGGTCATTTTCTAGATTTCTTTTTTTTTCGAGTAGAGATTCAATTACTACAAATGCAAGGTATAAAGGTTCGTGTCACCCTTTTCTAGCCATTGAAAAAAAAATCAAATATCTAAAAAAAGAGTTCTATTATATATCAATATTTAGCTTATTGTATTCCTTAGTTAATTTTCTTCTGACTTTAAGTTTCAATTCCAAATACCATTTTTATACTGCACGTTCTTTAGCATATTTTCACATGTTACAAAACCGTTGTTTATTGGCAGAATCTGGTGTTGATCACTGATAGCTATTAATGTCCAATCGAGAAGACACATGTTCCATGTAAAAACTAGACACTATTTTTGAATATATCACATTTCATTGAATTAAAGTAACAAAAATAGGAACACAAAATGTTAAAACTAGAGAAAGAGAGATTTTGAATGCACCGGCTACGTATACTGGAACCGCAATGTCTTCAATGACGTTTTGTCATCAATCAAAAGCCTCTCGGCTTTCGATTTTACATAGACGGCGACACGGGCATTATGAATATAGTTAATGATCCTTATATTTCCAATATTACAATCGTGTTTGGGTATACGAATAATTACGGTTGACATATTTGGGAAGTCGTGTTATACACCATTTTGTAGATAAATACATTTTGATTTATGGCCGGGAAAACAACTGAAACATCGGAATATGCATGTGTTTTATTAAGGTATATAGAAAAAATATAGAGACAAGTGCCTTATTTTTTACTAGGTTTTTGCTTATTGTGGAAGGTCAGCGGTGACTTGTAGTTGCTAACATTTTCAACTTCTGTCATTTGGTATCTAGTGCACAGTTCCTTCATTGGCAATAATACCACTAATTCATATTTTTATATAAGCAATCAAGACACATTATTTAGACGTTTGTAAGAAATTAGTGAAAGAAAATTAATGTATAATATGCATATGGTACAATAAGATAGATACTATCATTATAAATGTTTACACTCTAAATGCATTTGTTATTGTTATACCCCACCTAGGGGCAATATGTGTATAACTCTATGCGTCTGTTTGTTCGTTATGCCGTCCATCCGTCTCACTACAGGTTACATTTTTTGGTCCATGTAGTGTTTGATGAAGTCGAAGTCCAATAGACTGAGAACACATGTTTTTATGAAATTGTCCAAGAAATATTAAGAATATAAAATGTTACGTCACAGGTTTATTTTTTTAAATAATCTAGTTCGTTCCTTATTTGAAAATATTAATGGCTTTTCGATATAACATATAAAATTGAGAACGGAAATGGGGAATGTGTCAAAGAGACAACAACTCGACCATAGAACAGACAACAGCAGAAGGTCACCAACAGGTCTTCAATGTAGCGAGAAATTCCCGCACCCGGAGGCGTCCTTCAGCTGGCCCCTAAACAAATATTTATACTAATTCAGTGATAATGAACGCCATACTAAACTCCAAATTGTACACAGAAACTAAAATTAAAAATAATACAAGACTAAAAATGCGGCGGGGTTAAACATGATTATAAGATCTCAACCCTCCCCCTATACCTCTAGCCAATGTAGAAAAGTAAACGCATAACATGGACACTTTAAGAGGTTACTGTCTATTTTCATATAAGGTAAAAAAAAAAAAATGGTAAAAAAAGTTCAGACATTATGTAATGATTGCCATAATACCTTTCTGCTATTCGTGAATCGTTTCATTAGCGGGGACTCTGAAGTTTTCCAAAATAAGAGCAAATGATTGATTGAATCGTTTTTCGTCTTGTTTAAGAGAGTTCTCTGTTTGTACTAAAGTGTTATCACCAGTTTGTGTTAAAATGTCAGCACTGCAATCTAATTTAGAACGATAAGTATCTTCCCACTTTTTCATTTTATCTTCATTTATCTCCATTTTATGTTCCAACCGTACGAGTTTCTCTAATATCTTTTCCTCGAAATGAAATTTTGAACACGAATGTAAAGAACGGAATCGGAATCAATTGCACTATATGCAGATGCCACAATCACTTGGTTTATGAAAAGCACATGGAAGACAAACATGTTTACAAATTGCTTAAAAGCATTCACACACAAATAAAATAAAAAATGCAAACACAAACACAAGAAGTATTAACAGTTCATAAATTGTGAAATATCACTAAATCTTGTCACATAACTGTACAACTTTAGTTACTTTTTGTTTATATATGCTTATATCATCAACACAGTTAACATGTTGTCAAGGCATGATACCTGTCAAAGTCTGGTAGAAAAAACTTATAAAAAATCTTGACTTTTCTCGACTACATAAGTATGGTTAAAGAACCAATCTTTTGTTAGCCTCTGACATTTTGGTGAAGTATCCTTAACTGTTCAGGTTATTGACACATATGTGTTTATGGACTATTATGACAAGGTGGTGCAACTTCTCTCTTTAACGACACATGTGAAGACTTTTCTGGTTTTCCCATAACGTTTTTGAAAGATAAAGTGTAAAAAAATGATAAAGAAGATGTCACTTCAATTACCAGACATTTTTATCTACCAAAGAAATTATGAATTTTGTGTGATAATTAATAAAGAAAACCATGATTTTTTCAACTATGTCGATTGAGTCACAGAGATAAAACCACATTTAGTTCGATATACCAGGTATATGTTAAACAATAACTGGCTGAAACATTATGTTAAATTTAAGTCTCATTCGCATATAAGTATTATGTAAGTTTGTAACTGCCATTCTCGAAAGGACAATATTGGATTATTTTTTTTAAATGTCAAATAGAAGTAGCTTGACATGTGTCAACCCTTTTATTCAATCACGACAATATATAGATAGTGTTAAGAAGCGTGCATGTGACGCTTTTGTTTGTGGTTTCAATCCGATTGGAAGCTCATGAAGCATTTGCGAGAAAAACACCGAATTTGTCTCAATAGCGTCTGTTAAGACAAGATCGGACGACTTTGCGTAATGATACGGGTAACACCTTACTCTCGGGAGTTCATAGCCCACATATCAGAATTATTCCCGATCCATAAAACTCTTATGACAATATTGATAGGAAATTCCAGATAATTGAGGATAGTTGTCCGACATTTTTTTTCTATGTCGTAGCGCTACTCAACGAGTGCAATCTATTTTCCCATTCAATTTTTACAATTGTTTCAACAGTGAATTGAATTGGCACTGCTCAATGACACATATAAAAATATATACAATGTAGTTTTGTGGATATATTTCCGTATTTCATAGCTATTACAGAGTTACTTTTGTATCTTAAACTATTTAAATTTGTTTATGTTTTCATTTTATTTGCTGTTTTGCTCTATTATTGACAACTGTCCCACAAATCTGGTTTATCCATAGTTTGAATGCATCAACTATCTTCCACATTAATATTAATTAATAACCTGATAATTGTTTTTATAAGTGGATAATTACACAGTCTCTGTTATATCTGAGAAGCCAAGAGAGCTACGATAGAGATCTAATTGATCAGTTGTTTAATGTTGGAACGTTTTGTACTTTTATGTTCACTTATTGTTTTGTTATGTTTCAATAAATTTATGTTTCTATTTCTTTTTTATCCGAAAACAATTTGCGGAAGCAAATGGTATTAAATCAAAATTACAATGACCAACTGCGCAATTGAATCACGTCATGCTACCATATAAATAAGGGATGGCAATGAAATATGAATACGTTTGTCATATATATATATAAATATAATTGCAATTTGTCGCGTCTTGTACTTATCATAAAAAAATGATACATTGTTGTAAAAGAGGGACGAAAGATACCAGAGGGACAGTCAAACTCATCAATCGAAAATAAACTGACAACGCCATGGCTAAACAAACAGACAAGCAGTAGTACACATGACACAACATAGAAACTAAAGAATAAGCAATATGAACCCCACCAAAAACTAGGGGTGATATCAGGTGCTCCGGAAGGATAGGCAGATCCTGCTCCACATGTGGCACCCGTCGTGTTGCTTATGTGATAACAAATCCGGTAAATAGTCTAATTCGGTATGTCACATTCATGAAAGTGAAGGGGATTGTAGGTACGACGTAAAAAACATATCCGATATCATTTGTGTAACGGTTATTTTATAACAGTCAACCAACTCGTGATGGCGTACGTAAAATTAACGAAGGGATGATTTCAATTTCACCATTTGGAACTGTTGTGTTAATAGCTTCTTTGTGAACAGCAACCCTCTACCACGAAAATCATGATATGAAATGCAAGCACGGGATTATTGTATCAATGGGGAGATATATACCCCGTATGCAGGTGCTGTTGGAATATTGCTACTTAGAAATGGAAAGTTCACTATTGGAAAGCTGAAATCAACTCTTTTGTCGTAAAGTTTAGTTTTTAAACGACCTTCATTATCAATTTCTAGATCTGTAGAATCCTTTATCTCTAGTTCAATTGTAAAATGATATATATAATAATAATAATTATCTTGACTCTTTCAACGTATGGTAATTTCATAGTATGAAGAGTAATTATTTGTATTTAATTTCCCTCATACAAGAGTATATTTGAAAAAGATTATTGATACTAGGTTACACAAAGATTATCTAAATTAGAATTAGTATTATATTAACCCGATACTAACCTATCGTGCAGATCCTTCAGGAGATTCCAATTTTATGACCATGAAAGTGTTTCTTTATCTTAAGGTTTTTGATTGGTGGTATGTTGACTGATTTCCTTTTTCGGTAGTATTATTTTGCAATGTGGTCTATTTTACTTCAGCTTATGGTGATTAAATTAAATAGACATATAGAAATCTATATATGTATCCATGTTAAAGGTTATACTATTTAGGTCCAAATAGTCATTCCTTTAGTTTAGTTTATATTTATTTATTTAGAGTTGATTTGGAAACAAGTTATTGCAACTTATACCAATCCCTTTCAACTTTAAGGGTGTGAGTGCTTCCTTGTAGCGGCATAAGCCTGCTAAATATACAAGGGTAAAATTGAGAATGGAAATGGGGAATGTGTCAAAGAGACAACAACCCGCCCAAATAAAAAACAACAGCAGAGGGTCACCAACAGGTCTTCAATGTAGCGAGAAATTCCCGCACCCGGAGGCGTCCTTCAGCTGGCCCCTAAACAAATATATACTAGTCCAGTGATAATGAACGCCATACTAATTTCCAAATTGTACACAAGAAACTAAAATTAAAATAATACAAGACTAACAAAGGCCAGAGGCTCCTGACTTGGGACAGGCGCAAAAATGCGGCGGGGTTAAACATGTTTGTGAGATCTCAACCCTCCCCCTATACATCTAACCAATGTAGTAAAGTAAACGCATAACAATACGCACATTAAAATTCAGTTCAAGAGAAATCCGAGTCTGATGTCAGAAGATGTAACCAAAGAAAATAAACAAAATGACAATAATACATAAATAACAACAGACTACTAGCAGTTAACTGACATGCCAGCTCCAGACTTCAACTAAACTGACTGAAAGATTATGATTTCATCATATGAACATCAGGCACAATCCTTCCCGTTAGGGGTTTAGTATCATACCATCATAACATATATGAGAAGAACATAACCCGTGTCATGCCAACAACTGTTTTTAGAATAAATGTGTTTAGTTCCGATGCAAAGACCTTATCAATGACTCAATATTAACGCCAAAATATGCAATCTTTAATGACTTGACAACAGTATCGTAATTATATCCCTTCTTAATAAGTCTATTCAAAGGTTTTGTAAGTTTCTGAGGTGAATACTGACACCTTTGTGCTTTATAAAGAATATTACCATAAAAAATTGGATGTGAAATACCTGAACGTATTAAAAGTCTGCATGTTGAGCTATATTTACGAATAATGTCTTTATACCGATGATAAAATTTAGTAAATGTTTTGACTAGTTTGTGATATCGAAAACCCTGGTGTAATAATTTTTCAGTAATACATAAATTTCTCTCGTTAAAATCTAAAACATTGTTACATACACGAGCGAATCGTACAAGTTGAGATATATAAACACCGTGTCGTTTTCGTGAAAGAGATGTTGCTCTTTCTGTACACGGGCAAGCCATTTATCGTCCCCTCCTGACGAACTATCATCGTTTCTCAAGACCATACTAGTAAATGGTGCCAAAAGAGAACCGAAAATTAAGCCTCTGAAATTTTCTTTCTGGAACCGGGATCGAACCAGGATCCTTTGTGTTAGTAGTCCGATGCGTTAACCAGTACACCATGGCTCTCCTTAAGGGATTATCACACTTAAACACTATCTCGTTATGATGTCAAATGCTGTAAATCAATTGATATCAAGAAGTCATACTCGTTCAATATAAACATTTAACGCTACTAATGACTCATCATTGGATTTCTGTCTGTTAGACACCATAATGTGTAGTATAAGCTGATACATATACTTGCACACGTAAGCCCACATTGAAAACACGCGAGACTCTCATTTAAAGTACAAAGCAAGATCGAAATATGTTATTGGAACTTCAAGAAAACAGGAAATGACAACAACTGTAATTAAGAAATCCCAGAGAGATGACTAATCTCGTTCATCCCATTTTTGTAATAACGTGGACGTCAATGGACGATTCTGCGAACTAATTAGGTGTGAATGTAGGACTAAAAAGTTTGCAGATTGTTTGGTCTTTAAACAAGGATATTCTTTTGGTAATTTGTATAATGCAACTGCATACAACACACGTAGGCATAAGATGATTAAATAGGACCTCTTCCAATTGCGTCCTTCTACCAGGGCAACGTTATAAACAGCTGACGACATTTGTATACTCAGATGCAATACAATAAATACAAACGCATTAGATAACCCAGCATGCCAATAATTACTCTTATAATGTTTTATTTACGATGAAGCACTTTTCTATAAAGTGATTAATGTTGCGTTTATACTGTTTCATTAAGGACGTAACATTAATCGGTAGCATGGTTTACATTTTTAAGACAGATGCATATATGACATTGTCACAAATAGGCTATACACATATGTCTCTTTTTCATCAGCTAGCTAATGC
This sequence comes from Mytilus galloprovincialis, assembly GCF_965363235.1. NCBI lineage: Eukaryota > Metazoa > Mollusca > Bivalvia > Mytilida > Mytilidae > Mytilus > Mytilus galloprovincialis. The sequence continues at coordinate 41,611,267 of NC_134846.1, read as the reverse complement.
GTATATATATATCTTGCCATTTTAATGCGTGTACATATATATCTCCTAGTTATATACTAGTTAATTCAATGTGTCTTTGTGCATTATTAGGTAAGTACGTTTATGTGCCTTGTTAACAATTAGTTATTCAAATGTCTGATTGCGTGTCTGCTGGCTACCAAAATATATGAATTTCTACTGAATGGATATTGATAAAAAAAAATGTACGATTGTTTTCTATGGCTTATAATTATTTCTTTACCTCATTGTTCAAAGGTTAGGTTTATGTCGATATCAAAAGCAATACGTTTCTGATTGTTAAAGATTATTTAAGAACCGACATTAAAAAAATACAAATCGTCGAAGCAATTCTTGCACATTTTTCATCAATAAAATTGAGAATGGAAAGTGTCAAAGAGATAAAAATCCGACCAAAAACATAAAAAAAAACCAGCCAGAGGCCACCTATGGGTCTTTAACGCAGAGAAATAATCCCGCTACTGGAGGCGGGTTTCACTTGGGCCCTAAACCAAAATGCATACTTGTTCATTGGACACGGACGGCATACTAAACTCCCAAACATATTAATGAACTAAAATTAAAAATCATACAAGACTAACAAAGGCCAGAGGCTCCTGACATGGAAACATACAGTGATGTGGGGATGGGGTTGCACATGTGGAGTGATATATCAACCCTCCATTATTCTTCTTGCCAATGTAGATTAAAAGAACACACCAATAATATTCGGTAATAGTTCTTTTCCGGAAAACGATATCAACAAAGAAGATTTTAAACTGACATATTCCGAATAAGAAGGTCATTTTGTATCATTGAAACCGATTTCAGACACTTTTATTAACCAACAACTATGTTGAATCCAAGTTCACCTTTTATCGCTATAAGTGGATTTTTACATACATTTGTTTTTAATAGATGTTTGAAAAGTGGGAATGGAAACATTTTGAGTGCAGCAGGAACCACATATTATATACTTGATATTATTAAATACAGAATGTTGACACAATACGAGTTTAAAAGATTGAAAATATTTTGATGCATTATATTTTACTGACATCTATATGCAGTTAAGTATATGATGGGACTAATCCATTAGCATGATAGATACATTTTCAATATATCATCACAACTAAATTCTTTCTATAATAATGATTGAAGAGAGATTTGAACTTCGGTACTGAAATTATTTATAACAAACTATCTTATTTTTTTTATATAATAAATTGCCCATTTATAAATTTTGAAATCATATTGAAATAATGCTTCAACATCCCCAGGCAAAGTTGGTCTCAGATCGATTTGGAATTTCTTTTAAGTTATATTTGATTAATAGCTCTTCGACTTTTTCGACTTATAAAAGCTCTTTTGACTCATGGAATTTCTAACGTATTGTTTTCATTTTCTTTCTTTAACTATATAGTTAACATGCTTGAAACAAGATGTCGGGTGCATATCATTGTGATACCAAACCCACCGAAAAAAATAAAAACTACTTAAAGGTAAACTTATAAATGTTTGAACAGGAGAATATTCAACAAAACAGAAAACTTGATTAATCTCTTAGTTACATGGTTAATAATTTAGATAAGAACATTCCTAAAAAAAACCATTAGATCCAAACTTGTCCTTAAATAAAGGCAACAGTAGTATACCGCTGTTCAAAACTCATAAATCTATGAACAAAAAACGTAATCGGGGTAACAAACTAAAACTGAGAGAACCGCATTAAATATTAGAGGAGAACAACGACACAACATTAAAATGTAACACACACAGCAACGGACTAAGCATTAGACAACATCCGATGAGAATAACCAATATAACATCAAAACCAAATACATGAATTTGGGATAGAAAAGTACTATGACACGGCTTATAGTAATGTGAATTCACACTCAAAAATAGGAGAAAACAAACGACACAACGGAAACACAACGTAAAAATGTTACACACACAGAAACGAACTATGATATAACAAAGGCCATTTTCCTGACTTGGTACAGGACATTTTTAAAGAAAAAATGGTGGGTTGAACCTGGTTTTGTGGCATGCCAAACCTCGCACTTTGATGGCATTGTTAAATATAACATTAAAATGAACATAATAATACAGGACTACAATACAAATAAATAGCAGAACGTATTAGGCATAGGAACACATGAATAATAGATAACAAAAGGCATCATACGAAGGGGCAGAGGGTATGTTACTGCTGAGAAATGGGAAATTGATAATTGAAAAGTTGAAATCGTCCCGTTTATCATAGATTTTCGTGTGGAGTCGTCCATCTGCGTCAATATTGAGGAAAAGATCAAGGTATGAAGCAGTCCTTCTAGTATCAATAAGGCATATGTTCTTAACACATTGTAACAATTCTGTCTAAGTAATCGAAAACATAAAAACCAGACAATTTCCTTGCTATATTTGTTGGAAATCTTTTTGAAATGATCTTTAATGAAACAGCGGTTTATACAATGTGTATTCAATAAAAACAACATTTAACTTGAATTGTCAAGTATGATCAAATTTGTGACATTCGGAAATTAAAACTGCAGATCATTTATTTTTTTACAATCAACATTTGCTCGTTTATTTAGTCGACCCACATCACTTACAGATGTCTACCGCTGCGTGTTGTTCTCATGCCCGTGAAAGTGCATACCAGATCCAACAATTTTATTTTAGTTTTATCAGTGAAATAAAATTAAACAATAACAGTTGTAACTTTACATATAACTTTAACATGTTTTAAATTACAAAACTAGACAATAAACCTCCCCTTTCCAAACAAAGTTCTCTTTTATATCTGATGTTTTAATAATCTCTGCTTGGTTTGAAATGGAGGAAATATGTTTACAAGAAATACACATAAAGCTGCTCGAGAACATTTTGTATCGAGTTAATAAAACCTATCAAACTAATATTTCAATAATTAACCAATTTCAACTACAAATAAAAATTATTGTTCCCCAGACTGAAGTATCAACAAGATATATAAAAAGATGTGGCATGAAAGCCAATGAAAAAACTCTCCATCCAAGTCATAATTTGTTGAAAGTAAATAATCATGGGTCAAACAAGGGTCTTCAACACGGAGCCTCGAGTTACATCAAACAGCAAGATTCAAAGGGCTTCAAAATGCTAGCGAAAATATAATTTCACATATGTTAAGGCCTTTGAAAACTTGCTGTTTGAGTTGAGCAAATGCTCTGTTTTACAGGCCATTCTTTGACCTATAATTGTTTTTACATTTACACATGATGACTTTGACCAAGAGTTGTCTCGATGGCATTTCAAATATTTACTCGAATTGCAACTTTTAGATTACAGATGTAATATATATGTCGCGTTAATTTATAAAGGACATATTGAACATTCCATATATATCAACCTATTTCTGTATAACAAGAATCAATGAATCTTATTTAACTGGTTTAATGTGCATGTCAAGATGTTTTATGAAGTTTTAGGAACTACATTTACAATGTCATTAACTAACTATGACGTTTGAAAAAAGCATAAAGACGTATAAAAACAATAAGAATATATATTTAAATCTTTTTTATCTGTTATACATCTTTTCCACAGCAAGCTATCATTTAAATTGACCCAATTAAAATAAGACAGTCGTTCACAATCTGGTTATACAAACCAAATTTACCGACAGTTATTAGTTAGCAGTAAAAAGGTCAATTAACGTTGCAGATGGTTAATTCCTGCTACATCTGTAAATTGTTTCAAATAAAAATCAAAATACAATATACTAATTACAATAATGGGAGTTACAATCTCTGTTCATAGTGCCAGCATTATTTAGATTAAGTTTAATGTGCAGGAAAAAAGTCTATAAATCCCACTAGATTCCCGTATGTCCTTATATGACAAGATATCCAGAGAATATACCATATTTATTGCTGTTTCTGAACAAGGTCATAACACTGGCTGCATGTAATTTGTCTCCCTTCTGTACATCAAAAACAACATCGATCGTACCGGTCTTATAGCCATCTTCGGTTACCCAACTTTAGATTTAGGTTTTCACCACATATAAACAAAGCAATTGAGGGAAAGTGATAAACGCCTGGATGTGGAGCAGTAAATATTCCAGTACTCGGGTCATATACATTTCCAATATTAGTCCATACATTGTCAAACTTGAAGGGTTCATTACTGCTTGTAAGTTTCTGCGCTGTACTTCTATAAGCACAGAATACAACTATATTCCTTGTCTTCTGCAATATCTCGAACTCTGCATAAAACAAAATTGGAAATGACTAAAAAGAAAAGAGTTGAGGAGACAGCTACATATACATGTACAATATTACAATGTCAAAAGTAGTGACTCCGCATTTTCTGTTTATAAAATTAAATCGGACTTAATAACAAAATAATGGTGATAAACTATGCTGTATCTGTGAAAAATCCCATAGCAAACACAGCACAGTCCATGCTGTACATGTAACTGTGTAAAATAACATAGCAAACATAGAACAGACATATTCAGATTAAATAATATCAAATAATCATGAAAATAAGTTGCTGGTTTAGTTCTCTACTTTCTTCACTCTAGGGTCAAATGTGATAAACTGATAAATGTCTTATTGATAATACACATGGTAATTTACGATGTATTTTCGTTATAGAATTGAATACTCTTTTTGTTTTAATAATGTCTATGCACGTACATTTAAGTGACCTTCACATTTACACGAAGGTCGCGACAATGCTAACAACAGTGTAAATTGAGCTAGCAGTAGTACAATCTTTAGTTATTTAGACGCCATACATGTTTTCTTAAAAACTAGAAACGTTCGACAGAATCAAACATTTGTTTTTTTTTCAGCCGCCAATCAAACTTCGGTATGTACTAAATCAAATACCTACTGGAAATATTGACCCATATTTTAAATAATATCATGTTGGAGGAATATTTAATGCTTTATCGGAAATTTTGTACAATTGTGTGATACTTGAACTTATATTGAAAAAAAGGAAGGCATACATATGCCAGATTCATGATTCATCTACATAGAAAAAAATTCCAAGAAATATAAAGAATATTAAATATAATGTCACAGGTTTATTTGAAATAAACCAGTTCATTCTTTATTTGAAAATATTAATGGCTTTACTTTTTTGATATAGCATTCACACTTTGAACTGAAATCATGTATTTCCATTTTATGTTACAACCGTACGAGTTTCTCTAATATCTTTTCCTCGAAATGAAATTTTGAACACAAATGTAAAGAATCGGAATCGGAATCAATTGCACTATATACAGACGCCACAATCACTTGATTTATGAAAAGCACATGGAAGACCAACGTGTTTACAAATTGTTCCAAAGCATTCACACACAAATAAAATAAAAAATGCAAACACAAACACAAGAAGTATTAACAGTTCATAAATTGTGAAATATCAGCAAATCTTGTCACATAACTGTAAAACTCTTGGTTACTTTAAATTTTTGCTTATATATGCTGATATCATCAACACAGTTATCATGTAGTCAAGGCATGAAACCTGTCAAAGTCTAGTAGGAAGTAACACATATACTTATAAAAATCTCGACATTTCTCGACTACATCAGTATGGTTAAAGAATACCTTGTTTGTAAGTCTCTGCTGACATTTTGGTCAAGTATCTGTAACAGTTGAGGTTATTGACACAGACGTTTTTAAGCACAAGTATGACAAAGTGATGCACCTTAACTCTCTTAAAACGACACATGCGAAGACTTTTTTGGTTTTCCCATAACATTTTTGAAAGATTTATTGTAAAAAAGTGATAAAGTATATGTGACTTCAATTACCGGACATTTTTTATTTACCAGAGAAATTATAAATTGTGATTCATAGCTTGAATAAAGGCAACAGTAGTATACCGTTCACTGTTCAAAATTCATAAATCGATGAACTATAATATAACAATGGCCATTTTCCTGACTTGGTACTGGACCTTTTGAAAAAAAAACCTGATGGGATGAACCTAGTTTTAGTTTAGCCAAACCTCCCGCTTTTAATGCAATTATAGATATAACATTTAATGACAACATAACATGACAGGACTACCATACAAATAAATGGGAGAACAAATAAGACAGATAAACCCACAAATAATAGCCACCAAAAGGTACCATGTTTATAATTTCATACTCCAGACGCGCGTTTCATCTTAACAAGACTAATCAGTTACGCTCAGATAAAAAAAAGTTCGAAAGCCAAAACATGTACAAAGCCGAAGAGCATTTAGGAACCAAAATCTACAATATTTAGGTATATCTGCCTGGGATAAGAACATCCTCAGTATTTAGAATAATTCATACTTTTGCAAACAGTTCATTTACAAAAACTACTATAACTATAATAGATATACTAGTACATCATAACACCAATGTGGTGATTAACTACAGATTAAAAACGAATAAATTAAACAACCTACATCAGCACATAAAAAGGCAGCACATAATGTGTAAAGCGTAATGTGAAATGTGAAATAATTGAAAACTTTTATTCCATCACGACAATATATTAGTATTGTTAAGAAACGTGACGCTTTTGTTTGCAGCTTCAATCCGATTGAAAGCCGATTTTAAGCTTTTGCAAAAAAAAAGATAGAATCTGTCCAAACATTGTCCGTCAAGACAAGGTCGGATGACTTTGCGTAATGTTACGAGTAGCACCTTATTATCGGGAGTGCAAGGCCGACATATCAGGATCATTCCCGATCAATATAACTCTTAAATTGATATGAATCATTAATAGGAAATTCCAGATAATTGAGGATACATTTTGTAGTAATACGACTTTTTATGTCCGTGTCGTAAATCTGTTCAACGTGTGCAATCTATTTTTACATTTGATTTTTTACAATTGTTTGAACAATAAATTGAAATGGCACCACCCAATGCAACAGTTGTCATTTTCTAACAAAATGTCGTGAAAAAGATATATTATTTGCTTACTTACTTTTGAATTTTCCTCGAGTTCAGCTTTTTGAGGATTTTACTTTTTACAGGAAAGATTAACATTAAATCTGATTTTTTTATCTATGAAATCGTTTTTTTAACAAACGCGTATCAATTTTCTTGTCCATCTATCACTGTCTAAGACATTGCATATCGACCAAAATCAAAACGTTTTAGATCAGCTTACTTTCAATATCATTGTTTTTTACAACTAGTGTGGACTAACATCCTCCATCTCGATATATAAGCAAATATAAACATTGCAGTTTTGTGAATAAACTTCCGTATTTCATAGTTATTACGGAATTAGCTTTGTACCTATTGAAATTTGTTGATGTTTTTTATTATTTGCTGTGTTGCTCTAATATTGACAACTGTCTCACAATTATGGTTTATCCATATTTGCAATGCTTAAAATATCTTCCTTATAAAAATCAATTAATAATCTGATAATATTTTTTTAGAAGTGATTAATTACAAAATTTTAGATCGAATTGATAAGTTGTTTAATGTTTGGACGTTTGTTACTTTTATGTTTACTTATTTATTTGTTTTGTCCTGCATCTGTAAATGTATATTTATGTTCTTTTTATACGAAAACAATTTGCGGAAGCAAATGATATTAAATCAAAATAACATTGACCAAACTTAGCAATTTAATAATGTAATGCTATGGTATCAATAAGTGATGGCAATAAAATAAATCAAAATATAATTGTAGTATGTCGCGTCTCGTACTTTACATTATACGTTTAAAAATAATAAATACATTGTTGCCAAAAAAAATATCTATATAATTATTATCTTAAACCTCTAAAAGTAAGATGAAGTCATAGAAGGAAGGGTTATTATTTGTCTTAAATTGCACTTATTTAGCCATGTTGTCTTTTTTTCTACAACTTATGATTAAAAACTTATTTAATTGGCATACATAAACCTTTATTCCCTTTGCAATAAAATGTATCCCCGGTTAGGGGTATAAAGTTTAGGTCCAATAATTCATTCTTTTCGGGATTACCATACGTATTATTTCGTTATGATGTCAAATGCTAAAAATCACATTGCCCAATTGATAGATACGTCAAGATTTCCCACTTGTTAAAAATACACATCTAACTCTTAAATGCCTCATCATCGGAATTAGTCCAAGGTGAAGGGTGAGCTGGTACATATATTTTGCACACGTAGACATACATTCTAGACACGATAGACTGTCATTTAAGGTACAAAGCAAGATAAAAATATGTTATGGAACTTCAAGAAAACAGGAAAAGACAATAACTGTAATTAAGAAATTCAAGAGAGATGACGAACATCGTTCATCCCATTTTTATTGTTACTTGGAAGTTAATGGACAATTCTGCGAACTAATTAGGTGTGAAGGTAGGATGAAAAGGTTTGCAGATTGTTTGGGCTAAACAAGGATATTTTTTAGGTGATTTTGTGTAATGCTATTTCATACAACACAAGTAGACATAAGCTGATTAAATCGGACCTCTTCTAATTTTTCCTTCTATCTGAGCAACGTTATAAACAGCTGACAACATTTGTATACGCAGATACAATACAATAAGTAATTAGATAAACTAGCATGTCAATGAGTACTCTTATAATGTTTTATTTACGACGAAGCACTTATCCTATTAAGTGTTAAATGTTGCGTTTATATTTTTTCATTAAGGATGTAATACTAATTGCCGGCATGGCATGGTTTACATTTTAAAGTAAAATGCATATATGTCATTGCCACAAATAAGCTATATGCATATGTCTCTTATCATAAGCAAGATCATGCTTATACATTTCTTGCCATGTTGTTAATGCATATACATGAATGTCGCTTGGCCATTTATTTGTTAATGCAATGTGTCTCTTTGCATTATTTGGAAGTGTATTCATGTCTCTTGCCGACAATTAGTCATTTCAATGTCTTATTGCGTGTCTGCTTTCAGCTCTCTCTGATTGCTACCAAAATATATGAATTTCTACTGCATGGATATTGATAAGAGAAAAAGTCACTATATGATGTACTTTCTATTTCGATAGATTTGTTTGTAGGTGTTATAGTGCGTACACACAATCAGCATACTACATGTACAATGGCTTTCTATGGCTTATGATTATTTCTTGACTTGTTTTTTTGAAGGTTACGTTTATCTCGATATAAATAGCAGTACGTTTCTGATTGTTGAAAAATTGTATCCAAGAATCGACAATCATAAAAAAAGATAAGAATCGTCGTAGCAATTCTGCCACATTTTCCAACAATAAAATTGAGAGAAAGTGTCAAAGAGACAACAAATTGAACTTAGAGCATAACAAAAAAACAACCGGAGGTCTTCAACGCAGTGAAATATTCTCGCTACAGGAGGCGGGTTTCAGCTGGGCCCGAAACAAAAATGTATACTAGTTCATTGAATATGGAATTCATACTAAACTCCAAAACATATAAATGAACTAGAAGTAAAAGTCATACAAGACTAACAAACGCCAGATCTAGAGGCTTGGAAACATGCAGGGAGGGTGGGGATGGGGATGAACATGTTTAGGTGTAAGGGTCTTCAACGCAGTGAGGTCTTCAACGCAGTGCAATATTCTTGCTACCGGAAGCGGGTTTCAGCTGGGCCCGAAACAAAAATGTATACTTGTTCATTGAACATGGACGTGATACTAAACTCCAAAACATATTAATTAACTAAAAGTAAAAGTCATACAAGACTAACCAAAGCTAGAGGCTCGGAAACATGCAGGGAGGGTGGGGATGTGGTTGAACATGTTTAGTGATATCTCAACCCTCCACTTTTTTTGTAGCCATTGTAGATTAAAAGAACACAGCAGTAATATTCGGTTATAGTTCTTTTTCGGACAACGATATCAACGAAGAAGATTTTAAGCTGACATATTCCGAATAAGAAGATCATTCTGTATCATTTGAAGTCGATTTCAGACACTTGAATTAACCAACAACTATGTTGAATCCAAATTCACCTTTTATCGAGAATAATGGATTTATAAACTTTGGCTGCAATTTATACTCTATCTATCAAAATGTAGAATTTTTGATATTTACATACATATTTTTTTTTATACTTAGTCTAATGATTGAAAAGTGACAATGGAAAAATTTTGAGTGTAGCAGGAAACACATAATATACTTGATATTATCAATCAGAATGTTGACATAATGCGAATAGAAAAGATTTGAAAATATTTTGATGAATTATATTTTACTGACATCTATGTGAAGTTTATTATATGATGGAACTTCTCCATTAACATGATTGGTAAATTTTCAATATATCATCAAAACTAAATTCTTTCTATAATAATGATTGAAGGGAGTTTTGAAATTCGGTACTGAAATTATTTATAACAAACTATCTTAAATTGCCCATTTATAAATTTTGAAATCATATTGAAATAATGCTTAAACATCCCCATAGAGCAGACAACAGCAGTAGGTCACCAACAGGACTTCATTGCAACGAGAAATTCTCGCACCCGGAAGCGTCCTTCAGCTGGCCCCTAAACAAATATATACTGGTCCAGTGATAATGAAAACCATACTAAACTCCAAATTGTACACAAGAAACTAAAAGTTAAAATAATACAAGACTAACAAAGGCCAGAGGCTCCTGACTTGGGACAGGCGCAAAAATGCGGTGGGGTTAAACATGTTTGTGAGATCTCAACCCTCCCCTATACCTCTAGCCAATGCAGAAAAGTAAACGCATAACAATACGCACATTAAAATTCAGTTCAAGAGAAGTCCGAGACTGATGTCAGAAGATGTAACCAAAGAAAATAAACAAAATGACAATAATACATAAATAACATCAGACTACTAGCAGTTAACTGACATGCCAGCTCCGGAATTCAATTAAACTGATTGAAAAATTATGTCTCCATCATATGAATATCAGGCACAATCCTCTCCGTGAGAGGTTTAGTATCATACCATCATAACATATATGAGAAGAACATAACCCGTGTCATGCCAGCAACTGGTTTATTAATAATAAATGTGTTTAGTTCCGATGCAAAGACCCTATAAGTGAATCAATATTAACGCCAAAATATGCAATCTTTAATGACCTGACAACAGTTTCGTAACTATATCCCTTCTTAATAAGTCTATTTAAAGTTAACATGCTTGAAATGAGATGTTTGGTGCATATCATTGTGATACCCAACCCACTGAACATTTTTTTTTAAATTTTTTACTAAAAGGTAAACATAGATATGTTTAAACAGGAGAATATTTAAAAAAGACCCAGAAAGTTTGATTAATCTTGTAATTACATGGTTGATCATTTAGATAAGAATATTAAAAAAAAAACATTAGATTCAAACCTGTCTTTAAGGTATATGTTCTTAACACATTGTAACAATTATGTCTAAGTAATCGAAAACATACAAACCAGACAATTTCCTTGCTATATTTGTTTGAAATCTTTTTGAAATTATCTTTAATGAAATGTGTCCTTTATTACAGCGGTTAATATAATGTGTCCTCAATAAATGACAACATTTAACTAGAATTGTCAATTATGATCAAATTTGAGACATTCGGAAATTAAAACTGTAGATCAATTTTTTTTTACAATCCATATTTGCTCGTTCACTTAGTCGACCCACATCAATTACAGATGTTTACGGCTTCGTGCTGTTCTCATGCCCGTGAAAGTCCATAATAGATCAAAACAACTTTTTTGTTTTAGTTTTATCGGTGAAATAAAATGAAACAATTAGAGTTGTAACTTTACATATAACTTAAACATGTTTTAGTTTACAAAACTAGACAATAACCTCCCATTTCTAAACAAAGTTTTCTTTTATATCTGACGTTTAAATCTCTGTTTGGTTTGAAATGGAGGGACAATGTTCATACGAAATTAACATAAAGCTGCCCGTGAACAGTTTGTATCGATTTGATGAAAATATCAAACTAATAATTCAATAATTAGCCAATTCCAACTACAACAAAAATCATTTCCCCCCAGACTAAAGTAGCAACCTGATATAAGAAGATGTTGTATGAGCGCCAATGAGACAGCTCTTCATTTAATCATGATTAGTAAAAGTAACCCATTATAGGTCAAAGTACTGTCTTCAACACGGACATTTGGCTCACACCGAACAGCAACATACAAAGGACTTCAACAATGCTAGTAAAAAGTGCATTTTATAGAAGAAATGAGTCAGTGAAATTAAACAAAAATCAAAGTTTTAAACATTTCGGAGGAAAATTAAGATCATTAAATATATTTAATACAGAAGTCAGTTGAAGTATTTCTCGGCTGCGGCGAAATATAATTTCACATGTTTTAAGGCACTTAAAAGCTTGCTGTTTGAGTTGAGAAAATGCTATGTGTTATAGGCCGCTCTTTGACCTATAATCCTTTACATTTGAAACATTACGACTTGGACTAACATTGTCTCGATGGAATATCAAATATTCACTAGTTCTAATTGCAACTTTTAGAATACATATTTGATATATCTTTTGTGGTGGTTTATAAAGGAAATATTGGACATTCCATAGATATTAACCTATTTCTTATAAGTAAAATTCAATGAATCTTTTCAAATTGTTTTAAATGTGCATGTCAAGGAACTACATCGACGTTAATAACTAACTATGCCATTTGAAAAAAAGCATAAAGAAGTATAAAAACAATAAGAATGTATATTTAAATCTTTTTTATCTGTTATACGTCATTTCCACAGCAAGCTATCATTTAAATAGACCCAATTAGAATAAGACATAAGTCGTTCACCACCTGGTTATGGAAAACAAATTTACTGACATTTACTAACTATCAGTACAAAGGTTAATTAACGTTGCAGACGGTTAATTCCTGATACATTAGTAAATTGTTTCAAATGAACATCAAAATACAATGTACTAATTACAATACTAGTAACAGGAATTTCAATCTCTGTTGATAGTGCAAGCATTATCTAGATTTTATGTTTAAAATAAAAATGTCTTTTTTTGTAGAATATTCAATTATAAGTTTAATGTGCAGGAAACCAAAAAAAAAAAGTCTATAAATCCCACTAGATTCCCATATATTCTTAGTTGACAAGATTTCCAAAGAATGTAGCATATTTATAACTGTTACTGAACAAGGCCATACCACGGGCTGCCCCAACATGCACTTTTTCTCCCTACTGAAAAAAAAAACATCAATCATACCGGTCTTATAGCCACCACCGGTGACCCAGCTCTGTGCTGTAGTCCTTTTATTATGTTCGAGTTTAACATTAGGGGTTGCACCAGTTAAAGACAAAGCAACTGAGGAAAAGTGATAAACGCCTGGATATGGAGCAGTAAATATGCCAGTACTCGGGTCATACTCATTTCCAATGTTATTCCATATATTGTCTAACTTGAAGGTTTCGTAATTGCTTGTAAATCTCTGGTCTTTCATTCTGTAAGCGGAGAATGTAACTATATTCCGTGTTTTCAGCAATTTCTCGAATTTTAAAATATTTTTTTCATTGGAAATGATAAAATCAAGAGTTAAAGAGTCGACAGCACCAACGTTTACATTTACAATATTACAAAAAGAAATTACTACGCAATTTTTTTTTTTTTTTTTTTTTTTTAAAAAAAGAGTTCAATATGAATAATTATCTTTTTGTGGTAGATGATATTTAGAATAATTAATATCAAAAAGCCTAGAAAATTAGTTCCTATTTTAGTTCTATGTTTTCTGTAGTTGGATGTGAAAAAATGATAAATATCTTATTAGTACAATTGTATATTTAACGATATATTTTCGTAAAAGATTTGAATACTCAATTTTTTAAATAATGTATACATGTATGTACGTACAGTACATGTAAGTGACCTTCAAATGTGCCTGAAGGTTGCGAAAATGTGAGTAACAATGTAAATTGTGCAAGCAGTTGTATAATCTAAAGTTTATTGAAAAGAGTTGTTTTCATACGACTTGAAAACGTTCGACAGAATCAAAGATTTGTTTTTTCAGGCGCTAAACAAACATAAGCATGTATGGAATCAAATACCAACTGTAAATATTGACCAATATTTGAAATAATATCTTGTTGAAGTAATGTTTAATTTTTACTTGCAAATGATGTACATTTTTGTGATATTATGACAAAATTTGGAAAAAAAGAAAGAAAGAAATGTATATGCCAGACTCATGTTTCGTCTGCAAAGGAAAATTTTCGAAGAAATATAAAGAAAATATTGTCACAGGTTTATTTTAGTATATTTGAAAATATCAATGTCTTTTACTTTTTTGAAACAGCATGAACACTTTAAACTGCATAATCTGACAGGTAGTTGTCTAGTTTTATATAAGGTTTAACAAATAGAAAGAACAATAAATGCGAGAGTAGAAACACATTTTTAAGGATTAATTGTTCATACCTTTCTGCTGTTCGTGAGCGATTTATTAGCGGCTACTCTGAAATTTCTAAAATAACAGTGAATGATTGATTTGCTCTTCTTTAACTTGTTTATAACTGTTGATGTAAATGTCCTTTGGTTTTGTGAGTCTTTGTTTACTCCTTGGTTTTGATTGTTATGGTCTTGCTCTTGTTTATGAGAGTTCTCTGTTTGTTCTTTAGCTTTATCATCGGTCTGTGTTAAAGTATCATCACTGTTATCCAATTTAGACCGATATGTATCTTCCCACTTTTTCATGTTTTCTTCATTCATCTTCATTTAATGTTCCAAGCGTACAAGAACAAGTTTCAATAAAAGCTTTTATTGGAAATGAAATTTTGAACAATGGTTAATATGCGGAATCGGAATCAAATGAAATAGATACATACGCCACAATCAATCGGCTTATGAAAAGCACGTTAAGAAGACCAACATTTTCGCAATATATTGCCAAGCATACACACATAAATAGAGACATAAATGTAACCCCAACCACAAGTTCCAGAGTTATTTACTGTTCACTAATTGTGTGACTCATGTAGTTTAGGCCTGAGAACCTCTTATAGTAAAGTAGAAAGTTGTAATTTTAGCACAAGTATGACAAAGTAATGTAACTTAACTCTCTTACAATGACACAGGAATGTGAATATTGTTCTGGTTTTGTCAAATGTCAGATAAAGATCTTGTGATTCGTAGTTTTCAAAATATAAACACTTATATACCATCACGACAATATATAAATATTGTTAAGGAGCGTGACGTTTTTCAATCAGATTAAAAGCCGATTTGTAGCTTTCGCGAGAGAACAAAAAAAGACCGATTCTGTACCAACAGGGTCCGATGTACATCCGTTAAGACATTCAAGATCAGATGACTTTGTGTAATGTAACGAGACACATCTTCCTTTAGGGAGTGCTTGACTGACGTAGCAGAATCATTCCCGATGTATATAACCCTTATGAAATCAATGAGGGGCAGTTCTGGATTATGGAGGATAGTTATATGACTTTTTATCCGTATCATTGCGCTGTTCAACAAGGCTAAACAAACGTATGTGCGGTCATAGATCAGACATTAACATCAATGCTAACGACATTCTTTACCAGCATTTCAATCAGCCCGATCATTCCATCGTTTCTATGACAGTTTGCATTATCGAAAAAAATATACCATAGTTCTAACAATCCTAATCATGCAACGCCTCTCCGTAGACAAAAAGAGGACTACTGGATTAGACAATTGGGAACTGCGACACCATATGGTTGCAATGACAAAATTGATGGTAAAGGTAGTCCTTCGTGTAGGTCAGTGAATGTGATGAATATTTTCAACTCTACTCCTCGACGTAGACGCAGTCATGGCCATCGTCATTATACATCACCTACTCTGCATGATGTCTTGCTGCCATTTATACAAAAGCCTTTAGGTATTCATCACATTCGCACGAAACTTTATTCATTACCCCTTTCAAAAATTCATTCTCTGTTCAATTTATGTTAGGAAACCAATGTTACAAACCCTCATTTAAACCAATATAAACTTACTGCTATAATTTCGGATATTGCAAGTCACAGACTTTTCAAGCAAGTCTGCATTGGAAAAGATGAAAAAGAGAAAAGATCTTTCCTTAATCTTTCCTAACAAAGGTCTCGATGGCGTCAACTTAGGCAATATCCTTCATCATAAATTAGTTCAATCGAAAATACCAGTCTGTACCAATCATGTCCTATACCTATACCAAACCAATTGCAACTAAAATTTTCAATTACAAACACGTTTTGCAGGATCTCAGTATTGACGACTTCAAGTCTAAACCTCCTGATTGTACTTGTGCTAGTTCCCAATTCACATATCATCCGGCTGGCCACGTTATTACCGGTGACCTCAACATTGTTGATAACACTTCCCTACGAAGGTCCAAAATATCATGAGCCAAAATCCATCAATTGGAAATACAACTTTAAAATTTTGATGGATTCAGTCGTGGATTATGCCAAACAATGGGCTAAGCGTCAGAAGAAAGACATAAACACTCTTTCCGAATAGATTAAGGCAGTGAGGTCCATGAAATACAAATCAGAATTAAGAAACTGAATGGGTCTATCAATGCCAATGCTACGTCAATCTTTAAAGACCCTAATATTGCAAAACACTTATCCTACCTTGATGACAAATATGTTGTTGTCCCCGCAGATAAAGCCCCAAACAACATCGTTTTTGTGTCCCAACATATACCCTCACGACACTTACCAAAGAGGAAATCCTGGATAAGCATAGGTCTGTTCTATGTTCCTTTGGAATTTCAACCAAAGATGATGAACTGGATCTTCCATCACTGTGTTGGATACCTAAACTGCATAAATGTCCTTACAAACAACGGTATATTGCTGGGTCTTCCAAGTGCTCCACGAAACCTCTTTCTAAATTATTAACATCTATTTTATCAACAATCAAAGCCGTGCTTCAAAGTTATTGTGAAACTGTCTATCCTAGAGGTGGCGTGAATCAGAGATGGATAATTAAAAATTCCAAAGATCATTTAGAGTACATACAATCTAACTCTCTTTCATCTTGTGGTAGTATTAAAATATTTGACTTTTCTACACTTTAAACAAGTATTCCACATTCCAAACTAAAAGACAAATTTAAATAGTTGGTATTGCTTTGTTTCATAAAAAAAGAATGACCAACGAAGATACAGGTAGCTTGTCTTAGGAAAGGATAAATTCTACTTAGTAAAGAATCACTCGGATTCAAACAAAAAAATCTCTGAAACTGACATTATCAAGATGCTTGATTTCAACATATTTGTTACGTTCGGAAGACGTGGTTTTCAACAGACTATCGGCATTCCAATGGGAACGAATTGTGCCCCTCTACTTGCCGACTTGTTTTTTTATTATTATGAGGCTCAATTGATACAGGAACTTCTTAGGAAGAAAGATAAGAAGTTAGCAATATCCTTTAACTCTACTTTCCGCTATATAGATGATGTTCTTTCACTAAATAGTTCAAAAGTTTGTGACTATGTCGAATGCATCTATCCAAATGAACTAGAGATAAATGATACAACATATACAGTTAAGTCGGCCTCATATCTTGACTTACATCTAGAAATTGACAAAGAGGGTCGATTGAAAACAAAACTTTACGACAAAAGAGATGATTTCAGCTTTCCAATTGTGAACTTTCCATTTCTAAGTAGCAACATTCCAGCAGCACCTTCATACGGTATATATATCTCCCAATTGATACGATATTCCCATGCTTGCATTTCCTATCATGATTTTCATGATAGAGGGTTGTTGCTCACAAGGAAGCTATTAAATTAAGAGTTCCAAAGGGTGAATTTGAAATCATCTCTTCGTAAATTTTACGGACGCCATCACGAGTTGGTTGACCGTTATGGAATAACTGTTTCATAAATGATATCGGATATGTTCCTTACGTCGTAACTACAATCCCCTTGCCTTTCATAAATGTGACCTACCGAATAAGACTATTTACCGGATTTGTTATCTCATAAGCAACACGACGGGTGCCACATGTGGAGCAGAATCTGCTTACCCTTCCGGAGCACCTGAGATCACCCCTAGTTTTTGTTGGGTTTCGTGTTGTTTATACTTTAGTTTTCTATGTTGTGTCATGTGTACTATTGTTTGTCTGTTTGTCCATTTCATTTGTAGCCATGGCGTTGTCAGTTTATTTCCGATTGATGAGTTTGACTGTCCCTCTGGTATCTTTCGTCCCTTTTTTACAATTGTCCCAAAAGTGAATTAAAATGGCACCGCTCAATGACACTGCTGTGATTTTCTAACAAGATTTTGTTAAAAAAGATAAATGATATTCTTATTAACTGGAAATATAAAGGTAATACAGTTTTTTATTGATGAAATTCTGTTATCAATTTTTCTTGTTTAGTTATAACTCTCTACTACACGGAACATTTACAAACATCAAAACGTTGCTGATCAGGTAAAATAACAATATCAAGTCATTTTAAAACTATTGTATACCAAAAGCCTCCATCTCGTTATATATGCAAATATCTACAGTTTAGTTTTGTATATTAGTGGGAGATCTCATTTTTTCAAGATGGCCACCGCTCATTTTGCAAATGGCGTCATATGCAATTTGTTACATTTCATTTGAAACCTGCGTAATAGGTATGATCCAATGTCAGTTTTGATAAAACTGAAAGTACAGTTCCTAAAGTACGAACAAAAATATCTACATGAAGAAAAAGAGTGACTTCCGGTCCCAAAATGGCGGCAAAATGTGGGAAATGTCAATTTTATCAATTTTATCAACTTAACAAGAGATATTACTGACATTTTTTAAGTTCAAATGCATATTTAGTTTGTTTAGAAAGACAGTTGCTTATCTTATAATTATCTGACAGTTACCAATACACACACATGTACACGGAAGGCCTGAACGGTAGTATTTACAGTTACCGACACAGCTGAATTTCTGGTATCCGTATTTAAAAAATCATGACACGAGGACCGGCGGCCAGCAAGGAAGTCCATTTTGGTTTCCAATTATAATTGTTTTTTTTTCTTTAACCCAACTCCTGTGGTCATGACTTGGTACATGAACCTGTCGAATGCATAAATCCAGACGAACCCAAATATGTCCACCTTGATATATGCTTCTCCTTTAATGTGCTCCAGAAGATAAAAATCGTTTGCCAGAAAGCAACGGCCTTCTGATGCTATTCCGCTTACCACAGGTAAATCATAAGGCCGCCCCTTCCTTGCAAACGATTTTAATCGTGCCTCCTTAACAGCAAACGGTGATTTGTCCGTACATGATGCAAACAAATACTTTTATGATGTCCATGTCTGTGTCTGCATACAAAATCGGGCAAAAATGTCCGTTACATCTGAGAATACTTCTAATGTCTGCCAACCTGACTTTTCCACTTTCCGATGAAATGCCGACTCAGTGTCAAATGCATTGAAGAAAGGAAAAGCTGCTACACGAGGACCAAACACATTTGACATGTACAGGAAGCAGTCAAAAGCAGACTTGGGGTAATTGTAATTGTAATCGTTAATCAGCTGTAATTGATTACAATTTTTCAAGTAATCATTGTTATCATTAATCAGCCAAAAATCTGATTACATGTAATTTAATTTAATCAATTACTTTTCAAAATGCCCTGTAATCCTGATTACATTTTGATTACATTCTGATAACAATGAAAAAAATCTTGAACTGTGTTTAAGGTCAATAAATGAACCTTTTTGTTCTTCTTATCTAATACATATTTAACAAGTTAAGATATTTTGGTTTATTTATCAAGCATGTTAATTGATTTGTATACTGTAGTGAAAAATAAACTGTTACAATATTAAACAAGTCATCATCAGCCTAAGAAGGCCTTAGTAAAAGATATTGTTCATATATTCACAATTTAAAGATGTACATATATATATATTTGATAAACAAACTGTTATATTTAAGCAATATTATATTTTTCTTTAACCCTGAATTATAATCTTTTGTTAATATTGTGATTATTGTAAACTTTGAATTGACAGGTAGGAAACCAATTAAGGTTTGTTTTTATTGCAATTTCCAATTGAGAATAGCCCTATGACAATATATATGATAAAAGATTAATCAGACATGTGATCATTTATCTAATTAGCACAAACTAAATTAAATTGGACAAATATCTTGTTTAATATAAGCAAATTTGTGTATGTACTTGAACTGGACATGTAAATTGCATTGACTTAATAGTACTTGTATTTTGTTTACAATTTGTTTAAACATTTAATAATTTTTTTCATAATTTTTATTTGTTAACTTTATTTCATCCATATTTTAACTGCCAAAAACTGCACCTTGAAATACATACATGTATAAAGTCTGGAAGAGGTCAGAAGACAAACAGCAAACTCTTTCAATTGAAGTCAAAATGATTCAGAGATCAATGATGATAAAGTGTAATGGGTGACACAATATTCATGTATGTCTGTAGTGAACTTTTGTGGTTTATTAAATAGATGAAGTTTGAAGTTATCATTTTAAAATATATAAAACAAAATTCTTTCTTAAAAGAACTAACGTTATATTAAACGTTAAGTCATTTTCATCATTCAAAATGTTATTTTTTAATTCATTGTAATCAGATGTAATCATGATTACTTTGCCAATGTAATCATTAATTTAATCAGACACTTTCAGAAATGAAGTAATCATTAATTTAATTTAATCATACAAATGACAAAGTAATTGTAATTTAATCAATTACATTGAAAGTAATCGAACCCATCTCTGGTCAAAAGGATTTATTCCCTCAAAAACCAATCCACATCTATATCAGTACTACTTAAAATTACTTTATACAACTATTTTCAGCAGCATGCTTATCATGGACAATCTTTCGTGTATCTGCGTATTCACGGTTACAAGGGGATAGCTGGGAAGTATCATATTGAAATTACAAAGTACATTTTCAACTTGAGTAGCATAAGCATTTTCATTAGTGTCTAAAGAAGCAATTCTATCGGCCAGAAACTTGAACAATTCCGTTTTGTTATCATCTTCAGAGAAAACTACTCCAAACCCTTGGCGTTCTACTAGAACCAACATCTTTCCGTCAAAAACCAGTACTTTGCCTTATGCTTTCGTCCCAGCCTTTAAATAATTAATTTAGTAAACAACAAATCGATGTCTACTCGTGGATACCTACCGAAGGAAGATGTATGTAAGGCAGTATGATATCATTTATATAATTGTCAAATATGTTTTCCCCAAGAGGTTGCAATAAATTAACCATTTCTGCCCCACCAACGATAAATGCGTCAGAATTTGGATCAGTTGATGGCAAATCGCAGAATTTTTCAAGTATACCAATTTGCTGCGAATTAATACCACATCCTGACACATAGACGGAGGAGCAGTTTGGTTTTAATGGCTAATGAAGAAATAAAAAATCTAGAAAAGAGATCGCAATCCGTGTTCAGGTTCTCTAGCTTCGTTTTTTGACAAAGAAGTTTCCAGTTTCATTTTACGGCTCTTATATGGAAATGTTCTTGTTCATCTGGTTAAAAAAGCAGATTCTCTTTCGTTTCGCGTTTGCTTCAAAAGATCGTGCTGTTTGGACCCAAAATCTTGGAGTTTATAAACATATCTTACTTTCTTCTGAATCAACAATTTCCTTAAAAGAGTAAATTTTGTACAAATCTGACGACTCTTCTAGAAATGGATTATCAAACTTGTTCATCACTTTAGAAAGCCATTAAAGTTTTTCGAAGAAATCTTTTTGTGTTTTCGTAGAGTCTTCATGACGTCGTTTTCCTGTTGTGGAATAACTCAAACCACTAAATCTTTTAAATTCATCTACCAGTCTACTGACTTCTTGGTCCAGCTACCATCTTCTTCGATTAAACGTATGGTAACAACATCGCCGTGCACGACTTATTATTCTGTGTTTGTGTCTGCATGATCAATTGTAATATAAGAAATCAACTTGCATTTGCAAATTTCATTGCCACGTGTTGGTGATGTTGAGGAAGGGCAGCCATATCATGTAGATGGATGGGTAACCATCGAACATGATTTACATGATCAAGACCAACATTGGTATCATGCTTGATATGGACTGTTTGTAAATTACGATATCTGACTCGTGAAATGAGCATACTACCGAAGGAACATGAAGTTCTTTATTCATAATTGAATGCTAGAAATTAAACTGTGGTCGATATGACTCTCTTTCCTTACACCCGTTGATCACAGTCATATTTGAACGTCACACAGAGTCATGAACTATATGTTCTGTGTTAACGCTTTCATAACGGCTGACAAACAAACCACATATGCAGTTATCTGATGCGCGTGTCTATTCCTATAAAAACATACATAAAAAGCATCTGCTATTCTAGGTATTGCAATATCGGCTTCAGTGGAACACATGTCCATCCACTATCACGCAATATATCACTTAGAATTTTAAAATAGTCACCAAAGGCACCAGGATTATAATTTAAAACGCCAGACGCGCTTTTCGTCTACATAAGACTATTCAGGGACGCTTATATCAAAACAGCTATAACAAGTAAAAAGTTAAAGAGCATTGAGGAAGATTCCAAAAAATTGTGCCAAATACGGCTGAGGTAATCTACTCCTGGGATAAGAAAATCCTTAATTTTTGGAAAAAATTAAAAGTTTTGTAAACAGGAAATTTATTTAAATGACCATATAATTGATGTTCGTGTCAACACTGAAGTGCTGACTACTGAGCTGGTGATACTCTCGGGGACGAAACCTCCACTAGCAGTGGCATCGACCCAGTGGTGTAAAATAGTCACCAAAGGCTCCAGGATTATAATTTAATACGCCATTGTATTGTACAATTCACCAAACATGACGATAAACGTATGTTCGCCGTACAAGTCTGGCCATTCCAACTGTTTGCCCGATATTTAGAAGATTAACAACCTTTTTCATCTTATCCATAGAATGCTTGATCATTACAACTGAAAGGGCGTGTTTTCAAACAGTGCCATCAAAAGCAACACTTCATACTCGAATAGAACCTAGAGGCTTAGAGGAATTAATGAGATCAAAATATGTTTAAGAAATTCAAATCCTCATCATAGACACGCGCATCAGATTTCAATCATTGTGCCCTTGCTGTGCGTGGTATTCCCTTTTTATTAATAAATAGTTTGCGCATGCGCGAAATTGTTAAACGCATGTGTATCATAACCTTAAAAATGTCATCAAACAAATTCATAACATCATTAAAAATTCAAAAGCGCTAAGCATGTAATAAATAATTCAAATGTTTGTGTGGGAATTTTGTAACATTTTCACGCATTCGTAAACCAAGAACATGTCAAATATTTATTTCTAGTATAAACGTCACATGTTAAGAAGGTATCCACCAAACCTGGTAATATTTTTTACTCAGAGAAGGTCAAAGAAAACGTTTTCCAGACAAATAAATATTTCAATCTGGAAAAAATCAGCCATTTTAGAAAAGGTGGTGGCCATTTTGAAAAAATGAAAATTTCTTATGGCCAGCAGGTTTTTCTTAAAAAGTATATAATAATGATGCTTTATGCTGATTTTCATGCTTGTATCATCATTTGCACAACTCCCTTGAATTTGCTTGCTAATATCTTCCACTATATATATATATATATCCGTATTTCATAGTTATTTTGTATCTTAACTTAGTGAAATTTTTTTTGGTTTTTCTTTGTTTGCTGTGTGGTTCTTTTATTGACAAATGTCCTACAAATCTATCTTTCATTTAAATATCAATTAAGTACCTGATGATAATATTTGTTTTCTTTTATAAGTGTTTAATTACACAGTTTATGCTATGTCTAAGTAGCCAATAGAGCTACGGTTGAGATCTTATTGATAAAGTGCTCCATGTTTGGACGTTTGATACTTTTATGTTTGATTATTTATTTGTTTTGCTATGTTTGCGTTAATTTATGTTTATTGTTTTTATATACGAAAACAATTTGCGGAAGCAAATGATATCAAATCAAAAGTACAAAGACCAATTGAGCAATTGAATCATGTAATGCTACCATATCAATAAGTGATGGTAATAAAAATATTAATATGTTTGTCATATATATCAAAAATATAATTGTAGTATGTCGCGTCTTGTACTTTCAACATCATTTGCAAAACAAGAAAAGTGATACATTGGTTGCAAAATTAAATATTGGTTTATCTTTCAACGTATGCTACGGTCATAGCAGGAATTATCTTTTATTTAATTTCATTCATGAAAGGGTACGTTTAAAAAGATTATTGATACAAGGTTAAACAATGGTTATCTTATTATCATTATAATAAACCCAAGTCACCCTTTCGTTCATAGCCTTAAGGGGATTCCTAGTTTATTACAATGATAGTGTTTTCAATCTCAAGTTTCTGATTAGTGGTATATTGACTGATTTGTTTTTTTTTGTATTTTTTTTGTATTTAGTCATGATATCTATTTTACTTCAACTTATGGCTATTTAATTTACATATATAAACCTTTTCCCTTTCTAATAAAATGTGTACCCATTAAGGAGTGTAACGTATAGGTCAAATTATTCATTTCTAACGTGATAACCTTACTTTAACATTATCTTGTTGTGATGTCAAATGCTATAAACCACATTGCTCAATCGATAGATACGCCAAGAAGTCCCATTGAATATACACCCTAAACGATTTCAATAAATCATCATCGAATTTGTTTCTGATAGACACTAGAATGTGTAGGTTATCTGATACATATACTTTACAAACGTAGGCCTACATTCGAAACACGCGGGACTATCATTCAAAGTACAAAGGAAGATCAAAATATGTTTTTGGAACTTCAAGAAAACCGGAAATGACAATAACTGTAATTAAGAAATCTAACAAACGAATCTCGTTCATCCCATTTTTTGATAACGTGGACGCAAATGGACATTTGTGCAAACTAATTAGATGTGATAGTAGGTTGAAAATATTTGCAGACTGTTAGTTCTATACAAGGAGCTTTTTTTTTATGGTAATTAACTTTGTGTAATGCGACTTCATACAACACAAGAAAACATAAGCTGATTAACAAGAACTCCTACACTTTTGTCCTAGTATTAGAGCAACATAATAAACAGCCGACGACATTTGTATACTCAAATGCAATACAAGTAAAAAAAAAAGATAATCAAGCATGTCAATGAGCATGATGAGTACTCTAATAATGTTTTATTTACGACGAAGCACTTATCATATTAAAATGATAAATGATGCGTTTATACTGTTTCATTAAGGATGTAACTTTGATCGCCGGCATGGTGTACATTTTTAAGAGAGATACATATATGCCATTGCCACATATAGGCCATATGCATGACTACCAAAATATATGAATTTCTACGGCATGGATATCGATAAGTTAAAAACTATATGATGTACTTTAAATTCGATAAATTTACCTGTAGGTGTTATAGAGCGTACAAACAATCGGTATAACTACATGTACGATTGTTTTCAATGGTTTATAATTATTTCTTTACTTGTTTTGTTTAAAGGTTATGTTTATGTCGATATAAATAGCAATACATTTCTGATTGTTAATACATTGTAAACAAGAACCAATAATAAAAAAACATTACGATTCGTCGAATCAATCCGGGGAAAATTATCATCAACACAATTGAGAATGGAAATACGGAATGTGTGGAAGTGACAACAATCCGACCCAAGAGCATAGAAAATAGCCAGAAGCTACCTATGGGTCTTCAACAGAGTAAATTAATTCCATAACCGGAGGAGGGTTTCAGCTGTGCCCTAAACACATATATACATATTGAAAATGGGCGTCATACTAAACTCAAATACATATAAATGAACTAAAATTAAAAATCAAACAAGACTAACAAAGGCCAGAGGCACCTCACATGGGGCAAGTGCAAAAATACAGGGAGTGTGGGGCTGGGATTGAACATGTTTTGTGACATCTTAACCCTCTACTATTCCTCTAGCCAATGGGGATTAAAAACACAGCAATAGTATTCGATAATAGTTCTTTTTTTTGGACAACGGTACCAAAAAAGAAGATTTTAAACTGACATATTCCGAATGAGAAGATCATTCTGTATCATTTGGTGCCGATTTTAGACACTTACATTAACCAACAACTAGGTTGAATCCAAATTCACCTTTTGTCGCTATTAGTGGATTTATAACCTTTGACTATAATTTATACTCTGTCAATCAAAATGTAGAATTTTTTATTTTTACATTCATATTTTTTTTTATATCAATGATTGAAAAATGGGAATGGAAACCTTTTGACACATATATATTTGATATTATTAAATACAGAATGTTGACACAGTACGAGTAGAAACAATTTGAAAACATTTTGATGAATTATATTTTACTGACATCTATATGAAGTTAATTATATGATGCAACTAATCCATTAACATGATTGATAAATTTTCAATAAATCAATAAAACTAAATTCTTTCTACAAAAAGTGATTTATGGACGAATTGAACTATAATTGGGAGCTACCGAACAAAAATCACCAAAAGATACATGTATTAAGAGCAGAATCTTTAAAATAGTTAACAAAATACAGAAATCTTCATTTAAGTTTTAATTTCATGGTAAAAAAAGACAGTACTTGAAAACCGCTGATCAAAAGTCATAAATCGATAGAGAGAAAACACAAATCCGAACAAAAAACTAAAATCGATGGAAACACATCAACTACCAAAGGAAAGAAACTGAACAAAAGAAACATCGAATTGCTACAAAACAAACGCCAACAGATATAGAAACTGAATATTCTATAACAGCTACCATATTTTTTTACTTTGCACAGGACGTTGTAAGAATAAAATGATGGGTTGAACCTGGTTTTCTGGCCAGCCAAAACTCCTGCTTGTATTGACAACTCTACGTGACATGTATAAGGTGAAAACTAATACAATAACCCTCAGCACGCATACATGAATAATATATTAGTACATTAGTAACATGTAAATCGCAGGATAACACCTAACTTCTTCCATAACCGACAGCACAGGACACCACAAACAGTGACGTCAAAATATACTACTGCTCAGCTTATTTTCAACATTTATATATCCTGAAGAGTTATGCTAAACATATGTACTATCCCTGCATTCATCTTAGATCTTCCCCATCATTGAGGGCGACCGCCATTTATGTTAATGTATACTGTTAACATCATGTTTCTTTGAGATAAAACGTAAATATCATATCTTGGAACAAGTATGTAAACAAAATCAATTATCTATGAACTTTATTTATCTTCCCAAAAAAAGATGTTATTTATAAAAAAAAAACCTGTATTTACAAAGTGAAACCTACAGTGTGAACATGCATGAGCATAACATATCAATTGAAATATTCAAAACACCATACGACGGAACAGAGGGTAAATGCGACTGCTGTGAAAAGGGAAATTGGTAATTGAAAAGTTGTAATCATCCCGTTTGTCATAGATTTGAGTGTGAAGTTGTCCAACTGTGTCAATATTAAGGGAAAGATCAAGGTATGAAGCTGTTCTGCTAGAATCAGTAATATCCTTAATTTCAAGTTCAATGGGATATATGAGATGAAAGTACTGGCTGAAATATGGGTTATTAAAAACAAATCAAGCATATTTATTATATCATCGTCAGTGCATTTTATAATTGAAAGAGGGTAATTCTTTAAAAAAATAAGAATATAACCCAAACAAGAAAAGTATATCTACGATTTCAATTTTTCATAATTAAGGTCATTTCTTCAATTGAGTAAGTTTCAAACATTACCTGTTTAAATACTAAGATAACCCCAAGAAATCAGAAAAAAGTGTTTTCCTAGACAATACTTATTCGCTTTGAGTAATGTTATTTGTCATCTATATATATTATCTGTAGTACATGGAACGTTACCAAAAATAACATTTTCAGGAATTTAGTACTTTAAAAACAAATGTGAATATCAACTACAAATGAACATAAAAACTTCATATAATACGTTGTTAGGGACTTAACATGTTGATCATTTTCAATGTCAAAATGTTATATTTATTTCAAGTTATTGTGCATTACGTTATTACGTTAGAGTACATTGCAAAAATGAAATTTGAATAAAGTGACATTACAATAAATCTTAAGGTTATCAACATGTTTAGTTTTATCTAATGTGCATGTAGTTTTACAACGAACTACTAACTTTAGTAATAAAAGTCAATATGCAGTAATATTTGTGTTCTACATTCATTTCAATTTTATCTTATATAATTGATTCATAAAATATTAATAAATGAATAGAAAGTATGCACAGTAATTGATTAGTTCAAACATATTTCATAACCTTATACATGAGTTTTGAGAACACCTTTGACATATTGTCTACGAAATTAAGAACGTTTCTGACGTTTCCAGGCGAACTTTTAGAAAGTATTATTTATGCCCCAATAGTTAACACATTCAATCGTTTTTTTTCTCTCGATTTTTATGGAACAATTATTGCAATTTTCTGTTTTTGCCCGTTTGCATGCATCGACCAACCTATCATTGGATATAAGACATTTAAAGCCGATCAGGTGTCTATTCTGAGCATCCCTTCTGGGCATGTTGAAAAAACACCTCTTTGGTTGAAAATCTTTTTACCAAGTATCATTCAATATACAACAGAAAAGTCTAAGACTTGAAATTAAAACATTAATCTGTCTCGTGAAGTGTAATTAATTGTTAGAATAAATTCCTTCATAATCAAAAACAATTATCAATCATTTGAAATGACATTTTTTTTAATCTAAAAAAATAAGGCCTGTTTTTTATTTAATAGGTCGGCAGAATTCATGAAGAGTAATTCTCTCATTGAATATTAACCAAATTTTTCGTTAAATAAATGTTTTCTAAAAAAGGAGCATTTAAGTTTATCCTTCACATCTTATTAGGTTACAAGCAAATAATACAATGACACAACCATAAACTATAATGATGTGTGCACATAATACATGTATAAGGGATAATGCTCATAATATAAGGATACATGTATGTGCTCATAATATAAGTAAATTTGGACATCATATTAGTGCATTAGCACATAATATAAAGATGTTTGCAAATCATATACGGATACTTGCACATAATATAAGGATATTTGTACATCATACAATTAAAATGGACATAACAAACATTTTTGGCGTTCCACTCTTATCTATTACTATCTTGTGTTGATTAAATATCTCCTGATATCAGCGTTAAATGTTTTTCCGTTTCAATGAAAAAAGTAACTCGGCAAAGTCCCGTGTTACTATTAATCAATTATGTTTTTTTTCACGAGGTCAATCAATACTATATAAAGTAGGCCTATTCCGATAATATTCACCAAGGACGAAGTCTAAACTCAGTAAAAGTCCTTTATCTAATAGATATTACACAATGTTACATTTTGCCTTTTTTATATAGATGTGTATTATTGAATTTAATGTATTTTCTGTGTATTTGACTTTTGCAAAACTTTTGATATTGTTCAATCCGCCATTGCTCTTATAAAGGCCTGTACCAAGTCAGGAAAAATGGCAATTAAATTTGTTCAAATGTGCATGTCAAGATGTTTTATAAAAGTTCTGGTACCACATTGACAATAATAACTAACTATGACATTTGAAAAAAAGCGTAAACAAGAATAAATAAAATAAGATTATATATTCAGACAAATCCTTTTTATCTGTTATACGTCACTTTCAAAACAAGCTATCATTTAAATTGACCCAACTAAAAATAGACAGTCGTTCACAACCTGGATATAAAAACCAAATTGAACGACATTTTATAATCAGCAGTAAAAAGGTTAATAAACGTTGCAGACGGTTAATTCTTGATACATCTGTAAATTGTCCCAAATGAATATAAAAATACAACATACTAATTACAATTATGGGAATGACAATCTCTGTTAATAGTGCAAGCATTATACAGATGATATATTTGAAATCAAAATGTCTTTTTTGGTATACAATCCAATTATAGGTTTAATTTGCAGAAGAAAAAGCTTTCAAAATCAAAATAGATCGGATAAAAGGAAGTATAACCTTGGACAATTCCCGATTATTGGTAAGGGCTGTGTTGCTCAGTCTATATATTTCTATGCTGTTTTTCGTTTTTGTGTCAAGGTATTGTCAGTTTTAAAAAAAAAAACCCTAACATTTTTGATCTACGTATGATACTAAAACTCTCCAGTTTAGAATGAGTTTTTAAATCGGATACCCAGTGGAGAGAGATATCCTCACTCTCTGCATGTTGAGAACTTCTGGCAAAACTTTGTTAGCGGTATGTAGTAGATCTGTTGTTAAAATAATTTCTTTCTCTTCCCAATTTACTTACATTTTTCAATTGTATTCCAAACTAGTCCGACCTGATCCGGTGCAGCATCTTTTACTGAACCTACTGATTGCATTTATTGATTTCATCCTGAACATGCATGAAATAATTGCACCTGCTATGTACTCTTGAACCCAAATGGACTCAATGAATTTTTATCCTCAACAACAGAAATTTATCTTCAACTTGATACAATTTAATACATCTAGCTGTGTTTACTAAATGTACAACAAGCTGCACAAATATATATTTAAACAATGTTAAAGGAAATGAACGAGAAGCTTTAAAAAAAATTCTTATCAGCTTCCGATTCCACCTTGATGGCCACACGCGCCCAATGAATCTAGTTTGTGATCGTCACATTTCCAATTTTCCAATAAGGCCAAACGGTGTTTTGTACTTAAATCTTTCAATCGTTTTTAAATAAAATTTAAAAATAAAAAGCAATGAATGAGGTTTTTAAATTTAATATATGCCTTTTTGTGTATCTTTGTTAGATATTTGTTAGTTTTTATTGTGATTAAGATACTTGTGGTACTTGTACATCCTGTCATTATTGTTTATAATATTCTGGTATTCTTGTCTCTCATTTTGGCTTTGCATATATTCATTTTGGTTTTATTTTGATACATTTAGCGTGGACCTGTACATCCCGTTATTGTGCAACTGTAAAATTTGTTTGTTGCTTGCCTTTCATATTTGATACATGTGCTTTTTCTTTATAGATATAGGAAGATGTGGTGTGAGTGCCAATGAGACAACTCTTCATTCAAATATATATGCCTTTTTATGTTTCTTTGTTACATATATGACGTGGCTCTGTACTTTCTACCGTCATTGTGTTATTGTACTATCATGGAAAATTTGTGTATTTTTGCTTATATGTTTGGTCTATATGCCATTTTGTGCTTCTTTTTTACATATTTGTTTGTAATTTCTTTATTAAGATTATAACACAATGTTGACTACCGTATTTTTGACATTTCTACCTATTACATCTGTTTGTTTTGTTCACGCCTCGTTGTAAACAGAATGATTTTTTTTTGTTCACGCATCGTTGTAAATATAATGAAATTCGATGCAACTGTCATAGCTAGCTATAAAACCAGGTTTTATCCACCATTTTCTACATTAGAAAAAAACTGTACCAAGTCAGGAATATGACAGTTGTTATCAATTCGTTTAATGTGTTTGAGGTTTTAATTTTGTCTTTTTTTTGTTTGGGGACTTTCCGTTTTTTTAATTTCCCTCGGAGTTCAATATTTTTGTGATTGTAATTTTTTGTAGTTGCTAACATTGTCAATTTGTGTAATATGGTATCTGGTAGATAATGCCACTATTTCCTTTTTTTAAATATACAATCAACACTCTTTAGGGAGCCACCATTTTACTTTAAGGGGGTTATTTTTTTGGTTTGAGTCAGAATTTCTTTCTACATATAATATTATTCTCCAAAGCTATCAATCAAATTATTTTGTTCAAAATTAGACTCTAAAAGGAATGGGGAAAATCTTGATTCAGAATAATTGTTTTTGTCCTCTGCTTGAACAAAATATTTTTTTCATCAATTTGGGAATCAGGATATTTGTTTAGGAAAAAACAATCTCCAACCACCCTTGAAGTTAAATGGCCGTTTCCTTATTTAAACCTGCATAGGAAAATAGTGAAAGGAAAGTTAATATATGATGTGCATATGGTGAAATGAGATTGATACTATTATTACATTTATTAATCTATCACACCCATACAAATATTCATTATATTTCCTCGATCTTTCATATGTTAGCTGATATATGGTATATATACAAGAACACTGTTTTTTTTTTTAATTTGCATTGGATTATCTCTTACAATAATAAAAATCATTTTATATAACTAATAATTATCACTCACAATTAAAAACGCAAACTATTTTATTTTACATTTCCATTCTGAGTTCTGTATATTTTGAAATTCCGTTATTTGTTTTTTTGCACATTATTATATGTTCTACAAACCCCACCATACCCTTGTATGTTCTTATGCGGTAAGATATCCAGAGAATGTAGCATATATATTACTATCACTGTACATTGCGTAACCATTAGCTGCTCCAACGGACACTGTGTCGCCTTTCTGTAGATTAAATACAACATCCATCGTACCGGTCTTATAGCTACGACCGGTTACCCAACTTCCTGATGTTCGTTTATTATTGTGTAAGAGTTTGAGATAGAGGGTTTTATCATTTACAGACACTGCAACTGCGGAAAAGTGATAGACGCCTGGATAAGGAGCAGTGAATATTCCAGTACTCGGATCATACCCATTTCCAATGTTCGTCCACGCATTATCAAATTTGAAAGTTTCATCATTACTTGAAATATACTGCGGGCTAGTTCTGTAAGCAGAGAATGCAACTATATGCCGTTTCGTCAGTAATCCTGTATCTGTATAAAAAATGTACAGCAATTTATAAAATCAAGAGAAAAAGAATCATCAGCTGCATGTGCAATATTACTTTACAATGTCATAATTTCATAATAGTGACACTTTTCTTATTCTAAATTATGCTCACTTTCACTCAACTAAGTGAAACATTTTCTAGTAGAAAATCAGTTGAAGCTAAATCAATTCTCTATCTAAGCTACGTTTTTAATCTTTATAAAGTAAAATAAACCATATTCAACCCGACGCATATTTGCACCTGTCCCAAGACAGTCTTGTATTATTATTATTTTTTTGTTTTTTTATTAGTCTAGTATGACTTCCATATTTTACTGAAATAGTACACAATTTTGTTTAGGGGTCACCTGGAGCCTGCTTTCGGGTGCGGAATTTTCTCGCTGTGTTGAAGACCCATTGATTGGCTGCGGTTGTTTTTGCTCTTTGGTCGTGTTTTTTTCTCTTTGACACATTTCCCATTTATTCTCAATTTGACTATTTCCATCATAACTATTTTTTTATTTTCATTAATATTTTCTACAGACCGATACTTTGATAGACCAACAAAAATGTTAAAAACTTAATGTGAGCCTTTTGTTATTGAGTTTGATATGTTTGAATTAAATACGTACTATTGACCGATATTTTTAAATATTTTCAAATTGAAGAAAAGTTTAATACATTATTGCATACTTTACTATTTTGCAAAATTTTGTGACACTATAAATAACTTCTGAAAAAAAAAAATAAAATTATATGATAGATTCATGTTGAGTCTACAAATGAACAGTTTTGAAAAAATATAAAGAATATAAAATATTATGTCACAGCTATAAGATAAAATCCGTTTACCTTTGAGGAATAACTGTAACATTTTTTCTGTCTATGAAGAAATAACATAAAAAGAATGTGGTGCACACTGAATAACCCACAGAACAAATATTAAAGTTATTTATTATAATTTAATTCTTAATTCCATTTTAAACCGGTGTAAACCATGAAAAAACGTTAATAACGTCACAGTCACATGGCTAAATTATGTCTATGAGCTGATAAACAAAACAACGTCAGCCAATAAGTAGACGCGTTACATCCAGAATTTAATTATTAAAATATAACAGCTTTCAAAATCATACTCTGGGTTGTAAGATGATACGAAATATCAAAATAGAAAAAAAAAAAAACAAAAAAAAAAAACATAAAAAAACAAAAACAAAAACAAAAAAACAAAGCAAAACAAAAACAAAATTAAAAAGAAAATCACGAGTAAAATTATTTGAGTTTTATCCTACCTTTCTGCTGCTTGACGATCAGTTTCTGAAATGTTTCATTTGAGGTTATCCTGAAGTTTTCCAAGATAAGGTCAAATGATTCATTGAACCGTTTTTGCTCCTTATTTAGACTATTCTGCAATAATTCGAGGGAAATCCATCTTTTATTTTCGGCCACTTTCAATTCTTGTTTTTTCGAAGACAGTGATCCTAGCATGACTTTCATCTGATCTCCATACAATTCGGTTTCATTTTTTGATTGGATTGAAAAGTGTTCGACAATTTCGTGGTATGAATTATTAATCCTTAATTGTTCCTGAAGATTTGTATCTCGCATTGATTCAACAAAACTCTTAGTTTGTTTTATAACCTCGTCTATTTTATCCAACTTAGAAGAAAATGCATCTTCCCACTTTTCCATCTTTTCTTCATTTATCTCCATTTTATGTTCCAAACGTACGAGTTACTCTAATATCTTTTTTTCAAAATTAAATTTTGAACATGACAATAAAGATTCGGACTCGGTACTAACTGAACGAGATACAGACACCACAATCGATTGGCAAAAGAGGATAAAGAGGAGCAACATATTTGTCATTTTTTCTAAAGCATAAAAAATAAACAACCACAGAAAAATATCTCAGGAACATCAATTCCATTCCATTCCATCATAATCAGTATGTTATAAAGAGGTTTGTGACTGACAACAGCTAGTTATGTCACGCTAATGTAAACATTTAAGTGGTGTAATGCTTATAAATGTTCCCTCGTGATGTACTTATGTATATAGTCAAGGCAGGAACACTTGTCATAGTCTCTTAGAAGGTTACACAAACACGCAATAAGTATGACAAACTTGACGGAATATAACACTGTGATTATAAGAAAAATCTGTCATTAGTCTCTTATGATACTTGGTCAAGTATCCTTAAGTATTGCGGTTGTTAAAACTGTTTTTTTTTTTAAATCAAGTTTGACAGAGCGATGCAATCCTTTAACTCTTAACTTACTTAACACAACATGCGCAAAATTGTTTTGTTTCCTGTAATGTATTTTGTTTTAAGATTCAGTATATAACTGACTAGGTTTTCATTTCCGTGTTTTTAGGTCATTTTTCGGTATTGATTAAAAAGATGCTTACTTTGTAAAACTCGTGTTCGGGCCTTCATACACAAATTTCCACATAATGTCAAGAAGGTAGTGTTTTTTCAACCTCTAGTAGATTGTTATTATTGATGGGTGTTGGTAAGTTGTGTGTACCCCTCAAGCCTTCAATAGAGCTAGCCTTCAACTCGATGGTATACGTTAAATGATATAAAGGAGGGACGTCTCCCCCAAAGTAAAGATACCGTCGAGAGAGGCTATGCGAACATTTTTTCATTAAAAAAGTAGTAGGGTGAATGTGTATGAAGTTTGGATATGGTGATCCTCCCCCACTTTCATATATCCGTCATACATAGGTCCCCATTTATCCATTTTTAATAATAACTATTTATAGCCAAAAACGATTTTTTTAAAATGATTTCAAGTTCTGTGTAATAATTTGGGTATCGGTTTTGTGAAGCTGAACAGGTAAGGTTTAAAACAGAGACAGTAGTTGACAGACATTAGAGAAATATGGAATCTGAAAGTTAAAGATCACAACAGAAAAAAGCTCGATTTTAGCAATTTTTTATCACTGAATAACGACCGAAGACCACACAGACAAAAAAGCTGTGGCAATTTGTATATTTGTTCTAAAAAATAAAAATTCCATCAACTGAACGGGATTTTATCCTCGATAGTCGAACTTAAATAAATATATCGAACTATTACCTATCAATCATTTATGAGGGATTAGATTATAATGTATTTGGTAGCGAAACAAATAATATGCACAATCATTTATGAGTGACAGATTTGATTATAGTTATTGATTTATTTAATAATTATCTAATAATTTTGAAGACCTCTATAATTTAAATTCTGGACATTAAGAGTCATTCTCTGTAAGCATCAAAATATGCTGGAAATGGACCTTCACAGATCTTAATAATATTTATTACAATTATAGTGTACATAGGCCCTTTCATTATGGTACTATTAAAAAATTCATTTTATTTATTTGTTTCTACAGTAACGGACCCCATATTATCTTTTATTAATGTGAATTCTGGAATTCTCAGCTTTCCAATAATATGGTTAAATGTTGGTTAAATGTCAGTATATTTAATTTTATAAAAAAAATTGGAGTGGTAATATTTGTTTAAGATAAATAAAATAATGTTGATGATTGCTTGTTTCTGACAATTTCACAAGATTTTATCAAGAGTTATTTCCCTTGTTAGAAATCTTTTCTCATTATTTTGTACAAGTGAAAGTGTAAGGAGCAGCAGACATTTATATTGTGTGTAATTTGGACTGAATATGAAGCCATTGCTGAAGTATTTTGATGAATTTGGCACAGTAACAGAACTTTCCTGTAAATTATACATTTTTTTAATAGTTTTGATGGCATAATTCTGTATTTATTTAAATAAACGGTAGCATCATGTCCTGTCAGTGTCACTTCACTTCATCAACTGAATGTTCTGGGAACATCGTTTTATTAAATGCATGTTCTAACAGAGATAAAACAATAATTTTAACTGAAAATGGATTGCATCCTACAAAATTTAATATTCAGAATGTGGCTATATGCACTGAAAATGTCAACTATTTTTTAAAACTAAATGTAAACTGAACTACAAATGAAGCCTGTCTGTGCGGATCTGCGATATTGGGATTATCCTAAGCAGCAGTAAAATTATTATACAAGATGGAACCCGTAAGAATTAACAATATTCTGACAGTAATTTCTTTTATCTTTATCTGTTTATTTTGCAAATAAGTATGTTCTTTAAGGATAAAGATAACTGCCCCCCTTCTTATATCAAATATCATTCAAGGTCAGTTCACTCCCATAAAACATTCCCACTCTAAAAGTTCGCACCCAACATGTTTTTGATGAAGTAGAAATCCAATCAACTCGAAACTTAGTACACATGTTCCCTTATGTTATGATCTTTCTAATTTTAATAACAAATTAGAGTTTTTGTCCCCAGTATCTCGGTCCGGCATAGAAAAATGACATTGTGAGTCGAGGGGCATCCACAAACTAACTGCTATGGACACATTCTTATTACAATTCTTGGTCTTAAAGAAAATGAAAACTAGCAAAATAACCCTTAATATTAATTCAGGCCTGATTTCCACTACTATTCATCATTACGACCCACATGTGAGTTTGCTCAATTCAAAAATGTCTATACCTTTAAAAAGCAAATTGTTGATCTGGTCTTAATCATGATCATGTTAATCAGTGTTAATCACAAATTCCAGCAACAAGTATGATAGTTCCAAATATTCTATAAGTAAGCAGTCCCATTTGTTCCTTTTCCCCTCTTCCCCTTTAGCAACTGGTTTTTTTTATCAAACATATTCAACATATTTTTGTAATTTTCAGTTTCTATTGACTTTGAGATGAATATACATGTATGAAGATGTATACGTCATATTATTTAAGCAGTGCTCTACATGCCTTATCATCTTTATGTAAACAAGATTTATATCTGATTTCAGCAATATGTACCCGATGTCTGATGAACGTAACAGAACTAGCAGTCAATGTTATAGATAATCCAACACTACTTGATCAGAAGGTAAAATTATAAAAAAATATGCTGTTATTTCAAATAAATAGATAAAAAGATTTAGCCAATTATATAATTATATACATGTATTATATGGAGTAACTGAGTAATATAGGCAAGTGCAGAGGTTTGGATATCACAAGGTGTAAAATATTGTCTCAAAAGAATACCATGAACTGCTCCTGTTTCACGAGTAATGATAATCACTAATAAGGAAGCACTTAATTAAATTCAAGTACTTCCCTGTTTTATTTACTACGAAGCACTTATCCTATTAAGTGAAAACTGTTGCGTTTATACTGTTTCATTAAGGATGTAACTTTGATCGCCGGCATGATTTACATTTTTTAAGACAGATAAATATATGCTATTGCCACAAATAGGCCATATGCATATGTATCTTATCATAAGCATGATAATGACATGTTGCAAATGCGTATACATGTACAAATATATGTCTCTTGGCCATATATTAGTAAATGCAATGTGTTTCTTTGCATTATTTGGAAAGTGCGTTTATGTCCCTTGTCAACCATTATTAATGTCTTATTGCGTGTCTGCTTTCAGCTGTTATGGCTACCAAAATATATGAACTTCTACTGCATGGATATTGATAACAGAAGAAGTCACTCTATGATGTTCTTTCTATTTTGATAAATTTACCTGGTGGTGTTATAGTGCGTACAAACAATCGGTATAACTACATGTACGATTGTTTTCTATGGCTTATCATTATTTCTTTACTTGTTTTGTTTAAAGGTTATGTTTATGTCGATATCAAAAGCAATACGTTTTTGATTGTTAATGCATTGTATACAAGAACCGACAATAAAAAAGTACGAATCATCGAAGCCATTCTGGTACATTTTCCATCAATGTCAAATCCGACCCAAGAGTATAAAAAACAGCCTGTGGGTCTTCAAGTTTAGCTACCGGAGGAGGGTTTCAGTTGGGCCCAAAACAAAAATGTATACTTGTTCATTGAACATGGACGTCATACTAAACTCCAAAACATATAAATGAACTAAAAATAAAAAAAATTATACAAGACTAACAAAAGTCAGAGGCTCCTGGCTAAGAAACATGTAGGTAGGGTGGGGATTGGGTTGAACATGTTTTAAATTAGTGGTATCTCAACCCTCCACATTTCTTCTAGCAAATATGTTGATTAACAGAACATAGCAATAAATTTCGGTAATAGTTCTTTTCCGGACAACAATATCAACGAAGATGATTTTAAACTGACATGTTCCGAATAAGAAGATCAGGCAAAGTTGGCCTTAGATGAATTTGGCTATTTATTTTAGGTATTTTTGACATATAGCTCTTCAACGGTTTCGGTACTTATACATCTTCGGATTTCAAATGTTTGGCTTTGAGCGTTCCTGATGAAGGTAAATCCAGAAAAACGCTTCGGACGCAGGAAATTATTCAACGTGTTGTTTTCATTTTTTTTTTGTATCATTTGGTACCGATTTCAGACACTTTGATTAACCAAAAACAAGACTGAATCCAAATTCACCTTTTATCAGTGGATTTATAAACATTGACTGTAATATAAACTCTATCAATCAAAATGTAGAATTTTTGATTTTTAAATTCATATTTTCTTTTATATAAATGAACACATTTAGACTGCAACAGGAAACACATAATTTTTATATACTTGATATTATCAAATACAGAATGTTGACAAAATACGAGTAGAGACGATTTAAAATTATTTTGATAAACTTTATTTTACTGACATCTATATGAAGTTAATTATTTGATGCAACTAATCCATTAACATGATTGATAAATTTTCAATATATCATCAAAACCAATTTCTTTATAATAATGATTGAAGGGAGATTTGAACCTCGATACTGAAATTATTTATAACAAACTATCTTAAATCGCCCATTTATAAATTTTGAATCATACAGAAAAAGTGCTTCAACACCCTCAGGCAAAGTTGGTCTCAGATGGATTTGTGATTTTCTTTAAAGTTACATTTGAATAATTGCTCTTCAACGTTTTTGGATTAGAAAAGCTCTTCGGACTCCTGAAATTTATAACGTATTGTTTTCATTTTCTTTTTAACTATATAGTTAACATGCTTGAAATGAGATGTTTGCTGCATATCATTGTGATACCCAACCCACTGAACAAAAAAAAAACTACTTAAAGGTAAACATAAATATGTTTGAACAGGAGAACAATTAACAAAACAGAAAACTTGATTAATCTCGTAATTACATGGTTAATCATTCAGATAAGAACATTTAAAAAAAACACTAGATCCAAACATGTCTTTAGGGCATATGTTCTAAACACATTGCAACAATTATGTCTAAGTAATCGGAAACATGCAAACCAGACAATACTTCGTACTTTATTTGGCCTTTTTAACTTTTTTGGATTCGAGCGTCACTGATGAGTCTTTTGTAGACGAAACGCGAGTCTGGCGTATATACTAAATTTAGTCCTGGTATCTATGATGAGTTTATTTACATTGCTATATTTTTCGGAAATATTTTGGAAAATGTCTTTAATGAAATGTGTCCTTAATTACAGCTATTTATATAATGTTTACTCAATAAAAGACAACATTTAACTAGAATTGTCAATTATGATCAAATTTGTGACGTTGTGAAATAAAAACTGCAGAGCATTATTTTTTCGACAATCAACATTTGCTCGTTCAATCAGTCGACCAACATCAATTACAGATATTTACGGCTTCGTGCTGTTCTCATGCCCGTGAAAGTGCATAATAGATCAAAACAACAATTTTGTTTTAGTTTTATTAGTAAAATAAAATGAAACAATGAGAGTTGTAACTTTACATGTAACTTTAACATGTTCCAGTTAACACAACTAGGCAATAACCTGCCCTTTCCAAACCCAATTTATTTTTGATGTTTAAATCTCTGCTTGATTTGAAATGGAGGGAAAATTTTTATTAGAAATTAACGTTAAAGCTGCTCGAGAACATTTTGTATCAATTTGATAAAAAACATCAAACTAATAATTCAATAACTAGCCAATTCCAACAACAATAAAAATCATTTCCCCCAGACTAAAGTAGCAACCAGATATAAGAAGATGTGGTATGAGCGCTATGAGACAACTCTCTATTCAAGTCATGATTAGTAAAAGTAAACCATTATAGGTCAAAGAACTGTCTTCAACACGGAGCCTTGCGTCACACCGAACAGCAAGA
The DNA here is from genome assembly GCF_965363235.1 of Mytilus galloprovincialis. Lineage (NCBI taxonomy): Eukaryota > Metazoa > Mollusca > Bivalvia > Mytilida > Mytilidae > Mytilus > Mytilus galloprovincialis. Next base: position 41,570,407 of record NC_134846.1, on the reverse strand, counting down.
TACTAAGGGCCTCAACAATGCTAGCGAAAATGCATTTTATAGATAAAAAGAGACAGTGAAATTAAACCAAAATCAAAGTTTTAAACATTTTGGAGAAAAATTCAGATCATTTAATACAGAAGTTAGTTGAAGTATTTCTCGGCTGCGGCGAAAATATAATATCACATGTTTAAGGCCCTTGAAAGCTTGCTGTTTGAGTTGAGGAAATGCTCTCTGTTACAGACCGTTCTTTGACCTATAATCGTTTACATTTTACACATTACGACTTGCACTAAGAGTTGTCTCGATGGCATATCAAATGTTCACTCGAATTGCAACTTTTAGATTACAGATTTAATATATCTGTCGCGGTGGTTTATAAAGGAAATATTGGACATTCCATAGATAATAACCTATTTCTGTATAAATAAATTCAACGAATCTTATCAAGTTGGTTTAAATGTGCATGCCAAGATGCTTTATGAAGGTTAAGGAACTACATTGACGTTGATAACTAACTATGACATTTGAAAACAGCATAAAAAAGTATAAAAACATGTCTTTTACGTTTTCGATACAGCATGTACACTTTAAACTGAACAATATGACAGATTATTGTCTAGTTTCATATAAAGTTAAACAAATGAACAACAAAATACGCGAGTACAGACACATTTTTAAGGATTAATTGTTCATACATTTCTGCTGTTCGTGAGCGGTTTTATTAGCGGCTTCTCTGAGGTTTTCAAAATCACAGTAAATGCTTGATTCATCTCCATTTATGTTCCAAGCGTACTTGTTTCTCTAAAATCTTTTATTTGAAATGAAATTTTGAACAAGACATTGAAGATGCGGAATCGGAATCAATTGAACTAGATACATACGTCACAATCAATCGGCTTATGAAAAGCACTTTGAGAAGACTAACATTTTCGCAATATATTGCAAAGTATACACACATAAATAAAGATATAAATGAAACAAAAAACACAAAGTTCCAGAGTTACAAAAAGTATTTACTAATCATAAATTGTGTGATTTCAACAAATATTGTCCCGTAACTGTAAAACTTTTGGCAATTTATTGGTAATATATAAACTTGCCTCCCTCATGAACACAGTTAGCATGTAGTCAAGGCCTGAGAACCTGTTATAGTAAAGTAGAACGTTACACAAAAACTATAAAAATCACGAATTAGTTCAACAAAAAAATTATGATTAAATATGTTTTAAAAGAACACCTCTGTTTTTAGCCTCTAAAGACATTTTGGTATCCGTAACTCTTGAGGTTATAGATACGTTTGTTTTTAGCACATGTGTTGTGAACTTACTTATATATAAAACAAACGGGTCCGATTGGGTAAAATCTTACATGGGGTTCACAACAAGTATTTGTCTCATTAAACAGTTACTACAACTTTATATGGCAGTTACGTTTTTATGCAATCAACATGTAAAAATACAATACTTTATTATCAATACACAATGAATATACAACACAGTTTATTGACACAGGAATACGCGAATAAATAATAACAAATGAACAACCAACGTTAATGTGATCGCGCTATATTTAACAGGGGAAACTACGATCTATAAATAGGACAACGTATATATTTAGAACCTGATGCAGAGATCAGTAAAATATTATAGTTTGTAAAATGTATGCTGTTTACCTTTTATAAAATCTGAAATAAGTTAATTATCAATTTTCTTGTGCATGAAACAGCTTTCCTCTTCAAAACTATCAACAATTGCTAGACGGAAGTTCACGTCAACAATTGGAAATTGAAAGTACGGGAATAAATATAACGTTACGTCGTGTAAATGATTGTACTTTCACAACAACATGTATGCCAAATAGTCCGGCCGATTGGTGCAAATATAAAGCAAAATTGGTCACTTGATGAGGAAAGCATGAAACTTTGCATAGTAGTTCTTGGTTATATACCCTTTGATTTCAGCTATGGACCCACTCTGAAAAATCCAATATGGCTGTCTTTTTCAAGATGGCGGAAAAACGGTATAAATATCAAGATTGTACTAAAGGTATTCTATATAATTTCGGAAATTAAAGTAATGATTCCTTAAAAATGAACTTCATGTTCTTGAATTTGTTATCAATTAATTTTAAAATATAAAAAAAAAAATGGTTATTTCTATAACACATATATTTGCAAATATGGCTGCATATACAAAAACAAGTAGTGAAATTCTAAATGTTAATTGTTATTGTAATTGTTCTTTAAAAGCTTTCAGTTTTAATTGTTGGAATAAAATAGGTTGAAACGAGTTGATTGAAAGTTAATTTATGTCGGTTAAATGTGGTGGAATAGTAGGTAACTCGTCTGAACTTAGAGGCAGTGACGAGGGTACCTTGTCTCGTGTCTCATCAATGCCATGTCTTACGTCACTTATTGCGTTTTCATCTGCCGTCCCCACTACATCGTCAAATTATTCTATGTAATTAATAGGTGTACCTTTTTTCAGGCAGATTAGACGATTGTCATCATTTAAAAGGGTTATGGGGCAATTATTTCCTTTTCCAACTACGTGCGGAACCAATTCGCAACTATTCAGCGAGCATGGTCCTAAAATGCACTCCTGGTCAGCACTTTTATTAGTTTTAATGGTAACAGTCATTTTTTAGTTTGCCGGAACTGTGATGGTTCGTTTTATGCAAACTTGCTGAGGTACAATCTTGTTTCCACTGTTAACAAATGCCGCATTTATCACTTTATTGTTGATGGTAATTGAGGGAGTACTCAGATTTATTACTGCGCTCAGTGTGTCCAAAATATCTAGCCTAAGAATAACATCGTCTGTTAATGGCTCTTTGCAAACATCCCATTGTATGTTTACTCTAATTATTTCTCATTTACTAATGTTATCATTGCAGAAGTGTCTACAATCATGCTCACATACTGGTCATGTATAGTACCTCGTACTGCTAAGCTATTTCAAATGGTTCGTCTAATGACAATATCGGACGAGGCCGTGGACCTCTGTTCGATTTTGTAATGAGGTGATGTTTCATGGCCAATAGACTTTAGAATCGTGCGTTGGCCTACTGGTCCGAATTTTTGCTGTTTAAAGACTCCATTGTTGAGGTTGCACTTTTATTTGCTACGTATCCTGGTGACGGTGACCGTTGTCTGAAATAACCGGGATTTATGGAGTTTGTCCGTGGAGATGCTGACCGTTGTCTTTAGGGACTATATGATCTATAGCTTAGTGGGGGTGTTGCTGATCGATATACTATAATTTTGGGTGTGTTTCTATCTGGCGATCTACCGCGATTGTATTGCTCAGGAGATCTTGTACGTGGATATTGATCAGGTGATCTTCCATTGAACTGGTGATCTTCCACGGTTATGCTGATTATTTAAAAGCATAACATCATCTAGTTTTGTGACAATTTATGTGAGGTTATGCACTTCAATATCCAAAGCACTACTCATATTTCCTTTATCTGTCGGTGATACTGCGCCATCAGCAAAGTAGACTTGTCGATGGTCATAATTGGCACTTTTTGATCCATTTATCGCCATCTGGTTTGCTTTTGAGGTTTTTAATTGTTTTAAAGCCTTGTTGAATGTTTCTGGGTTCCTCTCTATTACATGCCTTGAGATTTATTTTGATCTTTACATCATCGGGTCCGGAGGAATGCTTCGGTTCCAATCTGGTTTGATCGTCTTTCTTGCTGAAGCGCTGGTACAAATGAATGCCCTTTTTTAAGGCCTTGGACTCATCATCTGTGTTTACCTTGCGAGCGTTCTTAAAGCCAATTGCAACATCGGCCTGGCAATCTGGGGCCTACACACATTTTCCTGTTTTCCCATTTCATCTACCGGCAGTTCGTTCAAATTGGTAAATGAACGCCTCCCAATTCAATGATCCTCTTCGATTGAGTTTTTGCATTTTTCGGAGCTGTTGGCTTCGGCTCCGGTCCCTTGCACCAAGATTTTCATGCCATCGGGTATATTCTCTTTCTAGTGAGGAGTCTGAAGAAGAGCTGTTGCCACATATTATTGTGGTTTCCTCTGCCCTTTCTTGGATCGGTCAGTGGAGTCAACTTGCTGTTATGGGAAGCGTGTTAGAGCTCCAGGAGCTGACGAGGTTGTCATAATTGGAGTGATACATGCGGGATTTGCCATTGGCTCGACGGGGATGATACCGTAAGTAGGCACTGCATTCCGCATGGGAGAAACTTGATAGAATCTACTTGCAGCCAATTGTTTCTGTAATGGTGTGCTGCTCTGAACCAAATATCATTGACTCATAGTAGATTGTAAATGTGCGTAAGAAGACATATAAGCTTTTTTTAATTAGTATTGGAGGTTTTTAGTATGTTCTAAAATGGAGATTGTTGTTGAATAATTTGAACTGTCTCATGCATGGCCAAGGGCCCTGACATAGGACTTTTGACTCAAGGTAAAGACACCTTCTACATAGTTGGCGCGGTTGATAGTTCATGCGAACTACAATTTGGGAAAGACACAGGGCATAGATTTTGTTGTGTACTTTTGGTATACTTGCGTTGTACTTGCTAAGGTCAAATTTTGGCTAAGATGATGTGTCCATTGCAGGAATTTTAACTTCTTTATTTTGATTGTCCAATAATTAATTTACAACCGATGCCAGTTGTTGAAAGGTACCCTAGCTGCTGTTGTCAGCTTGTCCATCCGTCTCACCACAACATTAAATATCTTATTGGTCTGACCATCAATTCCGCCAAGCAATTACTACTAGCCTTGTGGTCTATCCTGTCTTCAGACTACTGAAGTTGCTGAGATATTGCCCCCATCTGTTCGTTATTATTATTCATTGCCTCTTTCTGTTCAGTTTGAATCGTATTGAGAACAACACATATTTTATCAATTCGCGCTTTGCTCTGTTTTATATTGCAGTAAATCTCAGCTGTTCTTTGAGCATTATATTTTCTATCTGCTAAAAATGTTTTATATTGCGGTAAATCTCAGCTGATTTTTGAGCATTAGATTTTCTATCTGCTAAAATTTCTTGGTACAATTGTTTAATAGTCATTTCTGAGCTGTCCTCTGTTAAAGCGTTTTCAGCTGTGGGTTTCTACATATCCCCAAGTGATTCAGATTCTGTCATTTCAATGTTCTTTTCCTTGTTGTTCTCAATTCCTGCCATTTCACTGATATGTGTTTAAATGATTTTCAATTCACAGTATAATATCTCAAATTGCAAAATATTGCGATCCAAGAAAAGATAGGCACTGAATAATATCTTAAGGCCGATAAATCCACAATCACTGCTTTTATGTGTGACCTAAGACAACAAATAGTGCAGCTTTCAATGAAAGCTACTACTGCATCTGTTTATGAAAGGTACTACTTTGTGTATGAAATGACAAGCAAGGCAAAATCAAAAAGGATAGAACTGGGACAGATACTAAATGACACTATACATCAATAAAATGCTTATATTCAGCTCAATTCTCAATAATGAATATTTGCTATTTTTTCAAGGCGGCCATTTTGAAAATAGGCGCCATTTGTATTTTAAAGATAGATCAAAACAAAATCTTGCTTAGTACATCAAGTCATTCAAATAAGTTGATTTTTGTGCTTCCAGCATCAAACCCTCCGATCGGCCGGACTATAGGATGACTTTGTGTAATGTTACGGAACACAACTTACTTTCTGGAGTGAACCACCAAACTATCAGAATCATTCCCGATCCATGTAACCCTTATGAAAACAATGATAGGCAATTCCTGATCATTGAGGATAGTTATCCGACTTTTCTTACGTGTCGTAGCCATGTTCAATGTGTGCATCTATTTACCCATTCGATTTTTCGATTTTTCCAACAGTGAATGGAAATGGCACCACTCAATGCCACCGTTGTCATTTCGTTAAAAAGATAAACAATTTCCTCACTTACTGCAAATATTAAGGTTAATCTGATTTTTTATATATTCATGAATCGCGTTTTAAAAAAACGCATATCAATTTTCAAGTTCTTAAATCACTGTCTACGACATGGGACACCTACAAAAATCAAAACGTTGCCGATCAGCTTACTTAAATATCATTGTAAATTTACAACTTTTGTGAACCCAATGCCTCCATCTCGTTATATTTGCATATGTATACAGTGCAGTTTTGTGAATACATTCCCGTATTTCATAGTTATTTTTCTACCTTAACCTATTGAAATTTGTTTAAGTTTTTTTATTATTTGCTATGTTGCTCTATTATTGACAACTGTCCCATAAATCTGGTTTATCCATATTTGCAATGCTTGAAATATCTTCCACATAAAGATCAAATAATAACCTGATGATAATTTTATTATTTTCTTTTATAAGTGGATAATTATACAATGACCAATTGAGCAGTTAAATCATGTTATGATACCATATCAATAAGTGATGGTAATTTAAGATAAATACTTTTGTCATTTATAACGCAAATTTATTTGTAGTAAGTCGCATCTCGTGCTGAACATCATACGTTACAAAAATAATTGATACATTGTTGCAATAATATATTTTTATAGTTATCATTTTAAGTCTCGAAAAGTGGGCTAAAGTTACAGAAGGAATGGCAATTTTTGTATTAAATTTGATTATTGATACTAGGTTACACATTGGTATTATATAATTATTAACCATATAAAACTGTTTTTTACGTGTGTAAATAAACTCATTGATACCAGGATCAAAATTTTATATTTACGCCAGACGCGCGTTTCGTGTAAAAAAAGCAATTGCAAGCAATATTGTGCCGGTGCTTTCAAAGAAATCGACTTCATTTCTAGAGTTTTAGTGATCTTAATCTTAAAATTTCTGAGTGGTGTTAAATGGACTGTTTTTTAATTTAAATTTGTAGTTTTTTTAGCAATGCCGTCTATTTTTTTTTTATCTTTTGGTTGATTGATCTGTATATAAATATCTTTTTCATTTTTTATAAAAATGTACCAACGTTTAAGGGTACAGTGTATAGGTCTCCTGCAATATACACAATTTTTCATTCATATCATGAAAACCATACTTAAACATTAGCTCGTTATAATGGCAAATGCTATATACCACCGGCTCAATTGATAGATACGTCAAGATTTCCCATTCGTTGAAAATACACATTTAACGCTTGAAATACCTCATCGTCAGAATTCGTTCAAGGTGTAGGATGAGATGAAACATGTACTTTGTACACGTAAGCCTTCGTTCGAGACACGCGAGACTATCATAAAGTACAAAGCACGTTCAAAATATGTTATTGGAACTTCAAGAAAACAGGAAATGACAACAAGTGTAATTAAGAAATCCATTGGAGATGACGAATCTCGCTCATCCCATTTTTGAAATAACGTGAACGTAAATCGACATTTGTGTTAACTAATTAGGTGTGATGTTAGGTTGAAAATATTCTGTTAGTTTTATTTAAGGAGGTTTGTTTTATGGTATTTAACGTTGTGTAATGCGACTTCATACAACACATGAAGACATAAGCTGATTAACAAGAACCCCTCCAATTTTTGTCCTTCTATCAGAGCAACTTAATAAAAAGCAGGTGACATTTGTATACTCAAATGCAATACAATAAGTCAAAAAAGAATTAGATAATCAAGCATGTCAATGTTTTATTAACGACGAAGCACTTATCATATTAAGTGACGACTGTTTCTCGTTATAATGGCAAATATTATATTCCACATGCTCAATTGATAGATACGTGAAAATTTCCAACTCGTCAATATGTACGATATTCCCGTGCTTGCATTTCCTACCATGATTTTCTTGATAGAGGGTTGTTGCTCACAAGGAAGCTATTAAATCAAGACGCCATAACGAGTTGGTTGACCGTTATGGAATAACCATTTCACAAATAATATCGGATATGTTCCTTACGTCGTAACTACAATCCCCTTCCCTTTCATGAATGTGACCTACCGAATTAGACTATTTACCGAATTTGTTATCTCATAAGCAAAACGAGGGTTGCCACATGTGGAGCTGGATCTGCTTACCATTCCGGAGCACCTGAGATCACCCCTAGTTTTTGGTGGGGTTCGTGTTGTTTATTCTTTAGTTTTCTATGTCGTGTCATGTGCACTATTGTTTGTCTTTTTGTCCTTTTCATTTAGCCATTGCGTTGTCAGTTTATTTTCGATTTATGAGTTTGACTGTCCCTCTGGTATCTTTCGTCCCTCTTTCATTTAGGATGTAACAACAATCGCAGGCATTGTTTACATTATTATTGAGATGCATATATGTCTCTTCCTACAATGTAATTCTTACGCAAATGTCTCTTTTCGTTTTGTAGACAATGCGTATATATATCTTTTGCCATAAACTAGTAAATGCGTTTCTGCCTCTTGGAGATACATTTGTTAATGCAAATATCTGTCTAGGCATTGATTGTTTAATGTATGTATGTCTCTTGACTATTTCAACAATAAGACTATTTACCGTATCTGTTATCACTTAAACAACACGACGGGTGCCACATGTGGAGCAGGATCTGCTTACCATTCCGGAGCACCTGATATCACCTCTAGTTTGTTGTGTGGTTCGTGTTGCTTATTCTTAAGTTTTCTATGTTGTGTCATGTGTACTTTTGTTTGTCTGTTTGTCTTTTTTATTTTTAGCTATGGCGTTGTCAGTTTATTTTCGAGTTATAAGTTTGATTGTCCCTCTGGTATCTTTCGTCCCCCTTTTTTAATGGTGGTGTTATAGTGCCTACAAAAAAAAAACGCCATACTATAAGAAGTGTTTTACATGGCTTTAATCAGTTATTTGCTTATTTTGTTGATACGTTAGGTGTTTTTCAGTATGAATAACAATAAGTCTCTGATTGTTAATACATTGCAATTGTATTCAGAACCAACAATAAAAAATAACGAATCGTCGAAACAATCCTGTCAAAACTTTCATCACTATTCAGTTATAGTTATTTTCAGGAGAACGATCTCAACTATGACAGTTTTAAACTGACATATGCCGAATAACAATATCATTTTGTATCATTTGATATCGATTTCGGACACTTTAATTAACCAACAACTATGTCGAATCAAAATTCAGCTTTTAACCTATTAGTGCATTTATAACCTTTGACCGTAGTTTATACTCAATCAATCAAAATGACCAAATTAATAAATGATTGAAAAGTTGAAATAGGAACATTTTAACTGCATGGAACACATATATGCTTGATATTATTAAATACAGAATGTTGGCACAATTCGAGTAGAAACGATTTGAAAATATTTTGATGAATTATTGTTTACTGATATTCAGATGAAGTTAAGTATATGATGAAACTAATCCATTAACATGATAGATATTTTTTCAATATATCATCAAAACTAAACTCTCTCTATAATAATGATTGAAGGGAGAATTGAACTTCGGTACTGAAATGATTAATAACAAACTGTCTTAAGTTGCCCGTTTATAAATTTTGAAATTACACAGAAATAAAGCTTCGACTTCCAAAGTCAGATGGATTGCAGATTGTGTTAGGTTATATTTGATTATTAGCTCTGCAAGGTTTTCTGATTAGAAAGCGCTTCGGACGCATGCAATTTATAGTTGTTAATTTCTGTGTCATTTGATATCTTGTGGGGAGTTATCGCAAGCCAACCATACCACATCTTATTTTTTTTATATATATTACGTGCGTTTTTATTTTCTTTTTAACTTTACAATTTTACATGTTCAAAATGAGATGTTTGGTGCATATCATTGAGTTACCAAACCAACCGAACGAAAAAAAAAAAAAAAAAAAAAAAAAAAAAAATAACAAACTAAAAGGTAAACATTATAATATTTGACGAATGTAATAAAATCTTGATTCATCTTGCCATTTCATTGTCAATCATTCAGATAAGAACATCTTAAAATTTTTTTTCAGTCAACGAGTTTATGCCCCAATAAACAAAACTCGTTTCTTCAATTGATTAAGATTAAAACTTCAGAGTTTTTAAAAATACTACGATTACAATACTTATTCGTTAATAATGATGATTTCTTGAATAACACTGTTATTTTCATATATACATATATATTACTTGTAGCTGTACTATAGTTCATGGTACGGTATCAAAAATAGATTTATCCACTTTCAAAGTTTCATTTCCAAAAAATATAGTACATTTCCATTATGCTTATATTCTATGTTGGAAAAATGATTGGCTAATAAAGTTGCTAAACAACTACAAATGAACATCAAAACTCCATTTTATACGTTTAAGTAATCATATGTTTGACTATTAGCAATATTATATAATTATTTCAACTTATTGTGTAAAACGTTAGAATACATTGCAATATATACATTACACGTATTCATTTATATAACACATTCAAATTCTGCTAAATGAAATTTGAATTAAATTAGGTTACAATAATCTTAAGGTTATCGACATGTTTAGTTTGATTTAATGTGCATGCAATTTTACAACGAAGTACTAAATAAATTAATGAAAGATGAAAATAAACAGCAATATGTGTGTTTTTAGTTCATTTCAATGTTTTCTCGTATAAATGATCAATAAAATATAAATATATAAATAGAAAGTATAAACAGCAATTGATTAGTTTAAACATACTTCATTATCTAAAACAAATGCATTACGAACAAGTTTAACATTTCAGATTGCCATGTCCAAAATGGTAAGCGTTTCTGACGTTTCTGGCGAACCTTTGGAATGGATTATTTATGCCCTAAAAGTAAATTTATTGAACATTTTTTTTCTGTTTGCATGGAACAACTGTTACAAATTATAATTGGGTCACAAATTGATTGGATACGCTAAACTCATGCACCATTTGTTTTGCCATTTTAAGGTTTTAAGATATATCCTAGCTTTTCACATTGAACAGGTAATGCTTTTAGTGGAGTGAAGAAGCAAACAATTTTTCAACTTTAATGGACCACACAACTTGCAGACTAAATTATGACTTTTTAGAAAGAGAAATGTTTATTCTTTAATGTTTGCCTGGTCGTAGACTTGAAATATGGTGCATTTTTTTTAAAAATTAGGTCAAATGTTAGTGATTGAGTTTTTCACTATTGTCAATTTATTTCACAAGAGGTTATAAAAAGCCTCAAAATAATAACTGAATTGTTACTAAGCAAGAAATTTATAATAAAATAAACTGGTACACTTCATTTTTAACTGAATTTGAAAATAATGAAACCCCGAAATGCACATGTTAAAGGGAATTCAGACTAGCAAAAAAAATAAAATATGGAACAACCGATTCTCAATTCATTTTGTTTTTACATCGCATGTACTTCTTAAGATATATTTCTGAATTTTACGGCTTTTATAAAGAATCGAAGTCAATTTGATTTTTGCTTTGATGTATAATTATTGCCAGTCACAAATATTTCACAAGGCAATTAAATCAAATAAGTTTAACGATGGACTAAAGTTTCAGCGTATATTCTAGTTCTATGAACTTTTAGGTTCTATGTGCCTTTGCCTTACAAAAGCACATATGGACCCCTTAGAAAGAGTGGTTTAACTGGGTATTCTAACAAACAAAGGGCATTACAACTTTCAAAAACCTGATATCAGTCATCGCGTATCGTCGTCAATTGGTCGGTGAGTTAAATAATTTCTACAGCCATCATACCCTTCACATGAACAAATCTTGGTATACGTGAATTTCTGTTGGTTGCACACACAGTTGTTATTGCAAGCTGTTTTCCTTGCCCGTATACGTACAAACAAGGTCTTGAAGGAAATCTACTGACATATGTCCCTCTAAGAAAGTCGAGAGCAAACCGTTTTTACACTCTCCCCACCCAGAGTCTTTGGAAAGTCTGATCGCTGGTGTAGCAATATGAGAGTTTATCCAAACTTGCGTTCGAAGCATTGCACATGAGATGTCCTGTAAAAACATGGTTTCACATCGGGGAATTTTCACAAGATTAGCATCTTATTTTGCGGCACACTTCGCCCTTAGATTGCTTAGATCGTCATGTAGATACCTGAACTTTCCATTCAGATCATACAATGAGGCGATAAATGCACTTCCAATGTTAAAGACGATTCCTGATCTCGTGGTTGAAAAATTCTAGTTTTACATTATGTATATTAACTAAAGTCTGAATAAAATGCAAAATCATATGTGAAAAGACGATAAAAATTATCACATTTCAATTTTTTCCCATCTTGAAATTTAAAAAAAATTCCAAATGTCTTTTTCTTTTCATTTTATAAAAAAAAACTGCACCGCATGAAATGTCTACGACCGGGCAAAAAAGTTAGCTTAAGGTATTGGCTATACAAAAAATCGTTTTTAGCCTGCAGGTATGCCTGTTCATTAAAGTCGTAAAAGAGGAAACTTTTTTTTATCTGTCACTCCACTATTTGCATTGACGTAAGAAATGACAAACTGCTTCTTTTTTATACGCGTAATAGTCTATAGTTGCAGACAAATTAGTTATTACTTCTTATCAAATTATTTACTTTCACAAGAGTTTTGTTGCTAAAATATCTTACCCCCAGTACAAGTATTTGAATCTTTGTAAATTATAATGATTTTAAAAAAAAATTCAAATACATATATATTTAAAGTGTAACTGAATTGAAATGTTGGATAAATTTAACCTTCAACTGCGAAAAACATTTCCAGATTGTACCAATCAACGAAAACCAAAAAAACCACAAAAGGTAAATCTTTCTTTAATATTTATATCTTGGTGCATTTTTTTTTCCAATATCAATAAACGTTATAGTTACTTTTATTTGTTTCGAATAACTATGATGACTAGGTGATGCAAGAGTATCAAAACTAATGTGACTTTCGGGATGCAGTTTTTATTGTGTTGGTTTTGTTTACTGAACATCTATTTGCTAATAGTCAATGCATATCAGAACACAGACAAATCAGCAATAATTTAAAGAATAGGTTTTTAAAAATGGACGACGTTGATGACTAGCTCTTGTCGATAAAACGACTGCACCTTCTTAAAAATTAATACAGTGACAATACATATTCTTCATATTTGAAAAAAAAAAATATATTAGAAAATTCTATCGGAGGAAATATATAGTGATGATCCACCTACTTTTGTCGTTCATTTCAAGTGGATATGAAAAGCTTCAGAAACATCAAATAAGTAAACGAGTTCTGACAAATTTTTTTTATTTCGATATCAAGCTAAAAACCGTCAACAAATTTTGGAATACACCTCTGGTGCTTTTAAATTTGTATCGTTATATTTACTTAAAAGTTAATATTAATTTAATACTGATTGTTTAAAAATGGTCAATTATACAAGATAAAAACCATTATGTTTCAAAACCAGTGAGCAAACAAAAACTACAATAATGTTATTGCAGTGTTTTATCGTGACTTTAATTTTATAACCTATTGATGCATTTTTCTCAATGACTTTGGTGACCTACATCACATATCAAACAACATGACACACCGTATAATGTTGTAATTTTAATTAGATATATGTTAATGATATTTGGAATTACAGCAAAAATCCCCCCCCCCCCCCCCCCCCGAAAAAAAGAACAATGAATCATTTTCTTGACAAACATCTAATTTCTTATATGTTTGTCAATTACAAAATCTTTGTCATAATTCATTTCTCCTTTACTCCTATGCATTTGCACTATGCAATAGGATTTACTGAAAAAGGAACAATAAACGGAAAAATACCAGATAGAGAAAAATAAAATAGAAAAAAAAACAACCTGTAAGTTGAAGAATACAATAATAAAGGACACCATCCAAACTTTGATGCCTTCGATATCGTTTAAGACAGCTGGTATGGTCCTCCTCGTTGACCTCAATATGATATTTTACGGTTTTCCAGAAAACACTAACAAATTCGTTATTTTTAGCGCAAGCAAGGATATAACTTTCAATCGGATATTGGAAGATAAGAAATACAAACTGACTATAGTCTCACACGACAACTATGACAGTTTTTATATTGAAAATCATATGAGTGTTATATCCTAAGTTTAAAAACCCTTATCAGTATTTAGATATTATTTACAGGAAAAGATTGTCAGACAATATCCTCTATGTAGGGATATTAATTATGATAGAGTTTATTGAAATAATAAAAGTCAGTTACTAAGCGGGAATAATCGTTTTATCGGTTGAATTAAGTACTGCAGTGAATTAAATTTCATACGTTACGCTTTCTGGTGTAAACTTTTGACATTCAAAAGTGCCTACAGAGTACATAAGCACCTATGTCATAAGGAAAACTCAAAACGTCAGAAAACAAGACAAAGCAAGGTCGAGACAATGCAATAGAAATAAATGTGTACATGTTACAGTGAATTTGTTTAATCAGTGATTATGTAGAATCCCTGATTTTTCAGTGATTATGTAGAATCACTAAACTCAATTTAGTGATTATATTTAATCCCTGAAAATGACCAGTGATTTTACATAATCACTGAAAATTTTGATAATTATTCTACAAATTCCTTAATATAGTTTCAGGGATTATCAGTTATCTGAAGATCCTTTGTTTGATAACAAAAATAAATATTTAATGATTATTCTACAATTCTTTAATATAGTTTCAGGGATTATCAATAATCTAAAGATTCTTTGTTTGATAAAAAATAAATATTGACAAATTATTACAATTTATTTGTTATTCCTTGAAAGATTTTAGTGAACAGTCTTTATTCCTGATCTTCTACTACATGTACTAGGTTAATCTTAAGTGAACAGTTTTTCAAGTGATATTTAATTCAATTGTTGAACCGCATTATTTCACAAACAATCAAGTATGGCACAGGCACAGATGTTGCTTGGGTTAGAGCATTTTTTTTGTAAATAGTAATACTGGTATGTGACTTCACTGTAACATATATACAGACATATATATATTAATTATAGTCAATTGTGTAAAGATGTTAATATCAGTGAAAATACACCTACTTCATGTAATTGCAGTAATTCCGAATATATTTATGGCCCCATTTCCCATGTTATAACAGGAGATCTTAACATCGTTCAAGACCGAGAGTTAAAATCATTCCTCAGTAAAGGACCTAAATATCGTCCCCCGTCAATTATTAATTGGAATGAGTGTCGTAATATCATCCACGACTCACTCCATACTTACTGTATGAAATGGATAAAACGGGAAAAAGCTGACAAAAAATCTTTGGACTCTTTTTTTAATTCAGTAATGAAGATAGTTGATATACGTATTCAACATTTTAAAGAACATTTTACTATAAACCCTTACAACAATAAACCTATTTCTCGTATCAAACATAAACTAAAAGAACTAGCCAATTGCAAGGAATTTGTTTTTGTCCCGGCAGATAAAGCTGCTAATAATATTATTATTGTTTGACGTAAATTTTACATTGAGGTTCTGAAAAAGGAAATCACCAATTCACCAACATTCCAACTGACTCCATTTTCAGAAAACGAAATCTGTAACAAACATAAACTTTTAGGCACCGCTTTACAAGCAGAGCCAAATACAATGAAAGTCCCAACTAAAGCTACACAAAACCCCTTACAAATATAGATTTATTTCGTCTTCAAGCCATTGTTCAACTACTAAATTGTCTATTCTTCTTACCAGCACACTTGGTACAATTAAAAACCTGATAATAAATTGTTCAAATAAGGCCTTCGAAAATAGTGGAATAAATTACTTTTGGAGTGTCAAGAACTCGTTGGAAGTACTTGATAAATTGCATGCTTATATTGGTGATTTTGAATCTGTTCAAAGTTTTGATTTTTCTACCCTGTATACCACATTGCCTCACATTCTCATTAAGAAAAAATTCACACACCTAATTAAATGGGCATTCAAAAAATCAGAATGTGAATATATATGTTCAAACTCTTTTAGGTCATTTTTTAGTAGCAATAAACAAAAAAACTATGTTAATTGGACATGCTTTGATACTATATATTCCCTTGAATTTTTACTAGATAACATTTTTGTTCGCTTTTGGGATTCCGTATATCGTCAGATTATCGGAATTCCAATGGGGACTAACTGTGCACCACTTATTGCGGACCTGTTTTTGTATTGTTATGAGTTACAATTTATGACAAAAATAAGCAAAGACCCATCGAAACAACATCTGATAAACAAATTTAATAATACTTTTAGATATTTGGATGATATTTTGGCTCTCAATAATGACGACTTCAGTATGTATATTAATGAAATTTATCCTGTTGAACTTACTTTAAATAAAGCTAATACTAACAATGACCACTGCCCTTTTCTCGATCTTGATATCTATATCACTAATGGAAAGCTGAATACTAAAATTTATGATAAAAGGGATAATTTTTCATTTCCTATCGTTAATTATCCGTTTTTAGATGGTGACGTTCCCTTGTCACCATCTTACGGTGTTTATATACCTCAACTTGTACGATTCGCTCGTGTATGTAACAATGTTTTAGATTTTAACGAGAGAAATTTATGTATTACTGAAAAATTATTACACCAGGGTTTTCGATATCACAAACTAGTCAAAACATTTACTAAATTTTATCATCGGTATAAAGACATTATTCGTAAATATAGCTCAACATGAAGACTTTTAATACGTTCAGGTATTTCACATCCAATTTTTTATGGTAGTATTCTTTATAAAGCACAAAGGTGTCAGTATTCACCTCAGAAACTTACAAAACCTTTGAATAGACTTATTAAGAAGGGATATATTTACGATACTGTTGTCAAGTCATTAAAGATTGCATATTTTGGCGTTAATATTGAGTCATTGATAAGGTCTTTGCATCGGAACTAAACACATTTATTCTAAAAACAGTTGTTGGCATGACACGGGTTATGTTCTTCTCATATATGTTATGATGGTATGATACTAAACCCCTAACGGGAAGGATTGTGCCTGATGTTCATATGATGAAATCATAATCTTTCAGTCGGTTTAGTTGAAGTCTGGAGCTGGCATGTCAGTTAATTGCTAGTAGTCTGTTGTTATTTATGTATTATTGTCATTTTGTTTATTTTCTTTGGTTACATCTTCTGACATCAGGCTCGGATTTCTCTTGAACTGAATTTTAATGTGCGTATTGTTATGCGTTTACTTTACTACATTGGTTAGAGGTATAGGGGGAGGGTTGAGATCTCACAAACATGTTTAACCCCGCCGCATTTTTGCGCCTGTCCCAAGTCAGGAGCCTCTGGCCTTTGTTAGTCTTGTATTATTTTAATTTTAGTTTCTTGTGTACAATTTGGAAATTAGTATGGCGTTCATTATCACTGGACTAGTATATATTTGTTTAGGGGCCAGCTGAAGGACGCCTCCGGGTGCGGGAATTTCTCGCTACATTAAAGACCTGTTGGTGATCCTCTGCTGTTGTTTTTTATTTGGGCGGGTTGTTGTCTCTTTGACACATTCCCCATTTCCATTCTCAATTTTATCAACACACTGAAAACTAACACTAAAACAATATAAATGTCCATAAAATTAAAATTATATGCTATCCATTGAAAGTTAGAGTATTTATAGTGGAATGATTGTGAAATTTTCATTCTTCATTATATGTTATCCACAATAGTTACCAAAGTTACCAGGATTTAAAACAAGAAGTATATGCTATCCACTTATGCCACTTTATAATTATGTCCTTTCTGAACAAATACACACCGTATATCGGGTGGTATTTGGGTTGCTTTTTGGCACTGTTTGAAAATAGTGACAGTTTTAGTTTCGTAGTGTTCTGTATAAGAGTTAATCGATCTTAAATAATGCATTTATACTGCGAGGTATAATTTGTTAACCGGAACGACGAAAACACGACAATTGATATAACTTTATATATAACTAATATAGGACAACGTTGTTGATTAACCAATATATCATTCCAATTTGTTTTCGAAATAATTGATATAACCAATAATTAACTAGTGTAATACCGATTCCAATAGTATATTTCACATGAAGTTTTCAGTAATAGTATGAAAACTCGGACGTGCTCATACAGAAAGATTTTGAGAGCAGAGTAAACTGTGTTCCTTAAAACAGCATGATCTTATCTGTTGAAAATACGAATATTAAAAATCTAAGTAACGTACTTAAATACAGTCAATGATCTGCGATGTCATGCGCATGTTTTAGTTTAAATGAAGAGTGAAATGTACGCAAGAAGAATTAGATACACCTAGATATTTACTGATATACAGATATACGGTATCGGAATTTACTAACTTGCATATTTATATATGTAAAACCGCATTAATGTTTTTATATTCCACATGATTTATTTTCTACCAATGTCGCAACATACCCTATAATTTGACAATATGGCAGTGAATTACAAATCGTTCCAAACATTTATACTGTTCAAAGGGATTTGGATGTAATTTCCACAATAGGGATTAGTGGGCCAAACAATAAATAATAGTGATAATAGGCCGACGATTAGAAAAGAGAAAATTGAATGTTTAAATTACTGAAATAAAGAATACATATACAAAAATTTAAAGAATAGAGAAAAAACAACCAATGTTTTCAACTTCAGCAATTCCTTCTAAGGACCACAACAGAACACTCACGAATTCGATTTGTATGGGACTTAACTAGTATTAATCGTTGTCCGATGCATGTAGATGATATGCTCCGGTTTGTCAAAAACAAATTGATTTTTTGTATTGAAAGATTTTGTAAACATATTCTTTTCAATCGGATATTACCCATATCATAATATAAATTAATTTTGACTATTCTGATAATTATGTCAGCTTTTGATAGTATCTTCAAGCGAAAATCTATATAATTGTAATCTACGAAGTTCTAGAATCCTTGTCCTTACTAAGGATGTGTTTACAGGAAAAGTTTGTCATACTATATCCTCTATGTACCGTTTCATCGTTTAAGTTAAGTACTGCATTTGATTAAATTGCAAACTTTGCGTTCTCTGCGAATGACAATAAAAAATGGATAACCTTGTGTAGTCTTTTGTCCTGATTGAGTGCTAGCAGAGTACAAAAGCGCGCGGCTATATCACAAGAAAAACTCAAAATGTCGGAACATCAGACATTGCAAGGTCGAGATTAATCAATCAAAATCGACAAACTTATATACAGACAAATTGAACACTATTACTAAAGACACTATGAAGTTCTATAAAACATGTAAAACATTTATGTAAAATTTTATTCTTTTGAAGTCAAAATATTGTATGGCATTGTAATTGTATGTCATTCCGAAAAATTGTTTACATACCGTATAGCGGATATTGTTTTGGTATCTATACTGTTTTCATTGGAGCGTTACTGATGATTCGTATGCCATTTTGCACATTAGCATATGTTAAATATTGTCTTATATTTTTCTTTAAGTATCCAGGTATGGGCCTTGGATAGAAAATTCCCTGCGGGTTCTCAACTTGTGAATAATATGCTAAAAATCTTGACAATGGTTTTTGAGTACCCTCTTTTTGATATTGCTTATAAATTCAAATATCATATTAATATATACCCTTCTCATGTTGTCTTAAGATCAGTCGGTTATATTTATTTTCAGTTCTAATATCGTCTTCTACATGTTGATTTCAACATCTTTTATTGTTTTCTAGAAGGTTATAGTCACTTGACTCAAATCTTATGATGACATATAAATTGTCATTCTGTTTTTCTTGTCGTTGGGTTGTTATTTTATTGAACCATCAACCATCTCTATAATTAAGAATCCCTAATTCAAATCGTGACAACAACCTGACCCCGACAGCAGCCACAATTGTCGATATGTTCCTAGCTATATAGATTCATTGCATGTACATCAACTATTATTACGCGTTTTCTCGTTCTATTTCAAACGTTAACTAGTTGCAGACGAATTGTTTTACCACTGTATTCATGAATTTCAGAGTATGTTCGACAAACAATTATCGCTCCGATTATAATTAATGATTGTTTTCTAAATGTATGTACAGGATCTAGTAAGTAAACACTTGCCATGTATTTGTTGAGTATCAAAAAGAACTATATGGTATGTATTTTTATGACATGAAGACAAGACGTTTAATTTAGCTATTAATTAAAGAATGGGAAATTTATTTTGGGCTTCACGTGTTCAAACCTGTGTTGTAATAAAACAATTATGACCATTTATTCCCTTAGCAGCGTCCTTGAAAAACAATCTACTGCATACAGATCTTATATCATGTAGTGATATAATGCTTGGTGTGTGCTTATCTGATGTTTACAGAAAAAGCCTATTAGACGTTTTTCTTTATGCAGGATGTGTTATGATACAATTTTATTTATATAATAAAAGCCATTTTTGAAAAAAACCAAAATTACAATTTTATTGTTAAAATTATATAAGCACTGTATATATTATGAGCGAGATTAGGTACTGCGTTGGATTAAATATATTTTTTTTTATTCTCAGAAACTAAAAATGTATAAAGATTTACAAACACAAAGTAACCCAGTATAGTTTTAATATCATGTTCACGAGACTGAATAATAGTACAAATCGAAATGTCATTTTTTTATAGAACATATCGAGATCTATTTTAAATACAATATTCATACAGCATCATGCTGACAACTTAATTTAAAGCTGTTGTATCCTCTATAATCATTCTGAGTGACATTGTATGCTTTTGAATAATACACATAAAAATGACAAGTTTTGCATGACTGCTAGTGATACACTTCTCAACCACAAACCAAATGACATAGAAGATAAGTGTATTCAATGCAGACCCATATATTATTATGTCAACCCCAGATATTTGTAAAGCCTAACAAATCATAATGAGGAATAGTATTTTTACTTAATTATTTAACCAAAAAAAAATGGGGGTAAAACATAATAAATGATATTTGATTAAACCATAGAAGCGTCTTAAGGTGGTACCTAACACCTGAACTAAAATTAATTTGGCTCGTTTAATTTTCTTAAAATTTTGACAGAGTAGTATATTCGACCCTTTGACAAAAATATAAAAAAATCAAAAAAATTGAACCAACCGTTAACGTTTAATCAGAAAAAATACACTGGTTATATAACAGTTTGACAAACACTCATTTTGATCATTGAGAAGCTTAATATTCCCTTAAGAACACAACGTCATTAAAACGTTCTGCTGATTTTACAGAGTCATCTCCCTGTAGTCTTAGGTACCACCTTAAGAATATCTGCATGTGTTTCTGTATTTCTGTATTCCATTTTTGTGGTCATTTTTCACTTCTTATATTTGTGCACCTCATTTTTCTCTATTTTCTTTATTTGGCGAAATTTTCTCCTTTCATTTTTAAAAACCCGTCCTGTATTTTTTGCATGTTTCTCATTCACGTTAACTATTAAGTCAGACATGTATGGCCTTCGGCTATGATTAAAAGCTTAATATAAAATAGTTACAGACAAACGATATTTTACACTTTAAAAATAGTTTACGTTCGGAAAAGCTTTTCAGTAATCGATCGAGCCTCCAGCTGCAATTTATCAAGTCCCTTTCAAATAATTAATGAAACAAACATGTATA
This sequence comes from Mytilus galloprovincialis, assembly GCF_965363235.1. NCBI lineage: Eukaryota > Metazoa > Mollusca > Bivalvia > Mytilida > Mytilidae > Mytilus > Mytilus galloprovincialis. The sequence goes on along the minus strand of NC_134846.1, from coordinate 41,548,942 downwards.
GGTTAATTTACGCTTACCTGAAACGTAAAAGAACTATTGAGATAACCCAATTTAAAATACAGAATAGTTGTTACTTAATGATTGTTTTGATAATTTGTTACAGTTCGTACACTTTGACAACAACAACGCTGTCGTTTTCAAATTTTACCAATGGGTTTAAGACAACAAATATAATTAAGATCGATTTTACTATACTAATCATATGTTTGATGCAATTCATTAAAACTATTAAATTATTAACCAACAACTATTTTTATTCTTTTAAAATATCAAACTGATGGTGTGCATGTAGTACAATAGGTATCATAATGATTTTAATTATAGACTGATTATCAAGTATAGTTACGTTTTAAAAACGCCATATGATTAAGTGCAATTATTTGAAACACATGTTATCCTTGTCATATCGTGACTTGACTGACCTTTTCATTTAAACTTATTGGTGCATTTCTCATCAAAAGATTACTATCGTGACATCAATGTATTTTCAATAAAAATATCAGACAACATGACATATTACATTACATAGAATCATTCGCTTTAAGCATTTACAGCCAATATTGTTTGTTTTAACAGAAAAAAAAAACAATGAATAAATTTCAGAAACAGACTATTTTTATGACAATGTTCTGATGAATCACATGTTTTTGATCCTTTCGTTTCTTTGCAAGAAAATAGCTTAATGGTCTTTATCGTTGTCCTTCAGATAATATCTTACTATAAACTGACTACGTGTCATCTAATAAAGCTGACGGCTTTAAATTGGAGCATCATGTTTTACAAATTCAATGGATATAATCTTCAGAATTCAGATATTTGGATGGGAAAATCCTTTATGCAGTGATAATAGTTATGATTAAGATTTATTTAAATAATAAAAGTCAGCAAAAAAACGAGACGTAAACGTTTTATCAGTTAAATCAAATGCTATAATTGATTAGGTTTCATACTTGAAGTTCTCTTAAAATGACCATGACCATTGGTTAACCCGATATATTCTATTGCAAATAAGAAATTTCATCAGTAAAGCGCCGATGGCACAAAGGAAAACTCGAAAGATAAAAAAAAAATAAAACCTAGACAGTGCGAAATCGAAACAACTAAATAAATTTATGTTCCGATATTTGTTTAATCCAGTGTGGTTCAAACAAATACAGTATCGAGACAAACACATTAGGATAAAAACATCATATCATGATTTACAAAGATATATCATGTTCAGGAAGGGTCTACGTTTTTGAAAACATACCAGTTGAGGAATGGTTAAATTTATAAAGTCGCTTCAAGATGTTGGCAGGAGAATTGCCATTTTATAAAATGCACAATTATTCAACCATATGTGTGAAAGATAAGCAAAGACTTACACGTGTTTGCCAATTGCCGTCTTTGCCCGTTAAAAAAATATCATTGTGCGTTTACCTGACGATGGATCGATATGACCAATTTCTCTCTACTAATAGAAACTGCATAAACAGTACATTAATGTGTAACCAAACACAATAGATTATACTGAAATAAGTTTTTTTTTATACAAAAAGGTTCAGAAGCATTAACATTAAATATAATATGTCTTATTATTAATAGTTAATATGAAAATGGTTTTTACACTATCCGTTTGAAAGGTACATTTCTAAAAATACAAAAGTCCTACTGACATTTTGACTTTTGTTAGAAATGATACAAATGTATAAAAATAAACTTCAATTTTATATGACTTACGGAAACTAATATAAATTATATATATTGAGTTATTAACTAAATAATAATTGCCCAATATGAATCTTTTATATATTAATATCTTGTCGTCATTGACGTCAGACGTATTGTTGATGGTTAGAAAATAAGAATATTGTATGAGCACATGACATATAAATGATATTTTATTACAAACAGAAACGGTAAGAAATCTACAAAATGCAAGACTAAATATAAATAATATGTTTTCCATCTGGGAATTCAGGTAGAAATACAATTCCATTTGAAATAAAATGTCAACCTTTTTTGAACTTACATTAAAACAATATATTAACCAAATTTCGAAATGAGGTATTTTTACAGTCGTAAAAACAGTCTTTGAAGAAACCAGACTTATAACATGTATGACTATGTACGCTACACGCGTGTTTCGTTTGCAGTAACATTCGAATCACAAAAGTCGAAGGACCAAATTTAGTTTGAAGATGAAAAAACCTAGGATTTCGATTTCAACAGTTTTAGATATTTTATGAATATATTCATTTTTAGTCAGAACATAATTTTTCGACTGCAAGATACAGAATACATGCAGTTATTTTTTCATCAAATATGTTAACCTTTTCTCCTCAGTGTGAAGCACACCAAAACATATTTTTTTTTCAAAAACAAAGATAGTTTCTAAAAACAAATACACAAACGTCAGGATCAGAAAACCTTCTGCAAATACGTTTTATGGCTCTGGTTAAATTTTAAACGAGACATTGAAACAGGAATATCTCAAAACAAAACTAAAACAAGTGACCGATATACAGACATACATACACATGTTTTTAAAATGAAAATGATAAACAGGATATATGATGTTATTGCCAATAAGCTAACCATCGACAAAACAAAGAATCAATGACTGGTCCCCATTTTTTACTTTAATAATCTGCAAAATACATTACATTTGAAGCGAAAAAAATGTTATTATTTAATTTGATATCACTTCAGAAGGAAACGAAACTTACACATCTAAGAACGAAAAACAAAATATAACAGGCAGTTAATAACTGCTTGATCACTATTTCCTGGCTTATGAGTCATGTGATTTGTTGAATTATACATGTTGTAGTTAGCCAAAAGCTGCAACAAAAACGACACACTAAAAGTACACGATATTCGATATGTTAAAGAATATTTAATAATGGCATATTATTATTAATGGGACATAACATGATTACTTTTCCGAAGAACAGTATGTCACTTAAATGCCACGGACCTGTATATGGCTAACTTCAATGTTGATGTCTTCATGTAAGCGTATTATCGATCTTACAATGTCGGATGTTTTCTGACATTTTCAGTCTTCCGTGTGACATAGTCGCTTCCGTACTCTTTAAGTACATTTTAATGACAAAAGTTTTCACCAGAATTTCTACATGTTCTAATGATTGTGGTCATCTTCTGAGAAGTCCAATTTAATCTATATCTAACTCAAACGATTAAACTATTTTTTTTCGCCTTTTATTTGAATTTTTTTCTTGAAATATATTTATCATAATTGATGTCCTTCATAGCTATATATATGGAGATAGAGGATGATGTCTGACTATTTCATGTAAACAGCACCAAAATACTGACAACGGATTTGTCACCTTGGAAGATTGGATCCATAGATTATATTTTTTTAAATTGAAGCCACTATTTAAAGCCTTCATAATTTTCTGATGAAACGCTGTCAGTTTATTATTGTATTTTGTAATATCTGATTGAAAAGGATATTACTAAAACTGCTTTCGCCAAGTTAAATAAATATTGTTAGTATTTTAGATAAACCGTGTTATTCTCTTTTCTTTATTGTTCTGATTTTTTTATTAAATTTTGTTTACATTGTGGCACATTATTTTCTATGTGGTTACCACGATTTAGACCTTTATGAATTGTAGAAATGAAAAGATTTACAAGCAAATTGTCAAAAAATATTGTATGTTGAGATATTAATTCATCATTTTATTCTAGTTTGTGTAAGACAGAACTTTTTGGCTTTAAACACTAACAGTGATTTAACAAAAACATATTTTGATATAATCACATTTCATTGTTATCCTTTCGTTTGATGCGTTTGAGCTTTTGATTTTGCCATTTGATCAGGGATTTTCCGCTTTGAATTTTCCTCGGTAATTTTGTTGTCTTCTTTTTTCCGTGGTGTGTCATGTTGTCTTATTTTCTTAATTTTAAGCATGAAAATAATCTTTTTTAATGGAATGTGTCAATAAGTTTATATAAAAGTTCAGGCTAGTCCAGCTATAAAGACGATACTATTTAGTACCACAACATATTTTGTGTGGTTATTTTCATAATGTTCTAAAACTAAGTGTTGACTTAACCAATGAGCAATTTGTGACTGAGAGCAAACGAAAATAAGCATGTATTGCTAAAATCTTAAATCGTCAATAGAAAAATAACGCAGATATGTAAAACTTAAATTTTTCCTTATAACACTACATCAAGTAAATTAAATAGCAGCGAAGTGCACTAGACAGGATAAAACGTGAAATAAAATATCCGCGAAAAAAAATTTGTTTACAGTACAGGGATGTGTTTAAAAATCTAACTAATATTGAGTTTAGCTGTACCAAATTTGAAAATAATAATACAGCAGAATACATATGGACAATTGAAATTTATCAAAGAAAAAAGAACAATAATAAAAGCAAAAGTAAGTTCATTATTTACAGCATTCATAAAATACAACATTTTCGTAAATTTAGAACCATGATTTTTATACGACCGCAAAAATTAAAAAAATTTTGGTCGTATATTGGTATCACGTTGGCGTCGTCGTCGTCGGCGTCGTTGTCGTCGGCGTCCGAGGACTTTCGGTTTTCGCACTATAACTTTAGTATAAGTCAATAGAAATCTATGAAATTTAAACACAAGGTTTATGACCATAAAAGGAAGGTTGAGATTGATTTTAGAAGTTTTGGTCCCAACAGTTTGGGAATTAGGGGCCAACAAGGGCCCAAATAAGCATGTTCTTGGTTTTCGCACTATAACTTTAGTTTAAGTTAATAGAAATCTATGAAATTTAAACACAAGGTTTATGACAATAAAAGGAAGGTTGGGATTGATTTTGGGAGTTTTGGTCCCAACAGTTTAGGAATAAGGGGCCCAAAGGGTCCAAAATTAAACTTTGTTTGAATTCATCAAAAAATTGAATAATTGGGGTTCTTTGATATGGCGAATCCAACTGTGTATGTAGATTCTTAATTTTTGGTCCCATTTTCAAATTGGTCTACATTAAGGTCCAAAGGGTCCAAAATTAAACTTTGTTTGATTCCAACAAAAATTGAATTCTTGGGGTTTTTTGATTTATTAGTTGAATGCAAAAGATGTATATTGTACGGAGCAGATTCATTTTACTTTTTACTAGTGTGACTTCGATAGGGAGTTGTTTCATTTGTACTCATACCACACATTCTTATATCTTTGATTGCGTTTTAATATTGCATGCACTTTAAAAAACAAAGTACACATAAAGACTTGAGATAGATTGTAATTTTGTTCCATTTATATACAATAAAAATGTGTAGGAATGTTTAATAGTGCAAATTTAATAAACGAATGCTTTATTTCTAAAATAAACTACCGGCAGATCCTAATAATATAAACAAAAGGTTGAAAAACATATCATAAATCTAATAGTCTGGCAATTAGATGCCGAAATTAAATTGTATGAGGTTAAATCCATCCAAATAATGTTAAATAATACATTGTTATAGCAAAATATATTCACTATGACAATTTCTAGCAAACAGGAGTTTTTTGTTTTGTATTAAAATAAAAGTGTAACAGTTATACCGCCATTTTTGAAAATAATCACGCATAATTATGCTAAAGGAACTAATCAGCAAAAGTTGTTAATCTAAAGTAATATAACATTTATAAATAGCAATTGTTTAATAAGGTCAATATTTTCTAGTCTGATGCTTATATATGTGGGTGTCTATTTCCACTTCATGAATATTGCACTTAAAGATAGCACTGCTGCAATTGTAAAATGTAATTTCCAGTTTGATAACAAGTTTAAATGTGCACCTGACCCTGAAAAAACAACCTTTCATCAAGGTTCACTTTTACTTGAGAAAAAAAAAGCATTACCTTATTAGAATTAGTAATTTTCTACCCCCATTACCTTTGCATAAACAGTTTAAATATCCAGTTAGATTCCCACAACAGTGTAAGCGGAACTTATGATGTTCAAATATTAAAGTTACCAGTATATTACACGTAAATTATAATGTTTCATAGATCCTTCCATGCGCTAAGTAAATGTCATGTTGTAGTTTTTCATCTGGTTATGATTTTTGTGAATTAATAAAATGTTAAGAGTAACAGGAACGCTTATCAAAATGTAAGAAACGTTGCGTAAAAACATAGCTTATTTTAATATTACTAAAATGGACGGTCGACAGAAGCATTCGTAACTGAAACCCTTTTATATTTATAATGATAAAGAACAGCACCAGTATTGTTTTACATTTAAAATACGTATTTTAAATTAGTCCATAATATTATTGCTTTTTTGTCATCTGTTGAGCATCGGTTGGCGAGTGGCCTGAGTAGTTCATCTATAGTTATCACTTATCTTTATTGACTAGAATTACCAGATTTCAGGCCGGAGCTAGATGGCTATATTTCTCTTTTTCCCACCATAATGATTTACAAACTGACCGCCACGACGAGGCCAGAAGTTATGAAAGTGGCGCTGGACAGAATACCACAAGCAAATTAAACAAGTAACCATGTTTACCTACAAAGTATGCAAATACATTCTTTCAGAAATAAAACAAATATGAATATAATTGAAATTAAATTATATAATTTTTTTTCCATTGTTTTCGCTTTTCTTTCATTTATTCCTTCACTCCATCTTTAAATATATAATACAAAATGATTAATAATAGTAGTTTATAGATCTGTCTCAATGCCTTAAAGGATTCACTTTCACCCGGAGCACAAATCTAAACACTTAAAACTTTGGAATAAGAAACGCGAATAAGAAACGCGTAAAAATTGGAGTTATATGAATAAATAGTACCAACAATATTAAAAAAGCGTTACCAAATATAGGTTTACTTTACTTTCATCGTGATTTCATATCTTATCAACAAGGAATTTAAAAAAAGTATGTAGTAATTATATGGGTGCTTAATTTTGTACAGCGTAGGTGGAATAATTTTCCTCATCTGAATATAATGGCAATAATGGGAATAAAATATAAATAAAAAGATAACTTCGAACTAATAATTAATTTCAAAACAAAGAAGATTATAATAATAACATTGAACTTTAAGTAAATACCCAGACAGTGTAAGTAATTATTTGTTTTCAATTAGCGTCATACTTGTTTGAACAGACTTATTGAATCATTCTTTTTACATGTTTTACCTGTAAAATAAAACCAGTTATATATTTGTTTTACCTAACTGGGCGTTAACTTTGAAGAATGTTAACAGTCTATAGAAGAAGCGTATCGATAAAAACTTTTCTTATATCACATAGCAATATTATCTAATATCAATTGTAAATATGCAAACATTCCATGCGGAAAATGTTGTTTTCGGCAACGAAAAATTAAGAAAATACTAACTTTAAAACTTATTGTTCAAATATAAACAACAATTGAGTCTAAATATACATTCATAAGTTAGTTAGAAGCTAAAGTTTATGTCCGTGTAAAATTTGAAGTGCTGTGTTTTTCTTATATACATAAATGAACAAATGCTATTAGTTCTTATATCAATGCGATACTTTTAAAATACCATTGAGGAATATTCAAAACAGAAAGTCCCTTATCAAATGGTAAAATCAAATGATAAAACACACCAAACGAATGGATAACAACTGTGATATGTCTGACTCGGTACTGGCATTTTCAAATTTTGAAAATGGAGGATTGAACTTGGTTTTATAGCGCTTAACCTCTCACGTGTATGACAGTCTCGTCACATTCTGTCATATTTACAACGATGCGTGAACAAAATAGACATAATAGGTAAAACTGTCAAAATATGGGCACAGCAGTCTAATATTAATACGAATAAGTACTAATATTGATATAATAAAAACACCGCTATGATATTTTAAAAGTATCGCATTGATATATAAAGAACTAATAGCATTTGTTTATTTATGTAAATAAGAAAAACACAGAACTTCAAATTTTACACGATGAATACAATAGGACAGCAAGAAACAACCAATGCAATGCACATGCAAAATATTTAATAAATTTGGCCAAACAATTCTACAGGAAAACTCCAAGCGATTGTATAGGAAGGCTCCGAGTGATATTACAGTAAACTTGTAAGCGATTGAACAGTCAATAAAAATATCCGACATGGAGAAAATGAATATATTTGGATTTCTACTGGGACAATGGCTTTAAAACTTTCAGACAGGTAAGACTATATATCAGAAAAGGTACATGTGAAAATTCAGGTAGCAAACATTGATTTTTCGATGTTTATTTGACATTTTTGATCGCTGTTGTGTGACAATTTGGTCGTTTTACACGGAGCTCCACCGTTCTAAGGAAAACGTTTGGATGCATATATCTTTCTTATTATTTTATTGGTTCATATTTACATAAAAAATGTTTTTTGCTCTCAAAACCTGAAGCAGAAACGTTATATAGGAACTTGTTATTTTGCAAATGTCGGAGGCCCGCTTGACAGTCTCCCGAATGACCAAATTATTTAAAAAACCGTACAGTTCCGTTCCCACACTGTGAAAAGGGTCAAGCAACATTTTCGAAATGATAAGTTCATGCAAGCGTTAATTTTGTTACAGTTACGAAATTTGAGTGATATTGATCATAAAACATTTAACCGGTCATGATTTAAGTTTGTGAATTATGTTTGCAGATTTTTTGACATGCATTGTGACGTGTCATCGTATTCATTTTATATTAGAAAACTATAGCAGTTATATTAGAAAATTATCGCATTCATAAATGTTTGATAAAAAAATCATCGCTATGATATAAGACAAATATCGCATTGATGTAATAAAATATAGCAGTTTCTTTGACTTATATGTGATTTTGGCTTAGCAAACAATTGAATTCATCTCAATTGCATTCCACTGAATTTGCCACATGATATTTATAGAATGTGTACATCTACAAATGATACATCGTGCATTTATGTTTTGTTTATTCAACAATTCAATTTTCTCGTTTAAATACATAAAATAATTCATGGAAATCATACACCAGACGTATGTCGTGTTAAATGTCACCCTGTTTCAAGAAAATAGTCATTACTTTATGCGGAGAAATCTGCCTTTATTCGTACAAAATTTTAATGCTAACATTCGTCTGAAATTTCCCACAATGCAACTCGTTGATATAAGACAATATAGCTCGTTGATATAAGAAAAGTTTTTATCGAATCGCTTCTTCCATAGACTGGTTAGGTAAAATAGTGAACACGAAGCCTTTTGTAGTACAATGGTTTTATTATACATTTGTAAAGACAGGAACAACTTCGTTGGTCGTTTTCATTTTGAATGTTTGTATGTATTTACAAAAGTTTGAAACAGTTTACGTGTCCAAAAAATAATTAAGCTATTCCATGATTACAGTGTTACTATTGGCAAATCATAAATATGTATTCATAATAGTATTCTAAATCTCAGTTGATATCGGAATCGACGGAATTGATGTTGATCATTGTTTAGTGTTGTTCGGTTTTCTAGCATTTTGTGAATGTAATTAGGTCTTTCCACTTTTCTGTGGAAAGACCTATTGTTTTTCTTCTGATTATTTTTTTGTCTTCCGCCTAATTTTGTTCTTGCGATAAAAATTTGTTTCGCAATATGTCGCTTAGATATTTGGTAGGTGATATTGAACAGTTTATGCGCTTTTGAAATTTACCCTGTGTAACCGAAGACTTTTCATTGTAGGAGTTATCTCCCCAAACACTGTTTTCCTTGTGTTCACTACTGCTTCGCAACCGTAAAAGATTACGACAAATTTATTTTATAAAATTGCTCGTTATATCCTTCGCATGATTTGTCCAATTTTGACCGAAACAATATGAACGCTCCATATGAGAGTTATTTCCCCTTAAGCATTTCATATAAGTGATATGCATTTCTATCTTGTAAACCATAAGTGATAGAGACCTAGAACCTTTTGATTTGAGGTCCTTGGTCCAAAAAAATGAAAATTAGGTCAAGGTCAAAGATCAAGGTCATATTCTTATTTTTGAATTTGGCTTATTTCACTTATTCCCAAAAACCGTATAAGATATCAAAAAATTATTTTTACTAAATTGTTAGTTGTGTCATGTCGTAACACGTAAATTTTGATTGCAAGGGTACGTTGAACGTAAAATGGAGTTTTCTCCCCTTTTGTATTTAAAAATAAGCGTATGACGATATTACTCAATAACCAAATATAATTAAGACCTATGGTCTTTTGATTTGAGGTCCTTGGTTTATGACCTTGAAATTGATCTCAAGGTCATAGCTTAATTTGACGTTCTAGATTTTGACCTTTGCTTTTACCTCATATGTATACCTGATAAAGCCGTGAGACTTTTAGCAAAAGGTATCAAACCATTTAACCTTGAAAAAAACACCGGAAGTGACCTTCTGTAAACCGGAAGTAGCTATTTTTTGTATATATAAAAGTATATAGAACCAGATATTTTTGGAATCAGTGTCAAGTAGATATTCAATTATTATCGGAAGTAACATTTTTTCAAACCGGAAGTAACAAATGATCTCCCTTATTTAAAAAATATTGTATAGAAACCATATATTTTTGGAATCAGCGTACAATAAGCTATCATTTGACGGTTGAAATGACATTTTAAACTTAATTTTACAACTTTCATATTAAAATACATTGTTTTTGGTGGAAAGACCTTCAATTGTTCTCTGAACAATTGGTTTTTAATTTCTCTTTTCTTTTCTTTCAAAACCATTTTACCAACGTATAAAACAAATTACACTCACTGACGAGCTTTCTCAATTTGCGACAGTAACGTTTCAGGTGGCAAATAAAAGTCATATTGTTTTTATAAAAAAAATCCTAAATTTTGATTTCGATTATTAAAATATCAAGATTCATAAAATAAATTAAAGAATAGAAAACAAGTCCACAAAATTCAGATAACTCATTTAGACTTGTGGTAGACGACAGAAATATTGATATTAGTAAAATAATACTAAATGATACCATATCAGAACTGCTTGAAGTCATATTTGTACTTTATGTACTAATAATTTGCTGATATAAGAAGTCATATCGACTTATGCAAACATTGATGTCCTCTTATATCAAATGTTATATATTATGTTATATAAGAATGCATAGTTCCAGACACAAAAAGAGATCCCTAAAGAAAAGAAAGTCTGTATTGTAGACGTTAGTATTGAATTCAAAGAACAAACGATACTTTGTTAACAATGACAATATCATTGAATAACATAAAATCAAAGTATATTGTCTGATAATATAATACTCGTTCCAGTTAGTTTTAGAAACAGGAAGAGCATGAAAGATGACGAATATCATTTGATTTATTTCTATCCTACGACATTGTATAACGGTTTTGGTTTAATTTATGGACATTGAGATGAAAATAGTTTTGTTTAAATTTTGGACATGACACGTGAGCAATTGTCTTAAAGTAAGAACATAATGTGAGAGTGTTTCCCGCCGTCTGATCTCAGAATTGAAGAACCTTTTGTTTCTAGAATCTTGATTTGTTGCCCCTTTTACAGCAACCCTAGCTGGCCTATAGACTAACTCCGTTAAAATCTAAATATTGACCCGCATATTTTCTGTCATTATGCAATTATGTTGTTTTATATATTCTATGGTATGATACATGGCCCCTAACGGTAGGGATTGTATTTTGGTATTCACATAATAAAGATATAATATTTCAATCATTTTAATTGAGATCTGAAGCTGGCATATCAGTAACTACTAGTTGTCCTTTGTTAATTTATGTATCACTGTCATTTAGTTTAGTTTATTTTGTTACCTATAGTGACATCGGACTAGGGTTCCCTTTGCACTGAGTTTTACTGTGCGTATAGCTGTGTATTTGTTTTTCTACATTGGGTAGAGGTATAGGAGAAGGTAAGTATCTTGAATAGACATGTTTAACCCCGCCGAAATTATGCACCTGTCCAAAGCCAGGAGCCTCTGACCTTTTTTAAGGCTTGTATGATTTTTCATTTTAGTTTATTTTTGATATATTTCGGAATTTAGTATGATGACATCCATTATCACTGAACTAGTACATATTTTTGTTTAGGGGTCAGCTGAAGCGCGCCTCTGGGTGAAAAATGTTCTCGCTGTATTGAAGACCCATTGGTAGCTTTCGTCTACATTATGATCTTTGATTTGGTTGTTGTCTCTTTGACAAATTTCCCATTTCCCTTCACGTTACCTCATGGTATTTTTTCTTTATAGCAAGACCATTGTTCTCTACTCAGTGTTTCTTTTTAACCTTTTTTCCGAGTTAAAATATAATTGATATTACCGGATCAAATATAGATATTGTTTTCGACCTATACAGCTACAATTAACATTTCAATGTGTTGAATTTGATAAGTAGTCGTTTTCCTCATTTTCTAACAACTGTATTGGCTGATTGCACAACGAACATCAACATCAACTGTTACGGAATCAGCTGCTATGTGTTTTTTTTTATTATAACCAATGTCTTATATACATCTACGTAAGTAAGATACGATATCCGCAAGCAATATGAAAGTTTTTTTTGTACACGTGTGTATGAAACTGATTAAAGACTGCGCCATTTGTAGAATGATAAAAACTCTAAATCAATAAGCAGTTAATTATTATCTAAATATATCACTTGGGAATCAGTTAGAACATGTCTTGAGTACATCTTTAATTCTATTTATCCTATTTCGGTTTCTGTAAAAAAAAAAGAAAGACAAGGTTAACAAGTTTAAACGCATTGTTTGAGTAAATTGATTGTATCAGTTGACAGTTGTCTACATAAAAGAAGCTGTTGTTTGGAATCAGACACACTCATGGAGAATTAATCAAATAAATGGTGTCATACTGACATGTCTTCATGAAAGCAAATGTTTATCTAGATTACGTTTTTTATATAAACTTTGATGCAGATTAATAACTGAACTGACATAAATGTATAGAGAATATGAAAAAAGAAAAGGAACAATGTTCATAAAAATTCAAAATCGGTAGTTATAATTAGCAGTGACAGAAATAAAATTGAGTAGAAAAGAACCAATTACACCACATGAATTTTATCAAACTGCCATGTACATGAGAGATTTAGCTAGCTTTAAAACCATGTTTAATACTTATTTAGTTTTACACAAGAAAATGCCTGAATCAAGTAAAAAAAATATGACAGTTGTTACCACTCGTTTGATGCTTTTGGGCTTTTCGATTTGAGAAAGGAGTTTCCATAATCAAATTTCCACGGAGTTCTGTGTTGACATCAATTCTCATTGATATGGTCATAATCATAAATTGACTGTTAACAAAACTTTACAATTTTGAAATATCAAGGCTTTTCTACATCAGTTATATACTACCTTAAATGTTTTTGGCAACACTGTTAAGAATTTGTATTCTCAATGCTCTTCAAATTCGTACTTTGTTTGATTTGAGCGTCACTGATGAGTCTTTTGTAATCAAAACTTGCTGCATCTGGCGCTAATACAATACATATATCATCATGAGTTTATTGTTATTTTACTTATTAGAGATTCTGACTAAAGAAAGACAAGCACATATTGCAGGGTGTTCTACCCCTGAAAAAGAATCCCTTAGCTGTATTTTGAATTTTGCGTCTTCAATGCTCTTTACACACTATGACATATACCAGATATATAACAAAAAAGCAAACTGTATTTTCAACCCTTAAAAAGTAGAAGTACGGATATGCATCATACAAGGACCAATTAACACAATGTCATTGACTGAGAATTGTTCGCACCATATATAGAAATTGTAAAATCAAATCTAACAAGTATAAAACAAATCTATCATTTAAACAACTTATTTAACAATGTTTAACATAACATTTGAAAAAAGGCAATAATCGTTATGTTTTATTCAATGAAATTAAAACCTTCGCAATGCAATGTAAAACAAATGAGTACAAAGCGAGTAAAATAAAAAAAAGAAGATATTTATTCAAGATATTTGTGATAAAGTTTTAATACCCGACTATATATTTGTAAAACACGTATATATATAATGATAACAAAACTAAGTCTTTATAAATGTAAAGTATCCGAGGTCTTATAGAAACTAACCATGACCAGGAACGTTCGAAGTCAAATATATGAAAGTGAAGGATGAAAATAAAGGAAAAGAAACAATAAATAATTCGATCAAAGACGACGTAAAACACCAACCTAAGATCAATGTTTTCTGAACTTTCTTTAAGGTTAAACATTTTTTTAAACTGAAAAATTAAAAAAAGTTTGTTATAAATCCTGTCAGTGAAGTGACAAACCGACCTCTAGCTAAAATTGTCATTTGTAATATAAAAAAAACTAAACGTTTTGCTGTGTTTGATGCACACGCTGCATTCAAAAAAACTCCCATAAAAAATATTGGCCGTGAATTTAGTAATTTTAAGGATGCTATCTTTATAATAAAAAAAAATAGAAGAAAACACGTAAAACGAAATAAACGACAACCCGTAAGACACCACATTCGATAAGTAGAAAGAATTCCTGCACAATCCAGGGTGAACTCATTTGCTCTGGGAGCAGTAAAGCAGATTCCGACCCCCTTATTGCATTTGTTAACTATTTTTAAATTGATTTGTACATTATTTAACAAGGATATGCACAGTTGTAAACGATAGTTCGTGAAACACTTATACCGAGGGGTTTTGTGCAAATTATTGTCCTTCCAACATGCCATTATATCCAAATTTAAATATATAAAAGCAAACAGACACTTTATAAAAAACAATCGATCAAATGTCAGATTTTGGTATAAATCGAATTCAAACTTAATTACTGAAAACTTAACTTCTAAATCATAAGCAGCACATTAAAGCTACCCGATAAACTGATTATATATATATAGATTTCTCATTTCATCATGATACATGGAGCTTAACTTAATTAAGTTGATTATATGTTTATCATTAACGCTGTTTTGAATATCCCACAAGAGAATACAGTCTCTGTTTGTATTTCTAATTACTCGATTACTGACAAAGCTAGGCGAATTTGAGAGAAATGATGTTTGTATTCATTGAAATTTACGATAGTTCCTAGAAATAGTACAAGATTAAGAGATGCCTTATTAATTTAGGAAATGATACTATTATAGTAATAATCGTGCAAAAAAATAGATAAATGCATTCTCACTGATGTAAAGTCAATGCTTCGTTTACATGAGCAACACGACGGGTGCCACATGGGGAGCAGAATCTGCATACCCTTATTGAGCACCTGAGATCACCCCTAGTGTTTTGGTGGGGCTCGTGTTGCTTATTCTTTAGTTTTCTATGTTGTGTCATGTGTACTATTGTTTGTCTGTTTGTCTTTTTCATTTGTAGCCATGACGTTGTCAGTTTATTTTCGAATTATGAGTTAGACTGTCCCTCTGGTATTTTTCGTCCCTCCTTTGCGTCCCTCCTTTGCAAGGATTTAGCAGTGCTACGTGTTTGTCGAAGCATACAATTTCAAACATCAAATTGTGTTGAAGATACGTAACATTACGGCAAATAACGAGATCCAGAAAAGATTTTCAAGAATATTTATAAAAGAGCGTTATCAGAAATATGAGACAGGAGTTTAGACATTTCATCGGCTTAATATATTGTTTTTAGATACACACCCAGTAGCAAGTTTTACACTAATAAGCAGAATAAGAAAAAAAGTACAAATACCGTTTATTCATAAAAGTTATTCTTATCTGTAAAAGAGGGGCGATAGATACCTAAAGGATAGTCAAACTCATAGATAGAAAATAAACTGACAACGCCATATCTAAAAAATAAAAAGACAAACAGACAAATAGAAGTACACAAGACACAACATAGAAAACTATAGACTAAGCAAAAAGAATCATACCAAACACCGGGGGGTCATCTCAGGTGCTCCGGAAGTGTAAGCAGATCCTGATCCACATGTAACATTCGACATGTTACTCCTGTTATTACAAATTAGGTAAA
This sequence comes from Mytilus galloprovincialis, assembly GCF_965363235.1. Classification (NCBI taxonomy): domain Eukaryota; kingdom Metazoa; phylum Mollusca; class Bivalvia; order Mytilida; family Mytilidae; genus Mytilus; species Mytilus galloprovincialis. The sequence continues at coordinate 41,533,028 of NC_134846.1, read as the reverse complement.
TAGTCTTATTCGGCAGGTCAAATTCGTGAAAGTGAAGGGTATTGTAGTTACGACCTAAGGAAAAATCCGATTTCATCGATGAAACTGTAATTCCATATCAGTCAACTAAGTCGTGATGGCGTCTATTCAATTTACGAACTTGGATCATTTGGAAAAAAGCCCATGCTTCGTTTACAAGGATCTTGCAATGCTACATGTTATTCGAAGTATAAAATTTCAAACATTGAATTGTTTTGAAGGTACGCATCATTACGTTTAATAGCACGGATACAGAAAACAAGAACTATCTTTAAAAAAGATATCCGACGTATTTAGATTTGAGTATATGTTCAAAACTATCATTTCGATAACCTTCAGAAGCATAAAGATACCATTTAAATAACGTTTTCTCTGCTTGTGTTCAGTATTCTTGGTCCTCGTATCTTTCTGTTTACATTCACCAAAACCCCGCGGAAATCTCACATGCGTAGGTGCGTTCTAAAAGTCATGTACGTTCGTCTACATTAAAAATTATGTAATTGTCCCGAATAAACAGCTGTCACGGATGCAAAGAGCTATTGGAGAAACAATTATTTTAATAAAAATATAAATCTTTGTAAGATCTAGTCAAATATTTATAGTTTTGCACTTGCTTTCCATCATGATATAATTAACGAGACGTTTTTTCAAACACAACCAAATCACCAATCATGACAGCATTTTGTCCAATCACAGAAAGGATTTTCGAGCATGCTTATTCTGTTGCCATAGTTAAGCGTCCTTAAGTTCAAAGGGCACAAACCGAAACTATACCGACTACGTCGGAAAAATATCAAGAATATTTATTAAAGAGCGTAGTCGTAAACACCATAAAATACGAGACAGAAGCCAAGACATTTGATCGGCTTAATGTATTGGGTTTAGATACACACCCAGTGGCAAGTATTATTTCAATATGCAGAATAAGAAAAAAAAGTACAAATATCGTTTATTCATAAAAGTTATTCTGATCTGTAAGCTGCACAGTTTGTTAATCAGAATCAATGGTTTGATATTTAAACTTACTGTGGAAATGAGGTTATTCACGGACTCTTTAAAAAAGATATTTTGAACTTAAATTACGTTAAGAAAGCTACTCCTATGGCACATGAAGGCAAAAGCATATATATTGTTAAACAAAAGGGACGCTACTCTACCTTGAATCATATTATGATAAAACAAATTGATGGAATAAGCCAAAACGACTATCCAAATTTGTATTAAAAGATAAAGCTGCATACTAAAACTTAAGTAGATATCCGTATTTCTAAATGTGGAATGATACAGCTATATTAAATCAGGTTTTTATTTAAAGCTAATTGTTACCACGTTGAATGAGCAAAAATATTAAGGAGCAGAAGACTAACATATTGAAAACGACAAATTCGACGATCATAACACCGTCTCATAAATGGCGGATCCAGGATGGGACTTAGAGGGCAAACGCCCAAATTTGATATCCCAAAAGTGTCCAAATAAAAACAACAGTAGTATACCGCTTTTCAAGTCATAAATCGATTGAGAAAAAGTAAATTCGGGTTACAAACTAAAACCGACGGAAACTCATCAACTACAATAGGAAAACAACGAAACAACATAACACTGAAGTGCAACAAAAAATAAACGAAAATGCAACATACATAAAAACGAACTATTAGATAACAACTTTTTTCTGACTTGGTACAGGACATTTTAAGAAAACAAATGGTGAGTTGAACCTGGTTTTGTGGCAAACCAAACCTCATGCTTTATCTAGAAAAACGTCAACCCTGCACCTATCCCTTAAATTATCATATGATAATACAGAGCCAAAATAGAAATTAAATAAACAATCTTTTTTGATAATACGCAAAGAAATATCTTACCCTGACAAAGAATACCTTGATTCTAAAGTGTTCTGCTTTCATGACTCTAAACGTCGTCAAAGTGATAATTGTTTCCCAATTATTAAGACATGTTTAATAAAATATCTATTAAAACAGAAGACAACATCATGGCTAATAACTTCTTTGATGTGTTTATAAGAAGATCGATTTTGAAATCACTTTGTTAGTTTATCTCAAATTAGCACTAAGATAATATTCATTTGATATCCTAATAATTTTACGTGAAATTGCATAAATAATCAAGACGTATAATCACACTATTAAATGAGGTTGTCTTTTTCTGTCAAGGCGTACAGAAGACGACCAAGATAACAGAGAATCACATTGATTGGTTGCTTTGAATAGAGTTCTAGGAGTGGGTTATAATATTACAGTTTTATTGATAAAGATGTGACATCGTCAAAGCTGTAGTTTAAATGATAAGAAATAAACATTACAATGTTGACAACTTTTATATACTTCAATTAACGAATATTTATAACAATAATTCTAGTTTGGCAAGACATTGCCTTATATTGATTTGACTTTAGATCCGACAGAAATAACAATGCAAAATCATACAGAATTATTCTCAAACTTTGTTACCAACACAACTTCAAGGAGTTTTATAATGGCTTTAAACGAGTCTAATTTGACATTTGGCAATGATTATTACGAACCTAAAGAATGGCCATTGATAAAACATGAAGAATTTACAATTGTATTGTTATGTTTTGTGTATGGATTAATATTTGTCACAGCCTTAATTGGTAATTGCTTAGTAATTTGTGTAGTATGTAAAAATCCGGGAATGAGGAACGTTACTAACGTCTTTATAGTGAACTTGGCTGTGGCTGATATATTGGTTACCTTATTCTGTACTCCGTTAACATTGATGGACAACATTTACACTGGTAAGTTATCTTGTTGGTATCTGTAATCTACCACTCAATTTTGCAAATAAATGTTTATATGTATTAGAATAATGAATAAGACGGATAGCAGTTTGAAAAAATATACTAGCTTAATTTTTAATACATTTGAAATGTTGAAGGTTTCAAAACCTTTGGTTTTTTCTTTAAGGAATGACTGTAATATTTTTTCTGTCTATGAAGAAATAACAGAAAAAATTTGGTGCACACTGAAAAACGCGCGTAGCGGGTTATTTAACAGTGTGCACCACATTTGTTATGTTATTTTAAATAGACAGAAAAAATATTACAGTCATTTCTTATAATTTAATTCTAAATTCCATTTTAAACCGTAGAAAACCATGAAAAAACGTTGATGACGTCACGGTCACATGACTAAATAATGTCTATGGGCTGATAACAAAATAACGTCAGCCAATCAGAAGACGCGTTACATCCAAAATTATATTATTTTAAAATGTTCTTGTGTATGCATTATTGTACTTTTTATAAAACATATAAGTAGTTTAAGAATTTCTCCCACTTGCATTAACAGTGTACTACTTTTGAATATACACATCGAAAAACCGTCAACCCACAACAACCATTTTTTGGCATATCATAAATATATTTCCGAAATCATAGATTTCAAGTCTTAATACAAAATGAATATCTAGTTATAACGAGTTATATAAATAAAGGCAACAGTAGTATACCGCTGTTCTAAACTCATAAATCCATGGACAAAAAACAAAATCGGGGTAACAAACTAAAACCGAGGGAAACGCATTAAATATAAGAGAAGAACAACGACATAACACTAAAATGTAACACACATAGACAAAACCCACGAGAATAACAAATATAACATATATATATATAACATCAAAACCAAATACATGAATTTGGGATAGACAAGTACCGTGACACGTCTTATCGCAATGTGAATTTACACTCAAAAATAAGAGAAAACAAACGACACAACGTTATAATGTAATACACACAGAAACGAACTATAATATAACAATGGCCATATTCCTGACTTGGCACAGGGCATTTTTAAAGGAAAAAATGGTGGGTTGAACCTGGTTTTGTGGCATGCCAAACCTAGCACTTTTATGGCCATGTGAAATATAACATCAAAATGACAACACAGGACTACAATATAAATAAATTGGAGAACACAATTGACAAAGAATCACACGAACAACAGCCAACAAAATAATTCGTTATCCGTAATTTAATTCGTGATAATTCCTATGAATATCGTTGCTTACATTATCACATCAACCGTAGTATAGGAATACACATTTTGAAATCTAATTTAAATCTGTCATTTGAATTGCGTAGTCAATTTCATGTCAAATAAATGTACCTAGTTATCAAAGGTATCAGGATTATAATTTAGTACGCCAGACGCACGTTTCGTCTACATAAGACTCATCAGAGACGCTCAAATCAAAATATTTTTAAAGCCAAACAAGTACAAAGTTGAAGAGCATTGAGGATCAAAAATCCAAAAAGTTGTGCCAAATACGGCTAAGGTAATATATGCCTGGGATAAGAAAATCCTTAGTTTTTCGAAGTTTTGTAAACAGGAAATTTATAAAAATGACCACATTACTGATATACATGTGTTCTAAACTATAGGACAGAAGACAGAATTTTATTTGTGGAATATGAATAATGCATACTCTTAAGCCAGATGGCTCGCTAAAGAGTCAATGTAGCAAACTGGCTCCAAGTACTCATAGATCGACTTTATATGCATCTTTTTTTTCAAATATGCATAACAGTCTTCTCCTGTGAAATCTGGAATACGTCATCACATATTGAAATATTTTGCAAAATAAACTGGAATTTCTAGTTGAAATGTTTCATCAAATCTTTTAAAATAAAGAAATGCTAATAAAGGCGTAATCGATAAATTTAAAATCTTAAATTAACATACCTTCAGCTGCATACAACTTAAAGAAAAAAAAAGCGAAGTCTTTGTAACTGAAAGGTCTGTGATTGGCTAAGAAGCGTTTTTGGAGAGATAATATGTAATATCTACTTGAAATGACTGAATCAAAATGAAATTTCTAAGAAATATTGTTGTGAAGTCATATCGCAAGGGTTATTGCGAAATGATTATTGTGTTAAATACCATACGCAGAGAAAGTAGACGAACATAATGTCTATGTGGGTCGTCCATGTTTTCGTCCTTAATATCACGATCGTCGATATCTGAGTATGTTTCCCCGATATACAAACTGATTACAGGCTTTGCATCAGCCTTTGCTAAAGGTTCCCTGAAATATGAGCGGTTATTTGTGATGGCAAAAATATTTTGATAGATTTCAGTGTGAAAGGAAAATATTGTACATGTATAGTTTGTATAGTCCAATAGTATTATAGTCATTTCCATCTGTACCATCATTTTCTAAACAAAATGTGTCTAATGACCTTCGACGACATTTTTTTAAATGAACTGCATCAATCTGTAAGAATTTTGCTTCTTTTTTCTTTTTGCTCATTCATCATGGTGACAATTAGCTTTAAATACAAACCTGTCTTAAGATTAAACATATTTGTATAATTCCATATTTAGAAATACGTATATTTAACCCCAGTTTTATTATGCAAGTTTATTTCTTAATTAAAATTTGAATAGTTTTGTTTTATCAAATATGATTCAAGGTATAGACTAGCGTCCCTTTTGTTTAACAATATATATGAGTTAGCCTTCGGGTGCAATAAGAGTCACTTTCTGAACGTGTCAGCAGCTCTATCAAAGACTGAGCTGCTAACTACATAAACTAACTGTACGATATGAAGGTGTATACTAGTATGCACATCTATTACTACTGAGTACATCATTACCAATGCAGAGACAACAAAGTCTCTAAAATTGAGATTTGTCTGAAATCCAGATGACACGACCTTGACTTTCATTCTTCAAATTGTTACTCAGTAATAGGAGTACATAACTTGTGCTCTAGGCACCGAGTCCAGTTTTTGATTAGTAAATATCTGAGTCTTAGTACTTAAAAGGTTCTTAAAATTTGTAGGAAGGCAAGGCCGGTAATTGACTTCACAGATATAACAAGTTGGTTTAAAGAAAACAAAAGTTTCTATTATGTTGTATTAAGTTCGCCATTAGCGCCAAGGAGAATAGCTTAACATCATACTATATGAGAAAGTGTTCTATTTTGAATAAAATATGAAAGTCTCTGTCATAAAGAAAGATATATATTCAATGTAAAAAAGGAACGATCAATTCATATTAAGTTTTTTGTTCATCTAAAAAAAATCAAACCAACGAATTTTCCTTGGAAGCTGACAGACTTTTCTTCGATTTTTTTAGACATCTGGGTATTATGAATATTTTCTTCAATTGTCAGATCGTTTTGATATTTAGATGTTAGAGTTTACTATCATATGTTAGTGTTTACTATCATATTTCAGTGTTTACTATCATATTTTAGTGTTTACTATCCTAGTTTATGCTTGCTATCATATTTTAGTATAAACTATCATATTTTAGTTTAAACTATCATATTTTAGTGGTAACTATCACATTTCAGTGTTTACTATCACATTTCAGTGTTTACTATCCCATTTTAGTGTTTACTATAATACTTAAGTATTTACTATCATAATGAAGTGTTTCCTATCATAGTTTTTTCTTAACGATCGTAATTCAGCAAACAAATTGAATTTTACATACATATAACATTTTTGGCAAAGCAAAGTTATAAAAAAAGTAACGAAAACATGATTTTTCCATTGCGTTTGTTCCAATGTGACTACTTTTGAATGTTATAGTCTGTTTTTTTAAATTTTGTCTCCAAATGGCGATATAACTAATTGTTATTTTGAAATTTAAAAAACCGATGTAAAACCAAAATGTCAAAGTAGTTGAAAGTTTGAGGAATGTTTTTTTGTTAATTAAAAGAAGTAAATAAGGAGCTTACTTTATGATGTGCTTCGTTTATATTAGCACTCTGTGTATATATTCCTGACTGTAATTGATAGAAAAGAAGTCTTATAATCAAAATCACCGTAAGTTAGAAAAGGATAGTTAATGTCTGTGGGAGACATAATGTCTTTTTAGAACTAGTTAATGAGTAATGTTATATATAGACTTTGTTTCAATGCTAAGTACAATAATGTAAACATCCAACTATTCAAACTTCCGTAGTAGATGGAAAGAAACTTAACCTCCGGATGTTAATATTACTTATTTGCTATAATAACATAATAACCTGCATCAATTTTCAATCTTTTTTGCTGGTACTCAAATTTAATAGATAACACATGTATATATTCCCAAGTCAGGAGACTCTGGCCTTTGTTTGTCTTGTATAATTTTTAATTTTAGTTCCTTGTGTATAATTTGGATTTTAGTATGGCGTTCATTATCACTGAACTAGTATATATATTTGTGTAGGTGCCAGCTGAAGGACGCCTCCGGGTGCCGGAATTTCTAGCTGCATAGAAGACATATTAGTGACCTTCTGCTGTTGTCTGTTATATGGTCGAGTTGTTGTCTAACACATTCCCCATTTTCATTCTCAATTTTATTCATGTTACATATAGGTTTTGCCTTAAAAAACGAATTGATGTCCTCATTTATATACTTTTAAATATATTGCAAATGCTACGATCATGTTAATCGTATAAAGAGTCAACAAAAAATGTTCAGGTCATGTCAAAACTATTCAGTAGTTTCAACCTGTTGTATACATGAACATATTACAAACTGACTGCGTGCGAATAATTTAACAGTACTGAATATACCACAGTCAAAACAGACCAACCTACTTGCTAAGTACTTATATATATTTTTCATACTTTTCAGATAGTGTAAAATTGTTACGGCAAAAAGACTGTTTCAGGCAAAATTTCATTTACTATAACTGGTGCTTGATATGTTTGATATAGTTTACCCGTAATGACTTTCTTTTCCAAAGTGCTAAAGCCGGAGGTGACATCAAAATAGATAAAATTGCCAATTCTTCTTTGATTGTTCCGATCGCATCAAATCATTTCTTCCTTTCATAATGGAGTTATATCATATTAGTAACGTGTCCTTTTTGCATATTTTAACAAGGAAAATATGTTTAAGTTATATCAAAATGTATATGACATAATAAATGCAACATTTCCATTACTCATGTTAACGTTGCTTCTATTTCTTTTTGAATCGCATATTAGATAATCAAAAAAAAAAATAAAGATAAAACTTTAAAAAAAAAATTATCATCGGCGGGAGAAGGCAGAAAATCAAGTCAATCCTTGTATGTATCCATTTCATTTGAACGTTCTGATTAACACAATAAGCACAGATGAACACGTGAACACTTACTAGCCGATTTCCTGATATTGAAGCCATAAACGTTAACGCGTACTGTAACCTAAGTGCCATATACGAAACAAGTACACACTTGAGAAATAGAAAGATTATAAAAGAATAAACACCAATAAATAGAAACAACGATAACCTATAGAAATAGTATGAGATACATGTATATTGGACCGTTTATTACCATTATAACTCACAACATTGAATGTACCTTTTAGTATATAATGTATTCTTGACCAATAACCATCTACGTGCAAATGTGTTTATTTTACGAAAGACATTTGATACATACATCTGTACAACAAACCCTTACATTGCAACAAAATTATGAAACTCAAACGCCATCGTCAGGTGACACATGTTATCAACAAAAAAGAAAACATTAAATTATGATAAGCGATCAATCGAAATAGACAAGTCTGGATTTTAAATTAAAATTCAAGATCATATTAATTGTAATAAGAGCTCTATTATGTTCTTTGTGCAAATTGTACCTTTGATAGTTGTTTTAAATACTTTAAGATTCTGATATTTATAAAACGTTATTGTTCTTTTTCGTAATCTGTCATAGTGTTGTCGATAACCAGGACCAATCGGTTACCAATTCTCTGTTTATTTGACATTGTATCCGGGGCTCTTAACGGGGATATACCTTAAAGAAATATATTAAATATATTATGTCGATTTTTGTAGTGTTCTTAAATAGATTTATGAAGTGTTAATGGTTTTCTATCTTATCTAGAACAGCTTGGATGAAAAATAGTTTCCGGCCATCGAGGTGATCCTACTCTGACACACCGTGTCTTCGTGTGATGATTTGTAACGGCTTCTTGTTCGACGACAAGTCATCTAATTGATGATGTAATAACATTTTACTTTCCATTTTGTTTATTCGTGCATCACTGATGAGTCTTTAATTGACTAAATGCATTTCAGGCGTACTTAAATATAGGACTGGACACTTTGATGAGTTTATCTATTATAATTGGACGTTCAAATCGTGTTTTATAACGAAGGAAAAAAAACAATTCTCTATATATACAAACGTAATACAGATAATAGCTTTGGATTAGAGTCACGATTGAATCTGGTGATTTCTTTCCATTATGATATAATTTATAACTTATGTAATGTTGCATACATGTAGTTCATTTTAATATGATTTGATGGGTGCTTAGTGGTTACAAGTTGAATATAAAAATAAAATTGTTTCATTTTTTTTGCTTGAGAATTCTGAGATTCGAGCTCACAAACCTACAACATTGGCGTCTCATATCACGATACTTCTAAATTCTTTTTCTAAGTTTTTCTTTTAATTCAATCTTTTCTGTAAAAGTGTACTTTATGCGGCAAAAACGATTGAAAAAGAGTCACGATTGAATCTGGTGATTCCATAATGATTATATGTCCAACTTATGTTATGAAGCATAGTTCATATCAATGTAATTTGATGGGTGTTTAGCGAGTACAAACATACATATATTCAGGTTGATAGTATGTTGATATAATGTAAATGTATTCGGCTGAATAATAAAATGAAACGGCTTTTAAAAAAGTAAGCAGTTGACAAGACATTCCATCCTAGTATGCAGACAGTGTAGATAAGTCTCTTTCTTTTTAACATTAAAATATTAAAAAATATGTGATATGCTTACCAATGAGAAAACTGTCCACAAGAGACTAAAATGACTCATCAATTAACCTCTATAGGTCACCATCATTGCACAGATTAGTAAATATAATATAGTTTAAAAGTTGTGGTTTAGGTCGTATATAGATCGAACGTACGCGTACGACCTACTTCATGTGTGTCGAATATCACGATACGATTAAATAATATTAAGTTTACTTGTCTTCTTAGTGAATGGATTATTTTTTCGTTAAATTAAAAATAAAAGCAAAAGAGCGTCGCACGGTTAACCTCATTAAAGTAGTATCCTTACAATAAACGGTAATAAAAATAGACATTACTTGTTTCACGTATATGCGTATCTATTGAAAATTACTTAATATTTTATCTGCGCTACTGCTCTTTTCTATTTCGATCTGTATTTTTATAAAACCGGTTATGCGTTGTTCTTCTTAGATATTTATCTTATTACAAAAAACATGCATTTATTGTTTGAAATGTTTTCGATATCTCTTGATTGGCTTAATGTAGAGGAAAAAGAATAAGCCTTGTGTATACGTCAACGATTCAGCAAACACAGGTCATTACAACTAAACGAAGTCTACTCAAAAACCACCATAAAGTATTTCGGTATCTTTACAATCTTTACAATGTCAACCTATATAGTGCCCACAAATTATGAATGAACTAACAGAAGCAATTAAAGTTGAAATGGTCCTGTATACTTTGCAATATATGATATTATTTTGATTATACTGCAGAAGTCTGTTAAGGTTTAAATCCTCGTTATTGTCTGTAAAGCATGTTGACAGTGTCTCGTGTAAATGTGTGTCAATGCTGTGTTATCGAGACCAAGCAATTATCCGTTTAAGATTTTGCTTGCGGCCGTATTGAAATTGCAGTGCGTTGAACGTTATGGATCCTTAATGCTCTTCAATTTTGTACTTGTTTGGCTTTATAAATATTTTGATATGACCGTCACTGATGAGTCTTATGTAGACGAAACGCGCGACTGGCGTACTAAATTATAATCCAGGTATCTTTGATAACTAATTATGTCTTCACGCTGAAGGTCATACTGTGAATAGTAGATAAAGAACACAAATAATATATATAGGAACATGTGGTGCGAGTGTCAATGAGACAACTCTCTATCCAAATAACAATAAAAAAAAGTAAACCATAATGCCCACTTATTTGCTTTGGATTTGTCAAGTGCAATACTTTGACCTCTATTTGCATCTTGAAAATAAGAAGATGTGATTATGATTGTTAATGAGACATCTATCGACTAACGTTAACAGAAAATGGATCTGACCACTGCAATACATACTCCTGACTTGAGACAAGCAATATACAATTACAGTGGATGAACACAACAGAAACCTCATGGCATTCTTTTATTCCCGATATTATAATAAGTATACTTTAGTCTTAACAACTAATTTTGCTCAATGCATTTATTATTTCGTTCTTCCGTATTGAAGGCCCTACCTTGACCTATAATTGTTTACTTTTATAAATCGCATTTGGATGGAGAGTAGTCTCATTGGCACTCATACCACATCCTATATCTATTTGTTTAACATCCGATTGTTATTTTCATTTTTTAAGCTATTGAGATTTTAAATTTCTTTTCCATATAAAAAAAAGATTCCTTAAAAATATATGTATGAATATCATATGACACTATAATTCCATTTCAAGCGCAAATAAACGCTAAATGGTTTGAATATGGTTTATAAAATTACGCTACATAATAACGATCAGTTTGCTCATCGAACGTGAATTGGAAAGTAAAATTGTCGGTTGTTACTGTATATAATATTTATCAGGTCGTTATTTACTTGGTTGTATTATTTCAATTGTTTTTTTTTTCATTTCGGAATGTCCTAAGAGTAACCTGAAGTTTCTATGTCATTTGCTTTCGTGTGGCGAATTGGATAACTGGCAATCATACAAGTTCTTTTTATTTGTATATTTTCTGTTAACGAATTAATGTTTTAATATCACTATTTCCGAAATGGATAATTGAACAAATGGAATTCCAAAGAAAAGATTCTTGGTGTTTAGTTGAAGTAGAAATAATGGAAGTAGGTTGACTTCTATCATTACTAATATTACCATCAATACCATCTACTTGCCAATGGCCGATATACATTGAGTGTCCCCATTTTATTGAAAACATATTTTGTATCCAAATAATAAATCCTGTGTTCCTTTGGAATTTCAACCAAAGATGAAGAGCTGGATCTTCCGTCACTGTATTGGATACATAAACTACATAAGTGTCCTTACAAACAACGGTATATTGCTGGGTCTTCCCAGTGCTCCGCGAAACCTCTTTCTAAGTTATTAACATCTATTTTATCAGCAATCAAAGACGGGCTTCAAAGTTATTATGAAACTGCCCATTCTAGAGGGGTCGTGAATCAGATGTGGATACTTAAAAATTCCAAAGATCTTTTAGAGTACATACAATCTAACTCTCTTTCATCTTGTAACAGTATTAAAACATTTGACTTTTCTACTCTTTGCACAAGTGTTCCACATTCCAAATTGAAAGAGTTGGTATTGCTTTGCTTCATAAAAAAGAATGGCCAACGTAGATACAAATATGCTGTCTTAAGGAGGGATAAATCCTACTTTGTAAAGGATCACTCTGATTCAAACAAAACATTCTCTGAAACTGATATTATCAAGATGATTGATTTCTTGGTTGACAACATATTTGTTACGTTCGGAAGACATGTTTTTCAACAGACTGTCGGCATTCCAATAGGAACAAACTGTGCCCCTCTACTTGCCGACTTGTTTCTTTATTATTATGAGGCTGAATTCATGCAGGAACTTCATAGGAAGAAAGATAAGAAGTTAGCAATATCCTTTAACTCTACTTTACGCTTTATAGATGATGTTCTTTCACTAAATAATTAAAAATTTGGTGACTATGTAGAACGCATCTATCCCATCGAGCTAGAGATAAAGTATACTACAGATACAGTTAAGTCGGCCTCATATCTTGACTTACATCTAGAAATTGACAATTAGGGTCGGTTGAAAACAAAACTTTACGACAAAACAGATGATTTCAGATTTCCAATTGTGAACTTTCCATTTCTAAGTAACAACATTCCAGCAACACCCGCATACGGGATATATATCTCCCAATTGATACGATATTCCAGTGCTTGCATTTCCTATCATGATTTTCTTGATAGAGGGTTGCTGCTCACAAAAAAGCTATCAAACCAAGAGTTCAAAATGGTGAAGTTGAAATCATCCCTTCGTAAATTTTACGGACGCCATAACGAGTTGGTTGACCGTTATGGAATAACCGTTTTGATATCGAATATGTTCCTTATGTCGTAACTACAATCCCCTTCCCTTTCATGACTGTGACCTACCGAATTAGACTATTTACCGGATTTGTTATCACATAAGCAACACGACGGGTGCCACATGTGGAGCAGGATCTGCTAACCCTTCCGGAGCACCTGAAATCACCCCTAGTTTTTTGGTGGGGTTCGTGTTGTTTATTCTTTAGTTTTCTATGTTGTGTCAGGTGTGCTGTTGTTTGTTTGTCTTTTTCATTTTTAGCGATGGCGTTGTCAGTTTGTTTTAGATTTATGAGTTTGACTGTCCCTTTGGTATCTTCCGTCTTTTAAAACTGTGATTCATGTTCTTTCACAATACTTATGAAACAAATCCATAAACCATATATTTCGAATGTCCTATCCTCGGTACAAATAACAGTTTAACATTTTGAATTTGCTACATTTTTATTGAAAAACGTTGTCTCGAATCTCGAATGTATTTTCTTTGTTATCTTGTTTTCGCATACAATGAACATTAAGACAAACCCAAAAAAGTTAAAACAAAAAAACAACAACTAAAACTTCAGTCTTCTGTGAACATACTGTGTTCGTGTGTATGTATATGTGTGTCTGTGTGGGGGTATGTATGAGCACATTAAAACAGTAAGATATCTTTAAAAGCGAAAAATTGTTCCTGCATATGATCACTTCATTCTACGGCAACTTATTATCTATAGCATTAGTAGTGATATAATATTCCATATATACAACAGAATTACCAATAGGATATTTTTAAGAGATGAACATCATCTTTAAATACAACCTTTACAGCATTTAGAAATTAAAATTTAGAAAAGCCGAGTATCTATGCCTTTATATCTCTTTCATATAAAATACAAGCTCCATTGGTCCATCTTCAAAGGCATGATATCAGTAATTCTTCCTTATCTTCAGTTAGTGGTTAGAACTAATTTTTAAACATCTGTAAAAGATAAATGAAAGTTAAAAACTGTGATATGCATATATTATCAATGGGAATCGTAGCCCTTTAAACAAAAATCGAACTTTTGTAGATCATATGTTAAAGAACAAAATGTAGCCTCCTGTATAAAAGATAACTGATAGTTGTTCTGTGCGACAGAGATCAGAGTAAATGCTCTAAATAACATATACACTAATTTTACAAAAATACAGTCGGTTGTTCATAGACTTTAATAAAAATTCAGTTACGCTCTTTAGTTGCAACTCTTAATCGTGTTATAAGTGTGCATAAACAAATACATAAAGTCTTTGTCAAAAAACGTAATCAGCATATACATTCCTTCGATGTACCAAATTTTAGCGTTTCCTTGTTGAAGATTAAGATCAATTGAAATCACCCGGTCATTTTTGCTACGCTTAAGATGTTTAGTTATCGTAGGCGTAATTAGAATGACCGAGTAGTTACGATTGGTATAAGAAATGCCTTTATTGATCCTTAAACGTTGCACACCAGACCCTTTGTTTTTGTTGCTTCTTCCTTTTATTGTAAGAAGTAGCAAATTACTGAAAAGATATCATTCTATCAATTTACCCGCAAAAAAGCACAACCAATAGGAAAGAATTTGGCCTCTTGAACGGTATAGAATTTTATACTTTCCCCTTAAAGATTGTTACTCACTAGAGAGGTTCCGAGTAAAATGATATCTGCATGCAAACAAACGAGGAATATATCATACAAGGTTTTTGCATGTACAAATATTTACGAATATTGTTCCTCGCAAATTATTGCAATATGACATACAGCTCGGGACATTATTGCTTTATCTCTATTTTAGAAAGAGAAGCGAAATATACTAGAGGTAATTTCATACAAATAAGTCAAAAAGAAAGTGACAACGATATCTTAGTAAAGTTGTATATCTATTAAAATTTTGATAGTTCTTTGGCTATGTTGACAATCAAAGGAAAAGATGACATATTACTACAGCACGTTCAAGATAGCCCCTAGAGTCGACTAAAGCTGTATAATTTTTATTATAAATTGTCTATAATCGCTACGTATATTGTAAAATACGTATTCTATAAATTCTGTAATGTAACCACTCATCATCAATTTATTTTATGAAAACAGTTATTTCATACAAAACACAATACTTTTGTTGAAAATCAACAAAATTTATAAAACGAAATTTGTGCATGTATACAAATATGTTTTATCATTTTTACAGTCGATATTTTTGTCCTCATATCTCGCTAAATGAGTCAATTTGCTTCGGAAATGAATGATTCTTCTGAGCTTGTTCCATAGACAGAATAAATTCCTAATTGACGGTTTTATTTGGTTTTGGGAAATGCTTTATCTTTATATGGAAATCGTCCTATTGGTTGTTTCCTGGTGAATTGTACTTTGTGAAGCAGAAAAAACAATTTCGAAATATAAAATTAAATCGAACAGAAATGACTATACTGTGCAATAAATTTCTACTACATTTAACAGTTCTTGGTAATAGTTTAACACAAAACCCTAGTCAATTATTTTGTAAACGCCTTGGGTATTTGTTGGGTCAAACGAAAATTTGAATGTGAAATTAGCATAAGTTGCATTGGAAAACTGTCAAATGCATTTACATTCTTTTAATTTTTTTAATTCAAGCGTGCTTCTGACATATAAAAAGACAACAGCATGCGTTGCTAGCAACTCAACTATTTTTTGTTTTAAAGTGCAGAATGCATTTCTATATAAGCGAGTAAATATCAATAATAACTACACCCCTTCTCTCTAACTCCTCATACCTGGCTCTGTGTAATGTTGTCAGAAAAATTAGCTTAAGGATACAATTCCTATAAAATTCCCCTTAGTTTTACAAATCATTACTATCAAAGTATACTTCAGAGACAGGAGCTTACTTAGGAATGTATGTCATTTATCATTAAATGGCATTCCATCATTCTTCAAGCAAATTCCAATCGAAATGGTAATACTTACTGTCGCGTATTCTTTAATTGGACTAAAAAAAGGTCTGCCATTGAATGGCTGTTCAAAATGCTCATTAATGTAGTAAATTGTCTTTCTAGTCACAGTAACATAGACGACCAATTAAGATTCTATAACAGAAATCAAAGTGTAGCCCTTTAGTCGGATAATTATAGTTGAACTTTGATAAATAAGACGTCAATAATAAGAACGGAAACTGTGGTACGGAGGAGTATTCGATAATATCCGGCACTCGGTAGCTGAGGGGTCTGACTAGTGCATTTGCATTGATCACTAACCTGTCAACACCGAGGTTATAAGTACGAATTCCGCTTATTGTTAGGTACGTTCGACTACAGTCATTGCTTGTTTTTTCCACCGAAATTCAGGGGTCCTTTCCTGGCACACCATCTTCATTAGGCAATAAATATTGGCCGCATGCATAGAATCATGCATGCTTCAAGTAGCGTTATACAACAACGATGAATTAATTGATAGTTGTTATAATTGGATATATGTTGCACTGACACTGATTGATACATACATGTATAAGTAACATTATTACATTAGTGTAAAAGAGGGGCAAAATATACCAGAGGAACAATTACACTCATATATCGAAAATAAAATGACAAATCCAAAAAAATGGGGGTGATCGCAGGAGCTCTGGAAAGCTGGCAGATCCTGCTCCATATGTGACACCCGTCGTGTTGCTCATGTTATTTCACATCCGGTAACTAGTATATTTCGAAAAGTCATATTCGTCAAAAGAGAAGAGGATTGTAGATAAGACATAAGAAACATATCCGATATCATATGTGAAACGATTATTCCATAACGATAAACCAAATCGTTATGACATCCTTAAAATTTACGAAGGGATGATTTCAACTTCACTATTTGGTACTCTTGGTTTAATGACTTTCTTGTGAGCAGCAACCCTCTATCAAGTAAACCATGCTAGAAAATGCTAGCGCGGGAATATCGTATCAATTGGGAGATATATACTCCGTATGCAGGCGCTGCTGGGAAGTTGCTACATAGAACTGTCTGTAACAGTTTGAACATTATAAACTCGTTTAGAATTAATAAACGATGAATACTCTTCTTTAATGAAATACATCGGTTTTTCCATCAAGGAAGTAGAATGTCTAATTATGTAAAATTGCACTATTTCCTGTACATATCGTGCAAAATCGAAAAACATTGTGTACATAATTATTTTCCAGCTGTATTTGTTAACATGCTTAGAGTTCTATATTAACCTACATCTGATGGACACAGATGATGGACATTGTCTTGACAAAATGTGACATACATAACAGCTGCTAAACTAGTTTCTTCATTACATCTTCATCCAATTAATAGTTGTCCATTGATCTATGGATATTAAACATCTCCTGCTATAACTGATACGTCAATTATCATTAAGAAATAATCTTTCCGCTTACTTCTACTATTGTTTATTTTATAACACCTTATCAAATACTTAATTTTTATTTAAAGGAGCAACGTGTCTCGCTAGTGAAGCAAGATTTTTTTACGCTTCATTAGGATGATTAACTGATTAGTTCATTCAATTTCATGAGTACTATCTTGAATTATCCCTACTGTGTATTGATATACGATCATTTGTTTGTTCTTTCTCTTTTCACTTCCTGTGTATTTACTCACTATAAGAAATCAAAACAACTCTGAAGGTAATTTTATTCGTCGGAAGCGCTTTTCTGGATTTATCTTCATCAGGAACGCTCGAAGTCGAATATGTGAATGCCGATAATTTTTCCAGAATAGTTAAAAAGCTAAATGAAAGAAAATACCCAACAAATAGGAAAATACAGTTATGGCACACTTTGCTGATGGTATTGAATAAATAAAGGTAACAGTAGTATACTGCAACAAAAACAAACGCAAAACATACATAGAAATGCGCTATTTGATAACAACTGCCACATTCATGATTTGGTGTAGGACATTGTAAGAAAAAATAAGTGGTTTGAAGAGGGGGGGCAAGGGGTTTAACTGTTATGCTGTTATAGGGCATTTTAATTCTTTGTTATCTGTTATTCTGAAAATTTATTTACTATTAGCTGTTATTGTCTTATTCTTTGTTAGCTGTTATATGACTATTATCTATTTTGTTATCTGTTATTGTGAGAATCTATTTGCTGTTAACTGTTATTGAAAATTGGAATGTTAGGATTTTGACAGCCAATCTTCCGTAGAAATTGAAGTAATTGAAAATTGTGATTTGAATGGATAATAGTCTTATTGACACGCTTACCACATCTTCTTACAATGTATATTTATTGGGGTCTTTCTACTGGTATTATCGGGTGGCTCTGTATTTGCAGAAGAATTTCAGTAACATACATCACATAAACATATAAAATCAATTGGACCCAGGACCATTCCAGTATATATTATTATTATTATCCTTTGTAATAAATTCCATTGTCTCTGAACATGTAGCATTTTGTACAAATTATAATTCACTTATTACTTGTACAATAACTCATAGTATGGATTTTGTTATAAAAAAAGCATTGGTACACCCTATAGATTTTTTTATTCAATGACCACATAATCTTTATGTTGTACTATTACACCACTGTGCCTGATTAGGGGAGGATTAGACACCAACTAGCATGCTAAAGTTGACGCAGTCACATTCTGTATGTGCCTACTTCCAAGTCAGGAGCCTGGATTCAGTGTTTGTAGTTTGTTACTGTGTTACTAAGTTTCTCGTTCACTATTTTGTAGATAAATTAGGCAGTTAGTTTTCTCCTTTGAAATGTTTTACATTACTAAGTGGTGTGGGTTTGAATTATGGCTTTGGGAATTATACAACATCTTTTTCTTTTAGTATTTATATTACAAGTGCTACTCCCTCTCTTTTCATTTACATGAAAGAGAACCCTGACCACCATATTTTTAAAAGCTTTTTAACTGCTTCACATGGCGAAAATTGAAGCTCAGAAACCATTGATGCAAACACAGATGTGTCTTCAGTTTAATTTTTCGGTAAATACCCTTTTTAAAATCCTACAGCTTCTCCAATGCTGTACCCAAGTGTTCCATATTCTATAATTTCACATAAGATACATGATTTGTGTTTCACTTGGTGTCATCCAAATTTTCACTAGGTCCAATTTCTATTATACTATCAGAATTGTCACTTGAGTCAATTTCTATTATCAGAATAACCATAACTGGCATGCATGTTTCAGTTACATGTCCTGCCTCCACTGATCTGGGTATTTGTGTATTTTATAAGTAAGTTTTATCATGAGGTCATTAAATAAAATATATTGTGCATCAATGTTTTTTTTTATTACTTGTAAAGTATATATATTGATTTTCAGAAATTTTTTATCAAAAAATCAAATTGATAATAAAGTGTCACTGGCTGCACTATTTTTAAAAATTAAATAAAAAAACCTAAATCATTAAAAATTGATCCCTCAAATGCCCTAGATTGAAAATATCCATATATCAAAAACAGAAACTAGTAATTTCGTTCAGAAAAATTCAACATCCATACTATAACTTGTTGTACAAGTTACGGAAAAAAATCAACCAAGGCAGAACTGCCTCAACGGCCTTGTTTACATAAATTACAATTTTCTAGGTCCATACCACAAGTTATATACTAAGATCTACGAGTCATCTACTGGATTGGTCCTGGACAGATTTATTTTCATATTTCATTTACTGTTATCTGTTATTATCCTTTTCAATTCCTTGTTATCTGTTTTTCACCAAATCAATTCACTGTTTTGCTGTTATGGGGACCCCCCTTGCCCCCCCCTTTGAACAGTACGTCTTTATTATTTCAAATTTTATAAACGGACAATCTAAAAAAGATCATGTCAGTCCGAGTACTCATGATCAGCTGATGAAACCTATGATGACTGATAGTCCATCAGCTTAGTTATCGACTCAATGCTGTATAATAGAAAAACAACATGTAAAGTAGTTTTATGTTCGCGCTTTTCTTGATTAAACGTCACCAAAAGGATTGACCACGAAATTCATATTGTGGCTTGTAACTATCTAATTTGTCGCAAGACGTGTCACGGTACTTTTCTATCCCACATTTATTTATTTGGTATTGATAATATATTTGTTATTTTCATCGGATTTTGTCTAATGCTTAAAATTGAGAAAGAAAATGGGGAATGTGTCAAAAAAGAGGGACGAAAGATACCAAAGGGACAGTCAAACTCATAAATCGAAAACAAACTAACAACGCCACGGCTGAAAATGAAAAAGACAAACAACAGCACACATGACACAACATAGAAAACTAAACAATAAACAACACGAACCCCACCAAAAAACTAGAGGTTAGCGACAACAACCCGACCATAGAGCAGACAACAGCCGAAGGCCATCAATGGGTCTTCAATGTAGCGAGAAACTCCCGCACCCGTAGACGTCCTTCAGCTGGCCCCTTAAAAAATATGTATACTAGTACAGTGATAATGGACGTCATTCTAAACTCCGAATTATACACAAGAAACTAAAATTAAAAATCATACAAGACTAACAAAAGCCAGAGGCTCCTGACTTGGGACAAGCTCAAAATTGCGGCGGGGTTAAATATGTTTATGATATTTCAACTCCCCCCTATACCTCTAGCCAATGTGGAAAAGTAAACGCATAATAACACGCACATTAAAATTCAGTTCAAGAGAAATCCGAGTCCGATGTTAGAAAATGTATCAAAAGAAAATAAATAGAATAATGAAAATAATACATAAATAACAACAGACTACTGGCAGTTAACTAACATGCCAGCTCCAGACCTCAATTAAACTGATTGAAAGATTTTGTCGTCATTATTTAGAGCCAATATATTAACAAATATCTACAGGTATTGTTAAAGTTTTGTATCAAATGTTGTTTCGGTGGGTCTTTTCTAATTTTAGTCATAAATTGTAACTCATAACAATACAAAAACAGGTCCCCATTGGAATTCCAATAACTTGACGATATACGTAACCTCCAAAGCAAACAAAGATGTTATCAAGTAAAAATTCAAGCGCATATATAGTATCAAAGCATGTCCAATTGACATAGTTCTTTTGTGTATTGCTACTTCAAAATGACCTTAAAGATTTTGAACATATGTACTCGCATTCTGACTTTATAAATGCCCAGTTAATTAGGGATGTGATTTTTTTCTTAATAAGAATATGAGGCAAAGTGGTATATAGGATAGAAAAATCAAAACTTTGAACAGATTCAAAATCAGCAATATATGCATGCAATTTATCAAGTACTTTCAACGAGTTTTTGACACTCCAAACGTGATTAATTCCACCATTTTCAAAGGCCTTATTTGAACAATTTATTATCAGGTATTTTATTGTACCAAGTTTACTAGTAAGTAGAATAGACAATTAAGTAGTGGAACAATGTCTTGAAGATGAAATAAATCTATATTTGTAAGGTTTTTTTGTGTAGCTTTGGAAGCCAGTACATAGTTGTGACTTTCATTGTATTTGGTTCTGCTTGTAAAGAAGTAGCTAAAAGTTTGTGCTTGTTACAAATGTCGTTTTCTGAAAATGAAGTCAGGTGAATTCGTGATTTCCTTTTGCAGAACCTCAATATAAAATTTACGTCACACAATAATGATATTATTAGCAGCTTTATCAGCCAGAACAAAAACAAATTCCTTGGCTAGCTCTTTAAGTTTATGTTTGATACGCGAAATAGGCTTTTTATGGTTGTTGTAAAGAGTAAAATGTTCATTAAAATGTTGTATTCGAATATCAACTATCTTCATTGCTGAATTATAAAAAGAGTCCAAAGATTTTTTGTCAGTTTTTTCCCGTTTTACCCATTTCAAACACTAGGTACGGAGTGAGTCGTTGATGATATTACGACACTCATTCCAAATAATAATTGACGGGGGACGATATTTAGGTCCTTTACTGAGGAATGATTTTAACTCTCGGTAGCGAACGATGTTAAGGTCTCCTGTTATTAAATGGGAAATGGGGCCATAAGTGTACTGCAATTGCATGACATAGGTGTATTTTCAATGATATTTACATCTTTACACAATTGGCTATAATTAAACACATATTTCCGGGTAGATTTCTAGTAAATATAAAAAATGAGAGGGAGTTCAGTACTATCAAATATCCAGGAATTTGGTCTTTAACAGAATAGTCGTTAAAAATACCGGCAATATTTACAAAAATCAAAACCTTTATTGACATACTTTATTCTAATAAAATGTTTTTTATGATCGTCAGGGCGGTCAATTTTGGGAAACAGTCTAGAATAACAATATGCCATTATAATTTGAACGGTTCCATACTTAGGACTGTAATATAAAATAGTGTTGCACTCCTCTAAAATTTTATTTAATTTATCTACAGGTAAAGAACAGAGCTTGGTTAACAGATAATGTGTGCCGTTGTGTTTTGAAAAAAGAATTAGGTCCGAAATATTTGTATGGTTGGTCCGAAATTTTCTTTGATTGCGATTTTTTCTACGTCCATGAGAACGATTTTTACGAACAGTTTTAGAAACTATATCCAAAATGTTAACAGAATCAGTTCTTGATATATTCCTAATTCCCATGATATTATCATTAAGACCGAGAGGGTAGATCTAATTTAATTCAATTATTTTCCGTGATTGTACAAACTTTGAATGAGATTCACCAGGATGCTTATTTACTACTTCTAAAGGTTGAACTGTTAAATATTTAATAGGATGATTGTGCTTCTTAAGATGTTGATAAATGGTACTTTTGAATTTATTAGGTCTTTTAAAACGATACAGGTGTTTTTGCGTGCGGTTAGATAAATATCGTCCACTTTCACCTACGTCCTTAATACCGCATCCCGGTTTGTTTCATGTTAGTAAATAGATAATACTGTTTTGTTTTTCAAGTAATATCAGTTTCAAAATTTTAAAGAAAATGTGCGACTATTAAACGTGGACCTTACCGTATTGTTGGTGGAAAGACGGACACATGTAAGTCATTTTTGGCATGACACTTATCGAAAGAAGGGTAACCACGATTTTTATTGTTAAAAATGTTAGCGATGGTAGTATTTTTAGATAAGTGATTTTGAAGATAAAGACGTGTAGATACCCTTTGAACGAGTTTAGTATTTAATATTTTTCCATTTGTAAGCTTCATATTTGTTTTTTTGGTATGTGGATTTTATTACAAAGGAGAAAAGACTGGCGTCCAGAATATGAACCAGCACACAGTAAATTGAATAATGTAAAAATGAGAAAACTGTTCGGCTAAAGACGTCAAACGCTTTTTGTCATAAATTACCCGACAAATTTAACAAAAGATAGGGTATATCAAGGTAGCGACTGACGTCTGCCTAAATAGATGAATGGGGCTGAATATTAGAATACTACTTTATGATAAACATTCCTAAAGTAATGAACATAGAGAAGTTCTCGCTCGGACACACACTCCATTATCTAGTATAATATTATATGTTATTCAGGTCTCAGACAGGGTATATACTGTGACATTCCCGGCTTAGATTTTATATCCCCTGAGCCGAAGGCGTAGGGGATATAAGCCCTAAGCCGGGAATGTCACAGTATATACCCTTTCTGAGACCTGAATTACACATATATTACGGATTACCCCTGACTTAATGTTATTTTCCAGTGCAGGTATTTGTTGACAACACTTTTAACATCAAATTAAAGTATTAAAAGTGTTAATTGCGTGATTTTGTATCAAAAATGTATTATTGACTGAAGCACGTCATTATTTTCCCTCTGTGAACCTCTGACAGTCTGATAGCTTATGACTACGTCACATAGTAACCGGTGTTAAGATGACGTTTTTGAGGTTCCAATTGGGGATAAAAACGTCGTATATATCCCGGCAGTTTCCTGAATATATACTGACATCTCTGTGTTGTTATCCAATCAGAAACCTCGACACATTTGTAATCCGTAATATAAGAGCATAAATTCGTTTCTGTGTGTTACATTTTAATGTTGTGTCGTTGTTCTCTTCTTATATTTAATGCGTTTCCCTCAGTTTCAGTTTGTTACCCCGTTTTTGTTTTCCCCCCTCGATTTACGAGTTTTGAACAGCGGTATACTACTGTTGCCTTTGTTATCATACGACTATATAATTATGCATGACTGTACATCTTTAGTCTCTTCCCTTTTCTTAACTGGGTTACTTAATTCGCAATTCCATGTATTTATATAACACGTTCCTTTGTAATCAATTTGAAAAAAAGAATTCTGATTTTTTTAATATCTGATTAATAAACACAGCTCATATGTTTAAGGTAAGGTAAAAGGGCACACATGTGCATCACAAAGTGTACAGACAGAACGTCAAAACTAACATATGCGTCGACTTCTGACCATCCTTTTTTTTGTATGATAGGCGTTTACCATTACTGGGTGTTTAATGCACCTCAATGATATTGTATATTAATGAATATTCAATTTTAGCTACAGTTGTATCACAACGGCGAAAAATATGTTTACATTTAATTTGAATTAACCGAGTTTTGTATTAACATAGTTTACGTCGACCCTTTATCAGTGATCATATTGCACTGTTGATTTTTCTCAATTACATGACTATACATTTATAGCCTTTCTGATGGAAATTGCTTTTGGCTTCTCTTCTAATTTTACATCTTACTTACTTATTTTCGCATCAATATATAGGATGTTATGTTTATATCTAACATAAAAACAAATAAAGATCCTAATTAATTGCGTCCAATAGCAAAAAAAAAAACCTTAGGAATATGTAAGAATAAAAAATTGCTTGATATCAAGCCCTTGTTATCAAATATCAATACGTACATGTCCAACATCTATTTCCTATTTTTCAAAATGATGGTTAGTGGGTAAATATGAAAACTATATAATTTGTTCTGATGTTGCATGCCTGTGTATGACATTATTGATGACAGTTCGTTTTTATTCAGCAAATTGCGCAAAATAATACATTTTTATTTATTTCTGATTTTCATACCTGTATTTGCATGGTGAAAGTGCCACAGAGTTCCGGTTGAATTCACTCGTTAGGGTCAGTTTTAAATGTTAACATACGTTTCAGTCGAACAAAAATATAAGACGTATCAAGAACCTTCGAATATCAGTGCTTCATCACTTAAACTAATACACACAATGTATGAAATAAGGTTGATATCATACTATATATGATTTAAAAACTATCATTTTATTTAGTTTTCAGCATATTTATTTATAATGGATTGGGAAACACTTTATTGCAACTTATATTAATCCCTTTCCATTTTGCGCGGGTGCGAGTGCTGCATTATAGCGGCATGAGCCTGCTGTTTTTCGAAATCCACAAGGTATGGATCTCTATTAACACGGGTCAGTCATTAATCGTCCCCTTCCGACTGACTTTCGTCGTTTCCACAATGTCATATTCGCAAATGGTGTCAAGAAAGAGCCGAAAATTCAAGTCCCTGAAATTTCTCTCTGGAGCGGTGATCGAACCAGGAACCTTTGTATTAGTAGGCCGATGCAGTTAACACTAAACCATGACACCTTTTAACACTCTGCTTTTATTTCTCTGAACTGACATTGAAAACACTTGAATATTAATAAGTGATTTTTTCATATATGTTGAAGGTATATAAATTTAGTATATATACAATGTATCTGAGAGCAGTTAGAAAATGTACATAAAAGGAAATACAAACATGAACAATGAAAGAATAATTATAATATCAATATATCAAAAAATATCTAGTCAACGTAGATAATGTTACGTTTATACCACATTCTGTGATTTGTGTTTGTACAAATGAGACTATTACAGTTACAACGGATACGTTTTGTCTCATCTATATATAATAACAGTGCTATACATTGGTTCAAAAACGACATTTTATTTGTTTATCTTATTCTTTTTGGACTTATATGATATGATATTTTGATTATTTACCATAACAATTATGAAAAAATGCCTCATTAGTAATTCATACGTATATAAATTTAGTCTTAAAATCAGGAAACATGTTCAGCATATCTAAACACATGTTTTGAAACCGAAGATTACCATTGCTGAAAATGTTTTGTTTATATATATATATATTTCACACAATATTCAATTAAAACCGTACCAATACATTTTTCTTACAATCTTCATTAAAAATCTGTCGCCAAAGCAAAAGGCCAGACCAATAGATCAAAACAATAAATAAAAACAAATGGAATCGGACGTGATTATGTAAAACTATTGTATGCAGTCCATCAAAAACTTCACGTGTTTACTCTGCATTAACTAAGATTGACAGTTATGGCTTTCGTTTATTAGAAAGTTATCCTACAAATTAATGTAACTGCATTTTTAGACTGTGTTCAATTCTAATTAAAGTGAAATATAATCACAATTTAGAAAAATTAACTACGATTAATAACATCGTCCGTATTTTATAAACAGTAATTAAAAAGCAAAGAAAGTTTATTTGATGCACATTAGCAGATTTTCACTTCAAATGACGAATAAATAATATGGTCTTCTATATTATTTAACGTATGATCGATTCTGTTTTAAATATAAGCAATTAAAAAGTAAAATAATATAAATCGAAATTTCCTTTTTACATTTTGGTGATATAATCATGCTAATTATAACAAATGTACCTGTTTTCTTTTATTACAAAAATGCAATTGGAAATGTGAAGTCAAGATACTCCAAACTGTTTTTATGGTTTCCCAGTCTTCATTTCCCAAATGAATTCCACCTAGGATCATTCCTATATAATAGGCATAGGTAATCAAATCAATGGCTTCAACTGTACATTTACTTTTAAGTGTACTTGTTTTAACGTTGTTAGTGTTACAGACAAGTACAATATATATTTAGGATGAAATAAACGGAGAAATCAAAATCCACAAGACGAAAACTACAGACAAGACAAATGTTGCAAACATCTTTAATCTCTAACTTTCTAAAAAAATCGCAACAAAACAACCACACGTTCCTTTCCAATTAAACAATGATTACGTCGTTTGTACATATATATATATATATATATCGAGGGTTAAGTGCCAGAAGGGGCTATCTCACAAACTTCAAGTTTTGAGAAAATTGAGTTTAAAGTTTTGACTGTTCATCATAAATCAGTCATTGACTTTTTATTTTGTTTAATAGAATATACATATAGTTCAATGAATACTTTGTTGTGTCAGATAATGCAAATGCTTTTTATGTTTTAATTAAAGTCGTAATTGACCTAATTTTAAGATAGCACCATTTGGCACAATTTTTTTCATGGCAAAATTTGAATAAAAAGGTGCTATCTTCAGATAGCACCTTTTGGCAGGAAAAAATGCTAAGTTATGTAAACTATTTCTTTATATAGCACCTTGATCACAGAATTCAGATACAATAAAACAATAAAAAGACTATCTGGGTTCACATTTATTGAATGACATTGTAGTTTTGTCTTTAAATTTATCTTAATCCGAGTCTTGATCTTGTTCCTCAACATCAGTCTCGGGTAATCTGTCTTTCTTCCCTTTTTTAGTAGGTAAACTCTTATAAAATTGGACACAGTCCGCCGGTATAATGCCGCTCTGACAAAGGGACAGAAGGTCAGCCTTTTTTGCTTCTGTAATAGGTAGCCTTTCTTTATACTTAGAAGAAACTGCAAGATTGTCTACCAATTTTTGTCGACCCCTTGTTACAACTTTGCATGCGATTTCGTTGAACTCTTCACGGAAGCTATACTTGTAATAGATAATATTTGGTGTTTCTTTCCGGAACTGGAGCTGTTTTATTTCTCTCCATCTGACCTTCTCTCCCTTTTTATTTTGCTCCATATTTTTATAATTTTCCTTTTGTAAACTCTTGAAATCAAGAATGTCCCAATACTTTAAAGGTATAACCACATAAGGATTATTTCTGCGTGCCATATGAATAACGGTATCCCATTGACTAGGAATATAAATATTTGTTTTCCGTTTAGCATGTTCAATCGCAGCGTGCATTGAATCGCACTCCATATGAGTGTGGCCAGTTTCCAAATATTTCTGGTCAATTATATTTATATGTTTGTTTACTTTAACGGAATATAGTAAAGCTGCTGCTACGAATTTGTTTCTGTTTTGTCCCATACAGTTGTCAGAATAAAATGATATGTGACGAACATATGGGGGCAGGGATGTGATGTACTTATGAAGACATGAAGCCACTTCACAGGAACCGCGTTCTCCTTCCGTTTCATTCCATAAATAGCAAGTCCCTTTGTTATCCCCTAATGAATAAAACGACAGATTGTAGCAGCTTAGTTTCCGTTTGTAATATACCTGACTCACCAAAGAACAGGGAGTAGGCAACACAGCTTCTAAGTCAAATGTTACTGCTTGGTACGATTTGTCTTTTTTGGCAATTTCTTTATCGATCTGCTTCTCCTCCCTTCCACGAACTTTACGTTGTTGATGCTCTGTGTAAATTCGTTTTACTGCCTCATCGGTATTACCTGTTTCAATCATTGTATTGTAATTATGGCAAATCAGGCATTGGTCTTTCTTTGGCTTATGGAATGACATATTATATTCTGAACAAAATATGTTCCTGTAAACATGTTCTTTAACACACCTTTTCTGTTGATCATGGCATTCATCCTTATACAGGTCATACATTTTTCTTATCGTTAAATCAGAGTCAAGGTATTTGCGATTGGTATCTTTTCTGGTATAGTGAGATTCCACTACAGGAAAGGCCTCGATATGTGCACGTATTATATTAAGGTCCTCTGTTGGGGTTCTGTTATGCGCACTGTGTTTTCCTCTTTTATCGGAAATAGGACTGGAATTGTTTTGCTTCTTTTTTAAGGCTGTTTCAATGGTTTTCCTACTGATTCCTAATGTGGCTGTAAAAAACATTTTGCAGACTCGCACACTTTGTCCTTCTACAATAAATGTAAATGTTCTAGCTACCTGCTTCCGTTTCTTGCTAGGTGATCCGATTGAATTCCGTTCCAATACACGAGAACTAATATAATCCCGCTGTCGTTCATAGGATTTTAGATTCCAATAGTTATTGAATAATGCGAGTCTTTCATCTTCACTCAGTTTATCTGCACACCTAAATCTACATTTACTGCAGGCATGCTTTTTTATTGATCTCGCTTTTACAGTTTTTCCTGTATCACTAACATACTCCATACCACTTTGACATTTTATCTTGCGAATATTTTTCTTCCAACTTTCAGGATTAGCTATTTTCTTTCTTGTTAGTCTCCTTTTCTTTGGAGACTGATATTTTGCCTGCTTTCGTGGTGTAATAATTTCATCATCACGTAAAGGATTTTGTACTTTTGATGGTGTACCAGAAGTATTTTCATTCGAATATTCAATGGTTATGTCTGCGGTGCTTGGTTGACAGTCAAGATCATCGCAAATTTCCAGTTCATTTTCAGATTCCAATTGTAACCCCTTTACACGTTTTTTTACTGAGTCATAGTGTTCATGTCCCGGAACACAAAGGTATGCAAGAGTAATTTCTTGTTTCTCATATGTCTCTGTTAAAGAAGGCGTGATTACAACAACTGGTTGATCAGGGTTGCTGCTGTATATCTTAACTGTAACTGCCAAAAGGTTAGCTATTGCCAATGGCATGGTATCTGATAAATTATTTTGCCAACTATCTTCCTGGCGCAAAAGTTCTATCTCATTACACAGGTTGTCTTCGGCGGAATTTAAAAATTCACCATAATAGTTAGCATTTTCTTCTATATGATTACACAGTAATTGTCTAAGTGTTATAGCATCAATTTTCTCTGTTGTTTGTCTTGACACGGCTTCAAAGAAGCAATTACCTACAGCTGGCACATGCTGGCGACATAATGCGTTGCTTTTCAATAAAACATCCAGTCTCTTTGAGTGATTTCTGTTTATATCATGTCGTTTTCTATACTCAGAAAGACTTTCTTGCTCTGCAATTTTAATGTCTTCTTTTTGTCCAGATAATTTTGATTTATCCAATTGTTTTATTGGTTTACAAGT
Source organism: Mytilus galloprovincialis (assembly GCF_965363235.1). Classification (NCBI taxonomy): domain Eukaryota; kingdom Metazoa; phylum Mollusca; class Bivalvia; order Mytilida; family Mytilidae; genus Mytilus; species Mytilus galloprovincialis. The sequence goes on along the minus strand of NC_134846.1, from coordinate 41,502,959 downwards.
TTTACTTTCGAATAGACATTTTGGTTTCTTCTTACATCTCCTGCGTTTTTTAGAATTGACAACTTCAAAACCATCTGATAACTCAGACACATTGATACAGGAACTCGAATCTGAACTACTAATGTCACTCTTAGTTGGAACATACTCGTCAGAAGAGGATATTATTTCCTCAGAAGAATATTCAATAGCGGTCTCATTCTCATCGGGACATTCAATGAGGTTTTCTTCTACAATTTTGTCTTCCATTGACAAGGCTGCATATTCAACTTCTGGGGAACTTGTCCGCGGAAATATTGGCTCCCTAGCTATCATCTCAATATTTTGAATGTTCAACACATCTGTGTCATTCCATTCCTCTGACCTTAAAATAGTGCCTATACGACGACAGGGTTCATTTCGCAAGTATTGGTGGTATTGATGTACATTCATATCCCATCTACCATCATCAGATGACCACTCTGATGTTTCTTCTGTTGAGGAAGAATCGTCATGGTCTGTATGATCTGCTATAACTTCGTTCATATCTGACTCTGGGATCCTTTCTGCGATGTAAACTTTTTGTAGATCTTCCCAATCTATATAATTAGCTTCAGACCAATCGCTCCATTGTTCGTCCGAACTCATCTGCAACCGAATAATTAATATTGTTGATATCTATTAATACCAAATGCTTGAATTACATTTTATGGTTTAATTGAATTATTAAATTAATATGTGAAAATAAATAATACAGATTTTCATCTAAAAATTAGTGAAAAAAAATTAATTTAAATAAAATGAAATTACAAAATATATTTTGTTATAAGGTACACTGTTTTTATCTTTTTTATTATTGAACATTTTTTATCAATTTGAAGATTAGTAATTGCAGATAAAATGCTGGAAAAATAGCATATTTCTGTTTTAATTAAAACTTACCTCAAACAGTTAAATCTTCTTCTAAATAACCTCAAAAATCTCTTAGGAAAATTGTTTTATGAAAGTACCAGTGTTGTTTCTGCTATCATTTATTGTGAATAATGGTAAATATTAGTGTGAGAAAGCTACATCTTATCTATAGTGATGTATCATATTTCTGAAACTGTCAGAATAATATGTTTTGGATATCAACAGGGGTTATCTCTGAATATAATTTTACATGTGTAGTGCAGTAAGGTGTTATCTGAAATATAACACCATCTAGCACTAATTATTTCCAGATGGCACCTTCTTGCACTCAATTTAATGTATATTTTAGATAACACCCTGTGGTTTTCTATTATATTTTTTTTATTATCAATAGGATTGTTTTAATTATTTTTGTTAATAAAATATAACATATTTCAATTGTTTTTAAACATTTAACTCAAAATATGCAAAAAATCGAAATAGCACCTTCTGGCACTTAACCCTCGATATATATATACTTAAAACGTTGCGTCTCGAACTACGTTGTTTATATCACTTTAATACATCGGCATCCTTAAAGTGTTGTGCAGTTTGAGATAAAAGAAATATGAATTGAACCAGCTTGTCATCACCACTCACCTCAAATATCGTTGAAAATATCAGGATAAGAAATTTCAAAGCTGTTTTAAAAATATACAATACGTTTTGATTGAATGTTTGTATCTATTAATCTGATCCTTAGTATATTAAATTTAAATTCTGAATAAAATAAAATCAAAGATACCAGGCTTTTCCTTTGTACTCCACATGCAAATGTCGTCTTATTTAGAATCATAAGTGATCTTCGAATAAAAAAGGCTAAATAAAGTTTAAAGCAGCTGGAGAACATTGACTCCCCAAAATTGCGAAAGGTTTTGTGAAAAACCTCTTATATGAGTCATGTGCGTTGTAAGATGATGGCATACTTTCTACAACCTATTGAACGTATTTTTTAAAATTCTGTGTAATACTATCTTAGATTTAGTTAATACTAGTTCTTTTAATTCAAAAGTTTCATGCCCTGTCGTTTATACTCTACTGCTACGTGCATAGCATAACTTTCAGCATCAGAAATAAATGGTTTTAAATTAAAACATGTAAAACGACATAAGAGAACTGCGGATTGCAAGCAGTAAAATTGAGAATGGGAATCGGGAATGTCTCTGTTGATGATGTTCTCCGTCATCTTTTTGGTTTATGCTAGTTAGTTATAAGTTTTGACATTTATAGTTTTATTGTTGTTTCTGGTCATATGGATTATAGTTATGTCCATTATTTCAGTCTTGATAATAAGTATTTATTTGTACGTGTTGTAATAAAGTATGCTCCTTTTTGGAGATTGTAACTTAACAAAAAATATTCTTGCGTTCATGATTGAGTAATATAGTTAACTATTTTCCAGTCTTATCAGCTTTTTTGTTTGTTATTTGACTACAGGTTATTCTTGGAGATTCAAAGGATGAAATTAAAGAGATTAAAATTAATATTTCTTGAATACTAGATTTTCATTTTTTTCTTTTATAAATGTTTTCTTTTTCTTCAATTTATGCAGTATCTAATAAGAAAAAACAGACGCAAAATGTTACATATAATTGGTATTGATTTTGATGCTTAATTCTCTTTTTAATTAAAACAACCGTTTAAAGATACGCTTATGTCAATATTTGGGTTCGATATGGAGTTTTAAAGACGACATATTTTCAGGTTATCCTGACCTACTCACCAGATATGACGATACTTGTATTTGAATAATCAATCAAGCCTTACATGTTGGATTTAAGCTAAGAAAATCGAAATAATTTAGACGTCATTTGAAATAAAACTAATTGATTTCAAACAGAGCACCAATTTCGAAGAACGTTGGGGCGTTATTTTGGAACAGAAACTGGCTATTATTTACAGATGTCTTAAGATGTAGCAAATCAACAGTGGTCAAAATAAAAAAAAAAAAAAAAAACACAATGACAATGACAATACCTACAGAATAATCGAATGCAACGAAACTGTATGGCATACTTTTTACAACCTATTTAACGTATTTTTTAAAACAAATCTGTGTAATAATATTTGTAATTTAGATAATACTAATTCTTCAAATTCAAACGTTTAATGCTGCTGTGCCATTTATATTCCACTGCTACATGTACGTGCATAGCATAACTTTCAGCATCAAAACTAAAGGATATAAAACTAAAGCTGCATAAGGAAACTGCGAATTCAAGTCGGGATGTTGACATTTATTTTGAAGACATCTCTTAGTTGTATTTCTTTTGATTATGTTATCCTTCATCTCTTTGGTTTATGATAGTTAGTTGTAAGTTTCGATATCTATAGATCTTTATTTCTGGCATATGGATTGCAGTTGTGTCCATTATTTCAGTCTTCATAGCATATGGGTCTTGATAATAAGGTATTAATGCTCTTTTCTGGCGGATAAAACTTCAAGAAAATTATTCTTGTTCTCATGATAGAGTTTGATAATTAAATATTACCTAATCTTGTCAGCGTTTTTTTTATTTGATTAAATGTTATTCTAACGATTTTGGAGGTTCAAAGCATGAAATGAAAGAGATAAAAATGAGCATTTCTAGAATAGATTTTCATTCTATTCTTTAAAAAAGTATTTCAATTTATGCACCACTTCGCATACGACTTATAAATAATAAGAGGCCATAGTAAACGAACAGAACGCAAAATGTTTAAAAATTTTCTATTTCTTTCTGTTATTGATTAAAACAACCGTTTAAAGATACGACCATGTCAATATTTGGGTTTCATTTAAAATTTTAAAGACTTCCTGACTACCCTGACATACTCACTTTAAATGATAATACTTGTGTTGGTATGATTATTGAAGACGTACATGGTAGATTCAATCTAGATTAGAAAAAGCAAAAAATTCTGACGTCCTTTATATATAAAACTGATTGATTTTGAACAGTGAACAATTTTATAGAACGTTTGTGTCTGATTATTTAAAAGATGTCTTAAAATTTAAGTATTAAAGCAATAAGACTACATCTGAAAAAAGGGAAAGTAAATAATATTTTCAATTATCTTTAACTTTTCAATCAGCGATAACACATGCCGAATCATCCAATGCAATGAAACTGTACGGAACTCAGGTCTTGACATAACTGTTGTTTTCAACAACGCAAAATTACGGAATCCGTAAATGGAATTTGTTAAAAATTCAATTGCAGTTGAAATGACGATTAAAATGACGACGCGGTTCGGTGTATCTTCCATGATCACGACAAATAAACTGTGTTGTAATGATCCAACATATAAAGGGTTGAACATGTTGAAAGGTCAAATACATTTGTATTTTAGTATTCCTTAGATATTCTAAAGTGACATATTATAAAATCTATATGTTATATTTGAAGTTTCACAACAACTTTGATTTGTTTTACAGACTTTAACAATTTTTTGAATTCTCATATCCGCATTACATATTTCTTTTTTATTATCGTAGTCGTCTTCATCATTGGTCTTATCTTCGTTTTATCACATTCTTGTTATAGATTTTGATTCTTTAAAATGCTAGTAGTCTTGACATTATGAAAAATTACCCTTTAGTATCCCTTTGTATTGATCTCAAAATTATTATTGAATGGAATATGGAAAAATGTGTCTTTAGTTTTATTCTTGTGTTAACCATGTCTAATATTAGTTGTTTGTGCTCCCTTTAATGATGAAACAGCATAAGATTGCACAAATGTAAATGACAAAATGGTATACTGTTACAGAATCGGGTAGTATCCAAATTTAATCGAGAAATCATTGCGACACGCAATTAACTTAATTACCAGTGACATTGGATGCAGAAGGTTTATCACCTGATATTAAATTGAACAACAAGCAATGCATCATTGATGGTCATTGTTTTGCGTGAATTGTAATTTTTACAGTACAGTAAGCTTCATATAAGTAAGATGTGTAGAAATCATACGAATAAAATGGAAATTTTATTCCTTTCGTGGTCTGACATTTGTTTCTTGCAGAGGTCACATTATTTTCTGGATTCTTATTTTTTTAAAGGAATCAAATGGTGAGTTATATCATTGTACAAAAATGTAAGCTTATTTTTTTGAGACTTTAGAATCCAATTGCACCTCTTTTTACAAAATCACTCTACAGATGACCTAGAACAATATACACTCCTTAGGATGGTTAATTAAGTACTGATTTGGGACGTAACTGTTCAATTAAAAATCTTTGATTTAGAACCATTGGTGAAACCTGGTAAAATCAATGTTAAATCAAGAACTACAAAGACGTGACACCGAATATCTGATTTCGACTTTGTATTATCTAATCTGCGAAGTTATTTATCGAATTGCTCGTTTCTAACATTATCGCGTGCAAATTTGCACAATTAAAGATAAACGAGATTGATATACCGTAGAAGAACGACACACTGCCGCATTTGATACATTCCCTTATTTTTAAAAGTAGACAACAAATAAATGCTTTGGCATTCACATTTTGTTATCATCCGAATGTTAATAAACATTCGTAGATAACAGCATCATTATAGCACCTTCAATGCAAATGCGTTTACTTTTTTTTCTTAACGATTTACTGATGGAAGATCAGGATTTAAAAGGGAAACAAAAACAGGTCTCAGAGCTTTTATATGTCAAAAGTGGAAAATAAAAACATGATGACTCCGGAAAAAAACTGTCACATAAACATGTCAACATAATGGCCAAAAACGTTTATGAAATGTAAAATCAAAATGCTTGATACGGATTTGTACGTTTATCTTTCTTAAGATTCACAATAGTCTTGAAATTAATCACCTTTGAATTTCCATACACTTATGTGTGTAATACGTTTAAGATTGTATATTAATTACCTATTTTGAATGTTTGATCAATAAAGGTATTTTCTTCGGCAATTCAGATACAGTTTTTGGGGTGTAAACTTCCCACTAACACCATTACTACATTCACCTTCACCATACACCATTACACCATACCGTTTTTTTGGAAGTTTACACCATCTAAGGGGTGTATGAAAAATGGAAAAGTATGTTAATGATACAACTACGCTGAATAGACATTTTAAAAGTTTTGAATCAAATCCTCAAAATAGTATCTAAATTTGAATGTTGTAATTTTTATAAATAAATGAAAAGGCAGAACAAAATTCAAAAAGACTTACACAGTTTTATTGTTTTTATCTTATTTTCATTATTTTGCATTTTTCTTATTTGGATTTGGAGTGATATTAATGAAACAGGAACTTATCAAAAGAACAGAAATGTGGCTATCCAATAGACCAATTACAAGTCTTGAAAAAGTAAGATCTATAATATACATAAGGTGATGTGTCTGTACACATAAGATATTTGAACAAGTTTCAAGTTATCGTTGGAACCGTACGCAGCTGCGTATTTAGTCACACAGCCAACATTGCTTGCATGACTCATAACTTGTTGACCGAAAATGTAATATTCAGTAATGTGGATTATATTTCTTGATACTGAAACCTGAATTTCGGATGACGATTGGTTCGCTTTAGAAATTTCTTGGTCGGCAATAAGTAAAAAACTAAAAAAAAAAAACAGCTGTCTTTCTTAGAATAGTTTATGTCGAATATACTGTAAAACTGATCAAGACCGTTACTAAAATTTTGTTTTATTACTATCTTGTGACATCCTTCATGACATTTATAATTTTCTTGTTTCTTGTACATTAGTTGTCACGACATTTTTAACAGTTACTGTATATTCTTAATAGTTTTCTGTCTGATAGCACTATCATTCAATTTCCGGTAAAATGATATTTTTTTTAAATGGTGCATGCAGTAATAAATAAAAAGTCATAATCTTGAAGGTGCCCTTTAATGTTTTATTTCGTGATAAATGAATACCTGCATAAACAAAAAATATCAAATAGTTATGCTTTTAAACTAATGAAAAAAGAAGAACCAGGCCATTGCTATCGGTTATATGCTCTTCAATTTTTTACTTGTGTGGATTTGTAACTATTTTGAATTGAGCATCACTGATGAGTCTTTTGTAGACGTAACGTGCGTCTGGTGTATCAAATTATAAGCCTGGTACCTTTAATAACGACTTATATTGATACTTTGTTACAACAAGAGAACTTTGTGGATGATGTAAGTACAATACAAATTGTAACTGAGGCGGTCAGTTAATTACATTTTGGAATTCAAGCAGTCAGGAAATTCTACAAGGGGAGAGAGGGTAGCTGAGTTTACTGACCACATGTATACAAGGAACGTAACTGACGACCGGATTAATTATCATATCATACCAACTATCAGTTATGTCAAGTACGATAACTCATGTAAGCGCTGTGTTAAATACAGTTGGTCAGAAAGTGTTCATGGAGATATCAAAGAACCAATTGAATTCACTGAATTTTATAGATACATTGTAGTATACTATAATTTTATTTAAATGATAGACAATGCAGACGGCAACATTATTCAATGTTATTAGAAAATGCTTACTGCTAAGATTGTTTTCTTCTGGTCAGTGATTTTTATCACGTAGGGTTATACAAATGAAAACAATAAACCTCTTTCTTACTTTATATTCATTGTCTCTATACATAAATCTAGGTAATAAGTTGATTTTCCTAACAGATATATTTACAATTTAGTCAAGATGACTTTTCTTTATGACAATTCTATTCAAAACGCAAATATCGATGGTTTAAATGTCTGAAATGTTACTCTAATGTTTAAGACTACCAGACTACTGTTAATTCACAGAAATAGAAGACGTTATTGATAAAACTGCTGGGAAAATGCAAAAACAGGGAAACATGTGAGAATATCTGTATAAAACAGCATGACATTATTTCAATATTACGTGATATCAAAAAATCTAGAAGTCCAATTCATATATAAGCTTAAGGATATTGTTTGTTTTATTTTCAATTTATCATGACAAACATATAATTCATTTCTATTTGTAGTGGCATTAAACCGTTTATATAATTTCTCAAATTACTTCCTTCTGTAGGACCTCTCTGCATGCAGTTTAATTTGAAGTTTTTGTCTCTGCCACATCCCTAAGGAATTGACACCATCTTTCTGAGAAATTATCTTTCTCGTATAGCGTTGAAATTAAGCAGCTTCCGGAAAACTAAGAGACACAATGATGTTCTTTAGTAATTATTCGTGAGCCTTTCCATTGTAAAACAGTCTTATTTCATTTATATGAATAAAAGGAGATTTTGGTTAGACATTTGCTATTTTTTTATTATTTTTGCCTTATTTTCATTCAAAATCCGGTAAATATTATTTAAACCAGAGTGTTACACAGATAAGAACATATTTGATTAATAAAAAGACAAGAGGCATGTTGACAAAGAATGTGGTTGTTATCAAAGTTTTAACCTCGATGTTGAGAAAAAAAGTTGCATGACAATCTATTTCATATGAATATATTTAAAAGTCGGTAAGAGAAGGAGCACAGTTAGGTTCCATAAGAATATCAATTGTTAATTGATAGGCACGCGTTTCAAATTACGAGAATCTTTACACTTTAGAAACTTATGAAATGCATAAAGACATAAACTAAGGTCTACATTTTCACAAGTACATGTGTACCGACATAATACCAGTTCCATCATATGTTATCGTCAAGGATGTTCGCTTTTCCGTTACAACAAAAATCATGTTAAAAGACTCTAAACACATTCAGCCTTTCAGTTCTAAAGTTTATGTTAACAAGTAATAATTTAATTTTGGATGTAACGTGTCTTTTGATTGGCTGACATCGTTTTGTTTATCAGCCCATAGACATAATTTTGTCATGTGACCGTGACGTTATCAACGTTTTTTCATGATTTACTCCGGTTTAAAATGGAATTAAGAATTAAATCATAAGAAATGACTGTAATATTTTTTTTGCCTATTCGAAATAACATAAAAAATGTGGTGCACACTTTAAATAACCCGCTACGCGTTTTATTCAGTGTGAACCACATTTGTTATGTTATCTCTTCATAGACAGAAAAATTATTACAGTCGTCATTCCTTAAATATGTTTATAAATAAAGGAACAAAGAACAACATCTAGGATCCGTGTGTTTGTTTTCGAGATAAATGCACATGTAATTTGTAGGGAAATGATCATCTCTTGAAATTTCATACATTTAACATTGTAGTGAGAAGGTGATGGTCGTAGTGAGGTCGTAATAACATTGATGTGAGATCGTAGCGCAGTCTCTCCGAATAGAATCACGCTTTCACTACGCTCTTGCTACGATGGCACAGCGACCTTTGCGATCTTAGCACGACCTAAGTGTGCTCTCACTACGCTTCTACTACGACCTGATTTCGCCACGACCGCACCACGATTGTTTTGAACATGTTCAAAGTTTGCCACACTCATAACGATCTTGAAGACCTCGGCTATATATAAAAGGTCCCAACATGAACAAATATGGAACAATTAAATTCGAAAACTAACGGCCTAATTTATAAAAAAAACAAAAATTTACAAAAAAAAACCAATATGACAGACATGAACCAACGGCAACCCCTGAACTACAAGCCACTGACTTGGGACAGGCACATAAAGAAGGTGACGTGATAAACATGCATGTGTGTGTGTACGCTGAACCTCATAAATTGAAGTGGATGTAAGCAATTACATTTAACAATACGGCCTTCAATAGCGAGCAAAAACCTTCCATATAGTCGACTGATCATTAAAAGTCCCCGACATGAGAATGTGTTTTTTTTAAACTTTAACCAGAGTGGATGTATATTAGCTTACAGAAAAACAAAAAAGTTCAGTTATAAATAAAAATACGGATAAACATTTTTTTTAAGCTATCTTATGATCATAAACAAGCTTTTGTCCTAGTTTAGTAGAAATCCAGGATAGTTTAAGAAATTTATTAAAGTTTCAAACACTTTAACCACAGTGAATATTTTTGGTTTGTGGATCGCCATGTCTCGACAGAAGTCGCAGGCTCAACAAAAATGTAATAAACTGTTATCTTCTATGCCAGTATGTGTTGGTAAACAAACTCTATACATATTTTGCGATTTTAAAATATTTATATAAAACATAACTAGAGAAAAAAGTGAACTTACGGAACAAGCAAAAAAAATTAAAAGATACAAAAATAAAAAGAAAATACACTTTTACATAGAAGTAAAAACTATAACAAACAGAAAAGCAAAATAGATACAGCAGTAATAACTATACCATAAAAAAACCAAGAACAACATGAAATAACATAATATATACATTTTTTACTAGTGTATTCAAAACGGGTAAAGGTTGAACGAACATGAATTTTTATAGTTTACAATCAACTGAGTTTGGTGCGTGTCGATAAAACATTATATAACTTTCTAATTACATGTACTTAAGATATGATTATAAAATTTGAAATTATTTATTCTTAAAACGTTTACTTACTGTCAATTGTATCATTCCGCCAGGTCTTTTGGCAAATATTTGAGAAAAAATTTAAAGTTACATATTCAATACATTTTAGGTAAACACCTAGAGTTACAAATACACTACCATACATTTTTGATAGAACAAATGCATTTTCAATATCGTATATCTTTTTAACTATACTCTAACTATAACTATAATTTGCGGTTTTGTGATATGTGCATGTAGTTTGAACAATGTCGTCAATAGTGTTAAAACGAAGCTATCAAAAAATGATTTAGAACCTTGTACTACACATACGGAGGTACATGCATGATACCATGACGGGTGAACGTATGATATAACTGTGAAATAGTCATTGTAATTGCCACGTTATTCTATGGATCGTTGATTTTATTACCATTAAATTATTGGCACGTGCCATCAAACTTAATCCTTATAAACCGAAAATAAACGCATAGATACGTTACTTTTACAGTTTAGAGGAAGAAGACGAAGAAGAATTATTTAAAATAGTGCAATCTGAATAAACAAATAAATTCATATTTTATATTAAATAAGTTTTTTTTTATTCAAATGAAAGAAAGGATAAGCGCATTTACAAACAGATTTACTAAGACATATACTCGATGCTGAACTTAAAATTAGGTTATATTGTTTTAATCTATGAGGATCTGGAGGGGGTCCTTCGTTTCTGTATTTTTTAATGTTTAGGCCGGTTTTTTCTATTCTTTATACTTTTTGTCTATTATTAGCAATTCTTTATATTCAAGCACCTTATTATTTTCTATATATTCTTTAATTTTTTTTTTGGTTCCGTTTTCTGTATAATTATTCATATTTATAGCCCCAACAAAACAAACAAACAAAACTCTATGTATATATATAGATATATTATCAATTCTCTAATCCCTTTAAAAAAGACCAACAGAAATAAAAAGTCAACGAATGATTTTATGTTTAATAATTCAAAATAATATACGTTTTTTTATTCTAGCATTTATAAAACAATGTATCATCCACATGAAGGAGCGTAACTCCTAATATCATTCTGACACACTAAACGGATCTTAACCCGATCTGAAAGTTTTATGATTGGTCTAGATTCGTCCAAAACAGTCTTAACAGACTTGATTTAACGCTAGAGCCCTCCATCTTGATTTACTTGACATGACTGAACGGACTAAACACAGCATATCTGAACAGTGTCTTAAAATCTGAAAAGTCTTAACGTTTTTCTTTAGCGGTAAATTAAGTCGATCAAGACTTGATCAGATCAAAATGACCGTTTCAGACTTAATCTGGCTACTAGTGATTGGTATCGTTTTTTCCTTAAAAATCTTTGATAAAATAATAAGTTATGTGATTGTATAAGATTTGCAATGATAGCATTCTAAATAAAGGCAACAGTAATATACCGATGTTCAATAGTTAAAATGTGATTCAGAGAAAAACAAATCCCAGCCACCAATCATAACTGAGGGACGCCTATCATTAGAAAAACACCAGAATAACAGAAACATCGAACTGCTACGAAACGAACGCCAACAAAATATAGACACAGACTATTTGATAATAACTGGTATAATTCTAACTTAAAACAACACATTTTAAGAAAGAAATACGATTTGATCCTGGTTTCGCGGCTACCAAAACCCTATTTTATATTGCCATGGTAAAAATACCGCTAAAATTATAACATAACGTGACAGGAATACAGAACAAATACACGTAAGAAAGTCCATGCAGAAAAATACATAAGTAAATGATATAACAAAACATTACAACATGTAACCCACAGATTAACTTGGGAACCTTCAATGACTGTACGACTGTACACCCGTAGACCACAATAGAATTGTGAACTATGCGTCACACGAATGTATAAACGCCATTCCTGTATTGTATTTTGTGTGACGTTTATTTTATCACAAGCAAATTTCTAAAAAAAAATTATGAAACTGGGATTGAATTATTTTCTAACTATTACAAGAATATCAATATAGAATTGTGTTTTTATGGTGTAATTGTTTGTATTTTTTAACCATTTCTGTTTTTTTATAAACCATGTCTGAAATAAACAATCTGTAAAACATATACATTCTGTGTATATAGTTGCTTCAAACCAAAATTCATATAAATGATCTAGCCGATAAATTATCTTAAACACTACAAAAAATAAAAATATCACTCAAACCAAAAACGGTAAGACATAACACAATATCTAATCATGCCAAAACAAGAAATATCAAAACTAAACACATAAATCCTGTTTTTATAAATACACGTCTAATAGCAATGTTTTCGAATCCCTTTGTATTAATGTATTACAGTAACTGTATTCATATTTATATGTCATGTACATGATTTTTGAAATAAAATATATTTTAAGTTATGCGAATTCAAAGTCTGCAAAACATATACATAGGTATTGGGAGAATTGACCTTTGTACTTTTATCCATTAACAAAACCAGTGCCTTTTCTCGCTGTTTGTCGTAGATAAATAATATTAATTTATTGTCGTGTTTCACATTTAAAAAAGAAAAATGAGTACTCTTCTGTCATTAGATTTGGTGGGCTTTGATATGTACGCTCTTTATTGTTCTGTGTTGTAATTTGGTGCATAATGGTTTCAAATGTCTTGACGTAGTATTTTTTAATCTTAAATTTCCATCGCACTTCCAAGTCCTTTCCTTTGTTATAATTCATTACATACACTATTGGCATGCCTTGTATCAAAATTTGTGACCTACCCAAAATCGTAGAATGCCCTAATTTTGGTTGAACTAAACATTCAAAATTGCAAAGAAATGAATATTCGAATACTGAAGTTGAACATGTTGAAAGTTAGGATGGCAACGTGTTTTTAAATACTGTCGCAGGACAAATCGAGTTCACGACCGGCATGTGATACAGTTGTTCGAATACTCAGAGTATTCGGACACCGAAACCTCTGATTTACGTTGGATTTAAATTTGAAAAGGACAAAATCAACAGTATCCTCATGTTCTGTCGATTTCATTTTAATTTAAACAAACGATTAGTATATATTACGGATTACAAATGTGTCGAGGTTTGTGATTGGATAACAACACAGAGATGTCAGTATATATTCAGGAAACTGCCGGGGTATATACGACGTTTTTATCCCCAATTGGAACCTCAAAAACGTCATCATAACTCCGGTTACTATGTGACGTAGTCAAAAGCTATCAGACTGTCAGAGGCTCACAAAGGGAAAATAATGACGTGCTTCAGTCAATAATACATTTTTGATACAAAATCACGCATTTTACACTTTTAATACTTAAATTTAATGTTAAAAGTGTTATTATAAATTATTACATACACGATAAAATTATGTTCACAGCAAATTAGAAAATCCTTCATGTATGCCGAACATATCAGGTTGGGTTTTTCAATATATATGTGTTGTCAACAAATACCTGCACTGGAAAATAACATTAAGTCAGGGGTAATCCGTAATATATGTGTAATTCAGGTCTCAGAAAGGGTATATACTGTGACATTCCCGGCTTAGGGCTTATATCCCCTTCGCCTTCGGCTCAGGGGATATAAACTCTAAGCCGGGAATGTCACAGTATATACCCTTTCTGAGACCTGAATAACATATAATATTCTATGCGATTCATGCCAATTCCTGGTTATTGCCTCGTGGTTTGTTTATTCACGAGTGTAAACATCGTAAATACTTTTGTTATTATTTACATAATTGGACGAAGCAGGTAATTCGATATATGAGCTGAAATTATCAGAATAAACATAAGTGATGAATATATTATCAATTATAAAGTATGATCAAAATAAAAGCTTCAATTATAGTTATTGGATACACTATGATGACACGTATGTGTGTGTTGTAAAAGTGAACAATTTAACATTTGGCCTCGTACAGTTTATAAATGTTCACTCGATAGAAAGTGTTCTAAACAACAATATGTTATAAACTGACGTAAAAACCTGATTGAATGGTTTATTGACAATAAAGCGTCTCTATCGGAAACACTTTATTACACTTGAGTTTTCTGTCAATAACGGAAGATGATAATTTTAACCATTTAAAAAATCATTAATAAAAGCATGGTTGTTTTAACATTTTCACATTTCCCTTTCATTTAGAAGTCCATTAATCTTCAAAAGACAGAAAACAAATTGACATGCGTATGATGAAGTAGATAGCTCAAATGCTTTCCAACCCATCAAGTATTTGCCAGGTCGTGATTGATAATTTGAGTGTGTTCTGTAATCCATGAGCATGACTAATACTCATCCCACCGAAAAGGATATTTATTATATTATATATATATTTAGTTATTGATGAACGTCTCCATGGACAAGGGATTTCTTTCTCATCCTTCTGCTGCACACTTGTTCACTTCCGATTTTCTTAAGTTTTGTATATCTTTGTTTGTGTTTTATCGTTTTCCTATTTTGAATTTGTTCATTTATAGATTGTTTATTTGAAATTTATGTTTTTTATTGCTTCTTGTTAATTTCTCCTCATCTTGCGTAGTATTATTTACCTCGAAGGTTGTTGGAAGCATTTTGTAATCTGAAGCCATATAAAAGCATTCACAAATAAACACCTTGAGAGTAACTGTTATCTTAAAAGATAGCTTGAAGTACGAGGAAGACTTCTTATAATTATAATCACTTGCGTTAAACTATAAATAAACCAAGGATTGAGTACACTACATTTACCTACAATTAGAATATGCAAGAGAATAACAGTTTTTTTTTTTTTTTTTTTATTTCTTTTGAATTCAAAGTCGATTCATAGTGTATATTTGTAGCTCAAATGATACCTATTTCATTTAAACGACTTAACAAAACAAAACATTAATACGTTCAGCTGACTCTAATGGAGTACAGCTTTAAAATGAAGATACTCGTGCTATTATGCATGTTGAACATGTATATTTAAAGTAATAAGCTAAATTTTTAAAGCAGACAATCCATCTATTATTCTTGTAAATGTAGTGACTTTGAAAGTTGATATAATTAGTTAATGACAATTTATGATGCAGATGCACAACATATGTTGTGAACCAACTTATTCAAACTAATGAAAAAGTTGAGAAAAATGAATCAATTTAAAAGACATCGATAACAGGTGAATTTAATTAATATTGTTATGAAATTTGGAAATTTCTTTTCATTTGAAAATCAATTTATCTCACGAAAATAGGAACAAACTGACATTTGTAATCATAAATTAAATTCCTAAATGAATTTCAATCCATCAAGTAATTGTCAGTATTTGAAAGATAAATGGCACGTGTTCTTTATTCATGAAAAAATCATTTTACTTTCTTTTCATAACAATTTTATTGAATGAAAATGTGTATTTACTTATTGGCGGGTTCATGAATTTTAACTCAAACTGCATTACTACCTAGAGACCTGAGTACCCGAATTAACGTCTGGATTGTTGACTGTGTTGTATTTCTCAATCTTCACTTTTTTGTGAAGTTGTTTGTAGTTTCGTTGTTTTTCTATTTTTACCCCATTTTTTTTTAATATTGACCTTTAATATCTTTTTGATCAATACAACTTCTGTATAGAATTAGGTAAGACTTTTCATCGAGCTTATGTTAAATGTTGGTCTTGTAAAGAGAATAGCATTGAAAACACATCAACGTAGTCCAAATTGATAATAGTGTTTAGATGAATTCTTCAATTTGCCATGTCTTTTTTCTGCGTTTCAGAATAACAAAGCAGCAAGCAAATGTCTAAATGTGCCAATTGCAACGTATTTTATATCTATATACATGTACATGTCTTTTTTTCTCAATGACTTTTGCTCAAAGGTTTAAAAACACTTCTATTACTATAATTGATACTCATTGCCTTGAAGAAAAAAAATCGGTTAACACAGATTGTCAGCATTGATATTTTCTTTGTTGATAATCTAAAACGATCAGAGTCGTGCTTCAAAAGATAAAACTATATATTTGTTTGTGAAGATAAGTTGATGCATTACCTAATAATTGACAGTGTTCCATTATCAAACTGGTCGACCATTAATCGGTTAACATATAATCATTGCCATTTCCAGATCTATTTATTTTTCAATCACATCAAATAAACCACGTTTAACACGTAATGGGTTTCCTGTAAAAGAGATATGGAATTTGATCACTCGGAACTATCAAAGAGAAACTTTATATAGGCAAAATATATTTGGATTGTCAATTATTTTGTATTCATTATATTGTAATTTGGTCTATTTAAGAATTCAGGTGTGTCTTCAGTATAAAATATCTTATGTTCTTAGACATAAAAATATCAAATTATTAATGTTTTACGGCTATGCCCAACCTACTCCGATCATCTTTCTTAACTAATAGTCGATGTTTACATATAAAAGGATTGGAATCTAAGTGAAACAATACACATCTACATGTAGGTTAATACTTGACGTATTGTGCAAAGACTAGACACTCTTCTTCGTTTAGTGTCTTTTTGAGAGATGAAGATACTTAAGAAACTATTAGACGTGTTGTTTAACATTGTTTATGAATATACTTTTTTTTTTAAAAGCATTATTTGTATTTCGATCAACGTTTTTTTTTTACATAAATCAAGCCGTTTGAACTGTTCAGCATTTGTTACTTGGTGACCATTTATAACTGACAATTCGGTATGGTGTTTACTAAATGCAATGTTGAAAGTCGTATAATGAACTATAGCTTTTAACGTCTTTGTCATTAATTCGATGGTGGAGAGTTGTCTCATTGATAATCATATCACACCTTCTCATTTTATTTTCATATAATATACAAAACCAATCAAAGAAGATATATAATCAAACACAATCCTTGGCATGTTTGGACAATCAGCATTAAAAGGTTTTAAATCTTAAAAATATTCTGCGATATAGTATATGAAAAGGATTATGGAAATGCGTCATTTTAAAGATAAAATCAACTAAGTAAAATGTAATAGCCATTTTAGAAAAAAAATAAATAATTTGGACGTCATGTCAATACATTGTCATTGTTTTTATAGCAAAAGTCATTCATGATCATGTGGTCACGAAGTTGAAATCCATTTACATCAATATCTTGATTATGAGAAAATAGAACTTAATTAAAAATAGATTTTTACAAATATTTGATCAATTAATCCGGGGCGAATTTTTCTACGCATTTATTCTATCTAGACATTATAATTACTAAATAGAGCACAACTATGAACGAAGCAAAACTAAACAGTATTTGTATCGCACGCAATTGTTTCTGAAACATAACGACCGATAAATTTAAAACACATCATGGTTGTCGAAATACATTTACGGAAATTGACTATGTTGTGTTTCTCAATTTTCACTTATTTGTGAAGTTGTTTGTAATTTTGTTGTTTTTTTTATTTTTACCTCATTTTTTCAAATATTGATCTTTGATATATTTCTGATCAATGCAAATTTTATATAGAATAAGGTCAGACTTTTCATCGAGCTTATGTCGGAAATTGCTGGACAAAAACATGCTTTATCATGAATTAATTATTCATTTTCCTATGTTTAATCACGACTCTTTTGTGATATATTTCAAACAATTCGCTGTTAGCCTTTTAAGATCTGTTTTGTCTATGTTCAGACAATTCAGGGATTGTTATTTAACTGTTCGAAGAAAACATCGTTTGAAAGGTAATGAAAGTACTAAATGTTTGAACAGAATTTAAGTAACAATGAGTAACCAAGATACTTATTTGTTTTGAAATTGAAAAGAAATAATTTGATCATAAACTAATCAACTTTAAATAAATACATTGATTGCTTCTAATCTATTAACAAGCACGGACGTAACTGTTGGATTTATGAATTTCAAACAGTGGTATACCCGTGTTTTCTTTGTTAATTTACTATTAGGAATTCGTAACACAAAAATTATGAATGTGAATTGTACTTTTCAGGACCGATTGCTACATTTATACTTTTGTACCTAACTTACTATGAATCATACATTGATATTCTCTCAATGGCTGATCGATGAACACAATAGAATATACACATAGCCATCTTAGTTTATAAATATCGAACATTTGAGAAATAATCCTTTAAATTAATGATAGATTATTAAAAGAATTTGCAATAAAAAAAGTGAAAGATTCAATTTTGTACTTAATTTTCATTCTTTCATTTCTCAATTTTATTGTAAAATTCTTTTAAAAATAAAATAAAAACAAACGCTTCAAGACGTTGATTGAATAACACATTTGCAACCCCAAAAGTTGTTTTTTTTTCACTCAAGTTGGCTAAACAAATTTGGCATCTCAACCATAGCTGTTGGTAAGACTTAAATTCTGATCAAGTTTTTAAAATAAATTAAAAAAAAACTACAAAATCCAGCAAAATATTGACTACATTGCTAATACTTATGGCTACTGTTTGAGCTATTGCAGAAAGAATATTTATAGGATATATATTAAATTATATATTCAAATGTCATACGATGCTTTCCATTTTCGAAAACAAAGTTAATGGAATGATTTAATTTGATGCTGTACATAGTAAACGCTGTCAGACAGAATTAGGCACGGAATGATATTGCATTCTTTTCGTACATGTGAAAGGGAAATATTATTTAATTGTGCCAGCAATTGTCGAAATTACGTTATTTCCTTCAAACAAATTTCGCAAGAAGTTTCTCATATATTTTTAGTTCTCAATAAAAATCTTGTTATGATCCTCTTCATGATTCAAACTGAAGTGTATTTAGTCGTTATAACAATGAACAAACAAGATTGCTTTTATTTATTTCTATTTCATAAATGGAAAAATTTTCCCTCGAATGGTTTTAACTTTTATGTTCTTTTTGATACAATGTACATACATAAGGACGTTAGTTGTCTCGTTTGAATTGTTTTACATGGTCATTTCGGGATTTTCGTTAATAGTGACAAGCAAAAAGGTAAAACCTGCTACACAAAAGAACAAGTGGTCAGTATGCTGGAGTTTCTTATCGACAACATATTTGTTAATTTGGAGGTAGACTTTTTCAACAAACTGTCGGCATTCCTATGGGAATGAACTGCGCGCCTCTCCTTGCTGACCTCTTCTTGTTTTCATATGAATCGGAGTTCCTTCAGACACTTGTCAAAAACAAGAAGATCAAAGAAGCCAGGTTATTTAATTTCACTTTCAGATATATTGATGATGTTCTTTCCATTAACAATCCAAACTTTTCTGATTGGGTTCCATTAATATATCCACCAGAACTAGAAATTAAAGAGACAACAGACACGGCTTCATCCGCCTCATTTTTAGACTTATACCTCGAATTTGACATACACAGTCATCTTAGTACCAGAATCTATGACAAACGAGACGATTTTGATTTTGAAATTATCAATTTCCCCCACCTTAGTAGCAACATACCAACTTCACCTGCATATGGAATATATATTTCCCAACGTATTCGGTATTCAAGAGCTTGCAGCTCCTACTCAGACTTTGTAAAACGTCACCAGTGTCTGAGCAGAAAGTTGATGAACCAAGGGTATGTCAAAGAACGTCTCGTCCTTTTTCTAAAAAAGTTCATCGGAAGGTACCCAGAACTTGTTGATAAATATTCCGTATCAACTTCACAAATAATACACGATGGTCTTGAAATATAGATTTTGCGTACTGACGTTGTTTATCATCTTAATTACGTGTTATATTATTCTTTTATTTGTCTTTATTAATATTACTTTTACTGTTGTCTGTTTTTTGAGATATTCTTTTGAAGTGACTCTGTGCTTAATTATGTATCCAATCATACTTTGAACGACAAAATTATTTTATGATGTGACTCTGTACCTATGTATCTTGTCATACTTTGAATGACAAAATTATTTTATGATGTGACTCTGTACCTATGTATCTTGTCATACTTTGAATGACAAAATTATTTTATTCATTAATATTACTTTTACCCAACTTTTTTTGTGATATACGTTTTACGTGACTCTGTACTTGTGTATCGCGTCATACTTTGAGCCACACTATTATTTTATTTGTTATTATTACTTTAATTGCTAAGTCAGTGTTTGTTATATCTATTTTGCGTGACTGTATTTATGCATCCCGTCATACTTTGAACGACAAAATTATTTCATGTCTACCTGTGCGAATTTCAAACGCGCAATTTTACACCAGTACCCATACCCTCCTTCCTTGATGGGTGCATTTTACATAGACAAATATAATCGTATAATATAATCAAAATGAAGATGTTAATTTGATGTATGCCTTTTTGTGCTTCTTCGTTACATTTTTTGTTTTTATAGTGATTAAGATGATAACACAATGTTGACTGCTGTACCCCTATTTTTGACATTTTTACCTATTATGTCTGTTTGTTTTGTTCACGCATCGGTGACTATATAATGGAATTTGATGCGACTGTCATACAAGTGAGAGGTTTAGCTAGCTATAAAACCAGGTTCAATCCACCATTTTCTACATTTGAAAATGCCTGTACCAAGTCAGGAATATGACAGTTCTTGTCCATTCGTTTTTGATGCGTTTGGTTATTTGATTTTGCCATGTGATTATGGACTTTCCGAATTGATTTTCTTCTGAAATCAGTATTTTTGTGATTTTACTTTTTTTTAATAGCTGACTATGCGATATGGGATTTGCTCATTGTTGATGGCCGTACAGTGACCTATAGTTGTTAATGACTGTGACATTTTGGTCTCCTGTGGAGAGTGATCTCATTGGAAATCATACCACATCTTCTTTTTGATATGTTTACAGCTTTTCCAGTACAAATGTATTTATATTCAAACATTCCTTGTTTTTAAATGTTATAAATTGATGACATCCTAACGAATAAAAATCAACAGACTCGCTTATTAAAAAATGTGTTATTGTCTTTGCGGTCTTTATATATTAATAAGGATTGGTATGGTTTACATTTTCTATTTCTATTAGCTAAAAGTATGTTTGGATGCAACATGTACAATTACTTTTTTTTCTCATTGTTATTTTTTAGGTTGGAGATTTGGAGCTTTTACCTGTAAAACAACGCCATACATACATCATGTTTCTGTTTGTGCTTCGGTCAACACCCTAGCAGCAATTGCAATTGACAGGTTAGTTGTTAATTGGTTTTAATATTGTTCGATGATTCAATGAAAATAGACTGTAAATAAGACCGTTAGTTTTCTCGTTTGAATTGTTTTACATTGTCTTATCGGGGCCTGGTATAGCTGACTATGCAGTATGGGCTTTGCCTATTGTTGAAAGCCGTGACCTATAGTTGTAGTATAATTAGTTGACCTATAGTTGTAGTATAATTAGTTGACTTTTCACAATTTGAATATAAATGCATTGGCTATCAAAAGAAAACTGTTGTGAAGTTTTTTTCATAAATTGGTTGTGATGTAAATTTGAAAGTAGCCTTCATAAAAAATTAAAACATGTTTTAGTCATTGAAAGTTGTATTACAAAATATTGTGAAATGAAATTAAAATAAATTGAAAAAAAAACAAGGCCAATTTTGCATAAACAAGTTACAACCGTAGTATTTGTATTGCACCAACAATGGGATTAGAACATACAGTGCATTCATCCTGTCCGTTCATTCGTCCATACATAATTTCATCAAACTTTTCTTAGGAGTTAATGAGGTACATGTTAACTTAATCGGCATATTTACAGTAATAATAATAAGCGTATGATAACTTTTAGGCTCAGCAAGTCACTACACCCTGTTTTTCTTTGCGTTGATGTTTGAGGAATAGGACAGTAGTTATCCATTCGTTTGATGTGTTTGAGCTTTTGATTTTACTATTTGAACATGTTGAAAACGGACTTTCCGTTTTGAATTTTCTTCGTGATTCGTATTTTTGTTATTTTACTTTTTTCGTAAATACACTTTTCCACCCACGTTTTTCATGTCCGATAGAACAAAGTCATACATTTTGTTTTCTGATACTTTGCACTGTGTGCTTTACACAAAAAGTAATTCTTGTAATAATTGGTGGTTGTAACTGTAAGAAGTTTTCCAACATCAATAAATATCGTTTGTTTCCATAAGTAAATTCGAGTGACAAATCAAGATTAATAGAAAATACTTCGGGAACTCCAAAACTAGCAAAACCTGGTGCCTTAACTAAGTTATTGTCTTTTACTTTCATGCCTCCTGCGCAAATAAGATCGTGCGGAATATTTAGTTCATTTTTTGGAACTTAACAAAACACTAAATGTCAGAAAATCTACTGAAAATGTTACTGAATTCATACAAGCCATAACTCTGAACAATACTACGTTGTGTATGTATTTTTTCCAACTACGGCTAGTTTATAATTTTCTATCAAATCATTGTTTAGTCTGTTAATCGGTTGTCCGACTAATAAACAAAGGCAACAGTATAAAAGTAATAAATAGATTTAGGAAAAAAACCAATTTTTCGTTATAAACTGAAACCGATGGGAGCACAATAACTACAAGAGGAACAAAACAACAAATTCTAACGCCATCATACATATAGAAACGAGCTTTTTTTTATTGCTTTGATGAAAAAATGGTGGGTTGACCCTGGTTTGGCTTACACAACGATAAATTCAGTACTGATTTACTTGCAGTCGATTTACTTGCCGTCATTTCAATACAGATCAGTTACTTTTCAGACTTCTTTGTAGGTTTTGAATGTGTAGCGGATCAACAAAAGTACTGTTCAATCTAAATATAGACTGAACAGACAGAAGTGTCTGACCAGTACTGCGTTTAATCCAGTAATTTGACAGAAAGTCTAAAAATGATTATATATATTACATTTATTGTTCAGTCTTTTAACAAAATATGTAGATCAAACCAATTGTATAAGATCAAAACTAGTTTCACGTGAAGCAGAATCTACTTTCCCTTCCGGAGGACCTAATATCACCCCCAGTTTTAAGTGGGGTTTTTGTTGCTCAGTATTTTGTTTTCTATGTTGTTTCGTGAGTACATTTGTCTATTTGTCTTTTTCCTTTTTAGCCATTGCGTTGTCAGTTTAATGAGTTTGATTGCTCTGATATCTTTCGCCCCTTTTTTACAACTGGCTGCTACATATACGCGCTACATTACATGTATACGTATATGCACATTATCAAAGCCATAGATAATTCTACGGTTGTTGTTTTCAGATTATGTTCTATTTCCTATTGAATGGTTTGTTAATTAGTATTTGCATCGCCGTCTTTCGTTGGTGTGATTTATTTTTTCTAATCATTAAAACCTTTAAAAACCATTCGGAATCGGAATTACGTTATAGGTTTGTCTACATTTTAACTTTTGCCCTTTGCCATTGGTCCTATACTTTTAAGAATTTACCCAAGCTTTTTGGTATATTTCTATCCTCGTATATAACAACGACAGTACATCAATTATAATGTAAAACATCTTTCATTGACTATTTGTAAGCAGCTTTAACGCGACCTTTATTCGTTTCATGACTGCGATAAATGATCGACTTCAATACGCTTTTACGAATATATGTATTGTTAACTTCATAGATTTTCTTTCTTTAGGTGGTATGATTCTCTGACAACTGAAATAAAATAATAATACAATTAGTATGCGATAAATCATCTTTACAAAATAATGCAATATCTTGGGAATAATGTTTTTTTATGTTTAATAAAAACTATATTTGTCTGAATATAATTAAATCTATTTTATTGCACTAAAGAAAAATGAATAAAATAATTCTTGCAATAAAACCAATACCTTCATTTGTACAGCGAACATAAAAGTATCATAAATACTTGCAATGCATATTTTCATTTTGATAAAATATGAACTTGATAACGTGACATATATCAGAAGAGGGACGAAAGATACCATAGGGACAGTCAAACTCATAAATCTAAAACAAACTGAGAACTGTCATCAAGTGAAAAAAATCAACTTGTCAATAAAACTTATATGTACTTTGATATTTTTAATTGTAAAGGAAAACTTTAAAGGTATTTTTCAATGTTTAGATTAACAAAGATCACTGTCACGGTAGAGTAATTTTGTTTTGACATAGACAACAATAAGCAATAATATATGGCTGACTTAAGAACAAGGTGAAATGTACTCAAGGAACATTCAAACACCGAGACAAAAAAACTGACAACGCCATGGCATAACAAGGGAAATACATACATAAAAATAATATATAGAGAGAATAAAAAGATTAAACCGTAGAACTCAACCAAACAGTGGTTTTGATTCTCCGTGGCCTCTTCCTTAAACGAGATACCCCTCAGATGTTAGATTTTTCAAACTGTGAGTAAATGATGTTTGTTCAAGAATTGAATGCTTACTTTGTAAATTCATTGTGGTGTAAAAGCGTTGACCGAGGTATATTTTGTAAAAAGCGCGGAAGCGCTTCATTCTTTAAATGTGCGCACGGGTAAAGCTTTTAAAACCCTATGAAATTAAGAAAAGAAGCATTCAATACTTATAATTACATTTTTTAACTATGATCATGAAAAAAGATTTATATCAAGTTTTTATCTAATTTACCTGTGCACTTTATTGTGGGACCTCGTGTTATCAGGAATGATAACGTTTATTGTGTAATGAAAGTCAAATTCAGAAAGAAGAGAGATTGTTCTTAGCCAATCAAAATGACGTAATATAATGAAACGTACATAATGTAATTATATTGAAATATCTATTATTAAATTATATATTCCAGGTACTCTGCAATTTGCAATACATGGAGATCTAAAATCAACACCTGTACTTCACGTGCCATGATTTCGTTTATATGGTTGATGGCAGTTGTACTCGCATTACCTATTGTTTTCTTCTATGAAAAGTTTGACGAAGAATTTGATCAACAAACAATACCGATGTGTCATCAGATTTGGCCAGATTATGACCTCCAGCGAAGTTATTACGTTATCGGACTTTTTATTATGTGTTATGCACTTCCGCTCTCGTTTATTATAGTATGCTATTTTTCAATTGTATATAAAGTGTGGACACGGCGTGCTCCTGGAATAGCAAGCAATTTTGCTACTATTAATAAGTCAAAAGTGAAAGTTATCAAAATGTTTTCGATCATTGTCAGTCTGTTTGCATTTTCACGTCTTCCATTGTATGCAGTATATTTTCAGCTGTACTTCCATCCTCCTACTGACGTGGAATACATCAATTTTATATCGTTATACATCATTCCTGTATGCCAATGGTTAGGTTTGTCTAACTGTTGTGTCAATCCAATCATTTACTGCTTTTTCAGTAGAAAGTACAGACATGGTTTTAAAACATTGGTACAATGCCGGAATTGTCGAAATAACAACTCTTTCCGTAGTATAAAACACCATACTGTAACCTCACGATGTTTGACGAATATGTCAACAACATCACATGGGGATTCAAAACGACCAAGGAGACAATATAACCCCGCAAGATTCATGTCTGTGCAGTTTGAAAATGGACAAATGACACTTACATTTCGGAAAGATGAAAGAGAAGATACATTTTCTTCTTTCTAGATGGAAGATTATCTTCTTCTTTACTGTTAAATCGGTGTAATTATTAGGAACATATATCATTCTAAAAATGATAAAAGTGATAACACCTTACCTTCTATTAAGACTAATTAATGTGTTAAATGTTAACATTAATGACATATGTATATATTGTTTAGTTGATATAATACGTATATGAATATATTTTCTGTTTGTAATGCCTTATGGATTTTTTTATTGTTTCGTAATTAATTAGATTATATTCCCAAACATGTGTGTTGTGAATTGTTTGTATATTACAAAGGAAAACAGTTGCGATAGTTCTTTACAGTACTTGTACACTTGAGGTCTACGAATATTGCGTCTTGTTTTTGCGAGTTGTCCGGTTGTTCTATAATTGGCACAGTTATTTTTTTACGGAAAATCTAAATATTCACTATCTCACAACTAGCCCCTCTGAATCGGATAATGAATGGAAAAAAAAAACAGGCAAAATAGAACGGAAATGACAAAATATGCATGTGAAGTAGTTACAACAACAATAAAGAAAAGAAAGAACACAGAATCAATTTCAGGCTGAAGGACGATATACGCGATGTATCGCTCACCTTGGATTTTTTTGTTTTTTCTTTTTTAATATTAATTACCTGCTAAAAGAATATAACAGTTATTTTTGTTTTCTTCTTTCTCGATTAGATTAAAATCAAATAGTGTTTTAATGTTGAAAGACTAACGTAATTTAAATTACTTTGAAGCAACTAGGCACATGGTATACACTTAAAAAAACATACTGTTTTAGAATAAACGGAATATCAACAAGGTGAAAATTATTTGAAATCACCAACTTTCTTTGCTTATTTGTCTTTAATGTTTTCCAAAGATTTAAATGCAATAAACATCAAAATTAGATTATTCCTGACAGTCATGAATTTTCTTTTCCACAAACTTTCTATATCTGATAAATTAAACAAATAGCATAGATGAACATTCAGTGATGGGAATTTCATGAAGCGTACAATTGTTTAAATTTATCGATAAAAATTGATAATTTTATTTGGAAACTCAAATTTACTCTAATACTTCTTAAGGTTCTCTCTATAAGTTAAAATGTACATGTCGGTAATAGTAACTTGTTAATAGTAAAGGAAAAAAATGAATAGTGACGTTCTATAGAAAAAATTAAATCTAAGTTAAATCATTTTTTTTTTCAATAAATATCGAACTTATAATCCATAAAGACATACTAAAACAGTAAATTGTTTTGTGTTTTTTGGGCTTTGAAGGTAACGATGTTTGTATTTCGTCGGTTTTCTTTTTTCTATGGCTTTGTTTGTTTATTCAACTAATGAGATTTCATTGACCCCTTGCTCACTCCTTTTGTTTTTAAAAACACATTAAAAATTATGTCTACTATAATCTGCAACATAAATAACTTGTTTAAATGTATGTAGTTTTTACTTCAACTTTTAGCTAAAAACTAAGGATTTTCTTATCCTAGGCATAGATTACCTTAGCATTATTTGGCACAACTTTTTGGAATTTTGGATCCTAATGCTCTTCAACTTTGTACTTGTTTGGCTTTATAAATATTTTGATATGAGCGTCACTGATGAGTCTTATGTAGACGAAACGCGCGTCTGGCGTACTAAATTATAATCCTGGTACCTTTGATAACTATTAATCATTTTAACTATTTCGTTTTCTCAATCTACCTTGGTCCAGGTGTAAGTCAAGATATGAAGCTAACGTTACATTTGATTTAGTATTGATATTCTTTATCACATAGTTGATGGAATAAATCGATCAACATAAACGTCTAACTTTGAATTATTCAATAATTGTTTAATATTTATTCAGCAGAACAAATTCATCTAAGGAAGCACATATGTTATCAATAAAAATAAAATATTTGATTAAGGCAGTTCAGAACCATCTCAAAAATTTATTTTACACAGTATGATTTTTCTCCTTCATAAAAAATCACAAAAATACTGAACTCAGAGGAAAATCAATTCGGAAAGTCCCTTATCACATCAAAAACGAATGGACAAGAACTGTCATATTCCTGACTTGGTACAGGCATTTTCATACGTAGAAAATTGTTAGTTTAACCTGGTTTTATAGCGATAAATCTCTCACTTTGTTGACAGTCTAATCAAATTCCGTTTTATTTACAATGATGCGTGAACTAAACACAAATAATAAATAAAATAGTCAAAATATGGGTACAGAATTAATTTTTCATTATTGGTAGTATGTACATGTGTACTCTCTGTTTTTATATGAGACTAAATTTGGCATTGCATTTCAAACCCAAAATATAATATCCGGAAGCAGTCCACTAGAATTTTCACGCATCTGATTTGTTTCACACTTTTGTAAGCAAAAAAGAAATTGTACTGTGTTAAATCATTTGGAATATAATGAGAAAACATCGCATTTGATTTTAGTTCCATATTCGAAGTAATGCAGTCTATGACGTTAAGTGTAATTTGCTGTGATTCATTTTTTTATTTTCTGTTATTATTATTTTTGTTCTAATCACCGATATTCGTATGAAAACATCGTGCGATAAGACCCTTAACGTAACTTGAAAGTAGGTCACAACATAGGAAGCGGTCGACGATATTGAGTTACATGACAGTTAAGTTCTGCTATCAAACCAAACATTTACAAAGCCTTAAATTTTCAATTGTACGAATTATTTTGAACGAAATTATGCAAAAATCATTATTATATGGACATGTCAATTAAGGAAACGACAGATGTACTTACAAGGATTGACTTAAATATTCATAAAATGTAATTTCAAAGAATCAGTACGAATTCATCCCTTAATTTACAATTTTACAAATAATGAAATTCCAGTTGAAATGTCAAGATAATATGTTATTAAACAATGGCAAATGCATATTCAATCTTAAACACGAACTAGCAATTGTAATCCATGATTTTAACGAATACAATTGTGCATCTTTATCTAACATTATTAGATTTTAAAGTGCACGAATCTCAGGAAATGTAGAATCTCAACTCAAACAAGATATGATTATAATCTAACAATTGTAAACACTCCTGACAAATCAAATAACTTAACTACAGAGCTAATAATGCTGAAAACGAACCAATTCTGAGTTCGGTATAGAAGCTATTCTAAAAACTTTAACATCTTTTCAATAAGAGATTATTTGCGTTTGTTGTCACAGTCACACCCTGTTTATTGAAATTCTAGGTTTTGACAAAAAGTTAAAGGGTGCTGCTCAAATTTTATGAAATATACAGGAGTGCGGTGACTATTATAAGGGAGCTCGAGTGTATCAACCAATCACTCTATTTTTATACATTCTATGTTATGCAAGTCTACGCAGATTTCGGTCGGGTTGTATACAGTTTGAAACGGCCTCAAAGTTATGTCGGACTATAGATGATGCTGGAAAGCCCGTACTTTTTTTTGTGTTTAACTGAATCAGATTCAATTTTATGACAAGATCCCTCAAACTTCATTGAAAATCTCCTTATTTCGTATATCAGAAATTTTTTCCCTGAGTAATACTTTAACATGTTAAATGTATAATTATAAATAAATGGAAAAAAAATTTAAATGCACGTCACAAAAAAAAAATCACTAAGCGGTAAGATTCTAAATTCTTAAATCTCTTCTTTAAACCTCAATGGAGTCAGATAATAATAAGCTTTGATTTGATTTGATTTGATTT
The DNA here is from genome assembly GCF_965363235.1 of Mytilus galloprovincialis. Lineage (NCBI taxonomy): Eukaryota > Metazoa > Mollusca > Bivalvia > Mytilida > Mytilidae > Mytilus > Mytilus galloprovincialis. The sequence goes on along the minus strand of NC_134846.1, from coordinate 41,473,441 downwards.
TATCTAAATTAAATTAAATAAAATATAGAAATATGTTAAAACTATTAGCAATTATTTATACAGTTTTTTTATATAAAGGAATAAATTTGACATAGCCAGACAACACCAAAACATAAAAAAACGAGAAAACGATTCTCCAAATGATCTATCAAATCAATGCTAAATCCAAAATTAACCTCATCAAAACTACCGATTAAAGCTTACGTTGATATTTGTAGAAATCTTTTGCATTGTATGATAAATTTTGAATCAGTTTTCGCTGTAGATTTCGAACTCTTATCTTGGTTTGATCGATGGATTACAATAACACAAAAAGAAAAATCATAAATCAAAAAACTTCATTCATAATGAGGAAATCGTACAATCAGGCTGTTTTCTTATAAAACGATAAATGATTATTCTACATGAAGACCAACTGCATGTAAACAACATAACAATAAAGTTGTTAATTATACTCGAGAATCAAAATATAACAAACCAGCTGTGACGTATCGTTTCTTCGTTGTTTTTCTGAATTTTTACCACCCATGGTCCTTTTAATACCAAAATAGTCATTAGGTTTTATAACCAATGAATGTTAACCATCTGAACATATTCGTATATTTAAACTAGTGTAATAACTACTATAATATACATTTAGAGGACAAGATGCGTATAATCCTTCTTAATACTAGAGATGTCTGATTGACGTGATATAGATGCCAATCATTTAACACTCAAATGAAACAAGTGTCATCGATGTGGTGTGGGGAAAAAGCAAAATCACAAAAATACTGAACTCAAACACATCAAACGAATGGATAACAACTGTTATATTCCTGACTTGGTACAGTCATATCCTTTTAAAGAAAATAGTGGATTAAACCTGGTTGCATAGCTAGTTTTACTATGGGGAAATATTTAAAACATACTTGTAGGGTTTTCTTTCTTTCAAAAAAAAAATTGTGTTTGTGAACCTGATGAATAAATCTCTCGAATTATTAAAAAGTCTGTTGTGTATACATATTCATTATGCAATCAACCCGAATCTAGAACGAAGATAAAAAAAAACCAAATCACTGCCATCAACACCAAATTCCCATGAGAAAACAAAACTCAATGCAAAAAGTCATTATATGACCCAAGTCGGGGCTTTTTAAAGGTTACTTAAAAAAAATGGCCATGTGGTTGAGTAGCATTAGTATTTAGTTCGTTGCATTCTTTATTTACTCATGCTTTTCTTTGTACCATTCATGGGCATTAAGTCAGTGCGTCTGTTTGTTTGTTCGTTCGTTCGTTCGTTTGTCCACTCGTCTGTGTGTCCCCGTTCGTGTTAATGTTCTTTTTCAAGGTAGGTTATGAGGAAGTTGAAGTCCAATCAATTTGACCCTTAGTACACATGTTACCGTTGATATGCTGATTTTAATTGGAATGCCAAGTTAGAATTTTAACGCTTTTTTCACGGTCCACTGAATATAGAAAATGATAGTGCAGGTGGGCATCCGTGTACAGGGACATATTTTAGCATCCTTTAATAATGAACGAACAAATAACGACAGAATGTATACTACATTTAAAAGTACAAGTACAAAGAAAGAAGAAAATCACGACCTATATTATACAGCATAAAACAAATTATCAGTTACTGATGAAGCAAGCTCAATATATTTACTTCATAGCCTGGCAATAACAGTTGAAACAGTTGAAATTATGAACTTACACACATTTTATGATCTCAGATATGAATAGTTTTGTATTCTATGAATGAATAATGGTTTATTATAGTGAAACCAGTATGTACATAAGAAATACATATTATTACGATATATATTTAAGATATGTTTGTAGAATTACTTTTTTAATGTCAGTTATAATGACCGTTCGAACGGCGTTGAGTTGTTTGCCAACTTCTTCTTCTTTCGTAATTCCGTCCTGTAGGAGCACTAGGGTGAGACCGATACATATTAACAGTATCTGTACATTAAAACACACAATAAATCCTCTGTAAAATACGAATGAATAGTATCCTCCACCATGATAACCAGTGTATGTACAAGTCGTGAATTTATATGTATGCATTAATGTAGCTATAGGGACTTTAAAGGTAATGTAATTTTAAAATGGCAAGACACATAAATAAATTACATGTTCGTAAGACTTGGGAATCATAATTTTAAGTAAGTGTTTTTTAATGCAATATTAAATCATAAGCATGACTAATTTGGATGTTGAGTAATATTATTAAATTAGGCTTAACTATAATTATTAAGGTAGCTAAATGTTCTTGTAAGATGAAATTTATTAAATCTGAAATCATGACTTTGATGTTATAGTAGTATGTTTTTGATTGGTTTAATAATGTTCATATGGCGTACTCCTTTTAAGATTTTAGACATGATACTGGCTTGACCATACACAGAGATATACCCCCTTATTCCATGCACTAGCTAGGCATTAGTAATGTTCATTCTTTTCATGTAAATTAGGTGGCAGTAGACCCTTGATTTCATTTCTATTGTTCTTAGTAACATTTTGTCACTTGGAAGAATGTTCCTTTTAACAAGGCTTTGACAGTCTATCACTAGTTCCGTGATAGCAATTTTGCTATTGAAATTGATTTTCCATACACTACTTCCAATTTTGCTAACAACATATTCTTTTATAGTGTTGAAAGTGAGATTGTCGAATATGTCTATATGCTGGGCAGCTTGTTAGAAGGCGTTACAGATCTTCAGCTTCAAGTTTACATATTGGGCAGGAATGATCTATCTCTGCTTGATTGAATTTATGTTTTTAAGGTTTGAAGCATGTATGTTCCAGTTAACATACGTACTTTTGTTGCTGCTTTTCTGACATCTTTGACGGAGCTCGATATTGTATCCCATACGTTGTGAGTTTGTCCAATATTTAGGTTTCTTTTTTATAGCAATTTAAGTGTTGATTCTTCTTCACAATCTGCTTTGAGTTTGACTGTCCAATGAGATGAAATAGCTGTTCGTACTATGTTTTTTCCAGTCTAGTTTGTTGTTATGTTGATACATGTCCAGTATGTCATTTATTCTTTTGAAGAAGCTATTTGGTCGACCTGCTGTATATTGTCTCCATGCAATTTCACGTATTAAGTTATTGTGACTCATTGCTATTGAGTGTAACAGACTCAGCTGTCTTTTGTGGAGCTCAGTAGTTATTGGCAGTGCTCCCAGAAGCAAGTACATTGCTGATGTAGCTGTTCTATATGGAAGTGATTGGATATGCTTCAGAGCGTTAAGATGAAAACTGCATAGTGCTACTGTGTCTTTGTTTTGGAGATTTAATGTTTCTACATGTAGGCCATTAATAAAGACGTGGAATGACGTATACTTGGGTTGAGTCCATTTGTATCATGAACGCCAGTCTTGATCAGAGAGTTCTTCGTGCTAGTGATGTCCTGTGATTGATAGTAATTTTAGTTTCCTCGGATGTTGTTCTTTTAAGACCTAGATGTGTTGTTTCTGATTTAAATTCCAAAATGTTAACGACAGGTCGAGCCTTGGTCAAGACCATTTCAGACTACACAAAGATCATCAAGTACTGAATCAGATTCATTAAGTAAAGTCGAGACCTAGTCGAGTACACTTAAGTACAGTTAAGTACAGTCGAGACAATGTCGAGTAAAAACTGGTCAATTCAGACTCTGAGCAGTTTGTAGTGCTAGTTCGTTTGTTGTCACTTTTAACTATTGCATTGCTTTTTACTGGATGGATTAAGAATCTATGGTCTCTTGAGTAATCATACACCGTGTTGAGCATTTCTTGCATTTCGTTTTGGTCGTATGAAAGTAGTACATCTGCACAGCTAGGACAGCCTGCGTATGTATTCCCTATAGATATTCCCGTGTTATGAGCTTCTAGTTCAGAGAGTAACGCATTGGTGTATTGTTTGTACAGATGTGAAGATAGGATTCCACCCTGTCTTACTTCCTGATCAATACTAAACGAGAGACTTCTGTCTCCTTGCCATTTCACAATTGATGTGACACCATTGTACATATCCTCAATAACATCCCAATATTCAATATCTACTCCTAGATAGTAGAGTTTGTCAAGCAAGATTTGATGATTGACTATATCAAACGCGTTTTGACTGTCTAGTATTGTTATAAATAATAAATCTTTTCCATTGATGCTAATAAAATTTTGTTTCATTCGGTTTATAAGGCTATCAATTTGGTCACAGAAAATATAAGTTCATTTTATGAACAGATTCACAGGTCATTGTACATGTCGGGCACATTGTTTGTATTATGATGCTTGGAATAGATTACATTTACTAAAGGAATCATAATAGTTTCAATTTAAATCAATATCATAAACAAAACATTAACACCTTTCAATTAAATTCCAAAAAATGAGATAAAGTATTTTAAAGCTTGGTTATGCTCTATTAAACGATTAAAGCTTGTCTGTTTAAAGTGTGAACAAGAATCGTTCACCTCTTCGCGTCGTAGTGCATATATATCTTAAAGAATAATCTACCCTGATAACAAATCTCATTTATTTATATTTGATTATATAACAGACAACGATTTTCTTTTATACTTATTTGTCTATCAGACATTCAATAGAATAATTTACCACCATAATTGTTATGTAAGAGGAAATAAAAGTACACTTACATGGCACAAAATGCATTAGTTCAAATAATAAATCATTGCACAATATTGATATGAATCATTGTTATGGCGTTCGTATACAACAACATTATTTTCTCTGCCTTTGCTAAATGTTTGATACAAAACAATTGATAACAGAGTCATAATAAACTATGACTTGTTCCGGTCATGTTATACAGTCTTATCATAAACTTATAGTTATAACCGTGTACACGTCATGTTTTGTAATAACTCACCGTATGTTTTATGATATAATACCTTTCTAATGATAAACAATAATAATGCGACTAAAGATCGTTACATCAGATGTATATATATGCCAAAAAGCATTCCAAAGAATCTGAAATTTCATTTTTTTTTAATTTTGCTCGTTAAAGTACATCCATTTAACATATTAGATTGTTTCTTTGTAAAAGAATTACGCGTCTGACGTACACAATGTCAAGCCTGGAATATATGATGCAGTTGTCATCAAAACTTCTACAAAAAGAGGGACGAAAGATACCAAAGGGACAGTCAAACTCATAAATCTAAAACAAACTGACAACGCCATGGCTAAAAATAAAAAAGACAAACAGAAAAACAATAGTACACACGACAAAACATAGAAAACTAAAGAATAAACAACACGAACCCCACCAAAAACTAGGGGTGATCTCAGGTGCTCCGGAAGGGTAAGCAGATCCTGCTCCACATGTGGCACCCGTCGTGTTGCTTAAGTGATTACAAATCCGGTAAATAGTCTAATTCGGTAGGTCATATTCATGCTGCATGTATATCTATTAGTTACATTTTTTGTACCTCACCTAAGTACATCCTTAAAGTAAATACATGCAACTGCAAATTATTGACATGAATTATTATTTAATATGTAAATATGTGATCTAATTGGTCATATCGAAAGACATTGCAATATAAGAACTTTCACATTATTTGTTAACTATCATCTATTTTTTGTTTGATTTATAATTATTATTAGTCTTCTATCTCGCAACTGAACTTATGGCCGTTTTTTTCAATTCACATACATCGTAAGCCAGGTGACCTGAAGGTTCAGTAGTCTTACATGTCAAGGTGTATAGTGCAAAAATATGTTTTGTCATGTTGCAATGATTGAAATAAATCAACATTAATTATCATAAATAAACCAAGCTGAAAAGTTGATTCCCAATGCACCTCATAACTTTCGCCGAGTGCACATGCGCATTTGAAGAAAAAGACGAATCAATTGCGGTTAAAAAAATGCAAAATATTTGTCGTCATCTGTAGTTATTCTTAAACGGTCAACCAACTCGTTATGGCGTCCGTACATGGTTTTAAATGATTTTTACTATTCAACTGCCAAACATTGGTTATATAGCTCCAATGAAAGCAGCAACCCTTTATTCGGAGACTCAAGATTGGAAAATCCTCTGCTGCGATATCGATATCGTTTTAATTACGATATTTATAATCTCTACGGATGTGCTGCTGGAATGTGGCTATAAAGAAGTTTTGAATGTTCACAATCAGCGCTTTTGTTGTAATGTTTTGTTAGAATAATTTGAGAACAGGAAATAAAAGAGATACTGTTATCGGCAAATAAACATTTGTTTAATCTAAATGAGGGATCAAATCTAATCGTTACCTATCACCTAAAACTATAATCTTAAAACGTGTTTTCTTCAAAATTACATAAACCACGTTTCAGATATGGAAAATATAATTAACATCAAATGATCCAGAGGACAACACAAATTAAATAATTTGTAAGATGAATCCCAACCATTGGAGAATATCTTAAAATTGGTAAAGAAGCTTAACAATATATAATAATGAGTAATTACATATTCAACCCGAGAATCTATCAATATAACAGTTTACTGACTCAACGGATGTTTCAATAAGTCATTACGTAAAACTAAGATTTACGCCGCGTTTAAGAGACGGACGTAAAAAAAAGGTACCCGCTTTGTGAATAATTTATTGTTGCATGCATTTAAAAGTGTTTCATTTATTTATAATGATACATTTACGTATAATTCTAGCAAATATTTTGTAAAATACGAAATAAGGAAAAAAAGGTCAGGAAAAATCCCTAAAACATTCAGTATGATTTGCTTTTTTTACTAATATTATGCTAGAGTCTTATTACAAGCCAATTATTTCAATAAAATTGGTTATGAGATTTATTCCACTATGATAATTATTTATTAATTTAATATTTCACTTAATCAGCAAGAAATTGAATCAAATTATAACACTTACAAGGTCAAAGGTGCATGTGCAGCTTCCCATATTTGGTGAAATACCACAATTGATTTTCCCCTTATACATGTAATAGACATTGTTGTTTAATTTGTACTTTTAAACAAATTTGGCAGAATTTATCTTTGTTTCAAATAAAGAGATATTTGGCATGAGTTAAATTTGATCATCTCCAGTACTTTTAGACAAAATTTCACATAAATTGTCATTGCAAATTAGAAAATAACAATCAATGGTAGTTAACCAATCAAATGTTAGCCCCTTATTTTACATTATTTACTAGCTTTAGTAACCATGTAATCTCAAGTTTCCAAAATATTCTATAAAAAACAAGAAGTATGACCCGCATTTTTTTTTACTTCAATGACATACAGGATTGATTTCATACAACTTTCAAATTCAAAGTATTATATTTTAAGACCTTTTTACGTTTGCAACCAGGTATGACTTATACACTATGATTTTGGGATATTGAACTAAAACAAGTGCACAATCTAAATATGCGTAAAGTATTTTTTATGAAGTTTGAGGGATCTTGGCTTTCAAATGAATCAGTTGATTACACAAACATGTACGTGCTTTCCAAAACCAGCATCATCGATAGTTCGACATAACTTTGAGGCCGTTTCAAACTGCATACAACCCGACCAATAACTGTGGAGACTTGAATTACATACATTGTTTGCATATATAGTGAATTTCTTGATACATTCCCTAATAATAGTCACCGCACTCCCGTTTATTTCATAAAATCTGAGCAACACCCTTTAATCTAATGTCAAAACCTAGAATTACAATAAACAGGGTGTGACTGCGACACCAAACGCGATAATTCTCTTTTTGAAAAGATCTCAAAGTCTTTAAAATAGCTACTATACAGAACTAAGAACTGGTTTATTTTGAGCATTATTAATTCTGTAGTTGATTTACTTGATTTGTCAGGCATGTTTACAATTGTTAGATTATAATCATATCTTGTTTCAGTTGAGATTCTACATTTCCTGAGATTCGTGCACTTTTAAATCTAATTATGCTAGATGAAGATGTACAATTGTATTCATTAAAATCAAGGATTACGACTGCAAGTTCATGTTTAGGATTGAATATGCATTTGCCATTGTATAATATCATATTATCTTGACATTCATCTAACTGGAATTTCATTATTTGTAAAATTGTAAATGATGAATTCGTACTGATTCTTTGAAATTACATTTTATGAATATGTCAGTCAATCCTTGTAAGTACATCTGTCGTTTCCTTAATTGACATGTCCATATAATAATGATTTTTGCATAATTTCGTTCAAAATAATTCGTACAATTGAAATTATAAGGCTTTGTAAATGTTTGGTTTGATAGCAGAACTTAACTGTCATGTAACTAAATATCGTCGACCGCTTCCTATATTGTGACCTACTTTCAAGTTACGTAAAATGTCTCATCGCACGATGTTTTCATACGTATATCGGTGATTACATGTAGAACAGAAATGATAATGACATAGAAATAAAAAAAAAGAACTTCTAAATCGCGTTGAATCATAGCATATTACACTTAACGTCACAGACTGCATTACTTTGAATATGGAACTAAAATCAAATGCGATGTTTTTTCATTACAATCCCAATGATAAAACACAATACAATGTCTTTTTTCCTTACAAAAGTGTGAAACAAATCTGATTCGTCAAAATTCTAGTGGTCCACTCTCTACTTTGAGTTTGAAATGCAATGCCAAATTTAGTCTCATATAAAACAGAGAATAAACATGTACGTACTACCAATAATGGAAACGACATTGTTATGAAGGGGAAAAATCAGACTGTTTAAAAAGAATTTTTCAAATGTTTCTAAACGACCTTCATGAATTTTTTTTTATTGATAACATATGTGCTACCTTAAATGAACTTTTTCTTCTAGATAGATGAGAAACAATTATTGAATAATTCAAAGTTGACGACTTTGTTGATCGATTTATTCAATCAAATATGAGATAAAGAATAGCAATACTAAATTAAATGTTATGTTAGCTTCGTATCTTGACTTACACCTGGACCAAGGCTTGTTGAATACTAATCTTTAAGACAAAACTGATGCAATCAATTTTGCTTCCCTCGGTTTTGATTTTGAAACCGTATTTGTTTCAATAAAACGAGTAATGACTATTGAACAGCGGCATACAAGTGTTGCCTTTATTGTTCAATAGTGGATATTTTAGTAAATACAATATTCAAGAACTAGGATTTTCTTTCTTAATTCCTTTGATAGGGGGCTGCTCCCAAATACAATGGATTGACGCATTGCTTTCGGTAGACAGTGTCTCAATATATATGCAGAAGAAAACCATAAGCGTTTTCTATATGGTATGTTTTGGGAGCAGTCCATATCGTTTCAAATCATTGATGACAAGAAGGAGCTGATAAAATTTCTAAAAGTGTCATAAGAGATCGGTTTTAGTTGAAACACATTTACTAGATCAACACATATTTTATGTGATGTTCAGCACAATATTTTTTATGTTTCCGGTTTCATTATAACATTATAACATATTTAATGATTAGCTGATATATATAGAAGTGGTAAAGCAGGTATTATCTAAGTTTTTACATAAAAAAAGTTATCGACGCCCATATTATGCTGCCCTTTGTCATGATATTGCATTAATGATACATAGACATGTGTCACGTGTACTGAACATTGATGAACTAGCTTTATAAAACAAACGTACTAATTTCTTGTGGTAAGATTGTCCCTCAAAAATACTGAATTAGTTAATGGCTTTTGAATTTACAGATTTCAGTAACAGTATTACTTTTAGTGTTAGAAACGTTTTACTACATAAGGTTTGATTGTTTGATTGTAATTATATCAAAATCCACGTTTTACCAGTTTAACATTGATTGAAGTTATTGTTTACAAGAAATGACAACGTCTAGATAAATCAGCGTTGTTGATATTCCTTACCTCAATTTGTTGTTTTAAACTAAAAAATAACTTAAAAGCCTATATTCCACTGTAAAAAGCTATGAAAAATTAACTTGTGCTAAAACTTTACATACTAAAGGATAGGAACATATTTTATATTAAAATAATAACAAGCCAACTCACCAAAGATACCTAGAGGATTAGATTTGTGAACGCCAGATTTGAGCTTCTGTTTTCTAACGACTCAACTGTGGCGCTCGAATCGAATAAGCGAAAAGTAAAAAAATCTGTACCTGTATCTGTTACTTGAAATTCTGAAGGTTTTTTCGAAATTCAACTCACAAAACAAATTGACTAGATTACTGAAAAATCAATATTTTTTACTTTCATACATTGTATGCTTCGAATTGTATACTATGGCGCATAAAAACGATCTCATCAATATGATTCTGTATCTACATGTGTTTTCAAAAACGCTATGGTTATTACTTTTAATCAAAGTTTGGCAATGTTTTTTTCTTTCTGTAAGCCTGTCTTTGAAGCTTAAAGTATTTGATATATAATGACTATTACACATTTTTCTGTGCTTGGTTTATCAAAGAAGATATCTCTTTTGACGCACTTGTATTTGGTACGTTTGGAGTTCATCCGAATTCATTTATTTTTTTTAGGGCCCAACATTGAGGAAAGCCAAAAACAGTCATACATTTTGTTCAAATTTTGACATTTTTTTTTTATTTTACCACAGCTATAAATTGACTTAACATTCGCATGGTTCGTTAATTTTGTATTTTAGTGATCAATGGACGAAATTTAAAGAAATGAAAATTTCAGTTTTCACACAGATAACATTAAAATCAGGCGATACACTGGGTTCAGCGAAAAGCTGCACAGGTTCTTTTAAATAACACAAGAATGATTATAATGCCGTTATTTTACCTAGAATGTCTACTGTACAACGTTAACGCAATGTAATGTAAATTTAATATGTTTTATTGTATATCTTTGTTCAACTTAGGTGATACCTGAATAGAAAAATTATATAAGAAATAACAAAAACATTAAAATATAGTTTTGAAAAAATGACCGAGACAACCTTTGCCAGTGAAACGAGACATATTGTAGCTATAAGATGAACTGTTGACTGTCTCGATAAATATGAAAGACCTTGAAATACAAAACAAGTGATAAAAGAATAATGAAGTTGATATTTAATTTGTAATGACCGGTCAAGATTGTTGATGAATTCTATCAACGGCATAATTGTGATTTGAGAGGATTCTTTAAGTCATTACACTTAAAAAAATCTTTAACACTGTAATTATTTTATGAAGTGGAAAAAAAACTTCCAAAATTGATTATAGTATAATGTTTAAGTGTTATAAAGTGAATTAGATAATCATCTGCACTGTTTTCTTGGAAACAAATATAATCGTTCAAACTGAAATGAACCTATTTGAATTCATATCAATCTCTATCTTGTGTTTATGTTATCATACGAAGTGACATGGATTCAAAATAAACAACGAGAAGTAAAGTAACATAAAAAAGATGGAAATTTTGACAAGAATACAATTGAAGTTGTATGCAAAAGGAATCAATAATTACTTGAATTTTTACATTGTGAGGATTGACAGTGATAACTGAGAGTTGTTCTAATAATTTACAATTCTTAATTCGTTATTTTTTTTTTCAACCATTAAATGAACACTGTCTTCATTAAAAGTATCCATAACGGGAATCATGACGCAAGACTTCGTGTTTGAGATATGGTTATTACATAGATCCGGTTACAGGAAGCTCATTGTATTGGATTTTCGCTTTTTAGACAAAAAGTGAGCATCTTAATTTCCTAAGATGACTGAGTTTTTCTTTTTTTTTTGCAATCTGTGTCAATCTAAAATAGATGTTTGTTATATCTTATGTGTAAAATCTACTTCAAATAGTTCTATCTACAACAAAGAATAAGATAAATATAAAACGAATTTCTATATTTACATATGAGCTGTTATTAAAAACGCTCTGATATATTTGGACAGTTTTTATTTCTTCGAAAAAGAAATCAAAATAATATGGCGCTACTTTGAAAATTATTAATACATATCATTGTGACAGCATATTTAATGGTTGAACTTTAAAACCTTGTCTACTTATATAAATTAAAATAAACCATGGTTCAAGACAACTCTTAGCGTCAACAGTTATATTGACACCACAATGAACGACACGTCATTTCATTGTTATTGTTATGCCAGATTCCGGCAGTTGGAAAAGGTTTTATAATTCATTCTTTATTTAGTTGTTATTTCATTCAGAAATGCTGCACCGTAGCGACAAAGACGAAATTTAAATAAACGGAAAATCAAATTAAATTCACAATAGACTAATCTCCAAATACATTTTTCCTTTTTTCATCTAGAAAGCAATCAGAGAATTCATTTGATTGAAATAATACTTTCACTGAAATTGAATTCAGAAACCCATAAAACAACAATGAAAATTTCTCTAAAATATAGGTTGCGACGGAAATCTAATAAGTAAAGGCCAAATTATCCACTAGATTTGCTACGCTTTCATGCTACACTAGAAGGTTAACAAATTGACCCTGATAATGAAATTATATTCGTCTATAAAAGACTTTCAAATTATTCATTTGTCAAATATAAGTCAGACAGTTGTTTGCATAATACATTTTTGCTAGTAAGACACAATTTGCCAAAATACACTGGTGTGGAAAGCTTTGGTTCTATAGAAATATATAGAAACTTCGTGCAATTAGTCTAAACAATGATTTAAATGGTATGAATTTTTAACTAAAGTAATAAAGTACAGTTGTCGTTCTGTTGATTCAAATAAGAGTGTTTAGTTTGTTTTATTTCCGTTTTTCACTTGAATTTGTAGATTGAAGATTCTATTTTCACTAGCATATTTTTAACATAATAACCAAAATATTGTTTCATGCGCTGTCTTCTGCTTTATATGTCGTGATATACATACATGTACATGTTCCAAATGGAAGAATATTCCCTAATTGGCAATCTTAAAGAATTTATCATATACAATTGTAAAATATTTTTTTGAAATCGATTTCAGCGCTCAGTGGCATGTATTTTCAGAACAGGTAACATGAGTTACGCCATCAAAGGTTGATAGATAAGTAACTGAATTCAATACAAGTTTTGAATGTACACCGCAAAAGTGCCCAAAACAGAACAGGCATACAGCTTAAGGTCAACTAGCAAAAACCGATTACTCTTTAGTCAACATGCTGAAAATGTGCGATCACAATTGATAAAGTTGAAGACAAAATAGTAAGCATGGTACCTACTAAGGGTAACTATATTGAATAATGTAGATGGTATGCGGAATCGGTCAGTCCACCAGCAACGCCTCTGATCCATTTGCAATATATTAATCTATTTAAATTTCAATATATTTATGTGTACTACGCAAGTCCAATAAAACAGCGTCAAGTATTATTGTTCCACGAATAACACAATCAAAAACAATTAAACTCAAAACAGTTAAGTTTAACTCAACAAAAATATGCGCGGAAATTGAATTTCAAAATAAACAAAAGAAACAGAATACACGCGTCGCATACTTGACAAAAACTATTTATATTCCATAGTACATCAATACTAATCGGTTTTGTCACGATGTGAAGTATGATATTGCAAATAACGATTACATCGATTGAAATAAACCCACATCAGAAGACATTTCATTTGTCATATCTAGGTTTAAAAAGAAATAACAGAAATCGGTTACATTTTAAAAAGAAATTAGGTTGGTTTTAATCTATAATAGAATTATGTAAAATATCAATGAATTTAAAATGATTGATCTATGTAAAGATAATAAATCATGCGCGCCTTTAAAGGAATATTCAAATTAGTCAGTCATTTTTCAAAAGATTTCCAAAAGCAAAAAACCTACAAATTATATATAACGTTATAAATGAAACCTTAAATATTTACCTATAAAAAAAACTTCTGACGTCAGTTATTTTTGCGTACTGACTCAGAGATTGAATCTGCTTACATTACGTTACAAGAAGTTTTATATATACAAAACTAACAAGATGTGGTATGATTATCAGTGAGACAAGATGATCACACCAACGACACTGTCGTTTATTTTAGATAATCGTTTGAGACCTAAAATAGGAAAAGCAAAAATAACAAAATGTTTGCAATAGGGACCACAATCATTTAAATTAAATAATAAAAAATACGGAACTTCGTAGAACATTCAAAACGGATAGTCCATAATGAATGTAAAAATTAAAAGCTGAACCACATCAATTGAATGAATAACAACTCACATTCCTGACATTGTGCAGGTAAAAATACACGAGAAAAGCAGTTGCAGTTATTACTTGTAGTTCAAGTAAATACATTAGAAAAAAAGCAAAAAGATTCTAGTACATAAACTATGGCATCTTTTGCAGTCGTCCGATTAAATTAAGATACCTAAATTGTTCGAAAAGCTTGTTCATTTTATACTTGAAATGTTAACTAACTCGATACATTATAAATACAATTTAACTGTCTTCAGTTGAGAAGTATTGTATTACATTCGTTGATTTGCGTTAAGTCAACTTGCAGATGAATAAGTCGATTTAAATGCATGAAATTTGTTGATAAATTTCATTAAGCTCTACAATGTCGATTCCAGATTTACAATCAGATTACATATTACATTGTGTAATATAGCATTGCATTTTTGACTGCCGTTAAAGTCATGCACCGACTGCAAATATGATCCCATATCCCCTGTGACGTACGAATACCAGTCATATTATACTGTAGTGTCCTAGTTTCTACACCAATTACAATTCTCGGTGTATCATTTTTTCACAGGGTACATATTATCATAAAATATGTTAAAAGGGCAATGTTGCAGAGTGTAAGTCCTTACGGTTTTGACAAATACAGCTTAAAGTAGACAAAGAAAGGTAACAATTCGGGAATTGAACGCGGAAGGTCGATCTTGCTGAGGCATTTAAAGATGTTTACTGGAGTTTACTGAAATATGTTTTGAAACAACCTAATTGAAACGGAAGTGTATGTTTCAATGATTTCGCTCATGATTTATTACCTCTTCATACCATGGCGAAGAGCAATTCATCGTAGATATTAATGATTTTTCGAACAAAATACAAAACTATAGTCTTTACAACACTGTACTGATTTGACATTAAATTGGCAGAATTTCATGTAAACTTAAAATATGTGAATTAGGAATAATTACCTTTCCATGTAAAAAAACTTTATTAGTAAGTCTTGTTAAATTCACCATTAATCATGCCATGACATTTGAACTACTACTTTACGATAGTTGATGTCAATGGAGCAGTATGATAACATTGGTGGTACCAAATCTACTGCTAACTATGAAAAAAGTCTCTTCAGTGTTCATAATGCTCGAGTCTATATTAAGGCAACAGTAGTATACCGCTGTTAGAAATTCATAAATCGAATAAGGAAAAAAAAACAAATCCGTGTTTCAAACTAAAACTATCAAATATAAGAGGAGGACAACGACACAACAGAAACACAACACTAAAATGCAACACACACAGAAACGAACTATAACATAACAATGCCCATTTTCTGACTTGGTACAGGACATTTTAAGAAAACATGGTGGGTTCAACCTGGTTTTATGACTAGTCAAACCTTGCGCGTTTATGGCAATGAAATATATAACTTTAACAGGACAACACTACATGACAGTACTAAAAACATTTTAAAAACCAATACTTATGCAACGTTGAAGAGTTGATAAAATCAAATTCGATCTAGAGTAAAGCTATATCTGGAAAAAAAAATCTAAACTTTGCTAGAGGTGAAATATTCCTTAATTTCAAACGGTTTTCAAAATTTGACAACAAAAAATTCAGTAAAGAAAATCACCTTATATTCGTACCGATACCAGCGTGTTATACATTTATTTTGTGATATGAGGAAGAAGTCTAAAAACATTTGGTATATAGATAATGCTGAAGGGTTACAATTTAAGTTTTATTTAAAAAATTGTGATTGCTTATTTCTACAATAAACGTAATCATATATTTACTACAACCGTTAGTTAGGAGCCAGGAGCCAAATATATCAGACAGTACGAAAATTATAAACGACATGTACTTTACGTTAATTCTAGTTAAAAGATGTTGTTAGGGTCATGCTAGGCAATATCTATTCGTGGAACACGACAATAATTCATTAGTTTGCTGCTTCATATATCCTATTAGAGTGTAGGACGTCTTGTTCATTTGAATGAAGAATTGACTAAATAGGCAAACAATTAATCGACTTCGATTTATTGTCTAAAAAGAACAATATGTTTGATCGTTAAAACAAATAACAATATTAGTTGGAACATCGATAAGATAACTGTTATCTTCGTGTCTAATATATTTATATTAATTGGTCTTTCATTACGTTCTGGTAAACCCATTGTACTTTTATTGTGTTATTTTGTCAAACTGACTTATATTGAATGTATTTTGATAAAATCTAGAGAAAATAACCATTAGGGCTTTTACTTAAACTGATAAGAGGTTTTACTGTGGTTTATTGTCTTACGTTATAATCTTTCTTTAATTATAACAAAACTTTTTCAAAACTAATTATAAAACTCAATTAAAATATAATGATTAGACAGTGTTTGATCAATATTGTATTTGAAGAACATTATTTACAAAAACCAGAAAAGGGACAATGTCACAATTTGTTGTTAGATGTTATATACAAACTTTCATCACAAATTGAAACTTGAATGCACTGATGTCTGTTATTCTCATATATATTATGAAAAGGCTCTTCTGAAAATATATTCATGTTACTTTTGTATATAATTCACGTATAATCACCGATTATTTTTGCTTTTTCAGAGTTCGTATAAAATCTTAATTTACATGGAACTTATTAAAAGATGTTTTCGTAAAAATGTTTTGCGTTGAAATGTTTGTTATGGAATAAGCCTTCTTATTAGACCATTGACGTTGTTCAACAACCGGATCAACCACTTCTACCAAGGACACTATCTTTGTTTCGGATCCAATCTATTACGCCACCACATACATACTCAAATAGGGAATCAGTCTTAGTTCAAGTATTCATTCACGAAAATTTGCATAATATGATTATTTTTAGTCTAGAATTTTTTCTTTTAGTACTGTGTGTAATGTTTGACATTTGTTGAAGATTTTTAGTTTCCAAATATAGAATGTAAACTGCATGTCAATTGTCTTGATAAAATAACAAACATTCAAGTTAAGGACAATCGACACACAGATACATTAGTGTTCTTTGTGATTACAATTATAATATACATGAATAGTAATACCAAAGTTATCCTCTTTCACAGGGATGATAAAACATAAGGTTTTCCAATAACATGAGCCGGATTGTTGCAATGAATAATATACTTATACAATGTTTCCTTTTTTACATTAAGAAGTGTTAAGGTAGAGTAACTTGCTTTCGTATATGGAAACTGCAATTTGTTAAACAAAGTCTTTTAATTTTGTTGCAAAGTATCGGACAACACTCCATTTTACTGTATGTTCTGATAATATAACATCATCCTAAGAATTTCAACCTTCAAATTTGAAAGATGTGCATCAATCCGACAAAACAAAAGATCCCGATAAGGGATCTTAGACAGGAATTAGGACGGGTCGTTTTCAAATTCTTGTAATCAAAGCTTTGACACATTATCGGAATTATGTACAGATTGAGAAAACTATTTTTTCCAGAATCGTCCCTGTTTGGTAGTGAAGTCGATAAACATCTGAAATTTACGCTACGATGATTCAGATTCATTTGTTGATCTTTCTTTTTTCTTTTTATGATTGTATATTTCGCCGCCGCATAAAACTAAAAGCACTCCCCGTATTTCGTTTGAACAGATATATCACCAATATTGTAGTGTGTCCCATACGCGGAGTATACACCATTTTTCCTTCACGTCTGATTACAAAGAGGTACAACTTGTTTCCCGTCTATATTTCGTTGTTTTTAAATGAAAAAAGTGTTGCTCAAACGATAACCACTGCGATCTCTTTCCGAGTCGGTGGGGTTTTCTTGATAAATATTCTAATTTATTTTCAATAAAAAGAGTAAAATGTATCTGATGTGTTTATTTTGGTTAAAATTGAATGCTTGAGATAAGGTTTGTTATATTATTATTATGATAAAAAGACAAATCTATACGCGTTCATATTTCTAGCTTGGATGCTGCTTGTAACCTTAAAACCCTATTGACCTCTAACACGAAATTGAATTGGGGCTTTTTAAGTGATATCTCCCACGCTTCGCCTAAGCATAAAAGAAATGCACGAGAACAGTAATTAACACGTATTTATAAAAGGCTAAAAACTTGCCGAAGCCTGATGATAAAACTATCTCAATATTGCAATACTACAGTTTATAAACTTGCAAAGTTTGAAATATGTTCTTAACATCGACCTACCAGTTTGTTAATTACAACGATCCCCTCAATTATAGTCCAGTGATTCATCTCAAACCAGAGATTGCACATTATTTCCTCTAATCAGTGCATTTTTAAACAGCTATATCTTCAGTTTGAACACCTTTTCAATATACAGATTATCACGGACACTAATAAACTTTTCAAAACTGCACTAGTTTAGGTGGCAAAACAATATTGGGATATTATTACTTCAAAAATTCTTTCACATTTAATCAGTCAATAAGTATATCAGAAGTATTAAAAAACGGGCCACGTTTATGTCGTGAAATTGAATTTTTATTTTGCATTTCAAATAAGTATTCTTTTTTAAAATACTTTACCACTTATCCTTTTGGAAACAAGCAGTTTAGTGTTGGTAATCAAGAATAGCCAGATAAAAGTAAACACACTTTGTCTATTTTTGTAAAAAACATCTCTCCACCAGACCCACCCTATCAACTGCTTTTAAGTTTACGGAAACGAATATACATGTTTTGCAGGAATGTAATTAACCTCTTTTTGTCGTAAGAAAGACAACTCTAAATTCAAATAGGAATCAAAAGAATGCTCAAGCATCCGGACCATATGTGTTTACTCGTTTATTTATTTACTGAGCGAATCATATGAGTTTTTACACCATATAGGATTTCCGCATCATAATTTAATTCAAATGTGCTATAAAATCTGCTGAAGGTAGATTAAATGTGATGTTAATATATAGTTTCTATTTAACATATTAACATTTGGAAAGCTTTGAGAAATTAATGAATATTGAAATTAATTTCTTTTACTAGTTTCAAAGCAATCTCGGGTACAGATTTCTTATCCGTCCGTATACTACCTCGAGAAACTATAGAACTTTACTATTCTGGTATAAGGTTACTCATTTTGTACCCGAGGCAGATGCATGAAGTCAATTTCAGGACGGTGTCATTTGATGTAAGGATATCATTATGTGGTCGTTTTAATAGATTTCCTGTTACAAAACCTTAATTTTTTCGGAAAACTAAGGATTTTCTTATCCCAATAATAGATATTCTTAGCCGTATTTTTCACAACATTTTGGTATTTGGGGTGTTAAATACTCTTCAATTTTGTACCTGTTTGGCTGTTTCGTGTTTAGAACATATAGGCTTTCCGCATCATAATTAAATTTAAATGTTCCTTATCAAAATACGAAAATCAAACACAAACCTATATTATTTGTCAAACAGACGATGATTACTAATATCAATGATATGTACTAGTAGGAGGATATTTCCTTCCGAAAGGATATAGTTTCTTTTCTGTATATATACGATTTGGTTGTGAAGAGTCTTTTACAGTTAAACACTTTTAAAAGAGAGAAAAGCGTAAATAAATATTCAAATGTGGCTTGCGTATTTTTCTTTATAAAAAAATGTTAAAAAAAAATGTGAAAAAATGTTATTCAGATTTTTACACAATAGTTTTTGAATTACTGAAGATTTAAATATAAAATGATGTATCAGTTATTGTACATTATAATGTTATAATCTATTTAAATTTAGTATGACAATTGAAAACAAAAATACTGATTCTTCTTTCGAAAGTCAGTCCATCCGATCTTTATCATTGAAGTACTCTCATTGTAAGAAAACAAGATTCTTGAATAATATGTCAACAAATTGAACTGAAATATATTTTCTAAAATGACAACGTATTTTTTCTGCACCGACAATCAACATGAACTGTTGGTAGCGTCTTGTCTTTTTAATATCGAACCCTTGTCTAGAGCATGTACTTTAGGCAAACACTTACACGAATAAGGCCTTATCTAAAGCAAAAGCTTACACAAAATTCCACATTTTAGACATTAGAATATTGTTCATCAGCTCATAAATCAATAGCAATCGTTATAATGAAAACATTTATGTATTGTATATATGACCTTTCACATGATTGATTATTAGCTACTTAAAAATTATAAGTAAAGCATGTACAATACTATTACACTTTATAAGCCTATTGTTCTTCTTTGATATCTTACTATTATTACATTGAATATGTAATCCAACAACAACAAAAAATCTAAAGATGAACGACAGAAAATGTTGGGTAGACCTCAAACAGACCAACACCAATTGATATAGACATTTGCCGAAATGATAACTAGAAAAGAACTTAGTCATATAAGTGTTTACGTCTAGGTCACTGGTTTACCGGAACATTTGCATATATTACCAAGTGATTAGTACCTATGAAAGGAAAATGAACAATACGAAAGAAAAAGTCTCCCGTTTCCAACATGAAGATAAATAGTTATATCATTATAAACGATCTAATATCCGGGTATAAAAAATAACCGTTTGCCTTAGTACGAATGAGTTAAGGAGGCTAAACTCCATCTGTATAAAAAAAATCTGCATTGTTCTTTACAAATGCCGTCAAGTTATTTGAAATTAAAATGTCTAGTTTTATATATGATAACATTATTATGAACGACACTTTAACCGAAAATAATATCGAATGAATTAACTCATGTGTGCATTTTCCTTAACCCAAAAAATACTCATTTGGTGTATATCAAAAGATACTGTATATTGATAGGAAATTTATCTAATGGAAATATAAACTGTTGGTTTCCAATACAAAATAAATCTTGAACATTTAAAGGTATACTGTACCCTATACGAACTGACAATGCATACGATATTAGTTTATCAGTCAAATGGAAATTTGGTTGTCTACTCTTTAAACGAATTATGAATTGGTCAAAACATGTCTTGATGATAAGTTGTTTACTGCATTGTCTTTGTTTTTATAATCATCAAATAATTGCTTCTCGAAGCACTTTTAGTCTAAATTTATGTTGTTATTCAAAGCAACGTAACATATATAGCAAAGAATAATCTTAAGTAAAGATAGGCAATAAACAGCATCTCAAATTTCTCCTGTACTCTGATAACAAAGGTATTTGGACTTTAAAAGTACAATTAAAACAAAAGCTACATCCTTTGCCTTCACAACTGTCTACCGATAATGTATTACTTAACTATTCTTTAATTGATGGCTTCAGTATGTAAAAAGACGCTTACACCGGTAATAACTTTGACTAGAATATATACCCAGCAAACAAACAACATTTTAAAAACATTTTTCAAATGTCATATGGGCGTCTCTCACAAAATATTTGAATAAGATATCACTTAAACATCGAAAAAATGTTTATTGTATTGTTTTTGAAATGTTTTATTTCTAACATTAAAGTAAAATGTTTTTATAACATTAACGAAATATTTTTGCTAATATCTTTTTTTCATGTTCTCAAACATTGTTCTAAAATATCCTGTAGATATATTTTTAATAAAAAAATAACATTTTCTTCAATTGAAATTTTATAGTATTACAACATTTAAAGTAAATATTTTCCAAATATCCCAAGACATTCTGCAAAAATGTTTTACAGAAAATGTAGTTTTGCTATTTGCATAAAATGTTTTATAAAGTAAAATTAAAATGTTTTACATGAAACATCTGACAAAACATCAGCTAAATGTTTTCTATAAAATATTTTGACATGCACATTACTTAATAGTCTTACTGATATTTTATCCAACATTTTACGGATATAAGAATAACATTTTATCTAACTTTATTCAAAACCCCACACACATTGTCTTGTGGAATTAGCTCGTTTTTTTCAGGATAAAAGATATAGTACTACATTTCATCAATATCATGACAAGCAAGATACATGTACTATACCATTGTAATCCTTCAATGATATCGGGAAGGAGTCAGATATTTTATTCCTTCTTACAAATGTATATTAAAATGCAAAAGATTCAACATTAAATTAAGCAACAATTATCTTGCTTTAATATTTTTTTCTTTTCATTTCATTCGTGTTTATTTCTGAAATTAAAAGAAATGAAAACTCGAACATGTCGTAACTGTAATAATTCCGTTTTCGTATTGTTTATATGCATTACGGAAAACCGATCATTTCCGAAATCGACTTTTGTTTTATCACCGGAAATGATACTGAATTTGAATTTTGAAACGAAGAGAAAAGTCAGAGAGCAAAGAAAATTGTTTGTTACGCGATATATAAAATTGAGAATGGAAATTGCGAATGTGTCAAAGAGACAACAACCCGACCAAATAAAAAACAACAGCAGCGGGTCACCAACAGGTCTTCAATGTAGCGAGAAATTCCCGCACCCGGAGACGTCCTTCAGCTGGCCCATAAACAAATATATACTAGTCCAGTGATAATGAACGCCATACTAATTTCCAAATTGTACACAAGAAACTAAAATTAAAATAATACAAGACTAACAAAGGCCAGAGGCAGGGATAAACATGTTTGTGAGATCTCAACCCTCCTCCTATACCTCTAACTAATGTAGAAAAGTAAACGCATTACAATACGCACATTAAAATTCAGTTCAAGAGTAGTCCGAGTCTGATGTCAGAAGATGTAACCAAAGAAAATAAACAAAATGACAATAATACATAAATAACAACAGACTACTAGCAGTTAACTGACATGCCAGCTCCAGACTTCAATTAAACTCACAGAAAGATTATGATTTCATCATATGAACATCAGGCACAATCCTTCCCGTTAGGAGTTTAGTATCATACCATCATAACATATATGAGAAGAACATAACCCGTGTCATGCCAACAACTGTTATTAGAATAAATGTGTTTAGTTCCGATGCATATACTCACTTGTTAAGAATGATTAATCTTTTAAGATGAAACTTGTGCATTCATTTTGTGTGTTCAATCATAATCGGAACAAATACATCTGTTTCTAGAATTGCGTTTCAAGGTTTTTAAAAAAGAGGGGCCTGTCCAAGGCAAGCAATCGTTTGGTCCTTTTGAGTGATTCTTGTAAATAGTCTATGCATTTATCATATAAATTGTGTAGCTTCATAAGGGGGTCTATGCCCTAAATCCGCCTATGTTCCAGCATTTACAAACACAAATTATGCGATTCACAGGCACTTGTTTCTATCCATGGGAAGACCTACTATCCACGTATATTCACAGGCTCATCTATTGGAAGGATTTCAGAAATTAATGAATATTGAAATTAATTTTTTTTTCTTATTTCAAAGCAATCTCGGGTACAGATTTTTTATCCGTCTTTATTCGACCTCGAGAAAACATAGAACTTCACTATCCTGGTATAAGGTTATCCATTTTGTACCCGAGGCAGATGCATGAAGTCAATATCAGAGTTACAGAACCTTACATTTTTCGGAAAACTAAGGATTTTCTTATTCCGATAATAGATATTCTTAGCCGTATTTGGCGCAACTTTGGAATTTTGGGTCCTAAATACTCTTCAACTTTGTACCTGTGTGGCTGTTTCGTGCTGGATTTAGTTTTTGAATACGTCACAATGAGAAAATGTTTGTTGAAGGAAAACACAACCATGTTCCGCATCTAACGGTCTACTCCAAATAATAAGTAGATTTTTTGTCAAACATGCATGGAACGAATACGAACGTGAACGGTGCACTATAGATGGATAAATCGTACGATGAAGCATATCGGTAGGTAACCTAGCTAGGTAGATTCAACTGGCTGCCCATATTTATTTTAAAACATAAAAAAAGCGAAATCGCAAAAATACTGAACTCCGAGGAAAATTCAAAACAAAATGTCCCTAATCAAATGGCAAAATCAAGTGATAAAACACATCAACGAATGGACAACAACTGTCATATTACTGACTTGATACAGGCATTTTTGAACAAGGAGACAACAACCCGACCATAGAACAGACAACAGCAGAAGGTCACCATAAGGCCTTCAATGCAGCGAGAAATTCTCGCACCCGGAGGCGTCCTTCGGCTGGCCCATTAACAAATATATATACTAGTTCAGTGTTAATGAACGCCATACTAAACTCCAAATTGTAAACCTTGTTTTATAGTGCTAAACTTCTCACTTGTACGACAATATCATCAATTTTCATTATATTGACATTGATGCGTGAACAAAATGTCACAAATGTGGGTACAAGAATAACACGACACGTAACTTCCATTTAGTTTTATATGGAAGTGGTTTACATGTATATGTTTCCTTAGGTCACAGTTTAAGTAAAGAAAAACGTAAAAAAACCAAGCGTTTTTGAGACATTTTGTTTATATCAGTTTATAAAAATTCTTTGATGTAAAAAATTGAGATGCTGTTTTATTATCAACGAGACACAAATACCCCAATTGAGTCCAAATGACGTGGACTTAGGCAAGTATTACTCACTATAGGACCTTTAGGAAAGAGCAAATATAACACCAGATAGTAATCCATAAACAACCTTCAAACGGCAACTATTAATTTACAGGCACTGATAGTATGTTGTGACGATAAAACCCATGTGTGATAGCACAACCTTCTCATGTAACCCAGACGAATTGTGTATTTGGATAAAGTAAGACCAAACACAACACTTTATTAATATAAAATTCGTATTATTTGTGTGTTAACACAATAATTAATGTTAACCAGTTCTCTTAAATGCCATTAACAGTGTTTTAAATTATCAAAGTGGTAAAATAATTTGATTAAAATAAATATCAGATGAACTCGGTAGGTTGCGTGCATTATTTCCTTGTAAACGAACCAGACATCAGATGTTTTATGAATTGTATTAAGTCGTGTTCTTCAAAATAGATTTAATTAAGTCTGAAATTGCATTACTTATTGAACTCTTGCAGTCTTTAGATTTTTTACGCAGTCATTAGATTATTGTAAATCGTGACTCCTACAAGATTCTAGCTCTAGATTTTGTAATCATTTTAATACATCTGTTTATTGAATTTTCTGCATAAAAAGTATTGTTTCGAAAAATTTAATCTTTATCCAATATACACTATTTATTTTAAGTTTAAATCAAAGGTAGTGTTATTTCGATGTGTATTTGATTTTATAATAAGGAAGTAAAAATAAGCAATACATATTGATATTTTAAAGTATGTACCGGCTACTTTAGTTGTAAATATTCTTCAATCGATATTCTTCAGTAGTGGCTGTTGATACATTTTAAAATAAAGAAGGAGCATAATAATGTTTTCAATGCAAATTACCTATCCATAATTAGAAATAAAAATGTATAGGGAGAAATCATGTACTAGCTTAGATAAACGCTACCTGTGTTTTCTAAATATTACCGGACTATTTAATCAAATATTTGAATATCCAAGAATTTGTACAAATGTTGAAGAACGGACACCACCAAAAAGGATATTTATCAATTGTAAGCCTCTTTACAGATAATGAGCGTTAAAAATATAAAATGCAAGTTTTGATTTAAGAGAGACTCTCGTGTGTGAAAGAAATGACATCATAAATTGTAAATATTAAGTTTGTACACATCTGATCATATCCTTTATTAACTAATATAATATTGTAAAAAAAAAATTGAGCCGCATTAATGTTCATATTTTTGTTTCAATTTTTTGGTTTCAAATACCAAATGATTTTACGACGGTTGTCAGTTTGGTCTTTAGTTTATTCTTAAACACATCATTTAAAAAAAACTCTCCAATTGCGCCAGCCTTGAACTATAACAATATTTTTTTTTAAAAATTCACAACAGAAACCTTCTAGTGTGAACTTACTCACGCACAGTAGTCGACACTTCGATATTGACATGAACTATCGTATTTTCAAATTGCATATGCTTTGATATTTTTCAAAAAACTGTATATTCGTGCAGTAGATAACCTTAGCTAAATTTGGCAAAACATCTCGAGGTATATACAACTTTTTGCACAAGTATGTATTTACATGAATTATTATTAATATGACTATATGATTAGAAATAAACTATATACAAAAATTTACTTTTTTGAATTACTGATGATTATCTACTCAAGGAAAAGACAACCCTTATTATAGTTGGTAGTTTATTTCGACATTTTGGGCGCTCACTGCTCTTCAAGTTTGTTTATTTTACCTTTCTAACTTTTTTGATTTGAGCGCAACTGTTGAGTCTGTCGAACATGATTTATATCCTAGTATCAATGTTCAGTTTATTTATAACCACTCAATAGATACCATTGCTGGTTGGAGTTTCTTAATTAAGTTTATCAACAGCCCAAGAGTCAACATTTATATTTTGATATAAATTACCTTTGATATACATAGAGTAGGGATATACTTATTAATGGTTGCTACACTGTTTACAAACTTGTTTAAAAAAAAAGAATTTCCCTAAATATTTTGGCAAAATTTGTCGGAAGTTTTGGTCACAAATGCTCTTCAAATCCATTTAGGTCGTTTTAAAATTTCACATTCGAGAGTCCGTCGTTGATGAAACGCGCAATTTTAGTCAAGGTATCTATGATGAGTTTGTTTGCAGGTTAATAGTAAAATACGATGACTTTTAAACACTTGAAACATTGTTTCAACAAAATGTATTGTACATTTCCCGAAGCAGTATAAAGACAGCTCATTCTATAGAAATTTGTAAGAAAGAGAAGTCATATAACTACAAAACCACAAGACATGGTATTTAAAAGTTTGTAATAAAAATGTTAGGATTAGTTTGTTTTCACATTTTTAGTGCAACTGAGTAAACGCACAACAATCTTATCCGATTTTGTAAGAAAAAAAAGTTCGCATCTGCAGTGATCTGGATATTGTTATGTTGATGTCTGTGCTTTGGTATTAATTATTATAATTCAATTGTTCACAAGGAATTAAGCACGTTTAGATACAATTATGACTTCAATCTTTCTTTTCAACCAATTTATCTATGCCATATGTACCAAAACGAGTGGACGAGTCCTTGGGAATAGTTTCCTTACAGTAGCCAATCCTAAGATATGTATACATAGTTATCAAAGGTACCAGGACTAAGATATGTATACATTTGTATTAACATAAAACTTGTATGGCACACAGTATGTGAAGTATTATGCTTATTTCATTAGTTGTATACGTATTGCTATTTTTTAATTGGCTTCCAACTACATGTCAATAGCTAAGAGTATATCATATCTTATTCTTGCTTTTGTCATAATGCTTGTTGTAGTTTTTGATGCTTTGTTTCAATATGAGGAGTTAAACGCTGACAACTAGTTTTACAGTTTGTTTTTATAAAATGTCGATGTGTTTTACGCCATTGTCTTAGTTCATGAGGACGGTTACACACTCAAATATATATGTTTCCTGCCTTATTATGTACATCAATATTTCTATTCCAAGTCACGAGTCTTTAATGTCGTGTTCGCCGTTGAAGAGTATTGAGGACCAAAAGTTCATAAAAGTTTTACCAAATACGGCTAAGGTAATCTATTTCTGAAGTAGAAATGCCTTAGTATTTCAAAATTCAAAGTTTGAAGTTTACTCATTCTGTATTTGTTCGAAAACTAAGAAATTGACTCCATGAAAGAAGAAAAAAGTATAGGTATATGGATCTGTGTGTATACGTGCGATAAAGGCGAGTGTTATTAACCACAGAATTATATTTTTAAATCACCCGACTAACATACGGCTAAATCATATACCATTCGAAAGCACAATATCTGTTCTATCTCCTTTGTCCGGTCGTCAAAAATTCGTATGGTGCAGTTTTCGTCAATTCACAACAAAAGGTCAAGGACAGACAACTTCTAATTTAACAGAATGTCAATATTTTTGCATATTCTGTCTTCTGAATAATAATATTTTGTATGAACATATGGAAATCCGTTAGAACAGATGTTATTAGTTCGATATTAAAAGCACTTTGGAATATTGATATCGAATTTTTAATAAATAAAGCCGGTTTCCTGAAATTCCATTGAAAATGACAAAAATGCATAAAAACTAAATATTTTATACGTTATTCAACTATTATTCACCATAAAACCGAATAACATACTTTATTTAGCCCGAAGGATGTTTTTGACATGATTAGTGTACTGAAATTACGTTCGTTATTAATTAAACAGCCAATTGTAAGAACCTTGCAGTTGCCCATAATAACACCATCTGCAAAAAGAAAGCTTTTTAGCTGTTCTTTGTTAAAATAATTTGTATTTAGTCGATATTAAGGTTAAAAACACAAGTCTTTTAAGTGCAAAAATGTTTAACGACAAAATACATAAGGTATTCATGTTTTTAGAGGAAAGTTTTGAGCCAAAACATTGATATTTCAATATTTTAATATTTATATGTTTTTTTGGTTGCTTATACTGCAGTTTGCATTAAATTCGGAAGTGAAAATTGTTATAAGCTAGCCACTTAAATGTTCTGTATGGCTAGTCAAAGTATTCAATCCTATCAAACAACATAATTCTTGTAAATAAATAGAGACTTTCGCATTTATATTTATTTTTATTTGGTTTTTTTTATAGAAATTATAGCAATTGGCCAAAACAAAACATACACTCCATGAATAGTTTACACACGTGTATATATACATACATTGTAGTATAAAGATGATTGATGAATTCGTTGGTGTTTGACGCGATTTTCGGTTCAGCACTTTTGGGTACTAAAGTATTTAGCGGAGTCAGTTTTATTGGTTTAAGCCCAATTAGTACCCAAGGTATCCAGTGGCAGTTGTTATCTAACAGTTCGTTTCTATGTGTGTTGCATTGTCGTTTTTTTTTTTGTGTCGCACATTAGTGTCTTTGTTTCGTTCATTGTCATTGTTTTCCGCTTATAGTTGATGTGTTTCCCTCGATTTTATTTTGTAACCCGGATTTGTTTTCTCTCAATTTATGACTTTTGAACAGCAGTTTACTACTGTTGCCTTTATTTATTCAGTTTGTCAATTGGTTTTGTGGTATCTGATCTTAAAATATGTTTATAGATGTTTACTGTGTACTGACCCCTTTGTTGTTGATTTGATAGCGACTTTTTGTGATTGTATTACTTTATTTTCATAATTTTCCGTTCGGGTTTCTAATGGTGCGAAAATCTTACAACAATAATAAGTGATGTATAAGTTCATGAAAAAATAACCCGTACAAATTGTTATGCATAAGTGTTTAAAACATTCAGATCTATCACGAATCACCTGCTCATGTATCGTTAGAGAATGACGAAATCAGAGATCTAAATGTTGATAAGTTTGGGGTTACCTTTATGATATAGTTTGAAAGCTGGCATGTTTGTTAAATAGGAGATTACTATTTTTAACTCTATTTGAGTATTTCTATTATGAAACAAATCCCATCACGTTTAATCTCCATATGTGCAATTTGAACTTTCTTGATTCTACCAAGCAATGTCCGAGGAATATTGCTCATTACAATTAGTTTTAGACTAACAAATGGATATGTGAATGGAAAAAACAAAAGAAAAAAGGACGTAAGGAATTTGTTGTTGTTTTACTCTTTTATATTTTGCACCAATAACTAAGTTTTAAGTTCTGTTGTCTTTTATTCTCTCAGCTTTCAACTTTGTGGTTTTCTTTTCTTTGGTTGAACGAAGCAATAAAATGACAAGGAGGCAGTTTCAAATCAAAGTCGAAGAAAAATAGATGACAGCATGACCAAGGCAAAAAAGTAGGACAGACAACCAAAACTTCTTAAAACACTGGAAAAAAATGTGCGAACACTACATAAACCAATATGGTAATAACAGTTGCTCATTAAGAGTATCAAATCTTAATTAATCTGAATTAATAATTTATAATCATATCTAATAAAACAACAAATAAAATATATAATGATGGTAAAAAATGAAAAGGAACTCGCCGGATTTGATATTTTGAAAAGCGCATGGTACAAACAGTTGTTCATTCGAACATTGCACGAGAAGAACTTCGTAACATGTCTTTCCACATCGAAAAACTATTTTTCTTTAAAATATACCTTATTTGTCCCTTAAATTTCTTTCGTTACCCTTTTTTTTAAATATTGTTGGGTCTAATCTGCCGCTATTGACAATATTTTCGTGTCAATAAAAGCAAAATAATTACCATTTGCAGATGGTGTTTTTTTAGGGCAACTGCAAACGCTTCATTAGAAGGCTGCATTTTGACCTATATTAAATTAGTTACAGTTTGAAATGATGAAAAAATTCCCTCGGCCTATAGCTATAAACAATAAATCGATTCTATTTTTGATATACAAATATTAAAATTTCTGAAAATATTTAATTTTTTATTCAAGTTTAGGATTTTGAAAGTTTTTTTTAAGAAATGCAATTTTCTGTAAATATAGCGCAATCAACATTTAAGTTTGCAATTGATTAGGAGTAATGGTAATTTGTTTTATAAGGTTTAAAAAAATGTAGATATTTTTTTAGTAAAAATATTCCATATAAGTACCAGAAAATTGAAATTATGTTTAATTATGGAAAAATTTAGGAATGCTCAATTTTAACCTTTGACCTTGATTTGACAATAACTGCACCGTACGAATTATTGACGACCGGGCAAAACAGAAAGTACAGGTATTAAGCTTTCGAATGATGTATAATATAGCCGTATGTGAGGTGGGTGCACCAAAGTCGTTAACTAGACGTCTCTTGAAAAATGTCGCTCGCCTAATACATGATGTTCCTTTTTGTTTGATACATGGACGCGTGATCGTTTTATGCTTTTAACTTTTAAATCATCTCTAGTCTATACATGTACATGTATGAACAAGATTTTCAACTGAAGACAATTGTAGTGCTATATCATACATTTTATAAAGTTGAACACATCTTTTCTTTGTCACAACTTATACTGAAATCTATGCTCGCTTGCTGTATTCGTTAACGGTAAATCTATATATATTCTAAAAGAGTAAGAACTTCACATTGAACAAAAAGATTCTTTAACATATGTCGATGATATTTTAAATGAAATAACATGAAGATGAATACTGCTCAAATTTGTGTTGATATATTAACCACAGAAGGCTATGCAGATTGAAACTGTTATATTTTCATTTATAACAAGAATTTTAAAGAATATCATATTGTGAACGTCAATGAGATATCAAAGAAACGACACTGTTGTCGTCAACGGTTTAAATGTTTCAATACAATTGTTTGTAAAGATGCCGCTCGTGTGTCGTTTACAATTTAATTTTGGTCTCTGTGATGCGTGAACATGTCAAGCTTAAACTCAAACTTTTGTATATATGACACAGAAACAATGCAAAAATGCTCATAACACACTAATAAGTTATCATCTAAACACAGATCTTCCGTAATGGTCGACCAAGTCATAATGGTGGGTGTAAAACATTGTGACAGATTATTCACATTTTGCTGTTTTACAGAACCGTACAGTTATACCGTTATTACATCTTAGATAACAAAAGAAATAAAACAATCCATTTGCATGTATCAATCAATTTTCTGTAGCATGTCTTAATTATCGTATTGCACAACTGCTTATGTACATTTTTTCTACATTTCCTCTGTCTACTTAATGTCATATATTTTTTTTGTAATATCATAAGCTTTCAATAAAGTGTTCAATACGCAAAGCAACCACAGTCTTCCTTAGTCTAGACCACCGGAAATTTCTTTTTTTTTATAATTTTCGTTATGTTTGATCAAACTCCGAAACAGTGGTGACGTTGCTTCGCTAAACTATCAAGTCAAAGAGGACGTAACCGCTGTTTCGGAGTTTGATGTTTGATATTACCAGTACTTTATTATAAACCAGGTATCTGATTTCTTAAAAACAAATATATTTCTGTAATATCTTAACAGAATTTGTTTTACGTATTTTATGTTTATCGAATTCTGCAGACTATCTCCAAGGTATAGAAGAATAGCAGCGAAAGATTTCTAAGGGACATTCAAATTCATAATAAATGACAGTGGCATAGCCAATAATGGAAATGACCGGATAACAGAAATGAGTATACTAAACGAAAGGTATAATGGTTTCAGGCCTTAGGATAACTGTTCAACAAAATTTTAAACGTATTATAAGTGGATGATAATTAATTTAGATATATGTTTTTGAGAGTAGGGTCCAAGAAGACTTTAAACTAGAGGCTCTAAAGAGCCTGTGTCGCTAACCTTGGTCTATGTGAATATTAAACAATGGACACAGATGGATTCGATCATGACAAAATTGTGTTTTGGTGATGGTGATGTGTTTGTAGATCTTACTTTTCTAAACATTCTTGCTGCTTACAATTATCTCTATCTATAACAGTACTTTCTGTGGAAAATGTTATTGAAAATCTTCAAATTTTAAGAAAATTGTTAAAAATTGACTATGAAGGGCAATAACTCCTTAGGGGGTCAATTGACTATTTTGGTCATATTGACTTATTTTTAGTTCTTATTTTGCTGTACTTTATTGCTGTTTACAGTTTATCTCTATCTATAATAATATTCAAGATAATAACAAAAAAAAAAACAGCCAAATTTCCTCAAAATTACCAATTCAGGGGCAGCAACCTAACAACCGATTATCCGATTCATCTGAAAATTCCAGGGCAGATAGATCGTGACCTGATCAACAATTTTATCCCTGTCAGATGTGCTCTAAATGCTTTGGTTTTTGAGTTATAAGCCAAAAACTGCATTTTATCCCTATGTTCTATTTTTAGCCATGGTGGCCATCTTGGTTGGTTGGGCGGGGCACCGGACACATTTTTTAAACAAGATACCCCAATGATGAATATGGCCAAGTTTGGTTAAATTTGGCCCAGTAGTTTCAGAGGAAAAGATTTTTCTAAAAGATTACTAAGATTTACGAAAAATGGTTAAAAATTGACTATAAAGGGCAATAACTCCTAAAGTGGTCAACTGACCATTTTAGTCATGTTGACTTATTTGTAGATCTAACTTTGCTGAACATTATTGCTGTTTACAGTTTATCTCTATCTATAATAATATTCAAGATAATAACCAAAAACAGCAAAATTTCCTTAAAATTACAATTTCAGGGGCAGCAACCCAACAACGAAATGTCCGATTCATCTGAAAATTCCAGGGCAGATAGATCTTGACCTGATGAACAATATTACCCCCATGTCAGATTTGCTCTAAATGCTTTGGTTTTTGAGTTATAAGCCAAAAACTGTATTTTACCCCTATGTTCTATTTTTAGCCATGGCGGCCATCTTGGTTGGCGGGGCACCGGACACATTTTTTAAACTAGATACCCCAATGATGATTGTGACCAAGTTTGGTTAAATTTGGCCCAGTAGTGTCAGAGGAGAAGATTTTTGTAAAAGTTAACGCAGGACGACGACGGACGACGACGACGACGGACGACGGACGCCGGACGCCGGACGCCAAGTGATGAGAAAAGCTCACTTGGCCTTTCGGCCAGGTGAGCTAAAAATGAATTGTCTGTCATGGTAAGAACATCTTGCCAAAGACTGAATATAAATCACTTCTCAACAACAACAAATGCAGCCAGTTGCACGAAATAATTGTTTACAGAATTTAAAATTAATTATTCAATCAGAACAAAACATATCCTACCCCGAACCATCCACAAATATTAAATGGTCGCCCCATATACAGTGTTTGATTTTCACACACTGTATATGTTTTTATGCTGTATGAGTTGTAGCAATAATATTCACTTCTCTACCTTTGGTGTAAGAAAGGTTCATGTCATTAAAGTTTAACGTATTAAAGGATTTTTATTTTATATATCATTGAAATAGTTCCCGTTTAATCAATAATTTTGTGAATCATTGTAATGGCTACTGCTCTTTTGCAATCATGCTTTTAATGAGATTTTGATGTTGATGTTATATGTTTTTTCATCACACATCAACTTGTATGTTATCCCATTTTTTTGGATTGTAATCCTGTAATGTAATGTTGTCATTTTAATGTTATATTTAACATTGCCATAAAAGCGGGAAGTTTGGCTACCCACACAACAAGGTGCTACCCACCATTTTTTCTTAAAATGTCCTGTACCAAGTCAGGAATATGGACATTGTTTTATTATAGTACTCTGTGTGTTGCATTTTAATGTTGTGTTTCTGTTGTGTCGTTGTTCTCCTCTAATATTTGATTGTTTCCCTCAGTTTTAGTTTGTAACAAGCATTTGATTTTTCTTCAAACGATTTCTGATTTTCGAATATCGGTATACTAATGTTGCCTTTAAGTAAAGGTAACCGCATAAACAACATCGTTTATGTGTGCAAATCTCATCACAAAAACTGCTTGATAAATAAATTAGGTATTGACAATTCACTTGGAAACTCAACATATACCTTCACATACTTAAGATGAAATCCTTGATAAGCATAGGTCAGTTCTATGTTCCTTTGTAATTCAAGCAAAGATGATTGACTGGATTTTCCATAACTGTTTTGGATACCTTAACTACATAAGTGTCCTTCCAAACAACAGTACTTTGTTGGGTCTTCCAAGTGCTCCACGAAATCTCTTTCTAAATTATTAGCATTAATTATATTAGCAATCAAAACCGCGCTTCTGTGAAACTTCTAACTCTAGAGGTAGCGTGAATCAGATGTGGATTCTAAACTTTTTTTTAGATATATAGTACAATGTAAGACTCTTTCATCTTACAATAGTATTAAAACATTTACTTTTTACACACTTTATACGTCAGGTATTTCAAATTCAATATCAAAAGACAAATTCAAAGTGTTTGTATTGTCATTTTTATATAAAAAAAAAAGAATAACCATCGTGGATACACGTATCTTGTCTTAGAGAAGAGTACATCTTACTTTGAAAAAATCACTTTGATTCAAACAAAAACAATCTCTGAAACTGACCTTATCCAGATGCTTGATTTCTTGATTGACAACATATTCATTACGTTTGGAGGACATGTTTTTCAACAAAATATGGGCATTCCCATAGGAATCAATTGTGCGCCTCTTCTTGACAACTTGTTCTTTTATTATTAAGTGGATGACTTCATACAGGAACTTCTTAAGAAAAAAGGAATGAAGTTAGCAATATCCTTTAACTTTTCTTTCCGCTATATATAGATGATGTTCTATCAATAAACAATTCAAAATTTGGTGACTCTGTTGAAAGCATCTATCCCACCGAACTAGCGATAAAGGATACCAAGATACATTTTAAACAAAAAAAAAACATTAGTACACACCTGAGAGAACTTGAAGTTTATGATAGCCATTTGAAAGCCAATAACAGCGAGTAAACAAAATCATGTTTCTAAGACTAAAATATCAATCAGTACTCTCCTGGGTCCACAACCGAGACTATGCTTCTTATATTGAATGTAAAATGCTACGAGGGTGGTGTGGTAACGATAGAATAACCAAATGAAATTTCATATCGTTTGATGAATAAAACTGACATCGACTACGTTATCTCAAATGATAAATGAGCATCTTGTTTTACTATGGCAGAAAATTAGGCCTGAACTTGATTCTATTCTCCACTCATAACGCTGAGGGGGAAAACGTCGGTTTTATAACTAAAGTACTTTAGTAGTTGTATATTGCTACGACCGACAAGTATGCTACTTATACGTTTTATAAACATAATTTCGTTTTATTATTTTTGGAGTTTTTTTGGCGGATTTTTACATGCTAATTAAATGGTTTGTCGGATTGTTTTTATTATCACTAGTACGAACAGACATTATCATCGAAGTCAGAATGTCCGAGAACAAGTTATGAACGATATCAAAATGTGTGAAAAGACGATATTTAAAACAAATGTGGAAAAGAGTAAGAGACCAGTAAACATGTAATCGGTTTGTCGAAGTCTGTATACATCGTGCATTATCAGCCGGTCGACGTAATGAGTAGCTTTTGTTTGATTGCTGCGCGCGCTATGAAAGGTTCACATTATCCGCGGCTGATATTTCACGAAATCAACTGTTAATACGATAATCCATACATATCGTACTTCATATCCATAAAGCAGAAACAATCAATTATGATATAATGACAATTTGAAAATTAAAGTGCAAACATACTATTGAAAAATACTAAAAACCAGTCAAGCTCAATTAGTTTAATGTCATATGCATACTGATTTAAATATACAGATTAAGTAGAATTTACACCTGTTCTTTTTAAGATCATATGGGAAATATAAATAGGACACCTACGTCACTTTTTCGTGGAACTATTTTGAATTATATAATAAATTGTTAGTCACTGGTTGTCAGCATGCTATTCTATTTTTAATTGCCACAAATGTTTGAAATACATAGTCGATAATATAGATATTGAAGATAATCGCTCGGGTAATAAACTTTTATATGAATGGTCTAACTGTATTTAAGCCTCTAACAGAAGGTATAACTTGTAATTTGGTGCCATGACGTTTAAAATATGGGGACTTGCCTTCTCTCTGTGCTTTCTTAATACGATATTTGCAACTAATCATGAACATGAATCAGAATATAACTGTTCCATAGATACAGTTGACAACGGAGTAAGAGACAAAATGAAATTACTGCTTGAAGATGGAAAGAAAGTTACATTCATTCATCTGGTATTTATTAATCAAACAAATCCCTTTTCGGACGCATATCTGGGAGATATATACAGACCTATGAACTGGGTGAGGATAGCTGGTCGGCACGGACGAAGTTTGTTGTTTTTGAGACCGGAATTCGAGGAACTTTCATTAACGACATTGTCACTAGAAACCGGATATATCGAAGTGTCTTTAGTACAAAAACCAAATAACTGTCTTTTGCAATTTAATTTTACGATAATTGAGGACATACTTAGAGATCTGTTATTGTCAGACTTTAAACAAGGAAAGGATGGAGGAAGCTTGAGTGAACACGAGTATATCTGTAATATGCATATTAGAAATGATAACTATAACGCGGTGTTCTTCTATCGCTGCTGCCATAAAGACCCAGATGGTAATATAGTATGCCAAAATTTGATTTATGATTTTTGGATTTATGTTGTTTTCATTTGTGTAATTATCATAAATATTGTAGCCGTTATGTTTAGTCCGTATCTGATTCCAGATTCGCTTTATAGAATGAAATATGGTCGCATCATATATGAACACGAATTACTGTCACCATTGCAAATCAAAGTAAAAAAGATTGTGGAGATGGAAAGTGTTAATGATCATACAAATGCAGTACATATGAAAGACTTAGAGGGAACCTCCCTTTTGCAATCCATTGGCAAGTTACAACTAAATAAAGCCACACCTGTACATATCAAGAAAATTTATATTGAAGTACAATATCGAAAGCTAATTCCAGCTAATTACGTTCCAGTCGGGATATTGGATACATTTTACACCATGTTTCTTAAATGTCATATACGCAAAACGTCAACATTTGAAAAATGCTGCAGTTCAAATCTTTCTGGATGTAAAGACAAAGAAGCCGAGGAGAGAGATGATTCGACGAAAGTTAAAAACAAAAAATCTTGGTATTGGTGTCTCAAAAAATTTATGCAAATTGTGATGCTTTTCGGAATTTCTATTCCCTGGATTTTTCGAATAATTTTTTTCTACTGGTACGAAAAACCACACACATTACAAAGAATAACAGCAGCCTCAGAACGAAACTTGACACTTTCATTCCAATGGAACTTGACTAACACGCTTACACCAATCCATATGTTATTTTTGTTATGTTATATTGTCATAGTCATTGATGCTTTAGTTTTTGGATTGGTGAGTAAAAAAACTAAAGAGCAGCTTCAACTATTGATGAGGAAATGTTTAAGAGACATGCGTGAAATGACACGTTCAAAAGCCTTTAAATGGTCCGCATTAGTTTTGGTAGTACCATTTAAAAAGTTCGGTATATTTGGATTTTTACTTTTTGGAATTTATTTAGTTTTAGTTTTACCAGTAATTTTAGGAGTTCTAGCATTTTACTGTTTACCGACAGTGAATTTAGTTTTACGTTTATTTGCTTGTTTTGTTTCTGATTTGATGCCTCATGGAAAGGACCGTTTTAGTAGATTATTTTACATTATTCAATGCAAAAAAACGTTTTATTTGAATTTCTTTTCAAGCAAGAAAACTGTTGATCAACCGGACACAATTCCGACGAAGAACCGATTTTTAAAGCTTTTTGTTTTCATTGCTTGTTTCTTAACCGTTATATCTTTCATTTTACTTACGATGGAAATGGTCCTGTTTATGACAGAAATATTCATATACACCATCATAGGAATAATAATGAACGCGTCCGCAATGTTGAAATACATCTCATTAATATTTATGTTGGGATTGTATGCAAGGGACTGTTTTAAGGGAATATCAGATAAATATCTTGAATTCAATAAATCAATTAATCGATTAGTCGTCGATAGCATGGGTACAAAGGTTGTGAAAATAGCTGAGCAAGGCGCTGATGTGCAAGGGAACACAGCATTTCAAGTGCATGTGGTTGAAAATGAGAAAAACGAAAGAGATGCTGACAATGTTAAACTTGTTGTGAAAAACGGAACTCTGAAATGGAAAATACAACGATTGATCCTGTTCCTAGACAATAAGGACAAACCGTATTTACCTGTAAAGTTTTTTAAAGCTGCATGCAACATGAACACTGCAGGGGTCCCCGGATCGTTAATTAACAATTTAGTTCATGCTACATCTCGTTTTTTGTGTATATGCGTTTTCTTAATGTTTGTAGTGCTGATCGTTTTAGCTTTCGGAGATGAATATCAAATATCGGGAACCAATCAAATGCTAGCTACACTTGCTGGCGGATTTTTACCTTGGATATTTCGAAATGTTTTATTCAAATCAAAAGACTCTTTAGCACTTGATACTGACAACCTTATTTTTAAAAGTAACTTTAATAAAACAATCAAAGACTATGTTCAAAATTATGACATTGGTTTAAGTGAGAACACACATGAATCTGAAACTAATTCTGAACACGAAAAATTGTTACCTGCAACAAACCAAGAGGACACCATACCCAAGACTTCAAATAGTTCTGTCGGCGACGAACATATTGATCTTTTGATATACGAAAATCTTGAGAAAAAAGCATTTGTTTGTGATAATCTTTGAGATTTGAATGAGTATTTTTATGTATTTTTTTCTTATAGTCAATTGTGCCTCGTCCTCGATTACAAGATACATGACGCGTTATAATTTAATTTACTAGATTGATTTCTGCGAAACAGATATTTTGTACACCACAAGGTGAACCTAATACAAATGTAAGAATTAAAATTAAAGTTTAATGTTGGTTGTCTTACTCTTGCTCAGACGAACTGCAAAATGTACATTCGCTTTCCTTTTCCTGTGACATTACATACAAACCCCAAGGCCTCATTTATCTGGTTACATGAACAACGCCAAAGTCTGGTACACAGTATGTAGAACAAACAGGACGGGTGTTTTCTAAACGAACACAGGAACATCTATATCGCTTCCGAAAAGCTAAGACATTCAAAAGTATAATTTATCAACATTAAGGTAAACACAACCACAATATTAAATTTATT
This sequence comes from Mytilus galloprovincialis, assembly GCF_965363235.1. Taxonomy (NCBI): domain Eukaryota; kingdom Metazoa; phylum Mollusca; class Bivalvia; order Mytilida; family Mytilidae; genus Mytilus; species Mytilus galloprovincialis. The sequence goes on along the minus strand of NC_134846.1, from coordinate 41,433,840 downwards.
AGATTTTAACCGCTCGAAACGGTCCAGAAACAACAAGGGCAATCGCATAAACAATTTGAAGATTCCCGTAAAATTATCGAACTGTCTTGGATTAAACGACTTCAAACAGCTTATACCCTGGGTCTTAATGACAAAACACTTGGACAAGGGAACATATCTACTACTTCTTCTATTGATATCATTAATATTATTGATAAAGAAACAACGAAATAATAGGTCTCATGGCAAAACGTATCAATCTAAATCAACGAGTTAAACATCGTATAAATTATACACTTGGTAATCTCCTATCTATATTTAAAAACAATGGTAGGCATCAAATATTATGTTAACTTGGTCAAATACCCATTAGTAAATTACAAGATATTTTCAGAGTGTGACACCATCTCTTTCTTCAGTCCCCTGTATGCATATTCTCGTATGATTACAGCTTTTTGCCACAATAGGCTTTTCCCGTGGATCGACAAACCTGAAGATCATAAACGTTATTTTCTGAAAATTAAATATATTAGCAGAGGTATTGATTTTATCAACTTATCTAGTATATTTAATGACCATACCGTTATAAACTTTATTCCTTTCTTTTATAATAACATAGAACCACCTATAATTTCATACACTTACCAAAAAAAAACAGCAGAAGTTGAATTTTTAATTATACGTCGGTTTAATTTGTGTTTGTACCGGCCGACAAATTAAAGCAGCCAACAATTTGTTGGAAGTATGCCGTGAATACTACACGGACGTTCTTAAGAATGAATATCAAATTCATCTACATTCAAGTTCATCCGCTCCACAGATGGAGCAGATATATAGTTCACAAACATATCACAACCGCATCAAAGCTTAAGGCTTCTTCTGAACATCTGAAGGTCGCTACTATGTATTGGCTACGTAACCTACACAAAAAATCATTTAAATATCGATTCATCTCGGCCTCTAGTAAGTGTTCTACAACTAATCTTTCAGTGCTTTTAACAAGTTCATTAATTACTATTTAAGAGCTTATCATAAACTATTGTAATAACATATTAATATGAACATAGTGGTAAAACTATTTTTGGAGTGTAAAACATTCTTTGGATGTTTTAGATAAATTATGTGCTTTTGATGGTCCTTTTGATTCTGTTTACAGTTTTGATTTTTCTTATCTTTACATTACACTTCCACATTATCTTATTTAACAAAAGTTATCCTATTTTATTGAATAGTAGTTTGGTAAAGCTGAATTCAGATATATTTGCTCCAACTCATTTTAAGATTTCTTCTGTAATGAGAAAGGTAAATATGCTAGATATGCTTACTGGAGGTGTGATGAGATGATTGAAGCTGTTAATGTTTTCCTTGATGATATTTATGTACGTTTCGGCAACAAAGATTATCGACAGGTTGTAGGTTTCCCCATGGGCACTAATTGTGCCCCTTTAATTGCAGAACTGTTTTTGTAATGTTACGAATCAAAGTTGATGACTAAACTCACGTCGACATTGCTTTTAATTTATAAATTTAACAACACTTACCGTTATCTTGATGATAATTTTTAAGAATTTTCTTAATGTACTGCAGTAATTTACCCCAAGGAACAAACTTTAAATAAATCAAATGTATATGGAAACAACTGTTCTTTCCGGGATTTAGATATTTCGGGTTAAAACAGGAAACTCCACACTAAAATTTACCATAAAAGGGACGATTTTTCGTTCCCTATTGTTTATTTTCCATTTCTAGATGGTGATGTTCCTTTGGCAACATCTTACGGTGTTTATATTTCACAGCTCGTTCGCTATGCCCGTGTCTGTTGTAACATTTTTGATTTTAACGAACGCAATCTATGTATTACTGGTAAATTATTAAACCAGGGATATCGTTACCATAAATTACTTAAAACCTTTACTAAATCTTTCCATAGATATATAAAGATTTGGTTTCGAAGTTTGGTTGTAGAAAACTTATTTCAAACGGGATAGCACATCCTCATTTTTACGGAAATGTTGTTAACCATGCCCGGAAATTTAGAAATGATCCTTATAAACTTATCGCTCCTTTAAATAAACTTATTCTAAAAGGTTACAAACTCAACACTGTAATAAGATCATTGAATATTGTTTTTATTGGTATAAATATTGATTGTGTTAATAGTAAATTAAACGCAAACTAAATATTACTAGTATGTTATATACATATACACATTCATGGATCTACAATATGTCGAAACCTGTAACTAGGCATTGAACAAGGGCATGTTTTTCTCTGACTGTTTATGACGTCTTTATACTAAATCCATTGGATGTTGGATGTGTACGGATTGATAGTTTAGTCTGAGATGCATGATGTTTTTATAAGTTGTTCGTGGCTTTGAACTAGCTTTTAAATAACTGAGAGTACTCTCAGATATGTTCCTATTGTCTTTTTGTTGTCGGGATGTACATGTTCCCGGTCACGTCCACTTGTATTCTTATCCATCTGATGAGTTAAGCCTTTTTCAACTGATTTTTATAGTTTGTTATTATCTTGTACTGTTTTACCACTGACCCAGGTTAGGGGGAGCGTTTGGTTCCAGTTAAATTGTTAAACCCGCCACATTATTTATGTATGTGCCTGTAATTCAATGGTTGTCGTTTGTTTATATGTTACATTTATGTTTTTTGTTCATTTTTTATACAAATAAGGCCGTTAGTTTTCTCATTTGAATTGTTTTACATTGTCATATCGGGGTCTTTTATAGCTGACTATGTGCTAGTGGCTGTGCTCATTGTTGAAGGCCGTACGGTGACCTATAGTTGTAAAGTTCTGTGCCATTTTGGTATCTTGAGATTAAAGCAAAATATATATTTATTAAAAATTTCATTTACTTGATCAATATAAACTAAAGTATGTCTTATGAATATATATTTCGAAGAACTTTTAAAAGGCATACGATACAAACATGACAAAGGAGATCTTACATTGTAATCTCCGTGAAATCATAAAGTCAATGTTGTCAATATGCCCTCTCCAATTATGCAAAGATATTTTGAATATACCTCCATGACTTTGTTTCGACATACTTCAAAAATATTGAGTATGGAAATAAAGAATATGTAAAAAGGGCAACAACCCGACCAAAGAGCAAATAAGAGCAAAAGGCCACCAATGGGTCTTCAAAGCAGCAGGCACATCCCGAACCCGGAGGTGGGTCTTACATGCAGTTGGCCCCTAAAAATATTAGTAATAGTTCAGTGAAAATGGACGTAATGCTAAACTCAAAAACATAGAAATGAACCAAAAAAAAAAGACTTTCAAAGACCAGAGGCTCCTGTCCGGCGAATAAATACGACAGGGTTAATAGGAAGATGTGGTATGAGTGCCAAGCAGACAACTCGTCTTACAAGTCACCAAATATAAAAATAAACCATCATTGGTCACAGAAAGGTCTTCACAGCGGAGTATTGGCTAACCCCCAATAGTAAGCTATAAGGGGACCCAAATATTACTAGCGTAAAACCATTCAAACGGCAAAACCAACGGTCTAATCTATTTGAAAAAAACGAGAACCACTTATGAACCACATAACAAAATACAACTACTGAACATTCCCAACTTTGGACACGTGCAAAAAATTGCAGCGGGTTTACACATTTTCATTGTACAAAAACATTCAAACTAATCTGAAACAATAGTTGTACATCACATCATAGAAAGTCAGATACATGAAAATAATTTTGTTGTTTTGTAAACAGTAAAAATGGAGAAAGGAAATATTTTTTACAATAAATAATTTTGATGTTCATAGTACAAAGAAGTGAACGTGGGTTAAACTTTTTACATTCCGTTTGAAAATAATACAAATTTAGTTAAACATGCTTTGTGAAATCTTCAGCCTCACCTATACCTTTAGCAATTGTAGAAAAAAGAAACACACAGCAGTACGCACAGTAAAACTCAGATTAAAAGAAGTCCGAGTTCGCTGTCAGAAGAGTTAATAAAAGAAACTAAGCAAAATGACAATGATACACAAATTAAGAGAAGACTACATATTGTGTACTAGCAGTTACTGTTATACCTGCTACATACCTCCATTTAGGTGTAATACCACAAAATCATGGTACGTCACATCCGGTTGTAGGAAAGTTGGTCTAAAAAATATTCCCTTGAATTTGACAGTTGTAGAAAATTAACCCTGCATTTCAATGCACATAAATTTTTCTGAGGTATAAACATGTATGTTAGGTGTCTGAAAGCATCATTCCCTTTTTATTTGATGGTCTTATAAAATATTTTGGAAAGTAAACGTTACATAGTTACCAAAGCAGGTGTAAAATTTTGGGTGTTTACTTCCGGTGATGGTTACTTTCTTATATGCAATGAAATGTAGTGTGAAATTTTTTCTGAAGTACTGGAAAGGATTAAACTTCTTTTATGCAAAGTATTTCTTTGGTTGAAATAAAGGTAAATACTGTACAATTTTTTCTAAATGCCAATTTAGCAAAGACTAATAGGAGAAAATCAATGGTGGTATTACACCTTAAACTGATTCGAACATTATGTCTTTATCATAAGAAAATCATAAGAAAATCAAAAACAATCCCTACCGTTCGGGGTTTAGAACAATAGTTACGATCATAAAATATATGAGAAGATCATAATCCGTATCCAAAAGATTCATTGGATGTGAACGTATTCAGATGTCTGCATGTTGAGTTATATTCAAGAATGATCTCCTTGTTCCAATGATAAAACTTTGTAGATTTTTTTACTAGTTTGTGATATAGAAATTCCTTATGTAATATAGTTTCAGTCATACAGAGATTTATTTCGTTAAAATCAATACGTTGTTACATACACGAACAAATCGAACAAGTTGAGATATATTAACACCATACGATAGCTTCTAAATAACTTACTAAAACTATTTCATTTTATGAGTTGTTATTAGGAAAAACGTGTTAGTAGTCGGCGAAAATATGTGTACCACTACAAAGCATATATAAATATCCTTAAAACATCTACATGGATTTGCTCTCGCAATTTTGATACAATATTCTAAAAACATGACACAAGAGATTGCTCGCGAAAAAGTTGGGGAACCATTTTCAAATGTCTAAGGTTTTTTATGTAAGAAACAGAATAAGACACAGCAACTTGATGATTGAAAATAGCAGGCAAAAGAAAATATATTTGGAAAACTGGTTGTACCCTCAATGTAAAACTGAATTGTGAGAGGAATTACATTTCAATAAAAAAAAATATACTAAATCCAATGTTATGTATTCTACCTAATTTTTCAAAATTAAGTTATAACAATGAGCAGGATGATGTCAGTAAAAGTTGCATTACATGCAGATTAGATTTATTATCTTAATATTAAGTTGGTAATATTGTAATGTTTATTATACTTGCATATGGACTATCTAGAACAGTTTGTCTCCTCGGTTTATTATTTATTATAAACAAAGACTACTGTAAATAGTTATTATATAATAATTGATTGTTTTGTGTTTGCTGTTTGACGATAATAATTTTATTATATAATAAAGGCAACAGTAGTATACCGCTGTTTAAAAGGAATTTAAAAATTGACGGAAAGAAAGAAATCCAGTTTACAAACAAACCCCAAAGGAAACACATCAACTTTAAGAGGAAAACAACGGAACAAAACAAACGTTGAAGTGCAACACAAACAAACGCCAGCATACATAAAAACGGACTATTTGATACAACTGTCACACTCTTGACTTAGTACAGGATATTTTAAGAAAAAAATCGTAAATATTTGATATTGACTTTTAGTATTACAACAAACATATTACAATGTGTTGCCATAAATTGTGTCTTAATGTGAACTTGGTAAATATATTTTCAGTGTTTAAAGAGCTCCTTGATTTCTATATAAATCATAATAAATAATAAGGTGAACAAAAAAAAATGAGCATTAGAGATGCCAAAGCTAAGTTGCAACTACAGTTTGAATATCAAATGCATCAATATAATAAACTTCAATATCTTTAAGTAGTATCACCTTTATACAACCACAATTTGTTTATAAAAAAATAAGCTTCTGGGAGCCCTTTGTTTGTTTTTGTTTGTTGTTTTGTGTTTTTCGGGGAGGGGGATGGAGGGGACAGGAAATGCTTGTGCTCCGCCTAATCCGGCTAGTCTGATGACATAAGCTAGATATCATTACTGAAAAGGGAACGTTTTGTAAATTGATTATCAATCATAGCCAAATGTAAAATCACAAAAATGCTGAACTCCGAAAAAAATTCAAAACATAAAGTCCGTAATGAAATGGCAAAATCAATAGCACAAACAAATCAAACCAATTTTCAGTATCTATGCTAAAACCTTTTTATACCTCGAAAAAAATGCCGATTCATGCATATTGAGTGCACCTTTTGCTAAACATTGGTAAACATTGAATTATCAATAAAACAAGTTACATTTTCTTTAAATTACAAGCAGCCGATACGAATTAATTTTCGTGCGATTTATGAAAGATTTATAAGTTTACTCTGTATAAACAGTAGCTCCCGCTTCGTCAAATTCATCAAATACCGCTTTCGTATGATCGTTCGTCAATATCCTGGTAATTTCTATAATGGACTACCAGCAGTTACTGATATGCAAGCTCGAGACCTCGATTTATCCCTGGGAAAGAGTATGTCTACATTATATGCAAATCAAGCGCAGAATCCCTCCCGTTCGAGGTTCAGTATCCAACCATCATAAAACATACGATAAGAACATTACCCGTATCATGCCAACAACTGGTTTTAGAATAAATGTGTTATTTCAATATTCAGCCCCATTCTACTATTTAGTCAGCCATCAGTCCTACCCTGATATACCCTATCTTTTTCGGGTAATTAATACTGATAGCGTTTGACATTTTTAGCTGAACAAATTTATCCATTTTATATAACTTAAATTATTGTATGCTGGTTCATATTCTGGACGCCAATCTTTGCTCCTTTATTATATAATTCACTAACAAAACAATTATGAAATTAATATTGAGTCACTGATAAGGTCTTTGCATCGGAACTAAACACATTTATTCTAAAAACAGTTGTTGGCATGGCACGGGTTATGTTCTTCTCATATATGTTATGATGGTATGATACTAAACCCCTAACGGGAAGGATTGTGCCTGATGTTCATATGATGAAATCATAATCTTTCAGTCAGTTTAATTGAAGTCTGGAGCTGGCTTGTCAGTTAACTGCTAGTAGTCTGTTGTTATTTATGTATTATTGTCATTTTGTTTATTTTCTTTGGTTACATCTTCTGACATCAGACTCGGACTTCTCTTGAACTGAATTTTAATGTGCGTATTGTTATGCGTTTACTTTTCTACATTGGTTAGAGGTATAGGGGGAGGGTTGAGATCTCACAAACATGTTTAACCCCGCCGCATTTTTGCATTTTTGCGCCTGTCCGAAGTCAGGAGCCTCTGGCCTTTGTTAGTCTTGTATTATTTTAATTTTAGTTTCTTGTGTACAATTTGGAAATTAGTATGGCGTTCATTATCACTGGACTAGTATATATTTGTTTAGGGGCCAGCTGAAGGACGCCTCCGGCTGCGGGAATTTCTCGCTACATTGATGACCTGTTGGTGACCCTCTGCTGTTGTTTTTTATTTGGTCGGGTTGTTGTCTCTTTGACACATTCCCCATTTTTATTCTCAATTTTATTATGTCCGATTTAAATACCCTATAGGTGAATCAATATAAATTCCAAACAGATGTCATCATTAATGACCTGTCACCAGTATCGTAACTATATCCCGTCTGAATTAGTCTGTTTAAACGTGTGGTTAGCTTTTGAGGTCAATGACGACATTGATGTGCTTTCTATAGAATATTACCATTTAAAAAAAGAAATGAAATACCCGAACTGTAAGATGTGTGCACTTGGAGTTACATCTAAGAATGATGTAGCTATTTTTAGTTCTAAATAATTTACCAAAAAAACTACTATTAGTGAAAGAAATAAAATGTAAAACACTGTTAGAATCTTGAAGCTAGCTATATATATAGCTTAACTGTTTTGTAAATAAAGACGATCTTTAAAACACAAATAGTAATTAATTAAAAGACACGAAAGAGTTTCTGAATAAGAAATTATAGGTTTTTAAATTGAAATCAATATATTCATTTATTTTTCAATTTTGTTTATTTTTTCAATTTTGTGTAACTTTTAAAACATTTTCATGACAAACAGGTGTCACAAATACGGCAGGATATGCTTTTACAAAATGTACTTCCAGATTACCTAATCACCCTATCTCCCTTTTCTGTTTGGGTTAGTGTTTTTTAGTCTTTAGTTTTTGTGTAGTGTTTAGCAGACTGTTGCTCGTCGTTTTCAGTGTTTTGCCATGATTTCGACAGTCTCTGTTTAATTTGTGAGTTTTAATTCTGTTTTTCCTATATTCCGCTATTACTTTAAAGATATTTTAAGGTCAAGTAACAGTAAATGAACGCCGTCTAGCGGATTCCGCGAAATATTGCGACGTTTTGTACGAATTACGTCCCTTTGACCAGATTTTTGCAATGTTAAAATTGAACCCGGCGACTTTTTGATGGGACAACGTCAACGGTAAATTTGACGGAAAGTATGTTACTTCTATGAGAATGAAATTGTTATTTCTAAAATTAAAAATTGAAAATGAATATGAAAACAGTCATGAAGACTATCTTCAAAATGAAAATCAGGTGTTTGACTGGCGTCAGGGACGTAGGGTGGTAGAGTTTGTATATCTGCCGACCAGTTAAAACAAGTGTGAAAACTGTTGCTCACTACTAGTCTATTTCTACATAATTGTGATGAGAAAAAACAGTGTGGTCTCGGAAGTATTCTTTATGTAGTATGTCAAAACTGTCCTTACAAAAACCCTAAATTCACTGGGAAAAGACATCGTCTAGCAGAAAATAAGCAGAAGGGGGTGCAAGTTTGGGACATTAATACTAAATTTAAAACTTAGTATTGTACGGTAAGACTATATATCCCATATTTTGAAAATTATCACACCAGTCGGAACAAGCAAACATATTTTCAAATTAGAGAAAAGGAAATGAACCACATAAACTAATACTGGTCATATATTCGCCGCTGCTGTCAGTCAGTCATAGATATAGCACTAAACTATAATGCACTTAAATTAATTGACCTTGTTGGAACAATAGTTTAATATTCATACACAGTTGGTAGACTAAAACAAATTAAAAATAAACATAAATGATGTTTCATGATCATTAATCCATCGCTACATTTTGTATTCTAACGTTTTTTTTTTGTAATGGTGTTTTCTTTCACGTCCGCAATTTCGATGTTAAAAATAGAACACAAATCTTTAAATAGATACATTTATAAATAGTATATGGTTTGAAAATTTATACATGGCTTAGTATCCTAATAGTATTGATTTGTATGGTTGCCTCCTCAAAGAAAATTGTTATATATATATATATATGTGGGTAAAAATTAACCGAATAAAAAAAAATGTACCCTAGCTGAAAGTAGCATCTCAAATATAAAATAGAACTGTTCTCATTTCTATTTCACTCATAAAACTGGAAGGGGTCCTGATACCGAAATCCCGGACTTAAAAACATGAAATCCCGAGGTCCCGAATTTACAGAAATTTAAATTCCACCTTCCCGAAATTCGAAAAAAAAAAATAGCCCGACCCAGAAAGGACCAATCCCGAAATCCCGTGCTTAAAAACACCCGATCCCGGAGTCCCGTTAAAGTCCCCCCCCCTCATTTGTGTAGTTGTACTAAATAACAAAACACAATATTTCCAGTCATGTCTCAGCCTGTGTGCGATTGTTTTTTTTCTTGTTTTTTTTCGTTTTTTTTTCGTTTTTTTTTTTGGGGGGGGGGGGGTATTTTTGTAGGCATATTAAACATAAATATGTACATCTGTTTTTATGTCATATCTCAACCTCCGTATGTTTGGTTTCCTTGGAAATGTTTTTACACGATGTATTTTCTGGAAAATACACTGTACTACAAAGACCGTGCAATGTCTTGAGAGAAAGCGAAATTCAGAGAGAGAAGCACATTAATTTATTGTCACATATAATTAGATCTCAAAGGGAGTTGCAGAATAACGGATACTGGTGAATGTCAAAATTGAACAAAAAAGTTTGCAAAATTATAAAGAATAACAACGGAAAATAAAATAATTATTTAATATAATAGTGTAGACCATGTACAGAATTAAGAAATCATGTAATAGAAGAATTTTTACAAAATCGTTAATTGAAGATTTTACAGAATAAGCGTTATATTTAAAGATAAAGAACATTTAGGTCCACACTTCATATGGACCCTTAAAAAATCGTTGGATTATCTCGGTGTTGCTGGTCAGTAATGAATAAAAAAATCACTGGTCAATTTAAAGGTTGTTGTATGTGATGCAATATATTCTTATTTTCCTGTTCCCCTTATGTAACTTCCAGTTTTATTGAAGTTTACATCCATCAAAGCCTTAGTTTAATTTAGTTTCCTGTTAATACTACCCCCCCCCCTTATTTGTCGCATGTTGTGTATCATGTACTGATTCTATATATACGTCGAGCATACATATGTACACTTATGGAACAATAACCATTTAGTAAACTTTTTAAAACGTTTTTGTAGACTTGTATACAATAAATTTTATACAGAACAAAAAAGATATTAACAAAGATGTCAGTTTGTCTGCGTGTTTTACTTGTTATCTTGCAGATGAATAAATAATCATTGAATCATTGATATAATGTTTGTTTAAATATGCGATGTTCTAAAGCAGAACACGTTCTGTCGTGATATAGTACCAAAACACAAGCTATTACATGTTCCGCTGCTAAAGAAATCGTTTTTTTGTTGTTGTTTTTTTCAAAAGTGGCCAAATCATATATCGGAACGGAGAAAAAGTGTAAACAGATGACTTACAAGATAGTCTAAGAGATTTATGAATTGGTTACCCAAAAAATGACAAAATTCAACTATCTCTCATTAGAGCAAATATTAAATCAGATCAAAACCCTGACCACATGCAAACAGACAGCAAAGTGAAAACATTCTAGGATTCAAACTGTAGATGTTTTGCGGAATAACTATAAAAGGGGACGGACGGACGGAACGACGGGCGGACAGAAGTACAGGGGTAGTTGAGGGGGGCATAAAAATATAGCTTCAATTACATCTTTTATTGCGTAAACTTGTAGACAATAACCCTGATGATTTCTATTTTTAAGTTTTTACCATTTTTGCGTTCATGTACTTACAATGTATTTTTGTCTGAATTAGTAATTGTTTTAGATATGTATTTTGATAATGAATATACATGTATCATATTTTTTACAACGTATAATTTCTGTTTAAAAGAGGGTCTTAAAAGATTGGGGTTTACGGAATACAGAATAATGGGCAAAAATTGCAGAATAAAATGCAAAACAGAAAAAAAAGTGGATAATGGGGTGCTAAAATATAAAGAAAAAAGAATATTGGTAATACTAATTATAAATTAATGATAATTATCCAAACTCTTATGATAAAAAGAATATATCAATACGAAACACATAATCATCGTGCATAATCAACACGAAGAACGTTGGAAATAATTAGCATGATAACTTGACGTTATGTAATAAAAATTACGACGTCACGAATTTTGATGTTTTTTTTGCCAAAATGTTGGATTTGCGTCGCTTCTACAGGGAAAACGAAGTCGGTGACCATATTTTTTTTAATATCATCTAATTCGTAAGACAAAGAGAAAGAAAATATAAATTTTAAAAAAAAATCTATGGAGCGGTTCACGTGATTTATAACGGAAACCGAAAATTGTAGAAGAAAAATATAGATTTACCCTATATATTCAATGTAATTTAGTACCCTCTCGGACCATTTTAAAAATGGATTTTTCTTGAAAACGAAGTCGGTGACATATACTTTTTTTTACATTTTCTGATGTATATTTTCAATATCTAATTGAGTTCTAAATTTTAAAAAAATCTATCATGGACTAGTTCATTTACTGATCCTTGACCTTAAGTGTTACACCACTGGGTCGAAGTTACTACTGCTGTTGGTTTTGTCCCCAACGGTATATTAAGCCCAGTAGTCAGCACATCGGTGTTGACATGAATATCAAGAATATGGTTATTTTTACAAATATTCTGTTTACAAAAGTATGAATTATTCGAAATACTAAGGATTTTCTTATACAAGGCAGAGATAACCTTAGCCGTATTTGCCTCTATTTTTTGGAATTGTGGGTCCTCAATGCTCTCAATGATCTGAGCGTCACTGATGAATCTTATATAGACGAAATTCGCGTATGGCGTATCAAGTTAAAAGCGTGGTACCTTTGATAACTATTGTTATACTTCTCGTAATAGTGTTTACGTTTGACGAACTCTTCCAATTTGAAATATAATCATTTCATTGTAACGATATAATCTGTTATATTTAAAATCTGAATTATACCGAGTAAAGACTTTTTCGGAGAACTATTGAATTCACAAATTGTATTGTTGTAATCGGTAGGAAAATATGCTTGAATGATTGTCTTTGACAACTTTAAACACAGAGTTATATTTGCTATGTATTACGTCGCATTTTTATCCGTTTTGTAGACTTTATTGTTATATTCTTTTATTGAACTAGATTTAAACTTCTTTACAAATTATTTTATGTCATTAAGTCTTTTAATTAAATTCCCAGAATGAATTATTTCTATACACTGCACTTTAGATAAGGTTGATTCACATTTAGTTATTACAGTACATGTACTTGTATCATAGATCAACAATTGTTTTCTCCCAGGGTTTAATCCAAATGACCAAATGCGTTGTACATATTTATTTCTATGAATGTTCACTGGCATTAAAGATGATAACCGTAACTGGACTATCCCAATATGACGACGGCAGATATAGGTAAAATATTTACAGTAATTTTTCACAAACGTAGCATGTTTTTGTCAATAGTTACTCAGCTGCAAGGTTTTTCTATACCATTACATCATATTTGAACCGTAACGGTGCGCTAGAATTGTCTAAGCTCTTTGAAAATTGACGTTGAAAAATTCGGGATGATAATCGTAACTCTTTGGCATTTTTCTTCTTTGACAATTGTAATTTCTTTATCGGATAATAGTAACTGAAACATAATAAATGTGTCTTTCAGCATTTCAATGGTATTTTGTGTGTTAAAATTCAAATGTCCAGTTTAACGATGACAATAACGCATATAAAAATAAATGAAGAAACTCACAGGTTAATATCTAAGACAAAACTTTTATATCTCTATTTATAACTGACAACACTATGCATAACCTTTTAATATATACTAGAACACACCCGCGAAATCGCGGGCATATACAGCTTGTAAACTGTTGTAGGATGATTTTTTGTAAAAGATATAATATTAACTGGAGAATTTCATATAAGGTATCAAAAGCCATCTCCCTTTTTTCCAAAGTCCGTTATGTGTTTCCTTTCTGTTAAATTAAATTATTTTTCGTGGTTCTGGCCCTATACCACAATTATTCTTCCCCTTTGCTACAATACATTTTTTGGTAAAAGTCAAATTAAATTAAAAATGTGCACCGCTTCAAACATGAAATAAATGAAACTGCTAATAGACTATAATTATTATTCTTATAAAATGTGCTTCTAGGACAATCCATCAGTGCTTTTCGCTTCAAACATGAAATAAATGAACAGTGCTTATAGACCACTATTATTCTAATAAAATGTGCTTCTAGGACAATCCATTAGGGCTTTTCATTTTGAGAGCCCTATTAGCATGCCAATGATAGGATTTGAATCTCGTATAAATGACTGCGGCTCATTTTAGGGGTGGTCTGAGGGGCCCTGATACCGAAATCCCAGGCTTAAAAACATGAAATCCCGAGGTGCGTATTTTAACGAAATTCATATCCCGACATCCCGAAATAAAAAAAATATTCTCGCATCCCGTAAAGATCAATCCCGAAATCCCGAGCTTAAAAACACCCGATCCCGACGTCCCGAATAAGTCCTGCCTCCCTCTAATCTCTACCCTACTTTCATTTTGGCCAAATCACTACTTTCACTTTCAACAATAATTTTTATGCCCCATTTATGGGAATTATGTTTTCTAGTCCGTCCGTCCGTTCGTTCGTTCGTCCGTCTTTCCCGCTTCAGGTTAAAGTTTTTGTCGAGGTAGTTTTTGATGAAGTTGAAGTCCAACCAACTCGAAACTTATTAAATATGTTCCCTATGATATGATCTTTCTAATTTTAATGCCAAATTAGAGATTTTACCCAATTTCACGGTTCACTAAACATAGTAAATGATATTGCTGATGTGGCATCCGTATACTATGGACACATTCTTGTTTCCACATGTTTTACTTATTTCAATATAAATATGCAACTGGTATGACCCCTTAGATAATAAATATTTCAGAAAAAGTAGACAGAATACAGCGAGTCTCTGTATATTATAGTAGTATAATCGTAGTTTACAGGTTGATAAACGCGAAAACATAATTGACTTTAAGGAGGTATAATAGTTGTTCTTGCGATCTTAAAACCATGATATGGAGAACGCACTGATTGGCTTATTTATTTTTCCTTTTTGTAATCTATCATACGATTGGTTGTTTTTGTGCATGTTTAAAACCGGAAGTCTTATCTATGACTAAAAGTCAGTCTGATAACGGAAACAATATCCGGACACCTATTTTGTCATTTTTCTCCCAAAATAACTCAATCTGAATAATCATAAATTTAGAATGGATGACAAATGCGACTATGCATGTTACCTAAAGAACACAGAGGCATGATGATTAATTTATTGTGGAAGGAAGAAAAGCGACACACAAAATGAGGTCTTCTCGTTTAATAGTATAGATATGTACCTGTTAAAGTACATATATGGAAAATGAACATGATGAAGCAGCTATCGAAAAACTTAGAGGAAAATCAAGTCGGAAAGTCCCTAATCACATGGCAGAATCAAATAACAAAACACATCAAAAACTAATGGACAAGAACTGTCCTTACTTGGTACAGACATTTTCAAATGTAGAAAATGGTGGATTAAACCTGGTTTTATAGCGCTAACCCTCTCACTTTGATGAGAGTCTCATCAAATTCCGTTATATATTTACAATGATGCGTTAACTAAACAGACACAAAAAATATACAACAGTCATCATCATGTAAAAATTTTAAAAGGAACAATTTAACAGAACACAAAAACATCTATCAACAAACACATTCATTGATTTGCGTGTCTGACGTCAGAAAATTTTAAAAGTCACATATATTTGTCGTTCAATGTACATACAAACAAATTTAAAATTTCACATAGGTAATGTTAGCATACAGGGTTAAAAATTCACAAGTATGTAAGAATTAATTTCAGAAATAGACCGAGATTTAAAATAGTCCAAAAGTTATGTAGAATTTATAAAAATCCACAAATAGTTAATTCCACTACGTGATTGAATGATTTTGACGTTTGTGGTTCAACGTATTTTGTAATTCATTTAGAAATATATCATAATGACATAAAATAGAACAATATCATACTGACGGGATATTTTAAAGTACAGTGTCACGTTATAAGAACCAAAGAAATACAAAAAGTCGCCTAACAAAACACACCACCAAAAAATTAAAGACAATACAAACACATTGACGGGATGTATAAGTACCGAGCCACGTTAAAGGGATATCACATAAAACAATCCAACAGTAAAAGTAATATTAATAATAGAACAAAGACAAATGAAAGAACAATAAAACACGTGGTTAAGTTGATAAACAACGTCAATACGCAGAATCTATACATCAAGACCATTATCGAGTCAGTTATTGTGGTATTAAGTAGATATTTTTTAGTTTTTTTCAAAGTTTCAATGATGTGTGCCCGTTAAAGTTTGTTTTTTTAGGAGGGGAGAAAAATGGTGGATTAGCTATATTCCCATATCCCAGAGTGCAATCCTTTTGTGTCGTGTGTGCTGTTGTTTGTTTGTCTTTTTCATTTTTAGCCATGGCGTTGTCAGTTTGTTTTAGATTTATGAGTTTGACTGTCCCTTTTGGTATCTTTCGTCCCTCTTTCAATGTTTTGCTCAAAATGAAAGTCACGAACACCACATTTTCATATGTCATTTTTGCCTCCAATATTACGTTTATACTAAAATTCTACGTAAAATGAACAAAAGTTTCCATCAATAACTCTATAACTGCATTATCGAATTTATCTGTTGATACTTTTATCGGTAGATATGAGTGTTCATATTTCCCTTTTTCTTATATTTCAATAAATATAGCCGTCCTTATTTTCCCCTGGATTCGCTTTTTTCTATTTGATACTGACATAATATATGATTTTGAAAATTAAATTCAAATGTTTTGATCAAATACCCAGAAATTTTAGGACGTTTCTTTCAACAGTGTGGATGATAAAGAATCTATAATAGTTTTTAGTTTATTGTTATTATTGTTTATTGTTAATTTTCTTTATTGTTACTTTTGTTTATTGTTACTTTTTTTATTTTTTATTAGCCTTACCTATAGTCTTACGAAGCATTTGACGGACTGAACAAAACACAAATATATATGATATAATATATTGATAAATTACATCATAAGGCATAACATGTAGATCATCACAGTCGGAACTAGTTTAATTACATAGAATTTTATAGATTTTAAAACAAATATTGTGTGCTTCAGAAAAATGCATGACAATTAGGTTAGGCTAATTTTTGTTTCCATTTAATAGAAAAGTACTAATTATATGGCAAGTATGCAAGTACAAAAATGTTCCTTGTTTAGTACATTCAATATTGTTCTCTACAATATCTTCCATGCATATGTATGCAGCATACTTTTCATATACCAAGTATTTATGAATTTTTGAATTAGTTTGTTTCTAATATGGCGGAATATGCGTTATTTTTTTCTCAACGTTGCAGTCATTCTTTGAATAATTATTTCTTGTAAGAAAATTTAAAGCCACATTAATTTTAGTTCTTGATTTTCGGGCTTTAGGCCAAACTAGAAAAGAACACAAATCCATGTTTGCCAATGAACTCAATTTCTGTATATTTACATAGTTCGTGTTTTCCCCATTTCCAAATTTCTTGAAGCTTGTTCACACTTCCAATTTTATGATATACTAGTATGTAGCTGTTTTCATTAGAACCATTTATAATAAATGTAGAAAAAGAAATGTCATAAGATATTGGAACGTTTCGTAATTAATTCATCGCCATAATTTCATCATATGCTATCAGATATACGTTGTTAGTGTCAATATCATTTTATCATCCCAAATTTTTCAACGGCAATTTTCAAAGCGCTCATACAATTCCAGTACACCGTTACGATTCAAATATGATGTAATGGTATAGAAAAACCTTGCAGCTGAGTAACTATAGACAAAAACATGCTACATTTGCGAAACATGACTGTAAAGATTTTACCTTTATCTGCCGTCACCATATTGGGATAGTCATAATTCCAGTTACGATTATCTCTTTAATACCAGTGCATTTTTTGCATATTAAAAAAGTTGCTTAGTTCGAATGTATGTCTTTACAGAGAGTTTGTTCAAATAGTTTTTAATATTAAAAAAATCATCATTTTTAGTATTAGTTATTTGTTTATTTATATTAGTTTTAAATTTGTTTGTTTTTTCGTTTTTCGTTTTTTTTTTGTCTATGATTATCCTTTTCCTTTTTGGAAGGGCGGGTTGGGGTAGGGTACTCTATCTTTAGTTTTCTGTATAATATTTTTCGATGATTTTCTTACTTTTTCTTTATCTTTTTTGTTAGAGTCTTTAATTTTAATACAAATTAAACATTGTTAATTTTAAACAAGTTATATCTTTATACTTATTTTAAGTACTTGAAGGTATCCGTTTGCCGGGCAGGTCAACGTACCTGTTCAGGTTTTGATTGTAACGGAACGTTCCAAAACGGAAAACTTAAAAGCTGCATCAAAGATACCGCATTAAATATCGTAGAGTTTCTGCATACAAATTAAAAGGAAAGGAAACTTAACGGAGATATTAAATAACGGATTCATTAGTATATGGATGATTTGTAAATGAGCTCCCTTTGTTAGGAAATATAATGTTTTATTTAATTATTATGAACATAGAAATGAAAGCCCTCTTTCTGTATCAATATCATACTCGACAAATCACATATTCACACTTAGTCAACACCTCGGGTTAACAAATAGAAAAGACATTATGATCATCATACATTTTTAAGTACAAACATGTATTATTCTGTCTTATTTAAACCATCATATTTCGATCAATAGTTGGATAATTTAAACCAATAAAGTAGCACTGCTGTGGTGGTTTCGTTTTCGCCATGTGTCTGGTGGGTCTTGGGTTCGCACCTGCCTGGTTCAACCTAAGTCGTGAACGATGGCATTGCCTGCTGATCCACTAAGCACGCAGTTTTTAGAGTTTGAGCAAAGACTGCATTAATGTTAATGTGGCACTAGACGTTAAACAACAAGCCAAACATACATTCAATAACTATAAAGATATGTCCACCTTTTAAATTTCCTATCGTTTTAACCATCGCATACGGTAGACGTTTTGATGGGGCAAATTTGATCAGTCTTTTAAAGGAAGCATGGTGTATGTGCTAGGGCCACGTCAAGAGCCTGTTTGTTGACATGCTATAAAAACTTTAATATATGGGGATATCTATTCATTCAGTTGACAAATTTTGATTTCTTCGTACATATTTGAAATACAATAATTGTTCTACCTCAGGCGTATATATTACCTAAGCCGTATTTTAAATAAGAATACGTGTTTTTAAATTTTCGTCGAAGTTTAACTTGGTTCGAGCGTCACCGATGAGTCTTATGTAGACGAAACACGTGTCTAACGTAAACAATCGATCATATGCCTGATATCTTTCAATTTGATTTGTTATTCATTATGGTTGTTGTTAGTTGCTTTTTATGATGTTTGCTTTTGTTTGTAGTTTTGAACATGAATCAAGCTTTTGGGTATCTAAACAAAATTGTTTTAAAACCTTTATAGCTTATTATACAGTGATGGCTATTGCTTCTTATTTTAGGCCATACGATAAGCTATAGTTGTTTACCTCAAAGCATTTAGTCTCTGGTATACAGAGATCATAGTGTCCTTTTAATCATACTTATCAAAGGTACCAAGCTTATAATATGATATCTTCAGGCTTCTTATTCTAAATACGGATTAACAATTTAAGAGGAGTAATGTCAGAGGGTCAACGGTGACCTTACACTTCGTTGTATTCTAGACATGGAACAAATGTGTGCTGTTAACGAGTTCTATAACCAGTGGTAATTATGGTTGGCGATGCACCATGTTTATTGTGCATGTATAGTTTTTTTATTATTAAATATATGTACTTTTACAACAGGTCATGCTCTTACAGGTTCTAACAGCTAACATCTGTCTTTGTTCCTAAGAAAACTCTCTTTTAACGCTTTCGAAATCATCAATAGATGGTTGGTCTATCACAAATTAAACAAAATTCATATTGACACGTAGATCGGTGCTGCAAGAAACCTGTAAAGTGTCCGAACCCCAAATAAGTATGTATAAGATTAATCAAGACGATTTGAGCAAGCTATATATCAGACTTCCAACCAAAAAGATTGCCATCGTGTAACGCCTACCACCAAGTGCATCATCATTTAGACTACATGTTCTGAAAGCTAGCAAACAAAGACATGGCGTCATAACAAACAAATACAGCAGTAGGTTTACCCAAGTATGAGTACGGATGACAAAAGTGGTATTAATACCTCATACTCAGGATTTGATCAATTTGTTCTTGTGAAGGAAAAATATATGCATTAGGGAACTTGTGCATGTACTGAAATCATTGTTAGCCTCTGTTAAACAGAATTATGTCAATAACAGCGAAGTATCAGGAATTGTTCCAGTAAAGCAAAAGCTTCACAAGCTCAGTTTTGAAATATGAATTTCGACTGTCTTATATTGTTAAAAATCACAAAATTGAAAATTGCATTATTTGTAATAAATTAGATTTATTCCTTTCTTGTAAAGAAATAGATTAGTCACAGAAACTCCTCCAGAATGACAAAAAAAAAAACTGTATATAGGTTTAGCCGAACTTAATCCCGCAAATTCATATTAGTTGATAAATATCTATATATAACTATATTTTGAATACTGGTAAGAAATTAATGCTTGCATTTTAACTGCAAACCTTTTGACTGCACAAATGTGAATGTAAATAAATACAGTCGTAATAAAAAAAATACGTTAAGAAGTATTTGTAAAGTATATAATCCCCAATGTCAAAATAAAGGTCACCGTGGGACCTAACTTTAGTTTGTAAATCACCGCATTCTAATTTTGCATCTGGGGTCAGTTTTAAATGGACCGGACACAAACCAGACAAGCACGAATCAAACAATGTTTGAAAACTTGACGGCTCAAATGTCAATGTCAATGTCAAAATGAACTGATTTAATTTATGAAGAACCACGTGCCATCCCACAATACATCTCTAAACTAAGTGTGTTTAACATCAGCTCTATAGGTCGAAGCAATGCATTTTATATTTGAAATCATTGGTTTTGGATAAACTGTTTATCTGTATACATGTATAAGTTACCTGATTTAATTCGATACGGGCCGCAAACAAGTGGGGACTGACGGACGGACAGACTGAAAATGTGATTCATATATCCTCTTTAACTTTGCTTGTAGTTGTATTAAACATGTAAGATAGTGAATTCCGTAGTGAATTGTAGGCTGTTAAAAACCAGGAGACTATTGTCACTGTTGATGTGACAAAGATGTCTACTTTTTACTCTCTTTATTGCATTGTTTTCTCTCCCTTTTACTCATCCAACTTACAAATATTTCATCATATTTTTTTTAACTTTGCATGGCACAGCATCAATTATAGTAAATTTTAACACATTTAAGGTCAAATATTTGTTATTGTACGTCGTTTTTGTAGAAAGTACCGTTTTATCTATAGCTGAGTGAAAACGTCAAATTGACGTCAATTATCGCCAAACCATGAACAATATACAACTAAGAATCAGAGAGACGTTATCATAGTATTGTGTAAAGTAAAATTTGAATTAGATATATTACCAGCTGCTTCAAAGACAATAATACTACAAAAGTGTTATTCTTTCAATTTTTTAAAATGCACCATATTTCACTTTTACGACCGGGAAAAATGGAATCTACACATGTTTTCCTTTCGAATGATATATAATATAGCTGTGTGTTAGATAGGTGCATTAAAAATATTTTTTAGGTCTGAATGTCACTCGCTTAATAGACATAACGTCAAATTTGAACCAAAAATAAGACATTTCAAGCTTAGTTTATTCTGCAGTTCAAACCGATCCTACGATTTTTCTTTGAAAAGTAAATTTAGTTACGGATTTTCCTTCCTATTGATATATAATTTGCAGGTAGTAGCCGAACTTCCTTTTTATATATGAGTCATTGAAAGGGTGTTGTCGACGGGAAAATAAAGAAATTGCATGACGTCACCGAAAAGGTCTACGCCGAAAAGGTCCGACGAAGCGGAATATCTTCCGACATCTTGAAAATATTTTTCTGGTGTACAAGAGATAACTCTCATACCAAAAAACGTAAATTTTTCCAGTTTCCGCTGGAGGCGTTTTTTTACGTATCTCTCACCTTGAATCAAAATTTAATGTAATATCATGTGCGCTATTTTTTTCTCTTTCGAAAACATAAATCTGCTTTTCCGGTGTTGACGTCATCAGAATCCAACTTTCGTCATTGTGGATAAACAAAAGAAAAGTTTGAGAGGTACCTTTTAAAAATCACACAGATATTTTTCTTGTCAATTTCAAAGAGGATCCCTATGGAAAAAATAGCAACTTAAGTGTAAAATTTAGCAGTTTTAGAATTATGCAATGCAGTTGGAAAGGGAAATACTGGCCGATTTCGGAAATTTACAAAGGTGAAACAAATGTGCTTTTGTGAAAGACCTATCTTATGTGAAGAATTTCCCCTTCTTCTTTCAGTAAGCTGGGGGAACTAGTGGTATTATCTAAAATCTAAACTTGCTAGTTTAAACATTTTTTTGTTTTTATTCTCGGGTAACTTTCCGCTTCATCTCTTGCTTGCTTTCAAAATTGAAATTAA
This sequence comes from Mytilus galloprovincialis, assembly GCF_965363235.1. NCBI lineage: Eukaryota > Metazoa > Mollusca > Bivalvia > Mytilida > Mytilidae > Mytilus > Mytilus galloprovincialis. Next base: position 41,411,677 of record NC_134846.1, on the reverse strand, counting down.
TTTGTCAATCTTCTACATGTATCATCAGCTATACCAAGAAAACAAAATTAATAAGAGGGCTTTAAAAAGAGGATGCATTGACTCAATGTTTCATAAGGTGGGAATGACGATCATTTTGTTTGCACTTCATTGAAATGTCCTCTTTCAACATAACAAAGAGCTTGAGATCAAAACACAATACTTTTCATTTTTCATACAAAAATATTACAGGCACAATATTGTCCATGTCGTGTATATTTTGTCCATGACTTTTGAAAGTGTGCAATGAAGGTCATATCAACAAACTTCACATAAGATCTTAATACCAAAGTTATAGAAAGGTCATATGTAAGATAATTCATCCACTGTTGACATATTAACTTTCATGAATATAGTAGGTTCCTAATTTCTTTAAATTCTAACTAGCCTGATTAAAACAGTCAAGATAAACCAGGGTTATAATCCTAATTTGTCAACAAAACTTGAATTTCTTTAGGTTATGTCTTTGACTCAAAAGACAATGGAAAATAGATTAAACACTTTTTGAATATTGGACATCTGAAGCGCTGTGCAAAATCAGGAGTCCCTAGCTTTTGTAACTTTCTATGTTTTTGTTGTTGGTATAATCATTTCATTGTATTTCATTTATATGTTTTGGAGTTAAGTGTGACGTCCATTTTTCTCTGAACTAGTACACGTTGTGTTTAGGTGCCAGCTGTAGACCGCCTCCGGTTTCATTATGTTCTCTCTGTGTTGAATACCCATTGGTGGCCTTCAGCTGTTATCTACCCTTATGTCAGGTGGAATTCTCTTTGACACATTCCCAATTTCCATTCTAAATGTTATTGTCGAGTTTATAACTTCCTGAACGAGTACTATAAAAATAACATAAGGGAGAAACCATCTGAGTGAGAAAAAAAAATTAACTGAAAACATGTAGTAAAGTACGTCCAAAATATGATATAATACATGTCATATGAAAAAGTGGCAATCACGTGATGTTATTGCAGGTATTTGCAGCTGTAAATAACGTCCCTTGTATTGGTGTGAAGCTGCATGGCGGAATACTAAAAACAGACAAAGGAATTGCATAATGTGTTTTTTCGTAAATTTTTTTTCGAAATATTCTTAAACTAAACTAAACTGAACTGTCATTATAAAATATGAATGTCACCAAGTCTTTTTATCAGTTCCTGCAATATTGTTTTTATACACTTCGCTTTAAAGGGTGTGAATAATATTTTATTCGTCTCAAGTACTGAAGGTCGAATAAACAATGAAAGTATTTAAAATATACATCGTCCTTGTATCGTGATTGTCCTTCATACTGTTGTGAATGCGATAAATATCTGCTGACGACATCGATTAAAGTCACAATTGTTTTATTATAAATAGGTTTATCAAGGCAAAATTTTTACACTGTTTAATATTTTAAATCATTCTTAGAAATAGAGTCAAAATTAATTATAAGAATTTTCTCCTTCTAATAATTTGTCAATACATGGATAAGAAATATTTTGAACAGGAAATGTTGACAGTTACCCAAAATACTTTGTACCAACATTGATGACAGAATTTAACAAAGTTAGATGGGTACTGAAATTAAAACCAAAATCTTGTTTGATTCAATAAGGCAAAAATATACCCCTAGGTCAAAGTGTCATTCGTAAGTAAAAGATTGTTATAAACAAATATGATGTTTTTAATATACAGAACTCGGCCATTGAACTACACGTTCATTAGGTTCATTTGAACTCATTCGCGAAAAAAAAAAACAACGTTATACACCATTAAAGTAATGAAGTAAAATAAATCTTAATTCCAATTTCAACAAACTAAAATGATTTATCAAACTGTAATAACATGTGCGCTAACTTTTTTCTAGGAAACAAACATCTCACTTTCCGGAACGTGTTGACGTTATCAGAATCCATCTTTCGATATTGTGGATAAAAAAAAGAAAAGTTTGAAAAAGCTATTTTGAAAATCAAAAAGATATTCTCCGTGCGCATTCTGCCGCTGCAAATGCGCATGTGATAGATCAAATATTCAAAAAACATGGTCGCTGGAAATCAGACCGGGCTAAGGACGGATACGTCAAAGAGAATATCAGTGAACGTCTGACAGTAACTAAAAACTTAGGAATTTAAAAAAAAACACGTTTGCGCCTTTCTTTATTTTGTCGAAAATAGCTGCACATGCTGGCGAGCTATTCCTATGTAACAAGTGTTGGTTTTTATTTTATAAATACTTTATATACGTTTGAGGTAACGAATTAGAATATAACTAGATTTAAACTTCATATTACAATTCCTATATATATGACATCAAGTCGTTTAGTCAGTTCCTGGACTCAATTATTCACACAAGGCACTTTAAATGGACTATGATTATATCGTATTATTACATGTTTTGAAGGTTGAATATAAGTATGAAATACACCTTGTCCATGTTCCTCGCATGTCTTTTACATTATTGTGATTGCGATAAATGATAAATGACGACTTCAAATAAATAAACTTTGGAATAAAAGTCACAGTTTTAAGTATAGGTTCCGGAAAACGTTTTACAATGGTCAACATTATGATAAATTGGTATGAAAACAATCTCATAAAAGCAGTTTGTTTCTTCTTATACTATGTCAATACGTATTTATTAAGGACCGTCATCTTAAAAAATCCTTGTACCAAGTTAAATGACTGATTCGTACAAGTATGATATGACGTTCTTAACGAAATGTCATTTTGTTAAACAATTGTGATAAAGAAAAACAAACATATTTGTCGAAATTGTATAGTGCTAGATTAAAATCAAACACTTTCCGGCCATGTATTTTATTAAAAAGAGAAAACAGGTTCATCTAATACAAATGTAGTTCAGCAGTTTAGTGATGGAAACACGTTGCAGGCCTGATAAATATCGTATCCATTTTATTAAACTTAACTTCGATTGAGAACGATGGCAAGCAAAGCCAATTTGTTTACTTGCAATCTAAAAAATCCTTACAACTGAACCTTTCGTGTCGATAACTAAGAAATAATTTAGGTTTCAACTCCTTTAGAAAAAGCTGACCTTTGATGGTTTAGCTTAACATTTAACTGCTCTTTGTTCATTTAGCTTTTTCTCTGTGCCAGTTATTATCCATCCTTGATTTAAATTATATTTAACACCGCCACATTTTTGCGCCTGTCATATGTCGGTAGACTCTGGCCTTTGTATGTCTTGTATGTGTTTAATGTACATTCATATGTTTTGTAGTTTAGTGATACGTCCATTTACACTGAACTAGACTGTACACAATTTTTTTAGGGGTCAGCTGAGGACCACCTCCGGGTGTGGGATTTTCTCGATCCGTTGATGACCCATAATTGGTTGCCTTCAGCTGTTATCTGCTCTTTGGTCGGGTTGTTGTCTCGTAGACATATTCACCATTTCCATTTTCAATTTTAAAGTTCTCCATCCAAAAAATGCTTCAGACTCGCGAAGAAATGACTAACTGACCTGGACGTTTCAATTGAGAAATATACTTTAAATTAAAAAATAAGTTGGTAATTTTGTTAGATAAGGCATATTATTCAACTGCACGAATTTTGTCAAACCAACGAGGCAGATATTCGGTTAATACATTCGAGTGACTCAACTGCTTGCACTTAGAGACAAACTTGGTCATGAAAAGAACATGTCACACGAAGAAGTAAGAAACTATAAACATGAACATGTCGATACATGTATAACGTTCGTTGCATTGGTATACAATAATAAATTTATAATGAATTAAAAACAATTATATGCCATGTTTGTAAAACTTTAACATTTTTAAATTATTTTATCAAATTCTTAACGGCATTTCGTAGAATTGTTTCTATATAATCGATCGTTAGTTGAACTAGATTTAAACTTCGTTACAAAATTAGAACTACATGTAATCAAGTCTTTTTATCAAGTTCCCGGAATGAATTCTATAAATACACTGCACTTTAAACATGTTAAATAACAAAGGTTGATTTTTCCTCAATGGCGCAATTCTTAGTACATGTACATACAATGTATGTATTTTATTTTTCTGATTATTCTTCTGTATGTATTTGATATTTATTACCCATTTTATTGTTTTTGTTTATGTTGTTATTTCTTGTTTGTCTTGTTTGTCTTTTTTTTTTTTTTTTTTTTTTTTTTGGTTGTTGTTTGTGTATGGTTGATAATGTATGCTGAGTTTGTTGTACATTATCGGATCGTGAATTAGAATGTGACTTAGTGAAACATGAGACCTGAAATTTGGCAATTCCTGCTTCTCCACTAGGCACGTAGCAACAGAGTTAGAGCGGAGACTGTATTTAGTGTGCCACTGGACGTAAAACAGCCAGCCAACTATTACACATTCCATAACGTGGCTAAAATATATTATTTCAATCTTATGTAGTGATCGAGGAAGAATCAAGGATTCTCAACAATAAGAATAGACATAATTTAACAATTATTGAATTACACTGACAACATGTTAAGTAATTCCTTAAAATGATACAATATACGTCATATGAAAAAACAATGTATAGTAGTGGCTATCATGTAACTGCAGGTATTTTCTGCTGTAAATAACGTTTGGTATGGAGTTAAACCATATAGCGGATTACTTACACGCGTGTATCGTGTATCGTGCATTCATCGTGCGTGTGGTCAGTTTGAATTTTAGACGGTCTGTAACACAGACAAATGAATCGCAAAATGTGTACAGATAACCATTAAATCATAACATCTTTTTTGTCTATTTCGTAGAATTCTTTCGCAATATTTTATAACTAAACTAATTTGAAATGTCATTATAAAATTTAAAATAAACCAGGTCTTTATCATGTTTATATCAGTTCCTGGAATATTGTTTTTTACACACTTCGCTTTAAAGGGCGTGAATAATATTTAATTCGTCACAAGTACTGAAGGTCGAATAAACAATGTAAGTATTAAATACACATCGTCCTTGTTTCGTGATTGTCCTTCATACTGTTTTGAGTGCGATAAATATCTGCTGACGACATCAAATAAAGTAACAATTGTTTTATAATAATAGGTTTATCAAGGCAAACTTTTGACAATGTTTGATATTATAAAACATTCTTAGAAATAGAGTCAAGATTAATTATAGGAATTTTCGTCTTCTAATAATCTGTCAATACATGGATAAGAAATATAGTTTGGAAAGTACATTTTGACAGTCATCCAAAATACATTGGACCAACATAGGTGACAGCAGCCATTCAAATCGTTATATGGCTATTACCAATGTTATTTTAACATGATCGGGCGAAGCTTACATTTTAATTTACATATGGACTATTTGAAGATGTGTATGATAAGGATAAGTGCCGTGATATTTATTATTGATTTCTAATCACATATCAGTGTCACCAAAGGAATTTACAAAAGAATGATTGGACACTTCAGTAATGAGTTTACCCCCAAAACACCGATCTTTAGATGGACTGGTCTATGACAAACAAACCAGTTTAACCCCGCCCAGTCAAGTGAAATAAATGAAGTAACTCTGAAGCCAAAAACCAAAAACTTATTTTATTCAATAAGGCAAAAAATGTTCCCTTAGGTCAAAGTGTCATACATAAATAAGAGATTGTTAAATAAATTATGGTTTTAATAAACAGAACTCGGACATTGAACAACATGTTCAATTAAATTTGCAAAAAAAACCAACAACAACGTTGCATCGTTTAATTAATGAACGCAATTTAAATTCCTATTTAATCGAACTTGAATCAAGCTGTAACAACATGTGCGCTGATTTTTTTTTCTCTAAAAAAAAAGAAATCTCCTTTTCTGGTGTTGATGTCATCAGAACACAATTTTCGATATTGTGGATAAACAACAGAAAAGTTTGAAAAATTACTATTGAAAATCAAACAGATATTCTACGTGCCAATTCTTAAGAGGATCCTACGCGGGAAAAATAGCAACTTAAGTGTAAAATTTAGCAGTTAATTATATGCTATGCAGCTGGAAAATGAAATACTGGCCGATTTCGGAAATTTACAAAGGTGAAACAAGGATGCTTTTGTGAAAGACCTTTCTAGTGTGAAGAATTTTCCCTTATTCTTTCAGTAAGCTGGAATACTAGTGGTATCATCTAAAATCTCAACTTGCTAGTTTAAACATTTTTTTTTGTTTTTATTCTCGGGTAACTTTTCGCTTCATCTCTTGCTTGCTTTTAAAAACTAAATTAATTTCTCAATCTTCTACATGTGCATCAGATATACATGTACCAATTAAAACAAAATTAATAAGAGGGTTTTAAAAAGAATATGTACTGTCGCAATATATAATATATATATATACATCAACCCAACAATGTTAGATCTGTAAATATATATATATTTTATTTAGAAAACTACCCCTTTACAACGGGGGCACCAGTCATCAGGGTAGAAGTGATGGTGCGTCTATACTATAGTATTTACAATTATATACATTTTAGTTAATGGTTAAAACTTTCATTACAGAATGTCTTTGAAACAATAACATACATGGCACATTAATAAGACAAAAATAGAGATTTCTAAAATACATAATCATAATAAAAAAAGACTATTTATAGAATGTTAAAATATACATGTAATTAAAACACTCATAGACAAATATGACCATTTAGCATGTATAAAGCATAAAAACTAAGATCAATCAATATATAATAGTACATACGAGTAAGTTAACTCAAAGGTTATTTTGGTTCAACCATAGTTTGACGTAATCTAAATAATTCTAAGAGATACATTTTTCCATAAACATCATATTAAAATGAACCAATTTCATCGTTAAAAGCATAACCAATATCGCCAACTGAAAATAATACTTGTGCACGTGGCGACAGTTCCAGAAAAATTACATTTCTATCATTGAAAGAGGCAAATAAGGTGAAAATTTTAGACCTGGTTTGTTCAAGAGATGTACACCCGAGCGGAAAATGTTCTAAATCTTCTGACTCCCCTGAATCACAAATGGGACATAGATTGTCCTCGGACATATGCATTCTAAAAAGAAACTGCTTTAATGGCAAATAATTTGTTCTTGCGGGCAGTTTAAGACGAGATGAATTAAAATCGCTTATGTCCTCTAAGTATAACTGGCTACCTGTCTTAATAAAGCAGTGCTGATACAAATCAAGGCTCCTTTTTACGGTGGCAGAATGCGGCCATGAAAGAAAAAAAAATTATGTTGTTCCCTCAAGATACTATGTCGTTCCCTCAAGATGCTATGTCGTTCCCACAAGATAGTTATCTCGTTCCCTCAAGATACTATGTCGTTCCCTCAAGATAGTTATCTCGTTCCCTCAAGATACTATGTCGTTCCCTCAAGATAGTTATCTCGTTCCCTCAAGATAATTATCTCGTTCCCTCAAGATACTATGTCGTTCCCTCAAGATGTTATGTTGTTCCCTCAAGATACTATGTCGTTCCCTCAAGATGATATGTCGTTCCCACAAGATAGTTATCTCGTTCCCTCAAGATACTATGTCGTTCCCACAAGATATTTATCTCGTTCCCTCAAGATACTATGTCGTTCCCTCAAGATAGTTATCTCGTTCCCTCAAGATACTATGTCGTTCCCTCAAGATAGTTATCTCGTTCCCTCAACATAGCAATACAATTATATTGATTTATTCTTTATTTCCAACTTCGAAACGGTGGAGTAAAGACGTGGAGTTACTTCCAATTCACATTTTAATCAAATGCGGAACAATGCAAGAACGAGAAATTAAGACCACCGACACGAAACACGGAAAATAAATAAGGGGAAATACGAAGCACGCACATCGAACCAAACACGAGAAAACGAGAAATAAAACACCAAATCACGAAAACACGTAAAATGAAAAGGCCGAAAACGTTGCACGAAAATAACCCTTTACCACCCTCTTAGAAAATAAAATTAAAAATGAGGCACAAAATGTTTTATCATCTCCTATTCCTGGATTTCTAATACATTAACCTAACTGTTTGTGTTGTACATGTGCATATGTATGTAATCAGTATCTTCCTTAGATTTAATTTTCAAATGTTTAAAGGGTGAAAAATAAATCCTTTTCTGTGTATCCATGGCAACATTCTGCATTTATTTACCATAAAATATTGCAAAAGGGGGGTAAACATGCATGTCACATATCCCCCAAAATTTGGATCAAACTAGAATTTCAATGCCTTTGAGCGATACCTTTTTAGACACTGTTTTCATAAATCTTCCTAATCAAATAAAAAATGGGTGTCTTTCGCCTAATTTTTTCGTAAAATCTAATCACAAAGATCGTGCGACAAAAAATTGGAAAAAAACATTACAAAAATTGCCGGACCAATGTATGGTATGGACATTTACGGACTGTCATACAGAAAACAGCCTATATTACATACATTATATGATCTTGATGTTCATAAAAACCCAATACGAAGGCTATTTTAATACTCAGCTATCAAAAATGAATTTTATTGCACACTAGCTCTTATATTTGAAAAATCCTCAGGGGCCAAAATGCGAAACTACACATCTAACTGTGGAGTGCTACCTTTACTGGGACTCCGGGATCGGGTGGTTTTAAGCTCGGGATTTCGGGATTGACCCTTTCGGATCCGGGAATTCTTTTTTTCGGATTACGGGACGTCGGGATTTACTTTATTTAAATTCGGGATTTCGAGATTTCGTGTTTATAAGCCCGGAATTTCTGGATCAGGACCCCTCCTATCCCCTCTCAGTTATTCTCTTTAAATACAGAATTATTATATCATTATTATTATGCAAATATTCTACTTTTGGGATCTGGCCACGTCTACAGTTCCGCTTCGAAGGGCGAAATGAATCATATATCAATACAATTTTAAAATCTTGAGGGAACGAGATAACTATCTTGAGGGAACAACATAGTATCTTGAGGGAACGACATAGCATCTTGAGGGAACAACATAACATCTTGAGGGAACGACATAGTATCTTGAGGGAACGAGATAACTATCTTGAAGGAACGAGATAACTATCTTGAGGGAACGAGATAACTATCTTGAGGGAACGACATAGTATCTTGAGGGAACGAGATAACTATCTTGAGGGAACAACATAACATCTTGAGGGAACGACATAGTATCTTGAGGGAACGACATAGCATCTTGAGGGAACGAGATAACTATCTTGAGGGAACAACATAACATCTTGAGGGAACGACATAGTATCTTGAGGGAACGAGGTAACTATCTTGAGGGAACGAGATAACTATCTTGAGGGAACGAGATAACTATCTTGAGGGAACGACATAGTATCTTGAGGGAACGACATAGTATCTTGAGGGAACGAGATAACTATCTTGTAGGAACGACATAGCATCTTGAGGGAACGACATAGTATCTTGAGGGAACAACATAATTTTTTTTTTCTTTCATGGCCGCATTCTACCACCGTACCTTTTAGTAGTAACATCAATAATTAAACTTTCCCTTATGGCATGGCATTACCATATTGACAGTTTAATTTATCAGACCCAATACTTTCCGTGTAGGTGTTCATCTCTTGAACATATTTCCAGACACTTTCGTTTAATTGAACCATTTCACTAAGGACTCGCTTGCACAGTCTATCGTCTGGTAGGTTATTAATCCTTTTAAAGTACGCAACTTTTTGACGGGTGATAAATGCATATACGGGTTCCCATCCAAGCTCGAGAAGAAGAGCGGAATGGGGAATATTCATTTTAGTGTTCATAATGATCTTAGCTGCGCGGTATTGCCAACTGTCGATGATCCATATATTTGTAGCTGAAAGTGGCATCCAGACGGCGCATGCGTGTGTTAAAGAAGGCCGGAGCACTGATTTCCAAAGGGCGTCTCCAAATTTAACACGGTTAAAATTTCCATACTCACCGAGGACACGTAACAAATAGTTCAGCATATTATCCATCTTATCTTTCAAATAGTTATTTACATTGAAATTTGACTTTAGTGATCTATTTATGTAGTAACCGAGGTATTTATATTCGTTCACTTCCTCGATATTTACATCACCAAGAGACCAGACTCGTTCCGGATTCAACCGCTTCCCAACCACTAGAACTTTAGATTTCTTATGATTAAATTTCAAGTTCCATTTAGTTGCGAAATCGGGTGAAATCCGAAGTAACGTCTGTAAGTCTTCTGGCGATTTGGCAACAAGTACAACATCATCTGCAAATAGGAGACAATTTATAAGTTGTTGCGAAAGATCAAAACCTACACCGCTTTCATTAAGCATATCAACCAAGTCATTCATGAGCACAGAGAATAAAGTGGGTGATAATACACAACCTTGTTTGACACCATATTCCTGTTCAAACCAGGTAAATTCAATGTCACCAAATAGTACCTTATTTTCTACATGACTATAAATATTCTTAACTAGACGCCATACCTTCCCTTGTGTCCCACTTTGCCATAATTTAACAAAAAGCCCATCGCGCCATAACCTATCAAACGCCTTTGATAAATCCAAAAAGGCTAAGTAAAGGGGTCTTTTAGAAGAGCGTGACAAAGCACAAATACCTTGTAAAGCAAATATTTGATCTTCAATGCGTCGATCCTTTCGAAAAGTGCACTGGTTTTCCCCCAAGTACTTTGTGTTGTTCGAGGAAGTTCACGATATGTATTTCCAAAGTCTTCGAAAAAAGTTTATATACATTTGATGACAAAGTGATACCTCTGTAATAATCTAAGTCGTAAACAGAACCGGATTTATGGAGAGGTTGTATAATCCCCCTCTGCCATTCCACCGGTATTTGTTCGTGATAATAAATGATGGTAAACAGATCACACAAAGTCTTAACCATCGTATCACCACCATATTTCAAAAACTCGTTCGGAATATCATCGAAGCCGGGTGCTTTTCCTAGTTGAATCCAACGCAGTACATCTGAAATAGAGTCACTCGAAAAAATTACTAAAGGAAATTTTCGCCACGGCCACGGTTGCTCTCAATTTCAGATAACAGGTTTGTGACATGGTTTCCGAAATCGGGTTTAGTAGTTGTGTCTTTTCCGATTTTGCTAAAATGAGTTTTTAGACACTCACTTATGTCCGCATCGTCCTCGATAAAAATCGTCCTTATTGTTGGGATAGTTAATTCGACTGGGGTTAACACTTTCTTTCGGACCTCTGAGCAGTTTCCAGAAAAATTTACTATTTTTATTAGTAGCTATGCCTTTAACCGTGAGACAATTAACCTTTCTGTCGAATTCCTTACACTTAATGGCTTCATGAAGTGCTAATTTCCGTTTTGTATAAACGCCAGAAATATGAGTTCCGAGTTGGCTATCATGATTTCTCGTTCTATTATGTAAACGTTGCAATCTATTTGCATCACGTCTGGACTTAAGGATGTATTCTTCTGACTTTTCAGTCTAGTTCAGTCTCGTTGAAATCTCGTTCTTGGATTATTTCCATAGCATGTGATACAAGTGGAAAATATCAATGAATTTAAAAAATACTATAATCAAACATAACTGTGTGAAAAAATTGTGTATTTACAATGAATGGTTTTTGAGTAATCCAGTTTTCAAATTTTACGACCAATCAAGTGCAGTATTTTTAGCCAAAATTTTAAGAAAATGGGTTAGGGATACAAAAAATGATTTGACAAGAACCATGTACATCCCATATCATTTTGGTCTTTTCAAATTTCTAAGATATGTATTTTTTCAATCATTTATAACAAAAAAAGTTGAAATAATATGCATTTTGTTCTAGAAACTGAGAAAAATCATAAAATTCAAAATTGACAGCATGGTTTTTACACAAAAAAGCGTAAAAATTTGATGAAACTTTCTAATATTAACACCTACCTATAGTTTTTTTTAAGTAAAATTTATTTAAATCGGTCCACTTCATCTTTATAGAAAGTAGGAAAAAAAGTTTAATTGTGGAACTGTGATTTTTTCAAGGGGCCGTAGCAAAAAAAGAAGTGCACCACCATATGATTTTTTCTTCACCAATTACTTTGTTACAGTCTTTAAACCCCAAAATCAGGTTAAGAAAAAAAGTTTAATTCTAGAAATTTTTGGCTCCTCAGAGGTGTACATCCTTAAGCATTCGACCTAGGGGTTTCGTAAGGTTGGGATGACGATACAAAAAAGTGTGTGTTTTTTTATAAATAATTAAAGGCTTCTTTTTGTTACTTCATTGGGGTGTACAAGCGTTGACCGAAGTACATTTTGTATTCCGCGCTTCATCTAAAAATGTGCGCACGGTCAACGCTTGTACACCCCTTTGGAGTTACAAAAAGAAGCATTCAATACTTTTAATTACATTTTTAAGTACTAGGATCATGAAAACACGATTTTTATCAAGATTTTTTAAATTTACCTGTGCACTTTATTGTGGGACCTCGTGTCATCATGAATGATAAATTTTATTGTGTAATGAAGTTGGTTAACATACATCTAATTAAATGTAATAATTGCAACAAAGAGCTATAGAAACTAAACAACATACTGTGCATTCTTCATACGAAAAAACGTGTACAGCTATTGTATATGTCATGTATATTTTGTCCGTGACTTTTTAGGTATGCAATGAAGGTCATACCAACCAGCTTTACATAAGATCTTATTAAAGAAACGTCATATGGAGATAACCAACTGAAGATAATTCATCAACTGTTGAAATGTTAATTTTCATGAATATAGGCCTCGATGGTTTTTTTTTTAAATTTAAAACTAGCCTGTTAAAACAGTCATGATAAACCAGGGGCATAATCCTAATTGATCAACAAAACTTGAATCTGTATATAAAATGTGTTCAGGATATAATGTCTTTGACTCAATTATTATGGAAAATAGATTAAATAATTTTTAAATATTGGACGTCTGAAGCGCTGTCTGAACTCATGAGTCTCTGGCTTTTGTTATTTTTTTGTATGTTTTAGTTTTTGATGTTGGGTTTTCATTTCATTTCATTTCATTTACATGATTTGGAAGTAGGTGTGACGTTCATTTTCTCTGAACGAGTACACTTTTGTATTAAGGGGCCAGCTGAAGACCGTCTCCGATTGCTGGATTTTCTCACTGAGTTGAATACCCATTGGTGGTCTTCGGCTGTTATCAGGCTACCTTTAGGTCGGGTTGTATTCTCTTTGACACATTTCCAATTTCCATTCTCAAGTTTATTGTTTAATTAATAATTAACTTCCTGAATTTTGAGTTCTGTAAAAAATACATTAACTATCTGAGTCAGAATATTTTCAAAGCGAGAACATTTTTTTATTTAGGTGTACGACGTAATCAAATTATTTTTTTCTTAATTTAACTCTACAAGTTTGGAGGTAGGGGTTAAAATCTGGATTTAGAATATATTTTTTTGTTAGCTGCTTGACCAGATTTTTTTTTTAAATTGGGAATTAGAATATTTTTTTCAGAAAAAAACATAACGCCACACTCCTTTTTCTCCTTTAAGCAGTTAAATGGTCAAAACCTATAGTTAATAATAGAACAGAACAGAACAGAACAGAACATATTTTATTTCCAATTAAGGGCCCACAAGGGGCATACAGAGCATACATGAATAAGGCAAAAGAATGTTGATTTGCATAGATACATAGATACAAACAATTTTTTACATACAGTTACAATACAATAACTAACTCATATTCACTTTAATAAATTTACCAACAGCATTAAGGACCTGATTGTCTTCACAGTTTAATAAATAAATAAATTGATGCTGATTATCAAGTATAGAAAAATTCGGAATTCTTTGGCAAACAAAGTCAAAGAGAGCATCTCTATCCGATTTAAAATTTTCACAGTTAGTTAAAAAATGGATTTCATCTTCAACATAGCCAGAGGAGCATTTTTTGCAAATTCTTTCATTTCGTGGAATATTTGAAAAACGACCAACTTCAATTTGAAGCTTATGAGCAGAAATACGTAATTTGCATATAGATCTTCTCAAATCAAAGTTCTTAATTAAAGAAAGATAATTTTCATAACCAAAATTCTGCTTAAATTTCACATAATTAAACAATTTTCCATCAGAAGCTTTATTTTGGCTAGCATACCAATTGCTAATATATTTAGTGTGAATTAATTTACTGGATATGTTCAAAAATTTATATTGTCCGAAATGTTTTACTTCTTGTTTAATTTCAAAAACTTCTAATACTTTTTTAACAAATGAGAACCAAGAAGTTATGTTAGATTTGTGAAGCTCTTGGCTGCATTTATAAGCATCTTTCAATAGACTGAATTCAGTTGTAAGATTTTCAAATCTATACCAGTATTTTACAATTGACTTTACAATATCATAATGTAAGGGGAAACGTCCCAGTTCTGATAATACAGCAAAATTGACACTCCTTTTGTGTACACCAAGTATAAATTTAGAAAATTTAAGATGGAGATTCTCACACTTAAGATTTTTAAAAACATTTTCAAGATTAAATAAGGAAGACTGTAATTTATTACAAGAGACATTATAACCTCCCCATACCTCTGAATTATATAACAGAATGGGTTTAAGGGTATGATCAAAAATATGAACACAAGATTTTATTCCAGGAGACAAATTGATAAAATCCTTTCTAAGTTTATAGTAGGCCTTAAGAGCCTTATTATAAAGTTCAGTTTTAGCTAGATGAAAACTTCCAGATGCAGTAAAGTGAACACCTAAATATTTGTAATGAGCGACACAGTCAATCAAGTTATTCTGCAGTCGAAAATTTGCCTGAATTTTCCTTCCAGCCTTATTAAAAATTATGACTTAATTCTTTCTAATATTAACTTTCAGGCACCAGTCAGCACAATATTTTTCTAGCTGATCAAGTCTACTTTGAAGCCCTGTGGCTGATGTTGACATAATCACAATATCATCCGCATACATCAAACAATTTAATTTCTCTGAGTGCAGGGAAACTGCATCCAGACAGGAGTCAGGATAAGATGGGAAGTCATTTATAAAAATTTTAAATAATGAAGGACTCAAGTTGTCTCCTTGTCTTACACCTAATTTAATGCTAAAAGGGTTAGTGAGAGAAGCCCCAACTCTTACACATGCTTTACTATTATTATACATATCTCATATAATATTATAAAATAAAGTACCAACTTTCATATTAATAAGCTTCAGTTTAAGACCTATATGAATTACACTGTCGAATGGTTTGCGAAAGTCTACAAAACAAGTACATAGTCTACCCTCTTTACTGTGACAGTATTTGTCTATCAGTGTTTTCAAAATAAATATATGATCTGAAGTTCTGGCATTTTTTGTAAAGCCAATCTGAGAATTATGAATTAAGTTGTTTTGGTACAAAAATTTGTCAAGTCTTGTATTCAAAATATTGTTAAAAAGTTTACCAATGGTACTAGTAATTGTTATACCTCTATAGTTAGATGGATCACAAGGATCATCTGATTTAAAAATTGGCGAAATAAAACCATCAGCCCAAATCTTTGGGTACACACTATTCTTGAGGCACAAATTAAATAATTTATATAAGCAACCTATCAAATATGACTGACTATATTTTAACATTTCATTTGAAATCAAATCAGGTCCACAGGCCTTGCCTGATTTTAAGCTCGCAATAGCATCAGAAATTTCTTTTTTACTAATATCATTATCTAAATCATTAAAAACTAAAGATTTTTCTTTGTCATTCAGGATCATTTCCAACTGGTTAAGTGAATAACTGAATAAAATGTGTTATCAATTGCAGAGTGAAGATTACGAAAGTGATTGGCCCATGTATCAGAATCAATTTGTGAAGAGCAGTTTTCTTTTTTGCTATCCTGAATGTCATTTATTAATTTCCAATACTGCTTAGGGTTTTCAACTCTAAGAGTATCAAGTTTTTGTAGCATGGAATTGATAAATTGCTTATATTTAACTTTTCTACATTTATTATAGATTCTAAAATATTTATAGTATCTGCCTTTAATAACAGGATCCTTAGGAAATCTTGAATAAATTTTACCTAAGGATATAACATTTTTGCGCATTTTAAAAAGATTACTATCAAACCATTTTTTCTGGGGTCTGGAACCCTTTTTATTCTTTTTCGGGGTTACCAGGGAAATTTTGGCTGCAGAAAGAAAGATATCACATAAATCCTGTGCCTTTTTGTTAATGTCTTCAGAAGAGCAATCACTATCATTAATAAGGAAAGATGAAATTTTCTGCTGGTTATCCGGTGACAAAAGTGCTTGCTGAAATTTAAGTGGGGAGTCAAATATTTGTTCTTGAAATGAACATGTCAAAGAGAACACAACCCGACCTAAAGAAGAAAAAAAAAAGAAGATTTAAGATACAACACACCAGGTATTCAATGACATGAGCCATTTGTTTTTATTCCAATGCTTGAACCATACATTTTTTTTCATAATGAATTTTCTAAAATATAAAAATAGCAAATTATTTATGATAAAGGAATGAAATACAACATGTAGATATATCGTCAATATGGAATTAAATTGATCTCATAAAAGAGTACACTGGCTTGTTTCTTAACCATAAGACAGTAGTTGTGAAGATACAGGATTTAATAAATTTTTGAATTCATGCATCAAAAAGAGTATTTCTCACAGTCCTCGTCAGAATGTGTTTTCTTTTAGCTATACACAAAGTATTCAAGCACGCCGGATAAGTGTAAGTCTTTCTGGAATCTTTTAACATAAAATAGCCCGAATACTGTTAAATTCAGGAAATTTTTGCGATGTTTTCTATAGCGAATCATGCGACTACTTGAGGGTCGAAATAAAAAGAACTCGCTCGCATTATGATATCAAATGCATACATTTGGATCCCGCATCGAATAAACCCGCAGTTTTGTTCATTCTTCAAAAATCACAGATAATAAATGCAAACAATAATTTATGAACTTACAGTGTGTAGATGTAAGGAAAAGATTTTGACTTACACGTATTTTTGTTTAATACTAGTAAAAGGAAAGGAGAATGTTTTAAGAGAATGCGTCTCAGTTGAAATATTTAACCATTGTTTATAAATATTAAAGAACTAATTTGCCGAACTTTCAGGAACACGTGTGATGCAGCTGAATGAAATATAATAGTTTATATTATGAGTCTGTTCTTGCATGCACTTCATTAGAAGACCAGCCTTTCTTCTAGTTTATTTTAACTGCATTGTGTATGCACTGTTTCTAAATAATTTCTTCCAAATCAAAAAATGAAAGTTCTAAAAACAAATGCTGTTCGTGTATAAACTAACAAATCCTGCTGACACTAGAAACCGGGCCGTAGTGATAGTCCCGACTCTTCGATAGTACGACAGTTAAACTTCAACTTCGATGGTCCGACAGTTTAATAGGTCCGACGGTTCGATGATCCCACAGTTCAATAGCCCGACAGTTTATTGGTATTTCTACTTCATATGTATGTGAGTCGGAAGTCATTTACCAGATTTGAGTACTGCGTATATATGATGAAAGACTTTTTAGGCCCCCATAATTCAGATCTGGTCACACATGACTGTTTTCACGTATTCACAGTACTCATTTGACTGGCTAGTGCTGCCCCGGGGCTTACAAATGCTGCACTATTTCATTTTTAAGATGGTTGTTTCTTAGATGTTCAAGACATCATTTGTAAGCATGAGTTAAAATTTGGCTCTTTGGTTTCAGACTACAAAATTTTTAAGTTATTTTCTAAAGGGTCCAATATTACTAAGTTCACTGTGGCAGCCTTTTTGGTCGGCGGTCCGGATCATTAAAATTATTTCTGAAACAGGACCACCCATGGACCATTGGTGCCAAGTATGGTTCCATTTTACTAAGTTGTTTCAGACAATAAAATATGTAAGTGAATTTCTCATAGGGTCCTATGTTAAACAAAGTTTGATTGTGGCGGCTATTTTGTTCGCAGGTTGAGGATATTGAAAATATTTTTGGAAGGGGACCACCTAAGGACCATTCGACCAAAGTTTCTTCCCAATTGGCCCAATGGTTCCAGACAAGAAGATCTTTATGTGAATTTTCTATAGGATTCTATGTTTAGCTAAGTTCAGCTGTGGCGAACATTTTGGTCGGAGATCGGTTATGTCGGACATAGATTCCGGAAGAGAACTACACAAGGACCATTCTACTTAAGTTTGGTTCCAATTAACTCAGTGTTATAGACAAAAAGGTCAGACAAGTGACGTTCCCATGGTGTCCTATGCCTTACTACGTTCGGCTGTGGTGGCCATCTTGGTTGGAGTTTGGGGACGCTGAACATAAAAAATAAAGGGGTTCAAATTGGCTTAATAGTTTCAGACAAACTGATTTTGGAGTGTACTTTCCATAGGACCCTTATGTTTAACTATGTTCAGCTATGGTGGCCATCTTGTACTACGGATCGTGGCATGGGACACAATTCTGAAAGGGGGAGGACGCCAAGTGATGGCATAGCTCACATGATCTTTTAGATCAAGTGAGCTAAAAATAAAAAATTCCCCCGTGTAAAACAATTCAGACGAGAAAACCAATAAACGCAAAACAAGTGTGAAATTACAGCAACAAACAAAAACCTCTGCAGAGTTAAACGTTTTCTCTGGATCCAAGTTTTCCGTATAGACAGTGTTGAAACAGCACGATAAAAACACTCTTTCCTCCAACATCACCAGTATATAGCATGAATTCTCTGTCGGTTTTTCTAGTATTTGAAACCGTTGTATATTAAAACTTTGCCACCTCGATTTCCAGCAATGACCCTATCAGCCATTTTAGAGATGTAATAGATAAGGGCAGCAGAGTCCTTTTATACCATCTTTTCATAGGAACTTTCAACTTACACAAAGCATGCAACGATGTCAATTTAAAATAAAATTGACATTGTTGACACTTCCTGTGATTGCATCACACTTTGTAACGCACACCGTGCACCGTTCAAGTATTTCACGTGAAAAGTGTGAAATTCTAAAGTAGTTTAAATAGCTTAAAATATAGGTTGAAATATGGGAGAATATTTTATTATGAAAATAAAAAAAAAGAATAAATAAAAGAAAAGGGGGGGGGGTATTCAACAAATCCAAGCGGATACTGATTTGAATTGCAATTGTCTCCCTTTGCCAATACCAGCGGGGAAAATTCAAAGTGAAACATACATTGTACATATAAAAGCCTGAATGTGCGTATTGCTAGACTTTCTTTTTTTTTTAATCTGAGTAGAAATAACTTTTATAAAGTAAAAATAAATCATCGTTTATTAACAAAGATGTCAACATTATCTAGACATAATCACCTTTTACATCTCCGGAATGCTGAGTTTTCTATGCTTTCATTTGAATGATGTCTTTTAATACATAAACTGTATCCAGTTTCTTCAACAGTTAAAATAGTCCCGCCTGTTCATAGATTTTATAAAGCTAGACATTGCTTTTATCATCGAATCTACATCCTGGCGAGCGTACATGTATGTGTTATTTGTGTACATATAATATGTACATTTCTTTAAATAAATTTTGTGCATGTGCAACGTTCCTCCGGTGGAGCATTTCTGTTCAAATCTTAAATTTGAATAAATTGTGAATACGTTAACACTTTTTTTTCTAAAGCTAATCCGTTAAGGAAACCCAGCTAGCTGTGTGTGCTCCAACGCTGGAGGGATCTACACAAAGGAGAAGCCAATGTCATGTGCAGGTGGAAGTTAGGTCCGCTGCTGTATGCCCTGAGGTAATCGGTGCCCTGAGGTAATCGTGGTAATGCGTCATTGATGAAATACGCACGAAAATATAGTTCTTATTTAGATAGATCTTAATACCAAATTTTAATGTGACCAAATACCAAAGATGTCAACAAACTTCCCAAATGATTTTATTATTTTATTCACCGATCATTCATTTTGTATGTACGTGTAGGGTGGGGATGGCTGGTAAAATTATAAACTGTTTTTTTTATAAAAGTTCAATCAATGATCTAAAGTATTCATTCATTACAGGGTTACCTGAGGTAACCCCAATTATAAAAACAAATATAACCATTAAATTCAAGTCAACTGAGGTAACTTTATATATACATCACATAAACAAATAAATGTTTTCTACATTGGAAGTTCATTCTATCGTGTAAGTTGCTTCCAATTTTGATTCAATATTGATTTCATCTCTTACCAGATTTGAATAAGATTCAACCTTTTTTTTTAACTAATACGATGTTACCTAAAAGAAAATGTGTATTATAGTTAGGTTGCTGTCCCTTTTACACACTGGAATATCAGTATATCAATGACATAATACATCTGAGGTTTTCAATATACACAAACGATCGTCGTTAAAAGAATAACTGGCAATTTTATTTCAAGACGAAATAAATTGTTCAAGTTAAGTTTCAAAAACTAGCTATTATGATCCCTCACAATAATTTGAATACTGCTGTACTCAGCAAAACGTATAATTCGTTTCAATATCAGTACAACAATGTAAGATCTGTAAATTTCCGCAAGCACATTTTTTGTTATTCTCTGGTAGGGATCTGAACTCATGCCAAATCGCCTTGCACACAGTATATGCAATATCAGGTATGCATATGGAATTTTTACAGATCAGCTGAATTATCTATCGTAGTGGATCTTACAAATTAATGTAGGATGCAGTCACAGAAATAATTATTTTTATAAGTACGACATATGTTATCCTATCCATCGGATCATCAGTGATGGTGATGCAAGGCTGAAAACACATTCTGTATGTTATAATTCGTCTAAATATCAGCTCAACAAAGTTAGATCTGTAAATTTTCGGAAGCAAAGGGTACTGTTGAATTTGCACATAATTTGTGACTAAACTTTAAAACTGTTTTTGTTTGCACCACTTTATACGACACTATTCGTTTTTATCTGTCCTTGTTTCATGTACAATGTACATGTTCTGATTATAAGCGTGCTCTGGCGACATAAACTAGTTGGAAATAAATTTTGATTGCTATAGTATGAATGTGTTGATCTTCTCAGAGTTGTTTCAGTGATTCTTTAATCTTAAGAGGAATGACAACCCTACCTCAATGATTAACGAATGTTCCGGCAAGATAATTATAAACTCATGCAGGTGACTTCAACTGATTATTATGTAGACATCTCACCAAAGACCTGCGAGAACTGTCAGTCTGCATGTAATTAAAACCAACTTTTCGGTTTTGTCGGAAGAACAGGGAGCTTTGAAAATTGTTGAATGATAATTGATTCCATATATATTATGAAATAATATAGTATTATTTCGATTTACCATCTTACTTTTTTTTTAACTTTGACGGAGAGTTTTCGCTAAAGTTCGTGTAGTACTTCGTCGGATTTAATGTACGCATACCGACCGCAAGTGTCTCTATGTTACATGTAGCTTGTAAACCCTGCATATTTCAAAGGAAGCAACACTTTAGCATACATGTAGTTTAATATACTTCTACTATAAAATTACTTTTAAAAGTTTTTTCGTTTTTCGGGGGACCTCGGTGGCCAAGTGGTCTAAGAACCTATATTACTGTAATCACTAGGTTGTGAGTTTAAACCCCACCTGTGAGGGTGCACTAGACTCTAATCTTATTTAACTAGGATTTTCAGTTTTCCTATCGACGGTCGGTGGTTTTCTCCGTGAACTCCTGCTTCCTCCACCAATAAAAACTGTCCGTTAAGAAACACCATCAACCAATCAATCAATTTATCGTTTTACCGTGTGGTATTGGATAGTGACATTGGATATATAGTATGAAATTCAAAACAGTGTAGCTGTGGCCATTGATTGACCCATCAAAATCATCCATTGACTGGGACAATTTACGTGAACGTTTGTCTGTAACAACCACTGTTCATGACGTACCTACGATAGACATTTAAACTGTGGGGTCACCAAAGGTTTCTTAACGCCTTTAATTATAAAATAATTCGAAAAATTAATCAGGAATAACCTTTGTGTTTTGATTTATATAATTGATATAAATCAAAATATCGTGTTATTTCTGATTAATTTTTCGAATTACTTTATTTAGGTGTTGAGAACCTTTGGTGACCCCATAGTTTAAGTGTCTTTAAAAAGTACATAGTGAGCATTGTCCGTTACATACAAACGTTCACCTAAATTGTCCCAGTCAATGAATGATTTTAATGTGTCAATCAATGGCCACAGCTACACTGTTTTGAATTTCATACTATTATATTATCATCTTAAAAATATAGGATATCATGCGTCATATATTGTTCTGCAGAAACAGTTGAATACATGTAAATGAATAGGGCTTCTTTTTAAAATCCCTGTCTTTCTGTTTGCTCTTCTCGTAGTCAAATACTCATCGTAACTATCTTTGGATTTCATTGGGGTGCAGAAAGGTTTTTCTAGTGGATATAAATCAGGAAAAATAACGGGTTTGCAGATCCTTATTTTACGGAGATGTTGTTGACAGTGTCCGGAAATTAGGAATCGATCCTGGTAAACCTATCGATCTTTTAAATAAACTTATTCTAAACGGTTACCAATTCAACATTGTAATTCAATCATTGACTATTGTTTTTATTGGTAATAATATTGATTTTGTTATCAGTAAACTAAATATAATTGTTATATACGTACACATTCATCGATCTACAATTTGTCGATACCTGTTTTTTGGCATTAATTTGCACATGGTTATATTGTTTATGACGTCTTTAAACTTAATACAATGATGTTGGTGGTGTACCGAATGATAAACTAGTCTTAGATGCATCTTTTATTAGTTGTTAGTGGCTTTGAACTAGCTGTCAGTAACTGCGAGTACTCTTACATTGTAGATCTGTACTTAGTGTCTTTTTGTTGTTGGGCTACACCAGTACCCTGCTACTCTGTGTTTTTGTTAGATGTATTTCTATTTGTATCCATCTGATAAGTTGAGCATTTTTCGACTGATTTTTATAGTTCGTTCTTATGGTGTACTGTAACACTGCTGTCCCAGGTTAGGAGAGGGTTTGGATCCCGCTAATATGTTTAATCCCGCCATATTCTGTATGTATGTGCCTGTCCCAAGTCTAGAGCCTGTAATGCAGTAGTTGTCGTTTGTTGATGTGTTGCATATATTGTATTTGTTTTTCGTTCATTGTTTGTTCACATAAATTAGGCCATTAGTTTTCTCGTTTGAATTGCTTTACATTTGTCATTTCGGTTTTTTTTTTATAGCTGACTATGCGGTATCGGCTTTACACATTGTTGGAGGCTGTACGATGACCTATAGTAGTTAGTTTCTGTTTTTTGTGGAGAGTTGTCTCATTGGCAATCATATCACATTTTTTCCTTTTTATATGCCTTTGTGCATAGCTTTTCATGATATTGAAGAAAATTAATGTTTAATCATATCAATATCAAACATGACGATAATTTATTATGTATTATATTACTCGTCCTCATATACCAACATAGTGTTAGGATTAATAGGTTAAATTTTAACTGGTGTATAAAAGTTCTTAATACGAAATAACAACAGTTGCGCTTAAGAAATAAGTCAAGGAGACAAACAAATATTTGATTTGCTATAAAAATATCTGAAATATGAATGTATTTTTAGGGTGGAAATCATCTTTATATATGTCTATATTTAAGGGAACGTAAAATAATGACCGGAGTCTTTTTTTTCAATAAAAATTAGTGACAGCAATACATGTAGTTTGTATTGTACATACATGTATGCAGTTTAATCCATAGTTTACGAGTGACAAACTGAAAATAAGTGAAACGAATAATAACTTTAAATGCGTTATAAATTTTCACTTTTTAAATATCCAAATCCAGTTGCAATTTACACCAGTCCTATTTGAATTAATCGCTAACACGCATGAATAAACAAAGAAAACTTCCTTACGCTTACTTTTTGTCAATTTCATTTCGATAAAATGGTTAATTACCAGTGGTTGATTTTCAATAGAGTATTCTAAATTTAAATGTAATGAATGGATACAAAATTACCATATTATACAAATATAAATATTAAAGGAAGTCACTCGGGAAATAACAAGTGTATGTGCATGGTTGTGCAGTAATTCTACCGAATGGTGGAAATTTGTGTTGTGTCAAAATGTTTAATTTGATAATATGTGGATATCTTTTTTTAATGGGCTCTAATAGAATTATATATGCAGCTCAACATCTTGGACATATCTCAGAATATAATTGTTCAATAGAAACAGTTGATAATGGAGTAAGAGACAAAATGAAACTACTGCTTGAGGACGGAAAGAAAGTTACATTTATTCGTCTGATATTTACTAATCAAATAAATACTTTTTCGGATTCATATCGTGGAGATTTGTACAGGCCTATAGACTGGGTGAGAATAGCTGGTCGGCATGGACGTAGCTTATTGTTTCTAAGACCAGAATTCGAGCAACTTTCATTAACAACCTTGTCATTAGAAACCGGATATATGGAAGTGTCGTTGGTACAAAAGCCAGAAAACTGTTTGTTGCATTTTAATTCAACGATCGCAGAAAACAAACTAAGAGATCTTTTATTGTCAGACTTTAAACCTGGAAAGGACGGAGGAAGCTTAAGTGAACACGAGTACATCTGCAATATGCATATCGCAAATGATAACTACAATGCAAAGTTTTTCTATCGCTGCTGTCATAAAGACCCAAATGGTAATATAGTATGTGAGAATTTGATTTACGATTTCTGGATTAATGTTGTTTTCATTTGTGTAATCATTATAAATGTTTTCGCCATTATGTTTAGTCCATATCTGATTCCAGATTCATTCTACAGAAAGAAATACGGTAGAAGCATGTATGAACACAAGTTGTTGAAACCACTAAAAATCACAATAATGAAGACGGACATTGCTCCACCTAAAGATACTGTACAAAGTGTTGTGTCGATTGGAAAATTAAAAATTATGCCCTCTCTTTATCAAAATGTTCAAAATATTCCACATAACGAAATACAAACGTTATCGTTATGGAAAATGAACATTGATGTACAATATCGAAGACTTATATCTGCTAATTACGTCCCGGTCGGAATTATGAAGACATTCTATACAATGTTTGTAAAATGTCATATACGAAAAATATCAAAATTTGGCCGATGCTGCAGAGCAAGTATTTTTGGGCATCTGACCAATGAAAACGAAACAGATAAAAATAATAAAAGAGGCAGCAAAGAAAGCATGGCTGAGTTAAATACAGTCAATTCCAGACATTCTTGGTTTCGGTGCCTTAAACAATTCATGCGAATTTTGATACTTATAGGAATTTCATTTCCGTGGATTATTAGGATTGTTTTCTTCTACTGGTATGAAAAACCACACACATTAGAGATGGAAAAAGCAGCCGTAAAACGAAACATGACGCTTTCGTTGCAGTGGAACTTGACTAACTCGCTTACACCAATTCACGTGTTGTTTCTATTGTGTTATTTTATCATTGTACTTGATGCTATGGTTTTCGGAATAGTAAGTCATAAAGTCAAACTGAAACTGCAGTTAGTAATGAGAAAATGTTTGAGAGATATGCGTGAAATGTCATGTTTAAAAGCACTCGAATGGTCCGCATTAGTTCTATTAGTTCCTTTTGAAAAGTGTGGAATCTTTGGATTTATAATATTTGGATTTTATGTCGTTTTTGTTTTACCGGTAGTTTTTGGAGTTTTAGCGTTTTACTGTTTACCTACAGTGAATTTAGTTTTACGTTTATTTGTTCATTTTGTTGCTTATTTGATGCCATATGGAAAGCAATGTATTAGTAGATCATTTTGCCTTCAATGTAAAAACATTTTAAAAGAATGTCATGACACGTTTCATCTAGATATCGTATCAAGCAAGGAAACCGTTGAACGACCAGAAACAATTTCGATGAAAAACCGATTTCTACAGCTTTTTGTTCTCATTGCTTGTTTCTTAACCGTGTTATCATTTATTTTACTTACCATGGAGATGGTCCTGTTTTTAACAGAAATATTCATTTATACTATTATAGGGATAATAATGAACGCATCCGCTATGTTGAAATACATCTCTTTGATATTCATGTTAGTATTGTATGCAAGGGATTGTTTTAAGGGAATATCAGATAAATATCTCGAATTCAACAAATTAATCAACCGATTAATCGTTAATAAGATGCGCGAAAAAGTTGAAAAAATAGCAAGTTCAGATGATCAAAAGAACACAGCATTTCAAGTGCAAATGGACGATTCAGAGGAAATCGAAAAGGATACTGAAAATGTAAAACTTATTGTGAAGGACGGAATACCGAAATGGCAAATACGTCGATTAATTCTATTTTTAGACGTGAATGATAAACCGTATCTTCCGGAAAAGTTTTTTAATGCTTCTTGTTATATGAACACGGTGGGGGTTCCCGGTCCCTTAATTTTCAATGTAGTTCAAGCTACATGGCGTTTTTTGTGTATATGCGTTTTCTTAATGTTTGTTGTGCTGATTGTTTTAGCTTTCGGAGATGAATATCAGATATCGGGAACCAATCAAATGTTAGCGACCCTTGCCGGCGGATTTTTACCATGGGTGTTCCGAAATGTTTTATTCAAATCAAAAGATGCGTTAGGATTGGATACCGAAAACCTTAGTTTTAAAAGTAATTTGCGTAAAGAAATTGAAAATTATGTTCAAAACTGGGACATCGCAGATATGGAGGTACAAGAGAACTACAATCAAATCAATGATATTAATAAGAACACACATGCTACGGAAAACAGTGATTCTGAAACTAAAAATCTGTTAAATGAAGGCTCCATTACTCCGACGCGTTTTGTTGCTTCTGTGAAAATTGCTCAAACGCTATCAAATGATGTAAATGTAGATCTTTTAATTTACGACAATCTGGTTCGAGTTTCAAATGTCTAAAAAATTGTATAGAAGAAAAGTTTATTTTTATATATTTAAAGTGTAATATTTTAACAATATATTTTCCTTATCCTTTTTCTTTTTTTTTTCATTATGAATTACAACCCTCCTTTTCAAACCTGTTCCTGTATTAACCTCTATCCTTATGGTAGTAATTTCGAAGTAAAGTTTTGTAAATTCCCTTTCAGTATAAAAGTTCAAGAAAAATTTAAGATTTTAAGTTTGAATTGGAGTCACTGTTTGTAGCAGTATTCGTAAATGGAGACAAATGATGATTTTATTTGTACATGTGTCTGCTAATTATATGTGCATATTCATCAGTGAAGACAGACTTTAATTAGATTATTTGTGCTGATATAATTTATATGCAATCTTTATAAAACAAAACCGAAAAGACAATTATGTGGCATTGTACATACATGTAATCATGGTAAATACTAAGTTCGTGAATTAAAGTGTTAAAACTTTATGATACTTGTACATGTGTGCTTGAATGTCTTTAAATTGTATATCAATGTTTTACATAATTATGCATTGTGTTATTGAAATATATTTTCTGAAAATCTATATCAATCACAGATTGTATAACTGCTCGAGACTGAGCGCAATGAAATGATTTTTGAAATACATGTCGTTCCGTTGATACAAATGTACTGTTGGAAAAACAACATGCACTTCGTCGTCCTAAATGTATACTAGTATTGTATTTGAAAATGAACGAAAAACACCGTTAACGTCACATGGGTCGGCAGTTACCTAGTAGAAACAAGGCATATTTATCTACAATGTTTCATTTAGTTCTGTTGCGTGGTTTCAGATGAGTTGTGTTAATAAGAACCGGATTAACCAACAGACGGACGGATCAAAAAAATTATACCCTAACTTTGGTGCGTTTGGTATATTAACCCTTTCGCTCACATATACTTTTGTACTAAAAGTACATATTAACTGTCGTAGTTTTATCACTTTGATTCACGTTGGGTCCATATTTTGTTACTAGTATTAAGGACATATATACGTATAATCTCACTCCTAGACCGAGCAATGTTGTGGTCAATAGACGTGTCATCTTGTCAGTTTCAGCATGCATTTTTAGTGAATGTGGAATCTGAAGCGTAGGACAACTCGTACACTCCTGTCTCAAATTGGACAATGTTTTGTTATTTGTTTTTACTGTTGAAATTAGCTGTTATGTTAAAATAGATAATTATTCACCTTGAGCGATGTATTATTGTTGACCATTCGAGATTCTTTTTTTGCGAACCCGTCTTCTGCTGAATGTGTATAATTACTACATATCATATTACTACACGGACCTCAAGGGATTTCAAAGCGAAAATAAATGCAAAAGATGTGTTTTTGTGTCTTTCACAATATACACAAATAATATACAGAATTAATTGCAGGATAAAGACAATAACTGTTTAGTGTCTTTAAATATCAGCTGTATTTGTACTCGGCTCGAAACAGGTGTAGTAGCTCGCTAAAAGCTCGCATACACCTTGTTTCCTAGCCTCGTACAAATACGGTCAGCTGATATTTAAAGACACTAAACAGTTATTGTCTATTTAATGTGAACAAGAGATTCATAATCCATAATGTCGAAAAATATACTGTTCCGACCGACCAACATACTACTGTAAGTTAGTTTGTAGCTTTGTGATACTGTTTAAAGTCTTACAAGTTACAGTGCAGGGCAAGGTATATGACGCTCCACTTGTCATGCAGTGTTTGTTTACAAGTCAGTTTTTTTTATCTTTGTGAGTGTCAGTTTTTAGAACTTGTTCAAAAGGCAAACCAGTTTAGACAAGAAGGTTGTTTAATTTTTTTTTTTGTTATACTAAAAGCCAGAACGCGGTAGGCTTTTCATTTATCCCAGATATGTGTGTGGGGGGGGGTTCTATTTACATTTAATGTTCACAAATAACGTGAAATAAGGTGTTAAAGTGTAAGTTGTGTAGGCCAGCACACCCTGAATTCTTTACTCCTCCGTCTATCTTCATACTGGACCAGCTGATGTTGTTTACACGAGAGAAGACTCCACTAGCGTGCTCGTCTTTAAAACACCATATGAAATCATAAGATGCGATACAATTGCAAATAAGAAAACTCTTCATCAAAGACTTGGATGTATGCAATGAAAAAGGTCATAATACTGCCTTCAACAATGAACAAACCCCATAACGCTCAGCAATATATATAAAAGGCCACGAAATGACAAATTTATAATAACTCAAACGAGAAAAAATAAAGGCCGGATACATGTGCAAAACAAGAAACGAAAAACAATTATAACATACAGCAACAATCGAAAACCATTGCATTACAATCTCTTGACTAGAGACAAGCACATACATGATGTTGCAGGGCTATATATGTTTCCTAAGTAGCCCTGAAGTTCATTTAATTATTTGGTCACAGTATCATGGTAGAACATGTACACATGTTTAAGTGCCGTGTTTTTTCTTAATAACTCTAGGGACAAATATACTGGTGCAGGCTATTTTGCTTGCAGGTAAAAACAGTAAAACCATGGTTATGTATAGTTGTTGTGCAGAAGTATCAAGCAATTAGATATAAGAGAAATTGTGACAAAATATTTAACAAACCTTTCGGACAACAAGCTAATGTGTACTCTTATAAAATTGTAGCTACTTAAGAACGATGAACAATGGCTAGTCAATTCATAAGTATACAACATACAATCGTTAATTTTAAGTCAATATCATAGATATTGTCATAGTGACCTACGATTATAATAAAATAGATAAGTTTAGATTAAAATTACTAGGTAAAGAATCATTAAACAGTTACTTAAATCAAATTGTCAAATCTCAATAAAGAAATGTTAGCTTAGATATTTATTATTTTTCAATTTAGAAAATAATAAAAACAAATATGTTTTTCTTTATTATTCAAATTTGTGTTAACTTAGAAAATTATAATTTTTATTGTATTTTGTTTTGCTTTCTTAAAGACTTGAACATGGGTTTCCTTCGTTTCCAGTTAGTCTCTACATCAGGCAACAACTACCTCTACATCAGACAGCTATTTCTCTAACACCGACACTGAGCAATGCGCCGTACCATTACAGAAATCAAACCGGTTTCCCCACAACTTGTGGTAAACGTATAGACCTTGTTCTCGCAGAAGCACTTCTTCTGGTTTAATACACCAATACAACATCATAAATACACTCAAAAATACAACATATATTGGCATATCTGATTACAATATAGGGAAACAATTTGTAAGTGATCATGAGTTATTATAAATGAGGAAACGGAATTGTTGACATGTTATAATAATATATGTAAGTTCGTGTACGGTATTACCACATGTCATGTGAAAGTTGTTAAAAAAACATAGAACTTCAAGTTAGATGAATCAGCTTTTCTATTTTTCAATAAAGTTATGTTATATCATTACCACCTAGATATACATGTAATATTTGTTACTGAACGTTAAACACCTATTTATCTAACATAGATAGTAAAATTATTTTAAAAAAAACATTGAACACATTTTATATAATATCTATATATTAAACATTTGTCATGTTTTCTATATACGGACAGTTTCAAGATAGTATTAATTATCATGCATGCCAAATATTTGAAATTTACTGGTCTATAATGGTTTACTTTTAATTGTTATTTGGATGGAGAGTTGTCTCATTGACACTCATAATACATCTTCCTATATCTAGTACATAATTATAAAAAATTTGCATAAATCCAAATGAAGGTGTTACTTTAGGCAACAGTTAAAATTAAACTTTTAATGAAATTGCATATAAACAATTACCAAATAAATCTAGATAAACGAACTTCTTTTTTTTATTAATATAATTTTAACCAACAGACTAAGTTTTTGAAAACCCGAATGATGTCCATGATCGTTGGTGTTTAGGATAGATGTACGCGTAATACAAAAGATTGTACAAACGAATTCAAAGTTAGTCCTCAACCTTATAAGAAAATCTTCAAGTAAGAAGCTAATTGAATATACATTTACACTGTATGTCTCTAGTTACACAAACACCAGTTGCTTTGGTATTCTACCTTGTATGTACATCACATCACTAAAAAGAACTAGTATATATAATACTATTATAGATATATATTAAATTAACATATATCGTGTCAGGTCTTTTTATCTAGTTCCTTGAATTTATTCTATTTTTCACTACTATTATAGTTTAAATGGTCGAGATTTTAAATTCATTAGTACATGATATATTTAGATGATTTTGAATTCTTGTGAAACCTTGAAGTTAAATGGTAGTTCCATAAGGATGTTCAAAGTTACTAAATGATATCTAATATACATAAAACAACAACAAAAAACCAACAAAAAACTAAGTAATTTATACAACCATAAACATACGTCTATCTGAACATTGATCAACTATTTTAATCTACTTGCGAGACCGTTAAATTAAACTAGTGTACATTAATTGTTATTCAAAAGACGAAATTATATGGCTATTTAATTTACTCTTTTCATAAATGTAGTAAATGGAGGCGGACAATTGATTTCCTTCCATATAGAAAATGTCTTTGTTAAATATTGATTAAGCGGCATAATTGAGTTCGCAAATTAAGATAAATCTTCCGGATAAGTATTGTTTTGTGATGTATAATTAAAGATGTAAAGTTTAATTAATGACGAGAAATCAGCTTTCGAATCCACTTTATTAGAAACCTTAGTTTCTATGCAAGGTCAAGTTGTAAATTCGCACAATAAAGTAAACTATCATAAAATAAGTATCATATGGTACATGTTGTGAAACAGAATTATTCAACTGACATTGCGTTCATTCAAAACGAAGCACAACAGTAAGTATATACTTTTATTATTCTTAAACAGTCACATAATCTAGAACGTAAGGGTTCCATTCATGTGTAAACATGGTTACTATAAAATACATATTTAGACATTTCTACCTAGATGTGATCCTGACAGTTTTACGTAGCCTAGAACAGTTTTAGACAGTTCTACCTAGAACTGACCGAATCTAGACTAGAACAGATCTAAGTAACTATTAGAACTGATTTGGTCAGTTCTACGTCTAGAATTGATTTAGTCAGTTCTATCCATAGAATAGTTCTTTGTCTGTAATATAAATAAGTCAGGATAATATAATATATAATGTATATATATACAGTGACGTCATTTAGAACTGTTCTTCAATCCTGAAAGTTCTACAGACAGTTCTACGGTTTGAACTGACGACTTAGCACTGATTTAGTCAGTTCTGCTGACATTTGTACGGTTAACGACTAGAACTGATTTGAACATTTCTACCTAGAACAGTTTTAGACAGTTCTACAATGTACCCTATATCTGATCCTGACAGTTCTACCTAGAACTGATTTGGTCAGTTCAACTTGATCTGATTCTGACAGATCTACTTGGAACAGTTCTAGGGTAAAAAATTTCCAGGTAGAACTGTTCAAGGACAATTTAGAACAGTTCTATGAAATATTATTCTGACAGTTCTAATGAGAGGTTAAAAGGGATCTCCACTGTATATAGTAAACTATGTGACATTCCAAGAATAGCGTGGGTTTCTGTATAAAACCGTTCATCCGTGAAGGTCTTCAATTACTTGTACATGATCATTTTTGTGGAAGACAGTTATCTCATTTACACAGTCCAATCGTGTTTCACGCTTTATGTCATAGTTATGTAATTTTTGTTTCATTTTCATAAACATATACCATCGATTTGTAAGATTTAATCAAAGAGCTGATTGCTCTGAGGTGGAAGAAAATGAATAAAAGGTAACTTGAATTACAATACTAGTAAAAGCAGACCCTATCATCACAGCATGCTCTGTCCCATTATTGCATTGCAGTTGCGGATCCAGATCTTTTCATAAGGGGCCCCGCTGACTGACCTAAAAGGGGAATCCCTCCAATCATGCTTCAGTGATTCCCTATATAATCAACAAACAAATTTCCCACAAAAGATAATCATCTTTAATAATACTCATAACTCAACCAAAATCACTATACAAAACATAGAAATTCAAAATACTGTTGATTCAATTTAATTTTCTATAACTAAATTCCATACAGTCAGTTTAATTGAAGTCTGGAGCTGGCATAACAGTTAACTGCTAGTAGTCTGTTGTTATGTATGTATTATTGTCATTTTGTTTATTTTCTTTCGTTACATCTTCTGACATCAGACTCGGACTTCTCTTGAACTGAATTTTAATGTGCGTATTGTAATGCGTTTACTTTTCTACATTGGCTAGAGGTATAGGGGGAGGGTTGAGATCTCACAAACATGTTTAACTCCGCCGCATTTTTTGCGCCTGTCCCAAGTCAGGAGCCTCTGGCCTTTGTTAGTCTTGTATTATTTTAATTTTAGTTTCTTGTGTACAATTTGGAAATAAGTATAGCGTTCATTATCACTGAACTAGTATATATTTGTTGAGGGGCCAGCCGAAGGACGCCTCCGGGTGCGTGAATTTCTCGCTACATTGAAGACCTGTTGGTGACTTTCTGCTGTTGTTTTTTCTATGGTCGGGTTGTTGTCTCTTTGGCACATTCCCCATTTCCATTCTCAATTTTATTAGTCTCAACATGGCCAACTTGATGCAATGCAAGCAATTATAACTAATTGTTTTGGTTTCATTTGAAAGATTTCTGTCAAAGGAAAATAGTTCACTTTTAAAAACAAAATTTGGCCACCAAGATTGTAGTCTAAATTTATCCAATGCAGATATGTGTCAGGCCAAGGCCATACTTTTGTTGAGTACTTGTAGGCACTTCAAACTTGTTCATTTTGCGTAAGTGCAAATCATAATTGTTTTTTTTTCCAAAATTACGAGGGTAGGAATGCCCTTTTCCGTCAAGTGTCATACAGCTTTTTTCTGAGGTGTTACATGAAACAGTCGAACGGCAAACGCCTGAACATAAAAATATTGACAGCAACAAATTACTGGTTCTGTACTCGGGCCTCGATAATGAGTGCTCCTTAATGACAAAAAAAAAGTAAAAAGCTGGACTAATAGATGTCAAATCCAGTTTTTGATCACTTCTACAACTTTGAAACGTAAGGCAAATTGCCAATAAAGCCAATCAATGGGGCATTCCGACAATGACCGATATGAAAACTACATACTTTCCAAAAGGAATCCATCAACTGACATAAGTTTTTTCATTGATATTTCTGTCAACTGATGCTGCTTCGTTTAATGTCTAAAACACCAGCAGAATCACGTGTGCACTTTTAAACTCTAGACTTTATCATAGTAATAACATATAAAAATATTCTAACTTTCGTGGTCAGAATATGAGTTGATTGCGTTAAGATCTATACACACATGACACAGATGGAACAACTAACTCCGTGTTTTTTTCAATCTTCATTGATTTGTACAAGTACTAGTCGTAGTCCTTCCACGTGATACTTTACTCTAACACAAGATGAAATTTCCAATTTGTGCACATGCCCAGATATTTAACCAACGTAGTTAAGATTAACCCGAATAATCCAGTTGTTTTACTCCGTTTATTCCAATTATTAATATATCAAAAATCAGCGAAATTATTATTATGACCTACAGTGGAGATCAGTTCTAACCTCTCATAAATTCTGTCAGAATCTGTCAAGAGAACTGTTCTAGAACAGTATGTAGAATAAAATTAACGGTACCAATTTTCTTGCACCAGATGCGCATTTCGACAATACATGTCTCTTCAGTGATACTCGTGACCAAAATATTTGAAATCCAAAGCTTATATAAAAGATGAAGAGCTATAATCCAAAAGGTCCAAAAAGTATAGCCAAATTCGTGAAAGGAATCAGAGCTTTGCATGAGGGACATACATTCCTTAATTTATAATAATTTCTAATATTTTGTAACAGCAAATTTTAATAACACAAAAATTCCGTATTTTCATGCCAGTACTGTCAGCCTGACACCTTTTAGTCAGTTCTAGGTTAGAACTGTTCTAGCTAGAACTGATTTGGTCAGTTCTACCTAGAACTGATTTGGACAGTTCTAGCTAGAACTGATCCTGACAGTTCTACCCTAGAACAGTTTTAGACAGTTCTAGCTAGAACTGACCAAATCTTTGGTCAGTTCTACTTCTAGAACAGTTCTACGGTTAGAATTGATTTCAAATTCTACGGCTAGAATTGATTTATAAATTCTACGGCCAGAATTAATTTATAAATTCTACGGCTAAAATTGATATTGATTTATAAGTTTTAAGAAATATTTGTCTTAATATAAAGGCTTCGGCAAAATAG
Source organism: Mytilus galloprovincialis (assembly GCF_965363235.1). Taxonomy (NCBI): domain Eukaryota; kingdom Metazoa; phylum Mollusca; class Bivalvia; order Mytilida; family Mytilidae; genus Mytilus; species Mytilus galloprovincialis. Next base: position 41,376,607 of record NC_134846.1, on the reverse strand, counting down.
CGATTGATATTATATAGAGTTTTGCTATTTTGCCGGTTTTATTTCGGATTTATAATCGGCAAATTAAAGAACATGTTTAACCCCGCCATATTCTGCATGTATGTGCCTGTTCCAAGTCAGGAGCCCGTAATTCAGTGATTTTCTTTGGTTGATGTGTAAAATATAATATTTCCCGTTTTTCTTTCATTTTTTGTACATAAATTAGGCCGTTAATTAGTATTATGGGGGGAGGAGGGGGGGGGGGTTATTATTTGAATTGTTTTACATTTGTTATTCTGGGAGTCAGGATGGCTCGTTATCACATAACAAAATTATCTGACCTCATTAACCAAACGTAATATCTGTTTACGAGTAGTTTTCATACCTCGGACGGACCTGTTTAACAAAAAACTTTTGACCACATCAATCTAAACTGACATTATTTGCTCTTTCTTTCTGCAAATCTATATAGCTGCACACGGTACCTCAGTTTTAATTTTAGGTCAAGAGGGACTGTACTATACAAGTTACAGCAATATTGGAAAACAATTTTGTTCGCATCAATTTGTAGTGCCAGCATGCAGGGGCAGATCCAGCCATTTTAAAGAGGGGGGTCCAACTATATGTTCCCATTCAAATGCATTGATCGTAAAAAAAAAGGGAGTTCCAACTCCTGAACCCCCCCCCCCCCCCCTTTGATCTGCCAATGAGCATGTCCTCTTTTATTCAAAATATTGAATCATAAACAAATATCAGTAGTTTTCATACTTCAGACTGAGTCGTATAATAAAATCTTTTGACCGCATCACCCAAAACTTACCATATTTGCTTTTCTTTTTATGTAAATCTAAATAGCTGCACAGTAATTCAGTTATAATTTTAGATCAAGAGGGACTGTAGTATATAAATAACTACAATATTGGAAATCAATGACCACAATTTTTTTTCTCGCATCAATTGAGAGTGCCAGCATTTCCTATTTTTATTCAAAATATCGCATCAGAAACAAATATCAGTAGTTTTCATACCTCAGACTGACAGTAACATGTAATTATGTAACAAAATTATTTGTCTGCATCAATCAAAACTGACCATATTTGACAGCATCAACCAAAACTGACCATATTTGACCGCATCAACCAAAACTGACCATATTTGACCGCATCAACAAAAACTGACCATATTTGCTCTTTTTTATGTAACTCTTATAGTCGCATAGTAAATCTGTAATATTTTTATGTAAGGATGGATTGTAAAATCATGAAAATACAAATGATAGAAATATTGGAACACAATGCTACCTAATTTTATTTGCATCAATTTAGAATGCCAGCATGTCCTCTTTTTATTCAAAATATTGCATCATAAACAAATATCAGTAGTTTTCATACCTCAGACTGACTGGTATAACAAAACAATTTGTCCGCATCAACCAAAACTGACCATATTTGCACTTTATTATGTACATGATGTCAATCTTAATAGCCGCAAAGTAAATCGCCTATATTTTTATATCAGGATGGATTGTTTAATATAAATGAAAGCAATATTGGAAAATAAAATTATGCTCACATCAGTTTATAGTGCCAGCATGTCCTCTTTTTCATCAAAATTTTGAATCGTAAACTAATTTCAGTATTTTTGATATCTCAGACTGACTCATGAATATAACAAAATTATTTGTCCGCATCAACCAAAACTCACCATATTTGACAGCATCAACCAAAACTGACCATATGTGACAGCATCAACCAAAACTGACCATAATTACACTTTGTTATGTAAATCTTAATATATATATAGCCGCATACTAAATCACTTATAGTAATACATATTATGATGGATTGTATTATTCAAATGACAGCAATATCAATGAATATTGGAACACATTGGCTACAAAACAATTTCCACATCAATTTAGAATATCAGCAAGTCATTCAAGTCCTTTTTTTATTCAAAATATTGAATTGTAAACAAATTTCAGTGGTTTCGATATATCAGACTGAGTGAGATTTGTTTTAACAAAATTATTTCACCGCATCAACCAAAACTGAACTTATTTACACTTTATCATGTAAATATACATGTATATGGCCTCATTGTAAACATGGTAAACCAATATTATTTCTATGTGAGGACGGATCGTATGATAAAAATGACACCAACTTTGAAACACAATACACCTTATCGCTAATCCTGGCTGACCCGGCCTCTTGAACTTTTGACATACAACAATGACTTTTCCATTGTGGCGTTAGATATTTTGTTTTATGACGTCAAAATTTTACGAGAACCTGTGTGATATCCAGTAATGGCAGACAAATAGCGACAAGGTGTATTTATACCATTATGATATCTAAGAATTTAGCGCGCTGTTATTTCCTCTCTGTATCCATAATAATGAACCGTCATTAAACATGCTGTATCCATAATAATGAACCGTCATTAAACATGCTAAAGTGACTTTTTAACATGTTCAAGTCAGTAGTTTGTGATGGTTTTTTTTTAAAACAAAACTATTTAATGGCATCATCCAACACTCACATGACTGATTCATATACTTTATTTTAAAAATAAAATAAAAAGTACATGTATGGGGAGTTCTCTTCTTGGAATAGTATACTGTTAATACAATTTGAAGAAGGCAAAGAAACATGCATGATTTTGTGTGTAGCCGAACGTCCAGGGGCAAATGTTTCATTCATGTTCAGATCCAGTATATTTTTCTGAGTTGCAGACTCCCAGATATCATCTATAATCGTTATGGATAAGTCTGGCTAAATTGACGAGATGGTGCAAATGTATATATAGTTTTTTTACGTTGTACAACACTTTTTTCATTATAATTACACCTTATGTAAGAATCCTGGGTTTTGATTGGTTGATAGCCAGTGTATTTTTCACCAATTCACTGTTATCAAACGAATATCGTTCATTTTTTAACTCCGCCGGGGTATTTGCCAAAAAGGATTTGCCTTTTTTACCCTCTCTACCGTGGTATTTGCCAAAAAATACTCTATCCGACTGGACGCTTGTAACGTCACGATCATCAATGCGTTTTAGAACATTAACATTCGGTGTAATTAAACAGATATATCATGTTCTTGAGGGGTATTTGCGAAAAATACCAGTCTTGAGAAGGAATTTCCCTCGCCTTACAGCTCGTGAAATTTAACATTCTCTCGACTGGTATTTTTCGCAAATACCCCTCCTTCACATGATATATCTGTTTAATATCCCATAATTCATCCACTGTACAATTTTCGTTTGAACATTTGTCAAAACAGAATCTTAAATGAATGTAAATCCAAAGCAAACAAGGTAAATTACGATTAAAATCCCATGAATTAAATGCAGAGTTTTATTTAGGAAGAGACTGTTAAAAACGGGGAACGAAGAAACGTAAACAATGATGTTTCCGTATGCAATCTTATAAAAATATTTCTCCGATGAGTTGGATAACCTTCTATTCACTTCGATATTTGTACATGTAACGTAATAAAAGTCGTTTGATCAGTAAAAAATATAGAAAATCTGCTATTTAATATATAGCAAAGTAATTGGAAGTGATTTATTTCTTCTAAATTCTAAAGTGCCCTTACTGCAGTGACGTCATTTAGAACTGTTCTACAGTCCTGACTGATTTAGTCAGTTCTGCTGACAGTTCTACGGTTAGAAGTGATTTGGACAGTTCTACCTAAAACTGATTTAGACAGTTCTACCCTAGAACTGATCCTGACAGGTTAGAACAGTTCTATGACAGAATATTCTGACAATTCTAATGAGAGGTTAGAAGTGATCTCCACTGTATTAATGGTCCAAAACAAGCAATCAACTTTTAATTATTTCCATTTGTTTTTTTATGAATTTCGAGAATTTATATAACATAAAATATCTGTAAAAGTTCTTAAATACCCATATTGATATCATTATTTTTAAAGATAAGTAAAGACGTGTAATACATCCTTGATAATAGTAAGGAGAAGGAACCAAACTTTTTATGGACGAATGTACTCTATGGATGAACGAACTCAGGTCAAACAGATCCAGGGCGAATATGTAGTTAGGGCGAACCGACCTGATAATAAATTCACGCATACGTACTAACAAATCTACTTTAAAAATATCCGGTACAAGTAAACAAATAACGATCATGTAAGATGAGATGAAATCTTATAATCTACATAAATAAATTGGTAGATATTGATTCATTAAACATTAGAACTTATAACACTAATGATAGTGATTGTTTTTTCAAGCCGTACTAATAAATTGATGCTTAATCATGTGTAAACATCGTCATTGGTGTCAAGATATGGCACGGAAGTTCTTATGAAATTGTAAGCACAGGAAAGGATACGGCAAGACTCTTGGTAACGGTTCAATGATTTTACAGCCGCCAGTATAGGACTTCAGAAGACTTGAACGTCTTCTTCCACCAAAAACATATCATAGTTTATGCGTATAATTCCAGAGCAGAAGATATGATATGGTAGTATTTACACAATGCAGTAATAAAACGTCACAAAACCATTTATAAATTACATTAAGCATACTCTGCATAATCAGGAATCAATATTCTGTCAGATTCATGTGATATTGTTTGAATTCAAACTAATGACATCTAACGAGAAAAAATATAAACCACCGAGTATCACTCATTTGATAATTGCCATATATATATATAAAAGCTATGCACCTTTTCAAAATTATACTTACTACTACAATGAAGCATGCCTCGTTTCAATGTGAATTGAGACAATTACCCTTTATTGTAAGTCTGTCATAATTCTACCAAGTTTTATATAAGAAAAAATAAATGCTTCTATCAACTATGTTTATTAGTTAATAAATGATACGGAATGCATATTCACATACAAAAAATGATAATGAATACTTAGTCACATACAAAAAATGATAATGAATGCATATTCACATACAAAAAATGATATACAACAAAGGATAATGAATGCATAGTCACATACAGAAAATGATAATGAATGCATATTCACATATAAAATGGTTAATTAATGCATTGTCACATACAACAATGCACCACACTTCAGTGTTCAATCATCTTCAACGTAATAAATAAAATAGGCACAGCTTCGAAATGATTTCATACTTTAGCTGTCTTGAGTATGTTGCAATTAGAAGAGCAAAATATTACCTGAAATCGAACATGTGTGTAACAATCTTTTTTTTTAAAGATCGTTTTTCCATTCAGTAGTATGTTGACAAGATGGAGGATTTGGCGGCAAGCTTCGGATATTCATAATTCAGATATGGATTATCCCCCTTTATATAACTTCAACGATTCGTCATCCATTAAATTTAATGAAATAAAACATGGTGTTTCAAATCATTTTTATATCTCAGTTTGACAGTCTGTGATACAAGCCATAAAATGCTACGGAACATTTAAAACGGTAGAAAATAACAAAAGGAAAAAGCAGAGTAAAATATATAACCCAAACCATTTTACCATAGAAAATGGTAGGCGCATCATTTGCAAAAACCCACTGGGCGGCTATAAATGAATCTTCTGCCCATATCATAAAGTTGACAACGGACATAAACAGACAAGTATACTCTATTGATATCCATGATGATTGAATATCCGCCTTTCCATAGTTTTTCATTTGGAATAAGAAAACTGTTTGAAAATAAATACCAATAATCGTGATAACATATGTGTATGTCTTAGTTGGATTTTGATTACATGTATGTACCAGTAAAATATATGGAATTAATCTCATAGTATATAAACATAACGATCCAACAAAACTGACAAGAATAAGATAGTCTTTAGATGTAAAATGGCTTTCCACTTTCGTCGGTTTGCAGTCTGACTGAAGTAAGTAAAAACATTTGATTAAAACAAACAAAAGTATTGTCACTTGAAATCCGTTGAAGATGTTTAATGCCTCTTCTACTGATTCATCGTTTGAAGTGTTGATTTTCAGAATTAGAAAAATAGTGCTTGGTATTGAAATAAGCACGGGAAAAGCAATATTTGCAAATATCCAAGTCCTGCGTTTATTTATTTCGGAATTCGTATTTTTTTTAATTTGATCATAAATGGTTTCGTTCTCATTTCTACAGACTAAGGGTTCATATTCTCCAGCACTTGAACTATCTTGAATGTTAGACGATGGATTGCTGTTTTTAGAAATAGTTTTCTTCTTCGGCCATAGTTGTGTAATGAATAAAATAGTCAATAGAGAATATTCAAGTCCAGCGGGTTCCAAGAAATCCTCTACCTTACGCAAAATTGAACTAATAGAGGAGTTGCTTGCACATGTATTTGGTTTAGGGATTTGTGTAGCATTGATGGTAAAATCTTTGACATCACGGACCGAGTGAGCAAAGTCTATAACAATCACTGTTATGTTAATTAAAAACAAAACAAGTAATCCGTAATAGAATCTGAGTTTACTCACAAAAACTCGTTGCGAAAAGTAGGTTAAAAATCCTGTTTGGACTAGTCTGTAAGTAAACAAAAAAACATCGCAAAGAATACGATTTTGGACATCATCGATTGGATAGTGATTTATAAGACAGTCAGCATGGTATGCAATAAAAATGCAACTGTATGACAAACAAGCTAAGGTAAACAGCCATAGAAACTTCATCATGATGTTGTTACTAACATCCCAGCTATCATTTACTTCTAATACATCTGGTTTCAATGATGCATAAATTAATAGAATTATGCAAATCAATATAGCAAGACCAGATGTCACTTCCATCGTTGTTACGAATAGAAACGTAGAATCCTGCTCAGTCCCAAACGATCCTATCAATAATATTTCACAAAGGATAACAACTACACTGACAAGGAATACTACACCAGAAACACTTCCATCATGCGTGACGATTCCATTCAGATATTGATTCTTTGGATCACCAGCCGAAAATGGCAGGACAAAAATAGCTCGGAACAGTCTTTTAAACGGAGTCATTTCTAACAGCTGAAGATAAAAATGAAATTACCATAAAATCATTTGTGTATTAAATATGTATAATATCTTTATCTGTTTTTAATCGACAGATATTTAGGTAAAGTGGTAGTGATTTCGGAAATATCTATACAAGTGATGCATTTTCAGTCTGTTGATTACATTTGTACACTTAATCAGTTCATATGTACTGCTTGATACTTATGCTGAGTTCACACATAATTCGAATTCGATTCGCATTAACTAATTCGAATTAGTTTAATTCGCATTCGAAACGTTTCACGTCCTAACGTCAATTCTAATTCGAATTACAATGCGTGTCAAATTCGCTTTACTGTCCAAACGACGTTAACTTTTAATTCGTATCAATTCGAATTAAAAAAAAATGGGGAGTGTGTGAACGAGACTAGCGAATTCGATTCGCATTCGATTCGAATTCAATTCGAAGTAAATGTACGTGTGAACGAGGCATCAAGGATGAGAGAACGTCATATAGATATATACATATAAACCCAGGTCAAGCCAAAACATATTTGATTGGCTCTGGCCGTGGTTTCAGTAGCGTTGCGTTCTCTTAATTCTGTGATTTAATATTTGTTTACCCTCGTTCCATTCTTTTAAGTTAAGCCAAGTGGGTCTTCTTTTTATGGTGTTTTCTTATGTTGTGCCGTATGGTATGTTTAACAACATTGAATGCCAAACGGTTGCTTTTACCTGCTTACATCCACCTAATCGGAAATCAGGTAGATAGTTATTTCTTTGGCAATCATACCTCGATTCCTTTTCGTTTTTATTAAGAAAACGCTATATACTAGGTAGTTTCAGTCTAAAATGAAGTAAAGCTATATACGTATCGTATACTGAGGTTTTAATATTAATGTTAATTTAAAATGCTACAAGTAACCAGTTGACGCTACATAAATGTTTGAAACTGTAAAATATATATCAAACCTCCAATATAACCGTAATCTAGGGATGTATAAAACACCCACCCATCTACTAGTTCCTGTTGTTGATTTTGATGATTTTAAATTTAGTTACATTGAAAATCAGATAGCTACACACTGCAGACTATACGCAGATTAAATATGAAAAATATCATACAAATTAATTAAATATAGACATTACTTACTGATATTTTCTACTTCTGGAGGTAATTATAATGACTTATAAATATTCCAAAGACATACATGACATAGGCAGTGCAAATACTGATATTTGCACTAATATAGCTCGTATCAATCATGTAACTATATTTGGTTTCATAATTACTTCCTGTTATTATTTGACAACTTGTGAATGGGTTAAAATCATGAATTTCTTCCTCAATGCTCAATCGAAACGTTAATCATACATGTACCATTGTTGACATTTATTTTATGTGAACAAAGGAAAAACCACTTAGTACAGAAATAACAGTGTAAATGTATATTTTTCAAATAATTTGATATCTGGTCTGGACTTTTCATACACGTATTGTACATGTAACAAAACTGAGAATGTAAATGGGGAGTGTGTCAAAGAGGAGACAACAATCCGACAAAGAGCAGAAAACAACACAAGGCAACCAATGGGTCTTCAACCAAGAGAGAAAATATCGCACCCGTCAGCTGGCCCCCAAAGTGTATTGATAGTTTTTAGAATGTATTAACATGCTACTGTAAGCAATATTAGACATTATTCAGTAATGTAAAGGCATTTGATATTATATTTTTTTTTATGTTAAAATGAAACTTTAAAAGGCGATATGTTATGTAGCGAAGAACCTTTCAAAATTTTATTGTTCATTTCCGTATTATCAGTTTGATTAGTAACTTTTATAAATTTATTATTTAGAATGAAGGGGACACAATTTCCTCGATGCAACCTGCTTTACTTGTAGAATCTGCTTGTATTGTTTATATAACATAATACATGAACATGTGCACTAGTTCTGACCTGTTAACACATGACTGAATTCCTAATTAAGCATAAATTACTGACGTTAAGATGAGGTCGGGTTTGGATACAAGAATTAGTATTCAAACATTGACAGCAAAAACATCTTTCAAACAGAGCCATATTATAATGGCCTTTTGTCATATTTTTAACATTCGATAGATTTTTGGAAGTTTGATTTATAAATCTATCGAACTAATACGGATTCCAATTATCAACTGTAAAATGAACTCTGCTATAGAATTAGTCATCAAATGAACCAGGATTATAATTGAATACGCCAGACGAAAGTTGGATCTACATAAGACTCATCAGTGACGCTCAGATAAAAAAAAAGTTACAAAGCCAAATAACCCTTATACAGAATTTTAACGCTATAAGAGATTTTTTCATTCTTATTGTTGTTTACTGACTTGAAAATATTTTTTGTTTTGTATTTTGGAAAACTGCTATCTCATGTGCAATGATATTAGTATTAAAATAAGTATGTATATAAAAATAAGGAGATGCAGTATTATTGCAAATGAATCTTTCAAAGTTGAAATGAAGTGGATGTAAGCAATTATAGGCTACCATGCGAACGTTAACACAACTTATGTACACACAACAAAAAAGTTGAAAAGGGCTTAAACTCACCAGATCTATACACTATCTATCTCTATTTTGTCTGTTGAGTGTACTTATTTGATTCTCGGTCAATTTTCATTTTTATATCATGTTTATGTCATATTTAAAATAGTTCAACACAATACAATATCAATTTGTTTTCTCTCAATACAAACGATTTTTGTATGCGCATTATGTCGTAGATGATATGGCCGGACGGTTTGTTGTTTTCAATAGAACAAAAACTTAATAACAACGTCACAAGGCAATATATATATACATATATCGTTTAAAAGCTTTTGTATGTTCATGTGCATGTTCTATCAGATACAGGTTATAATCTTCACTTCTCTTGAACTGAATTTTAATGTGCGTATTGTTATGCGTTTACTTTTCTACATTGGTTAGAGGTATAGGGGGAGGGTTGAGATCTCACAAACATGTTTAACCCCGCCGCATTTTTGCGCCTGTCCCAAGTCAGGAGCCTCTGGCCTTTGTTAGTCATGTATTATTTTAATTTTAGTTTCTTGTGTACAATTTGGAAATTAGTATGGCGTTCATTATCACTGGACTAGTATATATTTGTTTAGGGGCCAGCTGAAGGACGCCTCCGGGTGCGGGAATTTCTCGCTACATTGAAGACCTGTTGGTGACCCTCTGCTGTTGTTTTTTATTTGGTCGGGTTGTTGTCTCTTTGACACATTCCCCATTTCCATTCTCAATTTTATAATATTTGAGCTCAAAACATTCTTACATTAATAGCATGTTCCTCCTCAAAATCGGTTTAACTCTCGAGGATACATGAAAGGTTGTATTATATGCAATCATATCAATTATCTTTATTTCCATATTCGTACAAATGTGAATGTGTAATATCTTTAAGTGTAAGCCAGTTGCTCGTAATTCTAACAAATATATTTATTCAAATACGTGTATTATGGGGACGAAGTCCCAAATTACGGTAGAAAAATCAATAATAAAAAAAAAAAAAAATCGGGAAAATTTCCCGAATTTTTCATTCTACTAATGAACTCAAAATCGTTAACTTTTTTTCAGATCTACTTCCTGTTCCGGTTTTCTCCGCTTTTGCGCAGATATCTGTCTTGTTTGCATGAGACTTTGAAAAAATTTATATTTATCAGTCTAGTAAAATATAAGATTGGATCTCAATACAAATTCAATTTTAATAATTGTTTGATATGAAAAAACGTTACCTGATGAAAGCGTTTCTTTTGTTTACATCGAATATGACGTCATAACTTAAAGAACGTCACAGCTAAGCTAATGCCCTAACAACAGAATCAAAATCGGGAACGTTACGTACGGTATTTTGGTTTCTTTTATCAACGTGATTGAATTAGAATAATACATACATACTTCATCCCCATTCACAGGTTATGCCTGCCTCATATTAGTGATCAAATGCCACATTGAAAAAATGCACTATACTAAGGGACGACATCAAAAGTTCAATGGAGGATAAAAAACTTAATTCAAATAGTTTTTTCACTGACCCCCTACCCCCTATTAACTTAATTTGGAAAAAAATGATTGACCCATATGGATATATGTAAAAATCAATGTCGGATAACCAAATCTTGCTGCAGTTCAACCCCCCGCCCCCAAACTATTTGAATTCAGTTTTTTATCTGACATTGATCTTTTGATGTCGTCCCTAACCCATATTAAGCGTTGTCAATAAATAAATACGTTATTCTTAAGAGTAAATCATTAAATGCCCATTTGTATGTTAGTTATAACAATACTATGCTTTATTTAAGAAAACACTCCGTCACATTGACATGTGAAACAAGAGGTAAATACATACAAAATACAATCACATGCAATCAAATAAATAAATAAAACAACTTAGAAATGAATATAAAAAAATACTTTACTTTATATTATAATATTTTCGTGAAGCTTTTCGTATAAAGGAGGATAAAGTAGCCTTCATCGAAGATTTTCATTTTATTTAATGTCTTGTGAATATTGTTTTTATTGGGATAGTGTTTCCCTCGAGCAGTATTTAATTAAATGGCGGTAATAACGACACCAATCGGATGGCCATCATACAGAAAAGAATTATCCTTCTTTGTACGTATCATTTCAAACTGTCACGTTTGTAATAAAATTTAACAAGTTTAATGTAACAAATCGTTTTTAATTTTTAATTTCCCTCTAAACTTTCATTTTGACAGTCTGTGATACAAGCCATAAAATGCCACAAAACATTTAAAACGGTAAAAAATAACGAAAGGAAAAAGCAGAGTAAAATATATAACCCACACCTTGTTACCATAGAAAATTGATGGTGCGTCATCACGAAATAACCAACGGGCGGCAATAAATGAATCCTCTACCCATATCATCAAGTTGACAACGGATATAAACAGACAAGTATACTCTATTGATATCCATGATGACTGGATTTCCGCTTTTCCATAGTTTTTCATTTGGAATAAGAAAACAGTTTGAAAATAAATACCAATAATCACTATAACATACGTATAGGTTTTAGTTGGATTTTGATTATCTGTATGTAAAAGTAAAATATATGGAATTAATCTCATTGTATACAAACATAACGCCCCAACAAAACTTACAAGAATAAGATAGTCTTTAGATGTAAAATGGCTTTCCACTTTGGTCGGTTTGCAGTCTGACTGGAGTAAATAAAAGCATTTGATTAAAACAAACAAAAGTATAGTCACTTGAAGTCCATTAAAGATGTTTAATAAGTTATTTAATGATTCGTCTTTTGGAGCGTAGATTTTCATAATCAGTAAAATAGAGCTTGGTATGGAAATAAGCAAGGGGAATGCAATATTTACGAATATCATTGTCATGCGTTTAGGTTTTTCGGAATTCGGACTACAAGGAATGTTTTCATAAACTGCTGCATTCTCATTTACACAGATTAAAGGTGCATATTCCCCACCAGTAACACCATTGCGAATTTTAAACACTACATTACTGTTTTTCTTCTTTGGCCATAGCTGTGTGATAAATAAAATAGTCAATAAAGAATATTCAAGTTCAGCAGGTTCCAAGAAATTCTTCACATACAGCAAAACTGAACTAACAGATGAATTGCTTGCACATGTATTTGGTTTAGCGATTTGTGTGTTATTTATACTGAAGTTTTGAACGTCCCGGACCGAGTGAGCAAAGTCTATTACAATAACTGTTATGTTAATTAAAAATAAGACAAGCAATCCGTAATAGAATCTGAGTTTACGCACAAACACTCGTTGTGAAAAGTAGGTTAAAAACCCTGTTTGGACTGATCTATAAGTGAACAGAAAAACGTCGCAAAGAATACGATTTCTGACATCGTCAAGTGGATAATTATGTATAAGACAGTCAGCATGGTATGCAATGTAAATTCCACTATATGTCAAACTAGCTAAGGTAAACAGCCATAGAAACTTCATCATGATGATGTTTCTAACATCCCAGCTCTCGTTTGTTTCTAGTATATCTGGTTTAAATGATGCATAGATTAATAGAATTATGCAAATCAATATAGCAAGACCAGAGGTCACTTCCATTGTTATCACGAAAAGAAACGTAGAATCCTGCTCAGTCCCGAATGATCCAATCAATAATATTTCACAAAGAATTACAACAATGCTAATAAGAAACACTACACCAGAAACACTTCCATCATGAGTGACTATTCCATTTAGATACTGATTCTTTGGGTCTCCTGCTGAAAATGGCAGCACAAAAATAGCCCTAAGCAGTCTTTTATACTGTGTCATATCGGATACAATAACTTCTAAAAGTAATAAAAAAAAATACATTATCAATTTCATTTAACATACTTATAATCTCTCTCTCATCCTCCCCCTCTCTCCAATAGGTTAATGTGATCACTTTCTGCTTAAAGCTAAATCAATAGTTTCAGTTAACTACAAAGAATTTCATAAAATATCATATTTTAATGCTTGAAACAGCAAACAGTGTTCCATATGGGTATACATATACGGGATGTTCAGCTTATCATTCAAAAATTTAAATATAGTTACTACTTACAGATTACTTCTATTTACGGTGTTACACAGTCGGTGCAAAAAATAATATTGCACCTAAATAAATTATATCAGTTAATAAAGAACATGAGGATTTCGTAAATACTTCCTGCCTTTTCACAACTTTGAACGGATTTTGTAGTGAAACTCTTCCTTAATGTTGATCGAAACTTTAAACATATATATCATTGATGACTATTTTATTTTTGCATACAAAAGGAAATAAATGCAAAAAATAAAAGTGCCAGTTTTAATATTTTTTGAATTTTCAAACAAGTACAAACAAGATCACTAATTTTTTATATGTTGTAGTATGCATTGTATAACTATAAAACTTCATATTTGTTATTAACAATGTAAGCAATATTATATAAATTTATTGAGTCTCATATTTGTTGGTGGTTAAAAACATCAAATGCGATATGTTACATGGTGAGATACCTATCAACACCCCTTCCTGGTTTATATTTGAATAAGCATCATTTATAAACTTTAATAAGAAGTGTCTATATATGTGTGTTGCGTGGAAGGTGAGTACTACAATGTATCCCTAATAAAACAGTTGTAAACCCCGTCTTATATGAGCTTTTGGTGACGTCTTAGATCTGAAAGTAAATGATCTTTATTATTTTGGAAGAGCTGTTTTAATCATTGTTTTCTACATCTTATTATCTATCAGTTTGATCTGTAAAAATATCTTTTCTGTATAGTTTATTTCTGTGCATTTTGAAGAGGTACATGTATTCAACTTTCACGTGTAATATTTTGACCAACGTTGAAGTCGACGATTAAATTATAAACAATATCGGACATATTGTCATCACTGACACTTTCATTCACACATCATTCTGTTGTACTGCTGCTTAGTGACACTGGTAGGTGTTAAGAAACCAGTTATAGTAGTTATAGCGGCAACCAAACTGATCATACACGTCTTCAAATAGACTGTCCTTATGCAAATTAAAACGGAAGCTCAGCTCCATCACTTGAATAAAAATGATAGTACATACAATTTTATAAAAAACGTTGTTCTTTAACTGACAGCGGTACAATTAGGTAAGTAGTAGGATGTTATTATATATGACTAGTAAAATGAATGATAGCAGTACACATTTTACCATTAACTCAAAAATTGTAGTTGACCATTAACACATATATTGTTATTTTACTACATAATACATTAGACGTTGTATGACACCGATGAACAAAACCTAATAATGAGTATAAAAGAATGAAAAGAAGGGAGGCTAAAGAGGGCAGGACAACTAACGTATGACAATGGTTCACAGTTTGTTATCTAGGGCCGTAGGTTACCTACAAGATATCAATTTAGACCATATTTGAAGAACATAAATTATGTTGACCTGTAGATATCATATGAACATTCTGTCATTTGACCTTTTGATTGTCAGTTTGTTCTAACAGGCAAGCAAACAACAGAGACTTGTGAATAAATGAAACCAGACTTAGTGTAAAAAGGACATAAAATGTTAGCATATACTAATGATACACAGTACGTCAACTATGCTGTATGTGATGAAACACTTATGCGGGGTTCACACATTGCCGATTATTGCTCCCATTTGAGATCAGACAGCGATACGACATGAAAAGTGAAAAAGTCGGATTTAATAGTATCCTCAATTATCTGGAATGTCCTATTATTGTCTGAACGCAGTCGTTTTAGTTCGTAACGGATTCATACTGGTCGGGAAAGGTCCGAATAGTTCGGCAAAGCACCCCGACAGTTAGGTTTTGTCTAGTCGAATTTATCCCGATAATCCCGTTCTAAATCCGCTTCTAATCCGATTTGTATCTTTTGCCAGGTAAAATTTGACCGAGTCTGTCACAACTGCGTCCCGATTCTACCGAATGTAATCCGACAGAGATCAGATAGTGACAAGACACAGTGATCTGGAAGGTTTTTTTCACTATGGGCCCAGGGCCCCTAAAAAATAATCTCAAAAAAAAATCTCAAACGGGAGTAATAATCGGCAATGTGTGAACCCCGCATTAGAGAATATTGTAATGCAAACATATTTTTACAAGATGCACTAATTAACATACTTTTATTGCAAGCTAAAAAAGAATACATTTTATTAATTATAAAGTATCATCACACACTCACATAATTTTGTAGAAAATTTTAATCATGGTTTATACAACTGTTTTTGATACTACTAACACTACATTTAAGTACTTTATTTGACTTATTTGAAGTACATGGGCGGGCTTAACTGTTTGATAATTACAGACCAGTCCATTTATATGGATAAAATCAGCAACGACGTGTTAAGTAATGGTCATTGATCCGCCTATAAATATGTTATCACTATAACTTTGTATGATAATCATTACAAGTTTAAAAGTCGTTGGTTTTCTTTTAAAATGGAGGTTAAAACATGTTAAAAAAAAGTGTCACATTTACGATTGGGATGATATGAAAGTATAACTATATATGTGACTACGACAGTGTTGTAAAGTATATTAAATCTGGTGTTCAGTAGTTGTCGTTTGTTGATGTGGTTCACAAGTGTTTTCTCGTTTCTCGTTTTTTATATAGATTAGACAGTTGGTTTTCCCATTTGAATGGCTTTACAATTAAATAATTTCTGACATCTTTATAAAGTGGTTTATACTATCAATTTTGTTTTAAATTGATCAAGCTTTACTTGTAATTTTCATAAGGACAGTCTATTTGAAGACGTGACTGGTCAGTATGGTTGACGCTTAAACTACTATAACTGGTTTCTTACCACCTTTCATTGTCACCAAGCAGCAGTGTGTATGATAGTGCCACTGATGACAATATGTAATTTAATTTTAATTGTCTGTATAAATTTGAAATTACTAATATATAAACAAATTTACGATACAAATAATAGTGTTATTTGATATTATTTTCTAACATGAAAAAATCCAATTTGAATATAGAAATAGCAAGATGTGGTATGAGTGCCAATGATACAACTCTCCATCCAAGTCACAATCTATAAGAATACATCATTATAGGTCAAGGTACGGTCTTCAACACGGAGCCTAGGCTCACACCGAACAGCAAGCTATAAAGGGCCCCACAAATTACTAGTGTAAAACCATTCAAACGGGAAAACCAACAGTCTAATCTATATAAAAAACGAGAAACGAGAAACACTAATGAACCACACAAATAAACGACAACCACTGAACATTAATTTAGATCCATGACTTAGGACAGGTGTAAACAATTGCAGCGGGATTATCCCTAAAAAATGCGTAAACATAATTTATACAGAAAAGATTTTTTTACAGATCAAAATAGATAAAAAAACTATAATTAAAACAGCTCTCAAAAAATGAGAATGTAAAAAATCCCACTCACCCCGTCGCCTAAGTGGTTGTGTGATTAATTTGCATGTGTTACTAAAACCTTTGAATTTCCGAAATATTAAGTTTAATTTGATACTCATAAGAAAATGTTGAAGGAAAATATTTTAAAAAAAATTTCTTCGTGCAATTTATTTAGGAAAGGATATATATATAATAAATACGTGCCGAATTATCATATGCAAATTATTATCCCCTCAGCTCCTTGTAAAAAAATGCATTAAGTAATAAATAGAGAAAACAAAGCGCGTACCAAAAATAATAAAACGTTGTCTAGATTATCGACGTTATTATACTTATTTGCAGCTCTTCCATCGCATAGTTTTACTATCATATTCTCAAAATGTTTAAATGTGTCAATTTATTAACATGTTTTTAAAATTTGATTACAAATACAATAAAACCAACAGCTATTTATCTTCCGATTAGAAATAATTATAGTGTCTACATATCATAAGGCGGATCAATGACCATTTAAATGGACTGGTCTATAATTAGCGAACAGTTAAGCCCGCCCGTTCACTTTAAATAAGTCAGGTAAAGTACTTAAATGAATGACGAAATTTTAAAACTTTAAAATAGTATCAAAACAGTAAAAAAACAATGAATGAAAGAGTTGGGCATTTTTGTACATATACCAAGGGGGAATTTCATTATTTATTGTTTCAACGCATATAATAGAAAAAGGTGATTTTGAGGCAAATAAAACCAAGATTTTTGTAGAAAATCCACAGATTAGAAAATAAGAGATTTTTTAAATTTCGAACATTGCTAACTCACTGAATTTTCTATGATGTGCTAGCATTTATTGTTTACAAAAAGTCTAAAACAAAATTTACCTTTAAATTAAAAAGAAATAAAAAAAAACTCGTGCTGAATCACTTAAGTCGGGCGCACCATAGAAGGTGTACTTGAATTGATCCATATTTATATCTGATTTAATTAATATCTAAATGTATAAACTTGTTTTAAGGAAATCATTGCTAGCACTGCATGCAATAATCCTCTATCTATGAATCATCGAATTCCAAAAGATGACAGTACAAGGCTTAATACTTAGAATTTGCTATAACATTTCCATATGTAAAGCATTGGATCAACACATAATCCTTATAAAAGTTAAATAAATGTTTTCCTTTTTTTGGTAGCACCAGACAATGCTATGACGATCTCTCATTCCCTAAAATAGAAGTATTATATTAATTCGTGTATCTTGTAAAACATGTTTGTATAGACATTATTCTCTAAATATTTCACCACGTACAGAATAATCGCCTGTTGTATCATAGTACAATGTATATGCTACCTGTCGGTGACTTACTCTTTACTACACGTAAGATTACATACATGTATGTACGTGTTTGTGTCGGTTTATTTGAGTGTCCACTATCATACGCTTTCTTATATTCCTTTTATTGGTAGCGAATGCTGAAGAGTTGGGAGATCGGCGCAACGACATTCTGTATGTTCTGTAAAAAAGGGACAGGATCGTGAAAATTTATCAATGTTCACCTTACTATTTGTTTTACATTTTTTTTTAAGATTCCAAAATGTTTTGAGAAATAAAACAAATGGGAAATCTTGACTTCAATTTGCCGATACAGTGAGATATCGTGATGGAAGAGTGCTATGGTATCCGTACGTTACGGAACAAAAGCATTGTAATTCCTTTTTGAGGTGTCCATAAATAGCGTATAGCTATGCAATTTCTCCATTTATCTTCTTTTCAAGTGACAAATTTAAATGAATAATTTCATTCCTTCTGTTTGATACACTTTACAGAACATTCATCGTTTGTTATTTTTTTTTAATTATTCGCGCGTTGTTACTAAGAAATACTTAACACTGGATGTCACGTAAACCACAATTAGTTAATCATACATATTCAGTCATTCCCGTAATTTAAGAAAAATTTAATAACCAATTACAGTCGTATCTAGTAACGAATTTCGAAATTTGTATGTTGAATATCATTGTTAAATCTTATTTTTCCTAGTTGATCATCCTCACTTATAAAAAATTGACGACAAGAGAATTTAATCCAACTGAAAACGTGCTTGTAATCGCGTACCACGACAT
Organism: Mytilus galloprovincialis; assembly: GCF_965363235.1. NCBI lineage: Eukaryota > Metazoa > Mollusca > Bivalvia > Mytilida > Mytilidae > Mytilus > Mytilus galloprovincialis. The sequence continues at coordinate 41,357,640 of NC_134846.1, read as the reverse complement.
TGATAATTATACCATGATATTCTAAAAACAGCTGACAGGTAATAGATAAAAGTATTCATAAGAGGAAAATATACATTTAGATCATACATGCACAATGTAAACCACTTAAAATAAAAATATGCATCAAGGAAGCTCATCAATTGAGGAAGTATTCTATTTCAAAAGAAATTATTTGTTATATTTTAAATCACGATTTTTACTCTGTATTATATTATAGATTTTAAAGTAAACGTAATATCGTCTGTTTTTGGTCTAAGGACTGTCTTTTCGTAAATATTCTATCGGCGTAGTATACGGTAAGTATTTAGTAATACATTATTTTATATAAATACGTTGCTAAACCATGCAATGATATTCATATAAGGTTGTCATTTGTCATTTATCGCAAAAGCAGTTTTAGGACCGATTTAAGTGTTAAGATTTACGGTTTATAACAGTGGCATAGTTTAACGATTTGTAACGAGTGGTCATATATACATGTAACTACAAACATCTACGGGGAGTTCACAAGCTTTTGCTTGTTTATTTAAAAAAAAAATACTATGCATCGAAGCTTTTTTAAAAGTATTAGATTCGACTTGTTTACGTGTCATTACAAATACTTGAAGAGCCATAGCTCATAAGAAAGATTTTTGTGAATGCGAAGGGGGCATAATTTACTATGCGGTTTTGTTAATTATTGATGCCCCTTCACATATACGGATTTTTCATTCGAGGCCTTATATATTGTCATACCGTAGTCTATCGCAAGCATCCGTAATTTAGAACTACATGTAAAAAAAACCAGTAATATATCAAACAGCAAACCAACAAAAACCCCTTTATACGTACAAGTACACATAGCATAGGACATGCACATACAGAATGTGATGGGTTTGTACAGAGTACAGCAAACTTTTACTAAATTCTTTCAAAGGTAAAAAAATATGGGTCATACATTTTGGCTGTACGTTTTATACCCGTAAAACTCTTATTACAATCGGAATTCTACTCTCCTCTATTTTATTGTGACGTTCATAGAGCCTATTATTTCATATGCGATCCATGTTATTAACTTATGGATTTTTTTAATGCAGTTATTCTGAAATATTATCATTTTTTTAAAAGCACCATATATATATATAGTATAGTGAAATAATTTGATATGGTCAATCAGAACTAACATTATTTTGCTTTTGATTCATCAAACTAAATATTGTATAATTGCTAAACAGTTTTGAAAGCTTATCGTCATTTGTCGTGTCGATACTATAGGTACTTATAAAAGTCTTTTGGGGACATGAGTTGTTTACCTTAGTAAATTGGCTTTGACCGAACATTCAGTTATTGTGAGTCATTACATGACAGGTTTATCTACATTTTTTCCCAATCAATTTGTATGTATCAAATTGCTTAGTATACATAATGAGTGATATCTTTGATTACATTTTTTGTTATTATTACAGAAAAGAAAACAAAGATGTTGACGCTCAGAAGATTTCTACGCGCTATATTTATCTTGCCGTTTTCAGCAGGACATCCTCGTAACTATCAAAACAGCGGGTTTATATCCCATGATGGAAGCATATCCGGCTTGGTTTTCTTGGTAGGCATTGTAGTAATACTCTGTGAGACTTTAGTCATATGTTCTGATGGTACATACAGTCTTTTCACAACCACGATGACTGTGACCACGTGTTTAGCAATTTTTATTTGTGTGTCCCTCAGTGTTTATGCATCCATACAACCGGAGGTTACAGTCCGGAAGGAAGACTGGGATATAAGTCATAAAATCATGCTAAGATTTCTTTGGCTTTTCACACTTGCAAGTATGACCTATAGTGTCATTTATTTAGCTTATCACATTGACTGCTTCAGAGGATATTTCGATTTACTTAACGTTAGAGAGCGCATAGTATGTGATTGCTTGCTTTTTATCTTCCGTTTTGTTCAGACTGGATTTCTTACACAGTTTTCCCGCCGTTCGTTCGTTAACAATCTTGGATCATATTATGGCTTACTCATATTGTTTCTTGCGAACATTTCAGTAATAGTTATTGAGTTTGTTCACGAACTACAAGATATCCGTGACTATAGCGTTAATAGTACTACCAATTCATCCCTAATTTGCCTCACCAATTCGACAACTGTTCATGTCATGCAGAGTGTCGAAAGCTACATGGATCCAACCGTACTAGAGTATTCCTTGCTGGCAATTCTGTTTGTGTCTGAGCTATGGCCAAAGAGATCGAACGACAAAAGGAAGTATTCCTGCGTTTACGATAGTATGAATACAGAGGAGAGTACAAGGTTGATATTATCCGAGAGTAACGAGCACATGAATCGACAAATGTCAATTAATTGTGTACCAAATGAGCCACGTGACAGAACATTAGCTTTTATAGTTATTGCATCTGCAGTTCTTATCAACACTCCGTGTATAATTCTATTTGCACTTCGAATATACGGACCAGGAAATCCATCTGTAGATAAAACATTAAATATTTACAACAGCGCTGAAATGACAGTTTTATTACTTGTGCTTTTTAGATGTTTTTATCTGATACAAACTGATTGCATGCCTACTGAAAAAATATACAAATATGTGTCTAAGGACTATATGATTTTAGTTAGTTTTGTCGGATCGTTAGTATATTATACAATGCGACTTATAGCCTACGCAAAACTGTTTCACGACGATAATACGAATGGCGTTAAGTTATTCAGCTATGTAATTATGATTTTTGCTGTTTACTTGCAAACAGTCTTTATTTTTCAAATGAAGAGCTATGAAAGAATGAGTTCGCCAATATCCAATTGTATGTCAATTGAATACGCATGTCTTTTCATGTCAATGAATAATTTAATTATTTGGGGAACAGACTCATTTCTCGTTTCATCAATAGTTTTTGCAACTGATGCTCCAACTCTCCTTTATGGAAAGCAAGTATGGGTCACGTGTTATTTCCTTTTATTTCCAATTGTCATGTTCTATCGCTTTAAATGCTTTGTAGCGTTCTATGGGCTCTATCATAAGCTGGTGAATCGAAATGCATGATATAAAACATAAGGAGAAACCATTTAACTGTACAAAAAAAAAGGGGGGGGGGGGTTCTTGTCTTGTGGCAAAATACGAGCATATTTGTTTT